>NC_135696.1:1290000-2025000 GCF_964276395.1 Gasterosteus aculeatus | reverse complement strand
AACGTCCACCACCGCATGCTGAAGGGACTCAGCGGGCTGCGCACGCTGTGGGTACACTGTGTCCACGGATGCATTTAAGATGTGCAGGATTATATTATGTGTGTGTTACATATGATTGTTTGTGCCTGTGTGTGTGTGTGTGTGTGAGCAGAATGCTGAGGAGCAACCGTATCAGCTGTGTGAGTAACAGCAGCTTCGTGGGTTTGAGCTCCGTGCGTCTCCTGTCGCTCTACGACAACCAGATCACCTCCATGAACCCCGGAGCCTTCGACACGCTGCACTCCCTGTCCACACTGTGAGCACACACACACGTTACTAATGGAGATGTACAAAAGAAATGCAAAAAGTCAACCGTCCATCTCCTCCCTTGTTTCTGCAGAAACCTTCTGGCCAACCCCTTCAACTGTAACTGTCACCTGGCTTGGCTCGGAGACTGGCTGAGGAGGAAGCGCATCGTCACCGGCAACCCTCGCTGCCAGAGCCCGTACTTCCTGAAGGAGATCCCCATCCAGGATGTAGCCGTCCAGGACTTTGCCTGTGAAGACGGTGAGACGGAGCCGATTGAAACTTTCCTTCTGCAACGTCAGCAGCCGTGACTTCCTTTTGTTTTTTAACGCCCACCTTGTCCGTCCAGGTAACGACGACAACAGCTGCTCACCGGTGCTGAGGTGTCCGGCCGAGTGTTCCTGTCTGGACACCGTGGTGCGCTGCAGCAACAAGGGCCTCACCACGCTGCCCAAAGGCCTCCCCAAGGAGACCACCGAGCTGTGAGTGAGACACCGGCCTTTGACCACCACAGTATGACACAGTGTACCACATGGTGTACCATACGGTGTATTACACGATGTACCACACGGTGTACCACATGGTGTACCATACGGTGTATTACACGATGTACCACACGATGTACCACACGATGTACCACACAGTGTACCACATGGTGTACCATACGGTGTATTACACGATGTACCACACGATGTACCACACGATGTACCACACAGTGTACCACATGGTGTACCATACGGTGTATTACACGATGTACCACACGGTGTATCACACGGTGTACCGTACGGTGTATCACACGGTGTACCGTACGGTGTATCACACGGTGTACCGTACGGTGTATCACACGGTGTACCGTACGGTGTATCACACAGTGTATCACATGGTGTACCATACGGTATACCACACGGTGTATCACACGGTGTATTACACGATGTACCACACGGTGTACCACACGGTGTACCATACGGTGTACCACACGGTGTATCACACGGTGTACCACACGGTGTAATACAACCAGACATTCGTGGTTAAATCATCTTCTTTCCCGTTCTCTCCTGCATTATATATTTCATATTTCTCTCTCCTTTGTCTCTCAGGTATCTGGACGGTAACCACTTCACTCAGGTTCCCGCCGAGCTCTCCGATTACAAACACTTAACGCTCATGTAAGTCGCCCGCAGCGCCTCAAACTGAAAAGAAGCGTTTCGCTCAGTCGACCCGACACCAGAGACCACGATTAACTGGCTGTTATTGTTCCAGAGCTCTGCGTGTGTCACTTTCATGTGAATGGATTTGGATTTGGCGTGTGGGCGTGACACTGTGATGCACATGGTTTGTGTGCGTGTGATTATGTGTGCGTGCATTTGTCTACGCCTGAGTGGACAGTGCGGCCTGTGTGTGTTTCATGTATCTGCTATTGCTTCTTTTTCAGTGATTTGAGTAACAACCAGATCAGCACGTTGTCCAACCACAGCCTCAGTAACATGTCCGAGCTGCTTACTCTGTGAGTCTGGCTTTACATCAGTCCTTGGGAGGGCGTGTGTGTGTGTGCGTGTGTGTGTGTGTGTGTGTGTGTGTGTGTGTGTGTGTGTGTGTGTGTGTGTGTGTGTGTGTGTGTGTGTGTGTGTGTATTCCACAAATATTCAGGGAGAAGACGCCTTTGACAAAAGAAAAGCAAACAAAAAGTTCATTTTTCTAGTCATATATTTTGTAATAGAGTCATGCATGAACCACAAAGCAACAAGGTCAAGGTGTCGGTATAAATAGTTGAAAATATTGTCCCCACTGCCCATAACTCACCATCAAAAAATGGATGGGTAAATAATTAAAGTACTTTGTACAAATTGAAAAAGTAAAGGAGTTTTGCTTTTTGCAACCAAAAGTAACACAACAGGGTGCAGCTTAGAGCAATCGAACTCTGAATAAGACATTGTTAGGCAAACAGTGTTAGAATTCTAAGGGCAAAACACATGTTGCCAAGGGAGACACCTGTCAATCACAGTAGCCCCACCCTAAAGCATACCCGCCGAAATAAACATCATGCTGTACTGAAGACTTGAAACTAGAGATTGAGACTATAAACCCCAAAGAATAGGCACGGATTTCCCCGTAGGCATCTAATTGTGAAGTTTTTTCTTTGGATGCGCAAAAGCCCAAATACGCAATATTGCATTTAAAGGTGCAACGTGTAAGATCTGGACAAAAAAAATCAACTGAATTTGAAGACAGTTGACGTTAAGTCAGAGACATCCATGTGTTTTGTTGTAGAGAGATTGAATGAAAGGATTCTGCTCAGCAGCTAGCGTGTGTGACACACACAGCGAATCAATGATTGAGTTACTGCAACCACAAGATTTCCTTCAGCCTGCAGCCTCAATATGTTGCACGGTATGTGAGATTAGCCGTGGCCGACACACAGATGTTCTCATTGGCTTCTATACGATCTGACTACTTACTACAAGCAGAGGAGTCGCTACCTGGAGAGCAGTTAAAGGCCTTTTCTTATTGGTCTCCCTTTTCACAGCCCGAGGTTGGAGGTTGACCTTTTATTTGCAACATAAGAACACGTTTGGTTTCCAGACTGACAGACTTCTGTTAAATACAGTCTATGGTCGTGTTACTGTACATTCAATTTACACAGAAACGGAATAAAAAGAAATATAATTCTTACTTTGAGTGCGAGATGTTTGCATTGGTTCTTGTGAGACGTGTGTCCGACTGTGTGTGTGTGTGTGATGCATGTATGCTGCAACGTGTGATAAATTGCCCCTGACTGTGTGTGTGTGTGTTTGCTCTGTTGCTCTGCTCAATGGTTTGTAGTTACAAACTAGATGGTGCTCTGTTGCATTGTATAAGTCTGCACCTGTCGCCGTGCCAACATGTTTATTGTGTGTGTAAAGAATCCTGAGCTATAACCGGCTGCGGTGCATCCCGGTGAGGGCGTTCGATGGGCTCAAGTCGCTGCGTCTGCTGTGAGTATTCAGCGTGACTCTCCTCTTCATCTCTGTGACCGTCTTCCTCGCTCATCCTCTTCCTCTTGCCCCCTGTCGCAGGTCTCTCCACGGCAATGACATATCACTGATTCCAGAGGGCGCCTTCAAAGACCTGTCGGCCCTCTCCCACCTGTGAGTAATACACACACACGCGTATTTATTTACTTGTGTTCGTATCTTTGCTAAATAAGGAATTGATTTGCCGAAAAAGCAGCCGGGAACAATTCAATGTCCTCACGCTTCCCCGTTACCGACGTTTATCAAGCCCTCGTCGACCAGTTTGCTCAGATCCGCTTTTTTTTTGAGGGAGCAATGATGATGTGCCACGTACCCCATGTTATAGAATGATTAGAGCCATCGAAGCCATCAGCAGAGTCGGGCCCTGAATGCGGCGCTGGCGAGAGGACGAGGAGGATTTAAGAACCACAGGCTGCAGATAAACGAGCCAATCGCTGCGCAGCACCATTAAGGCTGATGATGCTAATGAGCTTCCTTTCCTCGCCCTGGATCAATGCTCCAGCAAACGTGGTTCATGCACTGCCACCAGAACGAGACACGGCCCACCGCGGTCATTTTATAGTGGAGATATGGCACAACACAAACCGACCGGGACGCACAACCAAGTCCGGAGGTCATTCAGACTCCTCTCGTTCCGCCGTGTCCTCCCTGAGTGAACATTGTTCTGTGTCCCCCCCCCCCCCCCCCCGGCTGGCAGGGCGCTGGGGGCCAACCCGCTGCACTGTGACTGCCACATGCAGTGGCTGTCCGACTGGGTGAAGAGCGGCTACAAGGAGCCCGGCATCGCCCGCTGCGCCGGGCCCGGCGACATGACCGACAAGCTGCTGCTCACCACGCCGTCCAAGAAGTTCACCTGCACAGGTAAAAGACACGGCGGCAAGGCGGCGAATGCGCTGGACTCCCAGAGGAGTTAAAAAGTAAATTGTAGAAAAGTTGTTTGGGGGTTTTCTTTATTTGTGGTGCTGCATTTTTTTTAGTTATTACATCATTTTATTAAACGATGTCAGGGTTGTTTTCACTGGTCGACACCCAAACTTTAGTGTATTATATTCAACACCTCAAGGTCCTACAAGCGGCTCGTAGCTGTAACTCATCATACTGCAACGTGCGAACCTCATTACATCATATTAACTCTAATCTTTGACCTAATCTAACCGACTGCACTGTAGAAGTCCCGGGGCGTTGTGGTTTCCTGGTGCCAGGTAAAGTAGCCGAATGCGTCCCCGTCCTCAGTCCCCCCCCCCTCTCCTCCCCCAGCTCCTCCCGAGACAGTTCTCCTCCGTCCACCTGAGCCCCGGCCGACCCGCTCGTCCTCCCACTCAGCCCTGAATGTCCCCCCGTTGTTATAGTTTGACTTTCCGTCATGGACGTGTGTCCCCTGTGCATGTCATGGCCCTGCAAAGAATATCACAAGAATATAATTTAGTTTATACACAATTATTATTATTATAATTTTATTATATGTATACCTTATGTTATAGTTTTTAATTCAATTGATTTTATTTCGTGTACCCCAAAAAAGCACAAATTAAAAAGCCTCACAGGGCTTCAACATCTGTAGACATGTGACATCCACTGTCCCAAAACCATCACATCGCCACAGGAAAAACTCACAATTACCAGTCTCTCAATCTCCCAGGATGGACGGAACACAAAGGATGTCGCGTGTACCGAATGAACAACGTGAAACGTGTGCACACTGCGTTGCACAGCGCAGGCAATATCTCTTTATTGTCCTTACAAGTCAGACTATTTTTCTCATGAAGCCATATTTCGCAATCGCTATTTCAAAATGTCAAAGAAAGCGAGCACCTTTTGTCGTGCGGCATTTAGAAAGCTGACTCGTGGTTTCGTGCAGGCCCCCGAGGATGCACATGCATCTGTGTGTACGTCTCCCCCTTTGTTGGGACTCGTCTTACTCCCCCCAGGTGCAGAGCCATGTGTGAAGCTATTCCCCTCTTTTGTGTGTGTGTGTGTGTGTGTGTGTGTGTGCGTGTGCGTCGTGCAGGTCCAGTAGACGTGAGCATCCAGGCCAAGTGCGAGCCCTGTCTGTCCAACCCCTGCAGAAACGACGGCACCTGCTCCAACGACCCGGTGCACTACTACCGCTGCAGCTGCCCCTACGGGTTCAAGGTGACGCACCCGGGGGGGGGCTCAGGGGGGCCGCCGTTCGCTCGCAGATGCTCTCTCTTTGCTCAGCGTTTGTGTTTGTGCGCGTGCAGGGACAGAACTGCGAGGAGCCCATCCACGCCTGCATCGGTAACCCGTGCCAGAACGGCGGCACCTGCCACCTGAAGGAGGGAGGAGGGGGCAACTTTTGGTGAGATTTCGATCTTCGATCTTCTTGCTTCTGTGTCACAGAGGTGTCTTCGTGTCAGATCACTTGTGCGCTTGTTGCTGAACTTCGTTGAAACCGATCCTGTCTTCTGGGGGGAGGGTTCGAAAGTCGGGGCAAATGAAAGCGAGAATCCAGTGTTTCGTAGTTTTCCCCCCGTGTCCGTGACCCACTCCGCTTCCCTGGGGGCTTCGGGGGGGTTTCACCCTTCTTTCCATACATCCGACACTCGTGACTCCCGCAAGTATAAGAAAGTATGATGCAAAATAACCACAATGCCCCTTTTTAACCTTTGAACTGTCAGCAGAGCGGCCTATTTTAATGCCACGACGAGGTCGATATCACCTTCTGCATTTATTGTCCGCTGCACTGTGAAACGTTGAATTCACAAGTTATTTACGGGGGAGTCGGGAAACGGCTGACCTTCATTCTCTGCTCGTTCTAACTGACTGATCAGCCAATAAAGGAAATGATTTCTCAGGGCTTCGCTGCGTCGTCGGTTCTTATCATAACTGATCCAAAGTATAGACACGGCTTCCAGAAGAAAAGAAGAATATAGACGATAAAACACATTATTTTATGTGCACCAAAAAATGTAGGGCTTTTTTCATAACGTAGGGATCAGATATCGGAAAGGTCGGTGCGGATAAACAGTGAACCCGCACGTCCTCTGCAGGGAACAAGCCCCCGTGTGACAATACGTCCTCTCCGCCATTCTTATTCTAACCGGGACGTTAAGCCGCTGAGGTGATACAGCGAGAGGAGGGGGGGAGCAGACGCCTCCCTGCACCAAACACTCCATCAGACCCTCGCTCGCGCCTCCCCCCCCCGTCTCCCCCCGTCTCCCTCTTTCTTTCTCTGCCGTCTCTCTGTCGCCCCTGTTGCGTTGTCTCATCCGTCTTCCCTCCATCTCCGCGCCGCAGAGGGTGAAATATTCATTGTGAAGAGCTGTCGTTGACTACATGATGAGATATTAATCCACCCGAGTGGATGCTGCACAGGAGCTCTTTATTAGCCACATAATACACCCGTGTGTGTGTGTGTGTGTGTGTGTGTGTGTGAGAGTACTAGTTGCAGAGTTGAGGCACGCTTACATTAGCAGAATAATGACATGGGATATGTAGATGGGGCTGACACTGCTGTTTCCAATGTGTGCGTGCATGTATGTGCGTGTGTCTGTGTGTGTGGGTCCAAGAAAGGTACCAAAGATATCTGTCGACGACGTTCTGTGTGCACAGGACGTGTCTTTTGAAACCTCGCTCACGCGCGCGTGTGTGTGTGTTTGGTGTTTTAAGGTGTGTGTGTGCAGAGGGCTTCGAGGGCGACTCGTGCGAGATCAACTTTGACGACTGCGAGGACAACGACTGCGAGAACAACTCCACCTGTGTCGACGGAATCAACAACTACACGTGCATGTGCTCCCCGGAGTACACAGGTGAGAGCCGCCTCTGCTCCGGGGGTCAACGCGCCGCGGGGGGAAAGGCCCCACAGGCCGAGGCGTGCCACCCACAATTACTCTATCGTACCATATTTAATCTTGATGGGGAGAAAAAACCGGCAGCCACCTTTTTACTCGGGGAAGGTAACCGCAGAGACGGAGGTTTGAGCTGCAGTTTGCGTTGCTTCAATTAGTGTCGGCCCGCCTATCGGACCCCTGCGGCCACAATGCACCCTGGGAGTCTGAGCTTTCACGCGCACACAAGCGTGTAAGGTTTTCTCAATTGAAGCAGATGTTTTCTAACTGCGTTTGGAGGCCGAACTGGAGCGGTAGGAGCGCTCCATGTGTGCGCCGGGGTACGTTGTCCGTGAGAACAACGAATGGCACTTTTCACAGTGATAAACTGCAGTAATCTGTGCTGCAACTCGTCTGTCTGCTCTTGCACTGTGCTAATCGCCTCTGACTGCTGTGCTTTGTGGCCGTGTTCTCCCTGTGTGTGTGTCGCTGTGTCTGTTTCTCCGTCTCACTCTGCTTTCTATCATCTGTCGTCCGTGTGTGTGTGTGTTTGTGTGTGTGTTTGTGTGTGCGCGGTTGCAGCTGCTACCAATGATGTGGAGAGAGGTTAGTCTGGTCTTCTCTCTGTCCTTCCTCCACCCCCCCCTCTCCTTTCTTCCGTCCTTCGATCCTTTCCTTCCTTCCTTCATTTCCTGTGCTTTATCCACGCCCCCCCCCCCCAGTAACGCCGCTCTGCAGAGCCACGGATTAAACACACACGCGTTATGCGGTCATGCTCCACGTTAGCAGTGCACGTCCTCCATGTTCAAACAGTTTGTAATCCATCCCCTCAGACATCTGGGCCTGTTCTGCTTGCTGCCTGATGCATACGTGTTTTTACTAAGGCCAAAGGTAAATATTGTGCCGTAACATTCCAGGTTAGCGTTTGGACATCGGAGGAGAAGGCCGATGATATTCTAGGAGTTGGATGGTTCCAGCTCTCTACCTGGCAACCTTTAGTTCCACTGGAATACGTTAGTCCTCTTTGCCGTCTGGGATTTTTGCAGCCAAAAAGTAGGGACTGCGTTTGGACTGAGGAGGTGTGATGTAGAAACGTTTGGCTCCTGTAGTGTTGGCAACCTGTCAATCAAACACATACCCTGTTTTATGGTCTATTTGACTCCAAGTAGGCCGTCATTTACGAAATGAACATCGTGATGTATCGAAGAAGAATGAAAACTTTGAGACCATCAACTCACGTTTCCAATTTTTACTGAGGGAATAAATTAAGGGAGAAGTTGTTTTCTCAGACTTCCATACAGCAACTTCTTTTTGCAACCGGAGGAGTCGCTCCCTGCTGGCCTGAAGAAATCGAGCAGGTTTTAAGCAGTTGCACATTGGCTTCACTTGCTGCAAACTGGCGGGTGGCGTCTGGCAGCAGGACGCCGTCCTTTGCATGTTCACCCGCAATCTGCTGCAGGGAACCTAAATATCTAACACAAAAACGTTCTCATAGCAAATGCTTGCTCACTTCACCACTTTTTACAGAAATTTGTTCAACAACATGAAAGCCGAGGACCTTAATGACTAATGCTTCTTTTGTACGTTAAACGTAAATTTAAAAAAAACATGCATCTCCCATTGATCCCCGGGCGGTCGTGTGATTATTCCCAGTGGACGTCGTGCTGTCAGGAGTATCGCTTTATTCCCCTTTACGCCTCATCAGCGGGCGGCTCCGAGTCGCAGGAACGCTGGGGATATTATCAGGAATATGACACTCCCAGAGATGAGATCATTTATCAGACCGCTGTGTTGGTCAGAGAGTCATCCATCATGACGCGCACACACACATACACACACACACACACACACACACACACTCTCTCCTGGCTCTGCGGTTTTGCATGTACACATAGAGCTGCTCGCTCATATCGAGATGCACAAACAAATATTTAGGTGTTAATATGGATTTCCCTATTGTTTGTTATTTTTGACAACAGTATGCAAAGTATTGAAACGGTGTGTGTGTGTGTGTGTGTGTGTGTGTGTGTGTGTTTGTTCCCAGGGGAGCTTTGTGAAGAAAAGCTGGATTTCTGCGCTCCAGAGCTGGACCCGTGTAAACACGACTCAAAGTGCATTTTGACCCCTCGGGGCTACAAGTGAGTGGACTACACACACACACACACACACACACACAGGGGCACGCAGATAAGCATTGTGTGTGTGTGTGTGTGTGTGTGTGCGTGTTTGATTTGGGCCTCCTCGCACAGGTTTCCATGTACGTGATGTTACTCTTTGAATATCCTTGTTGTCTGCGCGTTTAACCACGTACCAGTATCCAGCATCAACATGCATTCTGGTGTGTGTGTGTGTGTGTGTGTGTGTGTGTGTGTGTACATTGTAGGTGCGAGTGCACTCCGGGCTACGTGGGGGAGCACTGCGACATGGATTACAACGACTGCGAGGAGAACAAGTGTCAGAACGGAGGCCAGTGCATAGACGCGGTCAACGGGTACACGTGCGTGTGCACAGAGGGAAACAGGTGAGGCGACATGAAGCCGCTGAGTGTTCGTACGTAAAATATCCCCATAATGTAAAAGAAAAGCTGAAGTAACTAATGTGTGGTACATTTGTGTGTGTGTGTGTGTGTGTGTGCGTTTGTGTGTTGCAGCGGCTTATTCTGCGAGTTCTCTCCCCCGATGGTCCTCCCGCGCACCAGCCAGTGTGACACGCACGACTGCCTGAACGGCGCCCAGTGCGTGGTCACGGGGGCCGAGCCGCGCTGCCAGTGCCTCCACGGCTACCAGGGCGAGCGCTGCCAGACGCTGGCCAGCGTCAGCTTCGTCGACCGCGAGTCCTACCTGCAGCTCCCCGCCGGCCTGCTGGCGCCAGAGACCAACATCAGCCTGCAGGTGACGCCGCCCGCCGCTCTGAGAAGCGCGCCGTCGCGCAGTTAGTGACGAGCGGCCAGCCGTAGTTTTAGTCTAAAACTATCAAATATATGTCGTGCTTTAAGCACAAATCTGTGAAATCGGTACATCAGAGTGTGGGAATAGAGGAGGATTTAGGTGATATAAAACCTGTTTAATTCAAAGCATCAGTGGGGAAGAATAAGAATAAAGAAGTACTGGTGTCAGGAGAACATGCCTGAGGAGGAAAGTTCGGGACTTTCCGAGATCCCGTTACAGGCGTCAAACTTGGGCAGGACCATAAAAATATTACACCATCCTTTCCAGGGCAGTTTAAAATAAAGATGGAGCCTTGGCGGGAGTCGGAGGGAGGATGTGATGCTGTGTTCAGAGCGGGGTGAGGGGGGGGGGGACTCTCTGCATTGAAGTCGGACTGCAGAACAGAGTAGATGTTGGAGCGGTATGGACTTCGTTGACGGACCCAGAATGAGCTTCTTTAACGTCTGCTGGGCTGGTAGAGAATAAAAACTGAACTTTGTTCATTCATTTGTTCAATATAATATAAGAGTTGTCTATTTCCTTATGTGGCAAAATAGTACCACAATTTGCCTTGTTGTTTATAATAGATTGAGACCGGTAACATGATTTTTTTTAATACAAACCTCATGACAAAGGCCGTTTCCGCGCCGTGCTTTCAGATTGCCACGGACGAGGACAGCGGCGTGCTACTGTACAAAGGGGACAGCGACCACATCGCCATGGAGCTCTACAGGGGACGCCTCCGGGTCAGCTACGAAACCGGATCCTACCCCCCCTCCGCCATATACAGGTACGTGCAGGTACGAGCACAAACGTCCGGCACACAGCCACATGTGATACAGATGTTCTCTCTCTCTCTCTCTCTTCTCAGTGTGGAGACGGTGAACGACGGCAGCTTCCACGCTGTGGAGTTGGTCGCGTCGGACCAGACTTTATCGTTGTCCATTGACGGCGGTCCGCCCAAATCCATCAACTCCATCAGCAAGCAGTCCACACTCAACATAGACTCTCCGCTCTACCTGGGAGGTAAGACAAATCTAAATCTAATTTACTTGCAAAGAAACACATATTATTACAAATATTATATGTGATATATATTGATTTTTTTTCAAATTGTCCTTGTTTGTAATGTTTCATTCTTTAATTGTTTATTCATAATCCAAAATAGATGCATAGATGTGTTTTTATTGTTGAAATGTGGGTGTTGCAGTAGCTCAAGTACAGGTTAAGAAATACGTTACACACTAAAGAGAAACAAAGGTTATAGTGTCCTGGAGCAGAGGCTCGGATGGACTAACTTAAAACAACATATAGCGTCATCATGTGAAGACCACAAAGACAAATATCAGAGCAGCTTAGTTTCACAATGAGCTTTTTGTAGCACTGGCTGTCTATTACTGCTGCAGAACAACACTCTTTTGTATTTCAAAGTAGCGTTTAGGGCACAAATACCTTTAAGGAGTATTGCACCTGTAACCGTTTCCTCCTGCAGGTATGCCAGAACGGGCCTCGTCCTCCGGGGGCCTCTCGTCCCTGCAGCACAGCTCAGGCGGACGCAACGGCACCAGCTTCCACGGCTGCCTCCGCAACCTGTACGTCAACGGGAAGCTGCAGGACCTGGGGGCCGGGCCGGGGGCCGGGGCTTTGACCTCCGGGGCCGCCCCGGGCGCCGCCATCGAATGGCTGGGCCGCGGCGTGGAGGCGGGCTGCCAGCCCTGCCAGAGGGGGGCCTGCGTCCAGGGAGACTGCCACCCGACCGGGCATCGCGGCTTCACCTGCACCTGCCACCCGGGCTGGACGGGAACGGCGTGCGACCTGCAGGTCAACAACCCCTGCGACGGCAACAAGTGAGTGGTGTCAGGGTCACATATATTTAGTATACATACAGCTTGTCTATTCAAGCTGCTGTTTTGCTTGATTGGGACCTCATCGTCGACATCATTTGAGGCTTCCTACTGGCTGCTTTTTGTGCTTTTTACCACGTGATGCGTCCAATGACCGTGGGAGAAACGGAAACCATAGCGATCAATGATCTGACCATAATGGCGTCGGTCAGAGCTTCTACCGGGGCAGTTTCCCAGGCGGTTTTAAAGAGATCACGCTCGTCATTCCCGCCGGCGGCGTCCTGGGGTCGAGATGGTTGAGGGCGCAGCTTGGCTGAGGGCTTCATCCCCCACCTGCCCCCTCCTCTGTCTCCAGGTGCGTCCACGGCACTTGCCTCCCGATCAACTCGTACTCGTACTCCTGCCGCTGCCAGCCCGGCTTCGCAGGCGTCCTGTGCGACGAGCCGGACCAGGACGCGGCCAACCCCTGCACTCCGTCCCGCTGCAAACACGGCCGATGCAGAGTGTCGGGCCTGGGCAAGGCCTACTGCGAGTGTAACGGCGGCTACACGGGAGAAGTGTGCGACAAAGGTGAGGAGAAAAACAAATTTGTCCTTAATACTAACATTCTTCTAAAAATAATAACCACATGCTCCTGAGCTTTTGAATGCAAAGCTTGTTTCTCTTCTAAGCTTCAGCTCGGCTGTTTAATTAGCCCTGTGTGAGTGTGTGTGTGTGTGTGTGTGTGTCTAACAGTGTTCAATGTCTCTGCTTTAACACTTCTAACCCGTTGCTTTTTCAAACTCAGCATCTCCTGCGCTTCCTCCTAATCCCTCGCGGGGAGTTACTCAGGTGAGACGGCCTGATAAAAATCTTACTGTCGCCCCTTTTTTATTTTTTCAGTGAAATAACGGTGCAACCACTGCGTCACCTTGTGTCACCTCATGCAATGAGGTCGATTTACACGCAGCAATACGACAATGAGTCTTTATATCTCATCTGAGATTAACAGTCCTTTTTTCAATCGTAAATCGTAAAAAAAAATTGTTTCAGCCAAAGTTGATTTATCTCCTTCATTTGAATCCAATTAATGACTTTTTCAGAAAACTAACTAATTACGTGGTTATTGCCTAAATAAAAAACGCTTCAATGCAGGCGGGAAGTTTATTTTGAAAGGACCCTATACATGTAACAAGTGTAAATGTCTCCCTAACACGTCCTCGTCCTGTCCTCTCAATGGACCCTTTGAATTACGCCCGTGGCATCGCTGCGGATGACCCATAACCTTTGCCTTTCCCTCCTCGCGCCCCCCCGCAGAGGTGGCCTGCCGAGGGGAACGGGTCCGAGATGTCTACCAGAGGCAGCAAGGCTACGCGGCGTGCCAAACCCAGGAGAAGGTCTCCCGCCTAGAGTGCCGGGGGAGCTGCGCGGGGGGGGCAGACGGACAGGGCACCTGCTGCACCCCCCTCCGCAGCAAACGCAGGAAATACACCTTCCAGTGCACCGACGGCTCGTCTTTTGTCCAGGAAGTGGAGAAGGTTGTCAAGTGTGGCTGTACAAATTGTTCCTCGTAAAAAAAAAAAAAAAAAGAGATTCTCTGCCCTCCAGATTAATCTTCTTGCCCACCTTACTTGATGTCCAAGGTTTCCTCTCTGAGACAAACCCCTCACCCTCCACAGGCCCCCTGCCCCGACCGTCCCTGTTATTTTTTTATTTTTTTAAACCCTTAAAAAGAAAATGAAAAAAAAACAACAGAAAAAAACAAGAGAAACAACAAAAAAAGAGTTTATTTTATTTGTCAGTTCTGGGCTGATGATTGATGCTTCCTCGGTGGAGATGTTGAATTGTATTGTAAAGTACAAAAACAGACTTATTTTTTATTATGAAGTGGAGAACAAAAAACAAAGACAAAAAAAAAACAAGACAAGAGTTGACTTTTTCCTTACTTCCTTTTCGTTGACCGTGACGACCCTGACGGCGTGCAACGCCCGCCTCTTCCCCCGGCGAGGCCGGTCCTTGTAGACTTCCTGCTTCCTGTCTGTGAGTTGTGTGTTTTTAGGAGTAACCTTAACTGGTAGTACCACAGACTCACCGCTAGCGGGCGCTGCATTAAGAGCGCCGGAGACGGCGGACGGCGATTTGAAAAGAAAACACAAAAAATAAACTTCGACACGAGGAAGCACCACCGTTGACCTCCTGGACCCTCGGAGACTGTGTGCATGATCCCACACACAGCTGTGCTCAAACGCCTGGTGTTCCTTACAGCTACTGAACAACAACACACACACACACAAGTGCTCTCACATGTAGAGGAATTACACACCTGCAAGGTTAGATACAGTAGTCTCTGTTTATCTGTACACACACACCCCCAAAGTCATGAATGACAAGTATTTATTGTACCATAAATACCTGTACTTATTCAGTAGATCCCCTGTGTTTCAATCTGGTTCTTTTAATATATATTAATTTATATTTTGTCCTTATTTTTGTATTAAAAAAGACATACTCTGTCAAGATAGCTGAACTAACAACATGGTGTCCTTTATTTTGGTTGAAGAGAAGTTTTTTTTTTTGGGATCACTGAAACTATTGTGCTTGCCAGAGACCGTAGTTACATTTTAATCTGCAAATGTGACGTGAAGACATTGTATATTTTTTTTCCTGAGAGTTTGTACTGTGCCATTGCCAGAAGGTCTTTATATTAGAGTATAAATGTATAGATCACTTCTTTCCCTATGTATTTCACACACACAATCTCGTGAGTAGCATTGACCCTAGAGGATGCTTAGGAGCTGTTTTTACCTTTTTAACAAATTTATGCTTAAAGAATACTGTGACTTTTCTAAATGAAACTACTTTGTTAGCCCCTCTCCTCTTCCCCCGGTCTCCGATGTTAACATGTTGCTGCTAAGTTTTTGTACCGTAGACTTGGATCCTGATCTGTATGTTATATAGAACTTCCTGCTCCTGCTGTACAGGGGCACCTTGTGTAACAGATAAATACGCCCCCCCCCCCCCACTCCTACACATGTGCATTGTGCTTTATATTCCCTTCTTCTCCATCCCCAGACTAATGTCAGTTCCCTGACTGATATTTGTTTATTAAACACAATATTTACCTCACACTTATTGCATTTTGCCTTTTGGTTTATTTCATGCAAGTCTGGAAAGTATTCAGACAAATCATAAGCTCCTCCACTTTCCTTTATAGGAATGCACATAACTTGTGCATTCCTATAAACCTGTTTAGTCCTGATAGGAGATGCAGGATGAGAGAGTCCTGGATGTTTCTTGTTGCCCGCAAACCCGATGGAAAGCCCTTTAAGTGCTGTGTGAACCTCCTTTGTGCCAGAACCTCCATTCGTGTCCCAATCCTATAAGAAAGTCTTTAATACGGCTGCGTAAAATGTTCTTTCGCTGCCCTGAACACGTCCACGAGTTTATTCCAGTTAATCCCTCACATCCCATTGCTGCTGTAAATAGCTAATTAGCTTCCCGACTGTGAATTTATCCGCAGCTGCTTGGTTACCAAGAATTCCACTATTTGATCCTGTTTTAGTTGCATGTCTTTGAAACTAAATTATTAGTAGTATTTTTTAGTCCCCATCCATAAATACACTGTGTGTTTGTGTAAGGACAAATCTGCTTGATAGGCAGGGTACGGAGATATACAGAGACATCAAATGTCATTGATGGGGTTCCATCGGGCTCTTTTTTGCTTGTTTTTTATTCGTTGGTAGAAGCCGGATCTTTATGCTTATGTGTATCACAGGTTAATGCGTAGAGAATATATGCGGGTTGCTTTGAGACACTCTTCTTAGAAAGCTTACAAAAAATGGCTAATATATTTTCGTTTGAATATGCAGTCAAACAGTTCCACCTGCTGGTGTGAAATGTCATTACAAGTGACCCTAATAATAGCACTTGATAAATTGGATGAATTTTCTAGTCTCGCCATAGATTCTTAATTGGATTGAGGTTTGGGCTTTAATGGTCCATTTTAAAACATGAACATGCTCTGATCTAAACCATTCCATCGTACCTCTGGCCGTATGTTGAGGGACATTGTCCTGCTGGAAGATGAACCTCCGCCAAAAAGTGTCACGACAGCCACGCTGACACAGTTGTTGGTGTGCGTGGCAGTCTGTTGATGTTTTTTCAGGAGTCATCACAACGAGCCGTGGAGCTCAGCTGCTGCCAATTACCTGCCGGATTGTTACGTGCCAGGACTTCGCCTGAGACTATCGTCGTCCACCCTGATGGACTCTTCCCCACCAAGCCCCAGAAACTAGAACGTCTCGGACTACTGGTGTTATTTTTGGATCTTTTGTGAATAAACTATTCTTTATTCTCGCCACCAATCCAACAAGGCCGTTTCCAGTCAGGGAATCCTGATTGGTCAGCACAACTCGGCCCTGCAAGATGTAATGACCAGTCTCCAGGCACTTTCCGTCAGTGTGTCTGCCATCCAGGACCGCCTCAGCACCCCGGTCGTGGCACCTGCTCCCACCCCAGCACTAGTCGCCATTGCCGAAAACCAATCACGAACCGTGGGTACTAACCCCCGAGAGGTATGGTGGGGACATGGGTCCGTGTCGTTCATTCTTAATGCAATGTGGACTCGTGTTTGACCTACAACCACCAACGTACGCCACTGATAAGGCCAGGATTGCCTATATTGTGGGGTTGCTGAAAGGAGAAGCCCTGGAATGGGCATCAGCGGTTTGGGAACAGACCAACCGGGACCCTCCTACCTACAGCTCCTTTACGTCCGAGATGAGAAATCTTTGACCATTCAATCCGAGGTAAGGACGCCTCGAAGCGCTTGATGTCATTATGCCAGGGAAGGAGTAGTGTAGCACGATATGCCGTTAGGTTTAAGTTTCGGATTTTAGCAGTAGAGTGGTTGGAATGAGGAGTCGCTACAAGCAGTGTTTCAGCACGGTCTAAATGAAGGTTCTGGATAGGACACTAGTTCATCCTAACTGGTTGGATAAATTAATTGCGTTGGCACTGCGGGTGGATAACAGAGGTAGAGAACGGACAAGGGAGAGCGAGACTCCAGCTAACCAAGGGTAACTCACGAGTTGGCAGGTGAGGCAAGGGCTCAAGCCCCAGAACCCATGCAGCTGGGAGGCCATCGCGTTCCGGAGAAGGAACGTCAACGACTGAGGGATTCCAACAGCTGCCTGTACTGCGGCCAGTTAGGCCATTACCTCGCCTCCTGCCCCCAGCAACCGGGAAACCGGCGGGCTCGCTAGAGGTGGGGAGGCTGCTAGCGAGCCCGACTACAGAACCCCGTGCCCCAGGGCGAACATTATTCCACGCCGCCCTTCTCCACCAAGGTCAGTCTTACAAGATTCATTCATTAATTGATTCTCGTGCGGATGAGAGCTTCATAGACGCAGGACTAGTGGAGCAGCTTGGCCTTCCTACAGAGACCTTGAAGAGGACCATTGAGGCAAACACCTTGGATGCCCGGTTACTGGCACGAGTCACCTCCAGAACCGGACCAGTCCAGTTGCTCCTGTCAGGTAACCACTCAGAATAAATAACGTTTTTGATTATCCATTCCCCGCATATTCCTATCATTTTAGGCCACACCTGGCTGGTAAAACACAACCCCACCATTGGAGTAAGGAGAGGGTTATCAGGTGGAGCGGGCATTGTCATGCCAACGGAAGGATCGTTCACGCCTCAAGAGGTCCACGAAGCCTCAAGTAGAAACTCTGGAAAACTTTTTGGATTAACGTCTCTGATGCTCGTCTGTGTTCGCGTGAAGTGATGCGGCTCCCTGCAGATGTCCAACTATGGTTTGTAGATTGTGTGCGGGATTGTCGAAGTGTTGGCGAGTTGAGGACTTTGTGCGAGGGCTGCCACTAGTTGCGGGCGGCTTAATTAAATTGGCGACGGCAGGTCGCCGCGCAGTGGCTGCGTGAAGCCTTCTCGTTAGAGCGTGGATGGATCGGGCCGACTTGCTCGGGTCGGGTATCCACCCTCTACTTCTCGTGCAGACAGTGTGGTGATGTTTAACGCCGTGTCTTCGGGTCAATGATTCGTTCATGGTTCATTTTTCACGTGACCTGCATAGGCTCAGCACTGGTACCACTTGGTTGGCAGAAGGATTGTTTTCCACGTGACCCGCATTCAACGAATCATTTGTTTCCTTGGCTGAGCCGATGCAAGTCCCGATGCGTGGCCACGAGGAAATGAACAAATCTTTTTTTGAGAGGACTCGTTACTCTCGAGTCCTTGTAAGGATTCGTTCAAAATGAACGAATCGTTCACGAACGACACATCACTACTAGATAATTGTTAATCATGTGACCAAATGGACATTTAAAATACTTTGGGAATAATATCCAGACGTGACAACGCCACTCTTTGGAGGGGAGAGACCCTGAATTCAATTACCTTACTGGCCAAAAAACCCATACAAGGTAGATCATAGACAGAGGCTTCTGCGTGTCCAGTGCAATATCACTTTTATTTAAACAATAACTTTATAAAAACACATCCAAATAATTTATACCAGTAGTGATCGACCGGGGGCAACAATGACACTTCCAACAATAAAACACTGCACACTGTTAAGAAAGGCTAAAATAACACTACAAACCAACACACACAAATACGATTAATGATCCTGGTTAAAAGACACAACACAATAGAAGTGGAGAAGGTGGAAGCAACGGTCATCAAAAAGGCACAATGTCAGTTTGTTATTTCTATAAATAGAGAGCAAGATGGAGGCACTAGAGCATATTACTAAACTAAAACTATGGTCGGAGAAAAAGAGCAGCGGCTGCCCTGCCGACCACTGCGTGTCACCAGTTCAGCCTGGAATGCACAAAACAGCCACTAATCACCAAGTACCCATCGTCCTTCTCATTACAAAACGCATAATGTGCTTGCAAGCCCAACTTCCTAGGCCCAATGCACCTGTGCACCAGCAGGTAGGACCCTGGGCTCACCAGGTCTGGTTCAGGTCTGACCTTCTACCATAGGAAAGAACATTATATTAATTTCCCCATGGCCTACAGGATGCAGATTAAAATTGCACAAGCTACCTCCTTAGTATAGTTTGCTCACCCACACGGTACTGGCCAGCAACAAACACAGCAACCCAGACTCCAGCACATGCCGGACAACGAGAACAAACGTGAGTTGCTCAACTCTCACGGGATCTCCTTTCTATGGAGGGGCTCTCCTTGAGTTTAAGCCTCCCGCTCTGTGCGGAGGCTCCCAGGTCCTAAGGTCCCACTCCTCACAATCATAAACAATTAGTAGATGTTATCTTTACTGTTGCTGAAATACAAGTCCTGAAATGCACCTTAATAAAAGTACAAATATTGACTCTCATAGCTGGTTTGTACAGTGATTCACCCAAAATGTCTCTGTTTTGTGACAAATCTCACACTCTCAATGAGTTTCATTCTTTTATGATACAGTTTTCTATCTTGACTAATCACAATGTGAAAGTGCACTTTTACAAATACAACTTCTGATTTTCTTTTATTCATCTCAAATCCTCCAACACCACTAAGCCGACCGTATCCGAGTCCCGCTGTCGGGCTGCACTGTGCCCTTGGATGCCTCCGGATTGTTCTCTGACCTGTGAGACTCCAACAGCAACGACTCCTTTTCTCCCTGTGTGTCTCTGGTCTATTTTTAGAAGCTAGACGGACACTGTTAGAAGCGTTCACAAATAATTCAGCTGCTCCACGCGGCAGCAGGAACGAGAAGCGGCAGCCAGCTGTGCCCTTCCAGCTGCTCCGGCCACATGCTCTCATCTTGTTGATGAAGTCTTTTGATAAATCGTCCTGCCTTCGTTTAAACCCCTCGGACATATTTGTTTGAGCGTTCGTCAACCTCTTCCAGTGAGGAAGAATGGATCATCTCTATGTGAATCTGTGTGTCACAATGTAAATGTTTTATGGTTCGAGTGAATTCATTAACATGAGTGCACTTACGGTCTACAATGAAGACGATATCCTCATACTTCATGCGAGAATGGAATCGACTCGATGTGTTGAACATTAACTTAATAACATAATATAATAAAACAAAAATTGAACAAATCTGAAAATGAACTAATGCAATTTAGTAATATCAAATAAAAGCGTCCGTATCTCTCCCCTCGGTTTGAGTTGTCATGGTTTGATAGAAGCTAAGCGACCTCGTTCCAGGGTCAAACGCTGCACTTCCACTGGCTCAGAGTAAAAGCTGAAGCCATCACCAACATGCAGGAGTTCATTGTTTGTGAACCTGTAATTCTCCTTTCTCCATATTTCTAACCGAAATCCTCATGTTTTATCTCTGCCCTCTTTTACTCATAGTTCATGCTCTCACACAGACACACACACACACACACACACACCCTTCTGCCTCCGAATTCTTTATCAGTGGTGTCTGGTTTGCAAATCTAATCCGACCTGATTCACTTTTCTGCCGGAACCTGATTCATTGAGGTGAACACACACACACACACACACACACACACACACACACACACACACACACACATAAATAAATAAACCACACACTCATGAATGGAGAGTGTTCACTTCTCAGGTTTGTCTTGGATCCTTCATAGAAGGCCTGTGTGCTTATAGGCATGATTAAGCCAGGACTAAATTCTACTGCATGTTTTCTTTATGTATTATTATTTATTCAAAGATAAGGGACCAGGATTACTGCAGAAAAACAATGCCGCGACCTGATCCCATGTCCCCAAAGACACCCAAATGTGAGGGATTATAAGGACTTTCAGACGGAGAGACATCACAAACTGGATCAGTGGAGAAGGAAGAGCAAAGTCACATCAAATCCATTAGTCGGTTTCTATAAGGGCACATTTTTCATTCAATTAGATATTCATAAGGATGTGGAAAACATTTTTCATATTAGATCCGGTCAAATTTTCATCTTTCAAAATTGTCTCTTTGGGAATAAGACGGAATGCATTTTGTGAATTATGTTATTATAGTTGTCACTCCTCTGGCGTTAGCGAGGTGCTTTTCTGCATGAAGCATTGAATCGTTGAATTTGTCTCCTGGCTCTACTTAAGAAATTCTTGTCCGCGCTGCTGCTTCAGCGAGGAACTGTGACCTGGATGAAAACTAAGTAGAGCTTGACAAATTGATCGTTGCATCTCTGTTTCTCTCTCGCTGGCCTTTCTTAACTCTCACACATTAGAGGGGTGCGGGTTTGTCCCACTGAAACTTTCCCCAGGCGAACAAAGATGATGAAGTAAGCTCCTTCTTGGTTGACACGAGAAAGGACACGGCGGCGCAATGAGACCAGCGGAGCCATCAGTCAATATTGAATGATATAATTCTTTTATTGCTCCTCAGGGGACGGACCCCCGAGCTCTCTGAACAGCGATGACTTTCAGTGACTTGCAGACGACGACGTATATTTAAAAATGTATTCCACCTGTGTTTTATTAATCCTCTTTGGTATGGTGGCTATTCTCGCATACAGTAGGAGATGCCTACAGGCTGATGGATATCTTGCAGCCATATGACTCCACAAACCCTGAACACGCTTCCGCTCTGCAGACAGGTAAAGGTACGCTGCAAGTCTCGCTGTTTTCTCATGCCTGCGTGAACGCAGACTTGTTAGCACTGGTGTATGACAGACAATAAATGGATAACTGCATATTTTTTCCAGTGAAATGAGAAATCGGTGCAGTCTATCAGTTGTTGCACTGATAAAAAGAAAGTATGTGTACATAATGAGAAAACTCAAACTCCACTCAAAACCTCTATCCCATAATCCATGAAACGAATTGGGAAGTCACAGCATGGATTTGTGTGACTTTAATACTCGACGAATGAAACCGTGTGTTGGTTGAAAAAACCAATAGGAGCAACAGTCTATATGCAAGACGAGTATCCAACCACGCCGTGTCTGACTATCGCCGTGTTGGTGTGACTTTGGTTCTCCATTGGAACGAGTGCAACGTATGCAGCACCTGAAGTCCAGAGACCACGTTTGCTCTGCGGCCTGTAATAGTGATTTAAACCCAACCACGGTACTTGACGCTGGAATCATGAATCCGGTCGACCCCCCGTTGAGACGTGAGGTTCCTGGAGGCCGTACACACACTTCCACATTCGGGACTAACGAGGGAGTCTCATTAAACGGAGGAGAACAGATGTAGACCGGAGTGGCGCTGTCGCCATGAACGCTTCCGTGTTCCCGCCGGGTCGGGGCGTCTTTCACAGGAACAACCTTCACAAATAATTCATGTTTGTTTCTTTCAGTGGATAAAGGTGGGGGGAGGGAGGGGAGGGAGGGGGAGTGCAGAGTGCATCCACATGAAATGGCACATCAGCTGACGGTTGCTAATGGGAGTCGGTTACATAATTCAAGTTGATTCAGAGAAATGCTGACCTCTGACAGCTGAGAATTACATATGCACGTTAAATGTGAATGCAAAGTCAAGGGACAACAGCAATTAATAATCTGAACACTATGCAAAAAAGCATGAACGAGGGGAAAGAGGGATGGCACCTGTCCCAGTTTTAGATTAGATTAGAATTAGATTAGAAAAGCTTTTTAAATCCCCATGGGGGGAAACTCGTTTGCCACCGAAAACCCGATCATGCACACAATAGTTCCCACAATGCACAGCAGAGAGGCTTGATTCAAGACTTTGACTGTCCTGCACCCACGGGCCAACTACATGAATACGCTTTCTCTGCTTTAGAGTTTCTCTTCAACTTGATTCAAGGGCTAAGAATAAACACGATGCTGACATTTGGTGACGTGTAATCTAATGAAGCGTTTTGTGGTAAACACTGATGACCTCTGGACTACGTTTTGCTTCACGTCTCCTCGTGTCCTTCCGTGTCCTACATCTGGGGCTCACGCCTGTCCCGCCTGCCGTGTCCCGTGTCCCTTCCACGCGCGGTGTCTCTCACATCGGTATCCGCGTCAGGCCCTCCTCGGTGTCCGTCGCCGGCTCCGGCGCGGTGCCCCTCGCCGGCTCCGGCGCGGTGCCCCTGTGGTACAGCACCGTCACGTTGGCGTTCCCGCTGTCCTCGCTCCCCCGGACCGTCGTGGCGCAGGAGACGTCCGGCTTGGCGCTCGGCCGGCTCTCGCGCCTCGTGCGTCCGGCCTCGTTGCTCGCCATCGCCGTGCCCACCGCTTCGCTCGCCGCGGTCAGGCAGCCGCGCCCGCGGCAGCACAGCAGGCGCAGGAAGGCGTCTCTGAAGTCTGCGTTGAACGCGTAGATGACCGGGTTGAGGGACGAGTTGCTCCAGCCGATCCACACGAAGACGTCGAAGGTTTTCTCGTCGACGCAGTAGGGCCCGCGCCGGGATCCCGGGGCCTTTGGCCCGGGGCAGAAGGGCAGTGCGCAGTTCAGCACAAAGAACGGCAACCAGCAGCACACAAAAACACCCATGATGATGCCTAGAGTCTTGAGGACCTTTGCCTCGCTCCTGATGGAGACCTTGAGCTCCCGGTGCGACTCCGCGGGGCGCCGAGACTCGGGATGAACGCTGACGCGCGACTGATAGGAGCTGGCGCCTATTTCCGCGCACAGGTGAGGGCACAGCTCAGGTACGCTCGAGCGGCAATTCTGCGCGTGCTCCGCCGCCCGCTCCAGGGAGGATATCATCCGGATCTGCATCTGGGCTATCTGGTAGATGCGGGTGTAGGTGACGATCATGACAGCCACGGGGATGTAGAAGCTGATGAGGGAGGAGGAGATGGCGTACGTGCGGCTCAGGCTGGAGTCACAGCTCCCGCCGACGCCGCCGGTGACCTCCCCCACCGAGGGGTCATCCGCGTCCGCGCGGTGCCAGTTCAGCTGCACGGGCACGAAGGAGATGACCACGGAGACCGTCCAGGTCACGCCGATCATCACAGAGGCCACCTTCTTGTTCATGCTCCTCTCGTAGAGGAACGGGCTGGAGATGGCCCAGTATCGGTCCACGCTGATGACGCACAGGTTGAGGATGGAGGCAGTGGAACACATGATGTCGCAGGCCAGCCAGGTCTTGCAGAAGTCGCCGAACGGCCAGAAGCCGGCAACTTCGGCCGCGGCTTTCCACGGCATCACCAGCACGGCGACCAGGAGGTCCGACAGGGCCAGGGACACGATGAAGATGTTGGTCACTTTGGCGCGCAGGTGCCGGAAGCGACAGACGGCGACGCACACCGTGAAGTTGCCGAGAAGCGTCCAGACGATGAGCGCCGCCAGGACGCAGGCGGTGAGCGCTCGGTGCTTTGGTAACTCCTCCTGGCTGCCGGCTCCTAGAGCCAAGGCGGTCGTGTTGGTCATCGCCCGGTCCCGCGCTCCGCCATCTGACAGACTAGAATGAAGAGGATAAATCCATCCGTTCGTTCCATTAAGAGAGAAAAAAAAAGAAAAAACAGAGTCCCTTTAGAGTGCTGAGCGCGCATCCTGCTCCATGCGGACTGATCTGTGCCGCCGCTCCGAGCGCAGCGCAGATTTACTCCGGTGAACACGCGCACCGCCAGCTGGTGCCCGACAGCGCGCACAGCGCACAGAAGTTTGACAGAGGAGACAAAGGCCTTTTCAATAGGAGCTTTTGTGTTTTTTTACTTAGTTATGTTGACAGGGCGACGTTAGGCTGCAGGAATCACTTCTTCTTTTTTTATTTTTTTTCAGCACTTTTCCGAAAGAGCGCGTTATAATTCAGCACTGTGGCAAAATGCAACGTGATCTCGCAATATTACACATAGAACGATTATTTATCATATTGAATGATCCACATCAAGGTAATGCTGGACAGTAACATAAGTTAAACATTGAGAGAGAGAGAACTCATATGTTCATCACACCACGTGGTTGAGAGGAGGATAAGTCATATAAGATGATGTCATTCTTTACACCTCACTTCCTTTCCGCTTCCTTTTTCTGCTTTCTGCTTTAACAGATATTTGAAGCTCGACACATCGACTGGCTTTTTTATCCTTTTATTGATGAACAGGGAAACCGGCTGTAGCCCAACTTGAAAAAGTAAAAACAGAATATTCAAAATCAGCACGAGCAGCACACCAAACCGGACATGCAGTGACACTTCTGAGTACGGTTAACATTCTCACCAGGACCAAAGGGACTTCCGCACAGCATTCTGGGACATCAGACGTCAGTCAAGACAGCAACACATCAGGCACAATGTTCAGCCATCCTACATCCTACTCGAAATGGAGCTCTTCTCAAGAAGGAAAGGCCACAATGTGTTGGAATCGGTCTGTAGGTTTATTTTGTATGTCTTTTATTACTAACTTGAGGGGGTTATGAATAGCTGCACTGAGGAGGATGTGAACTAATAGGGAATATTCAAAATGGTGCACCGAATATATAAATGTTAAACAAAATACTATGGATGAAATTCTGTGAAAATATTTGGTGATCTTAACAACATTTGCTGCGACCAACTCGCAGGTCACGACCTGCACAGCGAAAGTTAATTCTGTGGTGTTTGGCAAAAGTGCAGAGTTGAAATCACGCTGCAAAAAGTTGATTCAGCTGTTACAGAGTCAATTGTACGAAAGAGCCGGAGTCATTATCCAGTGTCAAGGACTTCACACTCCTTGGTGTTGGGTTTAACTGTACAGTGTATTTAACACTGAGCATTTTTGACACTTATTCCGAGTTGAGTGTTGATTTCACATTGACAAGATTGGAAGAATAGAAACACCAGCTTAGAGTTAAAAATGTGTATATATATATATATTTCAGTCTACATCACATTTAGTATATTTTGCACTCTCTTATCTTATCTTGTCAGATGTGCCTTTCACATCACTTGTATAAAATATTCAAAATATATCAGGTACTCGTGTGGAACTTTCTGGATTGGGGTCGTGCCGACCGTTAAATGCCGCACGGACTTTGGAAAAGTAACTAACACAAGCCTCCTTTAGGCGCAGAAGGAACTTTATCCTGTTCTATTGTGATCTTGTGAATGTCAGCCTAACAGCTAAAGCTTTACCAGCACATCATTTTGCTAGTAATCTATTTACCTCAGACTGATCGAGGCTGCTTACCCTCCTTTCCAGACTTTATGCTCATATGAGCTAACCAGCTGTTTGTAGTAGAATCATTTACCATGGACAGCTTTCTCTCCCCCTCTCTCTCTCTCTCTCTCTCTCCCTCTCATGCACACACACACACACACACACACACAGGACACGCTGCTGTGGATAAAAGCAGATCCTTTTGCCCCGGGGGCAGGACCAGATGGCCCAGCTGAAGTTGAAGCACCGGTGAGGAGCACTTAAAATAGCACCGCACGCCATATTTGATCTTTAATGGCTGCAGGGTTTTGTTTGAATACACATCCAGATCGTGGAGACAGAGGCAGGCGGGTCAAACCAGAGGGTGGGAGTTGATAATCAGATTATCTCTGGGATTTTGAGAGTGTACTATTTTTGTACATTCGCTGATTTAGGACACACTGGAATTAAATCTGTTTTGTTGAAATCCCATTGCTTTCATTTAAATGCCCTTTCCAAGTGGGAATTAAAGGTTAAATCTAATAATAGTAACCATTCTGAGCTCACAATATGTGGTACTTTTTGCATGAAGTACGTGCACGAAAAGATCACAGCAACAGTGAGTTTATTTGTGCTTTAAAATGACGAATCATCCGCAGTATGTCCGTGTTACTGTATGCAGCAGGGGGCTTTGACACTCTCTAAAGCTGCGTTCAGCCCCACCAGTCCCATTTCTTGCGCATATCCAGCTACGGTCGTCATTGTGCCGTGTCTTTGCGCAGACTTCTTATGGGTCGTCTGGTTGCACAACTGCTTCTTCAGAGTATGCATCTCCTTGTCCTTCCTCTCCCTCCGCAGGATCTCCTCCAGCTGTCTCTTGAGGTTTTCCTCACTCACTTTGCGTTGCGCAACCTCCGCCCTGGCCAGTTTCAGCTCGCGCTTGAGGGCCACGGCTCTCCCATTCTCCGCTCGGTGATTCTCCAGCTGAATCTCCTTTTCTCTTTTGCGCTCCTCTCTCTCATGTCGGAGCAATTCCTCCATTTGCTTTTTCCTGTCCCCCTCCCTCCTGCTCTGCTCCTCCAAGCACTGGGTGACTTCATCCAGCTCTTTCTCCAGAGCGTCTCTCCTCGTCTCCTCCCTGTGCCTGATGGCCTGCTCTTTCTGTATTTGCAGAAGTTCCCTCTCCCGCTCCTTCTTTTCGTCCTTTTGGATCTTCTCCTCCATTGCTCTCCTCATTCTCTGCACCTGTTCTTCCTGCTCCTCAAGTTTTTTAGTGACTTTGTCGAGCGCTTCCTGAAGAGAGGCCCTCTTCTCCTCCTCCTCTCTGCGTATCTCCATCACTCTCACCATCTCCTGTATCCTCCCCTCCTTCTCCTTCTTGTCATAGTCCTCCACCACTCGTCTAAAGGCCTCCTGCAGATCTTTTGCCATTTTCTCCCCCTTCTGCTGCTCCAGCTCCTGTTTTTTCTCTATCTCTTCCATCTCCCTCTTGTTTTTTTGCTCAACCATCTCTAGCTCTTTTTCATAAAACTCTCTTACGGCCACCGCCTGCTTGTTTGTCAGCAGCTCCTCCTTCTCAATCAGCAGCCGCCTCTCCTCCTGCAGCTCCCGAGCCAGATCCTCCTCTGCTTTCTGGAGCATCTTGCTGCCGTAGCACGTTCCTCCATTACCCTGCATCATGTTGTCCACCAAGACAAGCAGCTCTGACACCTGGTCCTTCTTGTAACTCTGGTTGTTGAAGACACAGTACCTGCCCCCACATCCGCCCACCAGCTCGGCTAGATCCTTGGACATGTCTATGAGACAATGCCTAACGGAGGTCCTCTCTTCCAGAAGGTCTCCGTGGGTAAAAACCACGACAGAGAAATTCAAAGCATGGAAACCTATCGCCTGTTTTATCTGCCGCAGCGCCTCATTCGCCCCCTGGGTGAACCTCCCAATCTGGATAACGAGAAGGAACACGTGGGGGCCGGGGTACAGGAGGCTAACGCTCCTCCTCAACTCCTTCTGCACCTCCTGTGGGGTCTGATTGGTGTCCAGAAGACCCGGAGTGTCCAGGATCTTCAAGTGTCGCCCACGAAACTCTCCAGAGACAGCGCAGCAACGTCGGGTGACGGAGGAGCTGCTAACCTTTGAGTCGAAGACCTTACGACCCAGGATGGAGTTGGCGGTGGAGCTTTTCCCGCTGCCAGTCTCCCCGAGCAAAACCAATCGGATCTCAGCCGAGGAGGAAGAAGGCCTCTTGCCTTAAAAGAGAAAAAAAAATACATTTTTCAAAACATCTCAATAATACACAGGTGATAAAATCAAAATATCCATGATTATAATACGGGTAGATGAGCGTTCTGATTGGTTGAGCGTTGAGCCCCTCAGGGGGGCATCATTGCTGTTCACATTGACCCGAGTGTTCTGTATCACTGCGCACTCACAGTAACAGGTTAGATTTTGCGCGACCGTTAGCTTTTAGCTCGGTGGTGATCGCCGAAAAAAACCCTGGAAATCCCACAAATGATCGATTTCCGGCAATGTGAGCTTTTGCAACCGGACAATTACGGTGGACGTCCTGAGCGATGAATGAGGTGGTGTCGGACCCAATGCTGTTTACATGCACATACCGGGGATATTTTTTCTCTCCACTACTGGAATGAGATACACAACGTTTGGTGGCTACAACTATTTTGAGGTGAAAGGCAGCTATTTACTTACTATTCATAATTCTGCTGGTAACCGTATTATAAAAGCAATGAGGTACTTGAGGCAGTACTTGTAACTGTTCGAGGGTTGCCCTGCGCTGCGCGTTGGGCCTAACAACGCCCCTGAACTGTTACATTATTGGACGATAAAGTACAGCCTCTCGTACCTCATTGCTTTAACAGGGCGACGCCGTTATCGTGAATTATTTTGGCCACAACAATCAAGTCGTGAAAATCTGATTGTTTCAGCCCCAGTTCAAGCGAAAGCAAGACGAAAGGATGCGATCATAGAAACAAAAATAAATCTCCACTTACCGGCACAGCTGATAGAAGACAGCTGCTTGCTGATGGAGGACATGCTGATTCTGGTCGCTTCGTGAATCAAGAACAAAAGAGTACATCACTATATAGATCCCAACGTTGTGGGCGTGTCCAACCCTGTGACGTGTTAATCCCCCTCTGAACTCTAACCATCACCATCACCGGGTTTCAAATACAAGTCCTGATATGACGCGGAGCAATAGTCTGTCTCTGACACCCAGATTATATCTCTGAGGAGGTCATGGTTCATCTGAGGCAAAGATCTGGGAAGCAGGGAGAGTCTACTGTGCAAGAGGGGCTTGTGGTGTGTAGTCAAAGTCCAACAGACTGGTTGTGTTTCTTTATCTTAGAAGTGATTGGTTGTCATTAAGAACCACGGATCAATAGACCCTTTGCAGCTAACGTCATGGTTACGTCACTGCGTTGGTCGGGGACCAAGCAAAGGAAAACAGTGGAAGAACACAACTCACTTTGGAGTAGTGGCTTCATTTTCAGGATAAATGTCATCTTGTCACATTATCGGGTATCCAAACAGACATTTGAGAAACTAACTTCTGCAGGTTTGCTAATTTCACCATGTTCTCCTGCAACACTACAAAACAAGTCAGCCTCGTGGTTGTGGTTGTGGACTTGTAGATTTGAGTAAGCCTACCCCAGAACATCAAGTGAGGTAACAGCACTGGGTCCTAAATGGCTTGTTTTTAGCTAATATTCTAGTAAAAGTATTAATAAAAATCATCGTGTAATGTTTTCAGGTGATTCTCGGTGACAAAGTACAGGTTAGCTCCTCACCTTTCGAGCCAAATACTGTTCTGATTATGAAAGTTAAAATTGCCATAACCAGTCGGTAAAAGGATGATAGTTGCAAATATTAAATGCTATGAACATGGAGTTCAGTCCCCTCCTTCATGAGTTCATACATGAAGCCTGCACGGTGCGTATCGGTTTACAAACTCCACCAGACGGAAGCAGAGGTCAGTTTGTGCAATTCCACCTAACAGACAAGTTATTGATTGTTTCTATCATGATGCGCTGCAGAAACCGATCAATAATGTTGTGCCACTGACACTACAGCACTGATTAATAGGACCATTTAAACTGATGTTACCATTATATAACAATTTGTTATTACTTAAATATATTTAAATGCTGCCTTAGGATTCACAACTTGGCATAATTCTGATTGTTGGCTGAATCTTTTATTAGTGGATCAGAAATTATATTAAATGACCCAAACTAGGCGCTAAGACATTAATTCTACTCAAGGCACAATACGTTTGTTAGAACGTTATTTTTGTTCTCTTTTGCTGTATCCACAGTCACAATCAAATCTTAAATAAAAAGGCTCAGTGGAGGAATCTATTGTAAGGATTATTTTCAAACTAATGCTTGATGTAACAATGAATTGTCTGCAGTGAATAGTTGGGAAAGCAGTGGTTTGAAAGAGAAGAATATAGCTTCTTTTGCCTGCATTTCAAACCATTAAAAGTACTGTTACATCTCACAGCCCAAGAAGAGGATCTAATAAACTTGGCAGATGTTACATTATATCTGTTTATAAGGGGCCGTCTAAATAAACGTACGTATATATTCTCTTTTGCTTTGCATGTACAATTGATTCAGTAACTGTTTAGTCTGTAATTCCATCATATCTGGATTATAGATTATAGATTAGAGGCATTTAATGAACTAAACCAGGTTCACTCAATCGCCTGCCTGCTGTTATTTTTCTTAAGTGTTTGTAAAGCATCACATTTGTCATCTGTGTGTGTGTGTGTCCTCAATGTTGTGTAACAATTGCAACAGTTACATACATTTCAGTATCCTTAAAAGTACATATATGCTCATTCTCACCTTCATGTTGCTGTTGTTATTGATTTATCTTTTCCAAAATGATAAAGCAGAATGATTTCCCAAAACACGTGTCCCAAAAGTGTATGAAGCAATGACAACGAGTTTTTCAGCCAAACAAATACAGAAGTGGACAGATGTATGGTGTAAAACAAAAGAGATTTGTAACACAACGCAAACTGGAAACAGTTTTTTACTGGAGCAATGAGTGGAAAGTTAAGATGACAAAGGTACAGCACATTGACCGTTTGCACTCTGGAGGTAGTAAAAGGCTTTACGCTCTAAATATATCTTTTAAAAGATGAGTAGGAAAAGAGATAATTCACTCTTTCTCTCAAAGTCTATTTACATTTGTAGACTTTTGTAAACGTACCATTTTCAGAAAACCTGTTACTCCAAACAAATAATTGTGTAAATGTAAAGTAATCAGCGTTTTGAATCCATGCTGGTATCTATTACTTCTGTTACCTTATTCAGCTGGCGTGTCTCCAATCTGCTGGGCCTCTCAGTGTAACTGAGTCTGGAAAAAACATCATCCGTTGGCCCTTAAATGTGACGTCGGTAATGAGACGCCTATCGCTGGACGATCATCCATAATGGAGAGTCCGTGCACGTGCAAACTCTCCTGAAGGTAACGCAGCGAGAGGCTTTGATGAGCTCCCCACGTTAAACGGAGGACCCACCCACACACACACAGACACACACACAACATAATGCTGACACACGTATAAAACAGTTGCCTGGTGTTGCGTCACAGTAAAAACGAGGATAACTTGAGTAGCGGTGAGCTCCGGCGGTGACGGGAGGACGAAAGTCACCCGTGTGGTAAAAAGACGACGGCGGGGGGCTGTCAGGACGCCTTGGCGATGATGAGGATGCTCATGAGGAAGACCATGACGAAGAATATCCACATGAAAAACCTGTCCATCACCTTGGCGACCTTCTTCCACTCTGCGGCCTTGACGCACGTGGCCTTCTGCTCGCGGAAGCAGTTGGCGATGTACTGGATGTTTCTCACCACCTGAGGACGAGACACCAGAGCGGGCGCTTCAAGAAACTGTAGGAGAACGGGGGTAATCGGACACGTGGGTAATCAGAGATGCCGCGGTGGACGCACCTGCCTGTGCTGCAGGCCGGGGCAGCGGCAGGGGCAGGCTGGGAGTTGGAGTTTCGCCGCGGGGTAGAGCAGCTGCTCCTTCGGCCCGCCGTTCAGGTGCCGGAGGTTGGGCGGATGAGGAGGTGCCGGGTGGCCTCTCTCGCTCTCGCCCCTCTCCGGCCCGGCGGCGCGACTGCTGTACTGGTGGCGGCTATTGTTGGCATTGCCGTTCGCGTGGCTTCCGTGGTGCCTGCCGCGGCGAGGCACGGCGTGGCCGTTGCTGTACTCGTACGGGTCGCCGCCGTCGGGGTAGTCGGGGAAATGGTCGTTGTTCGCGGGCTCCTTCTCACTCTCTGGCGTGGTGCAGTTCTCGCCCACCTCGTAGACGAAGAAGATTTTGGACATGTAGTCTATTATGAGCACCTTGGCCCAGTGAGGGACCGGCTTGGCCTCGGCGCCGCAGAAATGAATGTTCATGATGAAGATGGTGAGGGACGTGGAGGCTGTGATCATCGTCATGGTGGCGATGTAGTACTTCCCTGGAGGAGAGGACCACCACAGATTCATGAAGACAGACAACGGCTGTGACTGTATTGACATAAAATAGCAATGATCAGGGAATTCATGCCATGGAAGTCTCTTGTCCCTTGTGCATCTTTATATCACTCACAGCAAGTCAACAGTATGACATAAATCAAACGGATTAGACATTAAGCCAAAAAATCAGAAGTCAAATCTCGACAGAAAATTAAGACTTTCTGTAAACAAAGGCAGGAAGGATCATTCGGACCTATGTAGGGCATGCTCTCCGCGGGGGGCATGCTCTCAGCCACCAACAACTGGAACACGGTGAGCGCCAGCAGCACCGTCACCCCGAGGGAAACCTTCTCCCCCGAGTCGGCCGGCAGGTAGAAGCCCAGCGGGGCCAGGAAGGAGATGAGGAAGCAGGGCAGGAGCAGGTTGAAGATGTAGAAAGAGGAGCGGCGCTTCAGGAGCAGGGTGTAGGTGATGTCGGTGTAAGGGTCCGAGCAGCAGCCGTACATCTTGACGTTTCTGACCGCTGGCATGCCGTGACACTCCCACTCAACGTTCTCCACAAAGTCCGACAGGTCACCGCTGTCCATCCCCAAACTGATGTCCACCTGCCCAGGGGACGCAAGAATGAATAAAGCCTGTCCGCAAACCAATGGGTGACGCCACGGTGACTACGTTCACTTTTTGCATACAGTCTGTGGCTGCTGGAGATTCTTCAAGTATATAAAGTCTCATAAACAACTTATCAACTGATTCAAACCAGACACGTGTGCCTCCTCCCCCTCCAGGGCTGCTTAAACACACCTGGTTGCCATTGTAGGTCCAGGAGCCGAAGGTGAGCTTGCACTGCTGCCAGTCGAAGGGGAAGTAGGAGACGTCCACCACGCAGGAGCTCTTTGTGATCGCCGGAGAGTCCCAGACGATCTCTCCATTATAACGCAACTTGACATTAGTGCTGGATTCACCTGCAGAATCCTCGTCCGCCCTACGCAGCGAAGCCCGAGGGGACGACACGTGTCAGCGAGACAAACACAAACTGCTGCGTCGTGCGTGCACTGTGAATCGGTACCGACTTGTTGTAGAGGACGATGTCGGGCTTCCAAACCAGGTCGCTGGGGATGTTGATCATCTCAAGGTCGTCATAGTCCTCCTTGTCCCACTTCAGGTAGGCGTCATGCCAGACCTGTCTGATCCACAAGTACGTGGTCAGCACCTGGTTCCTTTCATCCTGCAGACGCAAGAATATTTAAAGAGAGAGAAGGGTAAAAGGGAGGATAAGATCTCAATCGGAGAGGGATACAAAATGTGTTGGTGTATCTTTTGCTGCTGGGATTGTGGGTCTCTCATGTAGTATAGATTGTCCATGTTTATAGGTCTGAACAACAAAATAAGAGATTGCAGATCAACATTTTCCTGCAAGAATTGCATTACAATGGGAGTCTGAGGCATTTTTTTAAATGAACTATGAATGTAAATTGCAACCACATCAACAGATTCTGATCCACGTCTTCCTATAATTCCCCAAACCATTTGTTTGAGATTTATTGTATTTAATATGTGATTTTGTCAACCAAGATAAAACATTTTTCAGGCGCCTGCTCAAAAATATATACAACTCTGTAACTACATTGTCTATTTGCACATTTGCTTTTCATTTTATAACTCTTGGACTTGACTTGGAAATTGTGTTTTGTCAAACCTTTTCACACATATCAATGGGAATTGTAGCCATGTGTGTATATTTTAGAGCTGCTAGAGTAAAAAGCTGTGAACTAATGCGCTAATGCAATAATAATGCTTTAACGTGCCCAGCACTAGTATATTTATACCTATAATCACGATACTACCTAATGATGCAGTGTCTTAAACTTGCATTCTCTCTACTGGCCATCAGGGGGCGACCTGTCTGCTTACGAAACGATGACTGATTGCATAGAAGTCTATGGGGAAATGACTACTTCTCTCTTGATTTATTCCCTCAGTAAACGTGGTAAACATGGCTTTATGGTCTCTAATATCAAGTCTTTGTCCATACAGCATGATGTTAACTCAGTAAATCGTGATACATTTAGATGGTGGACCATAAAGCGCTAATTGACCCGTTGCTATCAGAGTTAGCGTCTTTGAACTTTAACCCCTTCAAAGTTAATTGTGACATTTGGTTTGTACATCCAATACAGCTCTCTCATCAATTCTGGTTGCAAAAAAAAACAGATGGTGACGACCAAAAGCCGAATGTCCACGTAGAGGTTCCCCACCACTCACCATGTCTTTGATCTGCGACAGGGTGATCTGCAGGGAGACATTGAGAGCTTTGTCCGTGTCGTCGACCGGTCTCAGAGCGTTGGAGTAGTCCTCCATCAGGTCCGCCAGGAGTTTGCGGGCATAATGTCCCTGAGCACCGTGGGACACTGAGGAATGCAGGTGGGTACGACAGCAAATGTGAACTAAGGTCAGAGTCGGCTTCACGATATAAACATATAAGCAGAACTGACCTTGCACCAAAAGGCCGATCCAAACCACCAGCGCTGCCCTCCTCATTTCCAACCAGCCACCTGCCGAGGGATGAATTATCCAGGGAAAAGTTTTTCCCGGGCGGCCTGCGTCCAGACTACAGCGTCACTGTGTCGTGATCTCCGTGCACCCCTGCAGACGCTGAGCGAGACCACGGAGAACTCTCACCACCTCACAGCACATCCTTTCAGAAGCTCTGGGTGCTCTGCTAGTTGTTAGACGTCCATCGCTGCCGTGGAACAGGACCTGGGGTTATCGCACACACACACACACACACACACACACGGGTACATTGCAGGATCACATAACAAACACGTACCGGGGGAAACGTGATGCCTGCGTCGCTATCTGCTTTTGTACATGGCCACAATGTACTACACACACACACACACTGAACCGTACGGAATAACACAGCCGGCGACATGTGTCAGTCATACACACACACACACACACACACACACACTCAGGCACTTTCTTACCTTTGCTCTGGTTGTTCAATATGAGCCCACGCGTATGTCGTGACGCGCTGGACAGGCGATGACCTTCACACGGATGCAGAGTCAGGAGTCGCCCTGTAAGCAGTGTGTGACTGTAGGACGGTGACGATGAGCTCTGGGTGTCGATCAGAGATGAGAGCGTCTGCCGGATGTCAAAGCGATCACAGACTAATAGACCTTTGGAGCGTGTGTGGAGCGTGTGGGTTTTTACGTTTCTTTTTGAAAGCCTTTTTATCCACTATCATGCTTCAATTTCATGCATATAATGTTGGTTGTATGATGCACAATTTATAATTTGTATTATTTTACTGTAAATGTTTGGCCTTCACACGTCTGAGCTCTATGCTGGATTCATCACACGTCAGTGTGTGTGTGTGTGTGTGTGTGTGTCTAATGATATCATTGCAGAGTGTATATACACAAATATTTCATGTTACATGGGATATATTTTTCATATTTCAAGTTTTTTGCAGCGTGAAATATTTAAATAGAATGTAGATGTTACAGTACAGTCTTTGGGGCCAAATGTTTTCTTAAAGGCTCGGGGGGCAGTTGCAGTAAAAACCTCTTCAACAAAACGTAATGGTCTTCTTCAAAAGTCTTTATTTGTCTTTGTCATATTTTCTTCTGATGAAATTAGTTCACTTCAGCCGAGGCCGACGGGCTCCTTGAGGAGAATCAGAAACTTTATCATGAAACATCAGAAACACGGTTCTATGTTACCCTGCAGAGTGCTACTGTAATGTGTCACACAGTTTCTGTGGTGCTCAGCTCGCGTATGACAGGTGCTTCCTGTGTGTGCGCATTGCTGTTTGTGACTGTGTGTGTTTGCGTGTTTGTTTGAAAAGAAAGTGAAATAGTGCCTTTGTGCCAGAATACGACTAAAAAGGAGCGTTTCATCATCATTTTGAATCATTATCTCTATTCTCTGTGAGCTTGTGCGTGTGTGTCTGTGAGCTTGTGTGTGTGTGTGTGCGTCTCACGTGTGCGAAAGAGAGAGAGACGTTAGCAGACAGTTAAAATGTGTGTTTGCATGTTTAACATTTGAAAAGTTGTACAAAACGCAAAACAAAAGGTGGTGAATGAACGCGGTGGCGTGCGTCAGAGGCGTGCACGTCCACGCTGCTGCAGCAAACGCAGGAGGGAACTGGGGCTGAAAGGAAAAGAGAGTGGGGGAGCTTCAGAGGGTGAGACGTGAAAGAGAGACGGAGACAAAAAGTGGAGGGAGCAGCTGTGTAGAAACTGCTAAGGAAGTGTGTGTGTGTGTGTGTCTGTGTGTGTGTGTGTGTGTGTGTGTGTCTGTGTGTGTGTGTGTGTGTGTCTGTGTGTGTGTGTGTGTGTGTGTGTGTGTGTGAAACACATTCCTCTGGTGTGATGGACAGTTTTCTGTCAGTTTCGTCAACAATCCACTGGTCCTACTGGCAAGAAACATATTTGACTTACTAAACTTCGAGATCACTAAGATCTTCTGACACCGATCTGTTAGTGATGCCCAGAGTAAATACAAATCATGGGAAAGCATCATTTAGTTACTACGCAACAAACAGCTGGAATAAACTTCCTGAAGATTTAAGACTTTAAGCCTCAACTCTGACCACGTTTAAAACAAGACTGAAAACTTTTATGTTCAGCTTCGCCTTCTGCTGAATTTGACCTACATTGCACTTTTAACCTCTGCCTTTTAATTAAACAATTTAAATAAGATTTTAATTTATAATTGTATTTGCTGTTTTTAATTGTCTTTTAATTCCTGCATTTTATTTCACTTTATTGTATGAAATGTTATGATGTGAAGCACTTTGAGTCTGCCTTGTGTATGAAAAGCGCTATACAAATAAAATTGCCTTGCCTTGCCTAAACTTACTAAAACTGTACTAAAAGGACTAAATGAAAATACTCAGTACCTTAAATACACCACTTGAGTAATTACCTGGATGAATGGATGGATGCAGAACCCCAGGAGCCCTTGAGTGGATGAGAACAACCTGCACTGAGTTAAACCCTGTAGAGCGTGTGTGTGTGTGTGTGTGTGTGTGTGTGTGTGTGTGTCTGTGTGTGTATTTCAGAGGGGATGAGGCACTGAGGTAGTTGTGGGGAGAGAGAGAGAGAGAGAGAGAGAGAGAGAGAGAGAGAGAGAGAGAGGGAGACGAGGCCTCTGGAGTCACACGCGTTAAACTCTCAATGCGTTTCTCTTTGTCACTCACTTGGTTCTGAATTAAACGCAACAAGAAGGCTGTTTTATGAGTTAATGTCTCACATTAATGTCTCACATTAACTCAGGCGGACACAGTTTCAAGCACCCGTAAGAGTATAAGAACACTCTAAAGGTCCCGTATATAAATGAATAAGTGAGGCGCAGTACTTTGTAATGTGTGAGTGTGCTGGGATGTGGTTAAATGTTTCTCAGCGTATCCTTAGAAAGTCTGCATGGCGCCTCTCATCCTCAGCGGCTGTGAACACCACATGAGACGTGGAGCGGAAGGCGGGAGAAACGCCTGTGTGGCTGGTTGGGAGGAGAGGGGAGGGAGGGGAGGAGGGGAGAGGGGGGGGGGGCTTTTTTTCCCGGTTGTTTGCTGTTCAGTGAATTCGTCTGTTAATGCAGCCCTGTGTGTGTGTGTGTGTGTGTGTGTGTGTGTGTGTGTGTGTGTGTGCGTGTGTGTGCGTGTGTGTGCGTGTGTGTGCGTGTGTGTGTGTGTGTGTGAGGCGCTACACTCGCTACATGTTGTTCTCAGTATCTATTGCACTCAAGTGACTGCATTTATTGAGTATGACACTTCCATAGTTGTCTTGTTTTGCGGCTCATTGAAGCATTTATTATCACTCGTGTGTGTAACAGCACTCTGGTTCTTTCACCCACTCGGGCAATAAAGAAAACAGAGTCAATCTGCAGCAAAATCACAACTGACGTTGTTGTATTGTCAAATCATTTTCATCTAATACAATGTGTATTTTTATTTGCGGCAAATTAGATTCCATGCTGTATACGTGTTAATATACGCGCATTGAAAACTTCTCCCCGTACGATGCGCTCGCTTTTGGATCCGCAGGACTACAAATGTGAAATTCATATTAGTGCAACAAACACGAAAAGAACCAGCAGTGAAACACACAGCAGGTGCAGACGTCCCCACTACGCCACACGCGCTTTAAAGGGCTCCAAGCCGCTGCAGTTTTCTATTATTTTTTGAATTATTTATTTAAAAGGGACCATGTACAGTTCAAAACATAAATTTCACTGTAGGACGTGTTTATGAAAATGATTGAATTATGTCACTATTAACTCATCGTGACTTGTAGCTTTCAGTCAAAATATTAGAATTGACATTAGATGCATTAATAATTACTATCGAGCATCATGTAAGAGTCGAAAGCTCCAACTGGACCGTTAACTCTTGACGTTGTATTCTGTGGCTGTTAACTATTTAATGCCAGACTTTTACTGTGCGGTTGTAATAATTTCACAATTATTTGTTGATGGTTTAAATAAACTTTTAAGGTCTTCGTGAAATACAACACAAAAAGCTGAGATGTTCAATACATTTCGTTTCTCGTCTTCTACCAACGTAAATACCAAAGTTCCCATTTGAGAACAGTAAAGCATCTATTGCCCCGAATTCACAAAGAAACAGCAGTATTACAGAGTAATAGAAGATATTTAGTCTGTAACAAAACCAACGCTGCAGTTACGAGTTGGCCAACGAGTCCAAAACGCACCAAATTTCAAAAAGCTCCACAAAATATGTGACAGACAGACGGACATTATTTGATAATCAACAGAAGTACGTACAGACACGTAGTGTGATGCTCCAGGTGATCTGTTTATTCAAAGTGTGCTTAAGGACGAGACGCACAAAGCAGACAGGACGTTGACATCGGAAGTCTTTACGCTACACACAAGATTCCCTGTAGAGTTTATTTGGGTCAAGAAAAGGGCGGCTTTCATAATGAACGAGCACTTTTTAGTTCAAGCTCACTACTAATTCTAATCTAATGCAAACTCCCTAAAAATCGGACAGAGGGGAAACAGAAGGTCAGGTGACGCAGCCATTGGGGGGAAAAAGACGATGTATTTTAAAACACTTGTGTTTCCCAGTCTTTTATTCGCTTTAAAAAATACTTGAATGACTACATTTTCAATGTGTTGCCTCGCGTTTAATTCATGCACGGTTTAAAACATGGCAGGTCTATTTCAAAGAATTAACAAACATACAATTCACTAACATGTCGCGTGTGGTTTTGAAAAAATATTTTTGGAATAAAAAAAGTTTGGGATTATTGTTAAAACAATGTGTTCATAGTGACATCATATTACATATGTGCTGACTGTAGAGCGCTTGATTTTTCTTAATGGTGAATTTGTGACAGACTGAACTTGTCGTCCGCGCTGCTGTGACTTGCTGCGGATGCAGACGCAGCAGAAGAACCAGAGTCGTTTTCTACGTCTCTTTCTGGATCTCACCAACGCACAGCTGGGAGTCGTCCCTTTTTAAAGTCTTTCAGAACCATGAGAGGAAGACTCTGACCTGCAGCCCAACGCGCAACGCGTCCGAGGGCCGCCTACGTGCCCGCCGAGTCGAGGTCAAAGGTCAAAAGATCTTGCACTGGTTGATGCCGAACATCCGTCGCCTGGCCCGTTTCCTGGCCCGGTTCACGGCCGTCCGCACGGCGTACTCAAACACCTGCTGCACGCCGCGGTTCCCCAGGGACGAGCACTCCAGGTAGCCCTTGGCGCAGACCTCGTGGGCCACGCGTCTCCCCTGCGCCGCCGAGATGCAGCTGCCCCGGTGCGCCCCGGCCTCCCGCAGGTCCGTCTGCGTGGCCACGAGCAGCACCGGCACCGTGGGCAGGTTCTCCCGGACCTCCGCCATCCACCTGTGGCGGACGCTGGCCAGCGAGTTCGGGTTGGCCACGGAGTAGCAGACGAGGACGACGTCGGCCTGCTGGTAGGACCTCGGGCGGATGTGCCGGAAGCTGTCGTTGCCCGCCGTGTCCCACAGACCCAGGCTGATCTGAACCCCGTCCATGTACACCTCCACCCCGGTGTTGTCGAACACCGTGGGCTTGTAGCTGTCCGGGAAGGTCTCGGAGGTGAAGCGAACCAGGAGGGCCGTCTTGCCCACGGCGCTGTCCCCGACCAGGACGCACTTCACCGACATCTCCTCGCCGTCGTCCATGGCGCGCTCCGGGGGTCTCGCTCGCTCGAGGGCCAGATTTCAGCGGTGACGCTGACCGACAGCTCCGCCTCTCCTCCGACGGCTCTGATAGGAAGCGGGTGCGTGCAGGCGAGGGGGAGGGGGAGGGGGCTTCACGCGCGCCTCGCTTCGCGTCCTCGGCCGCCGGGGGCCCTCGTCTCGTCTCGCTGGTCCCGGGTCTCTGCGGTGTGATCGGGCGTCCGTCCTCTGGCCGCCATTCTGCCCAAAGTCACGGTGGCCTCTCAGAGGGGCGGAGGGGAAGCGGCTGGGGAGGAGAGGACGCGTGAGAAACATGAAGCGGGCCGCTGAGCGCCGCTCAAAGGGACTCTACATACTGTTGTGGAATATTTCAATAAAAGCTCGGTAGAAGAGAATGATTTGTCTGATAAAACAGAGTCTTGATGAATGATCAAAGTTGCAAAAAGTCCATTTATTGCTTGCAAGCAGGAGGTCAAATACACAGGCACGTATTACGGTGCTCTGTGGAAATGGCGTCTCCGAGCACTAAAGACGCTGAGTTTTTATACACATGTGAAGGACATTCTCCGTGCCAGTTACGAGAAGCTGCAAAGCAGGTTGAGATAAGAACCCAGGTGAAGCTGAGGGTAACACACACACACAAGATCCTCCTCAGTGGCCGCTGCAAATCATAATTACTTGACATGAAAGTAAAACTTGGATCCGGAACTTTCGTACCGAATAAGATATGAACCAAGGCCGTGAACAGAAGTCCTTTGTTTAGAAGCTTCTATGAGATCGAGTCGACCGTCCTCCCTTCTCAGGGCACAGCTGCAAACTAACATTTTGTATCATCTTTGCACATCAGGGTCAAACACAGGACACTTGAGACACGGCTTTAGCACAAAACAATGTTATAACATATTTTTACCATTACAATACTTTCTGCACGACAAATGACATACATTACCGCAACTAGCAGACCACGCCTTTTAAAATTATTAACATAGTTTATGTTTACTGCAAAAAGGAAAATATTTGATGTGCAACAGTTCTGATTAAATACGCAAGTAACGATTTCATGCATTTGGGTGTGACCGAGAATTCCAGCTGGACCCCGAAGACTCATTAACAAGTGACATGTCTCTGTTTGCTGTTTGATCACGCTGCTACATATTTAATATTTGAGTCCGTCTCCAGTCACACGGAGGCGTCGCTCATCAGCAGTCCGGCACGAACGAACCTCTAAGAAAGGAAGGACGTCTGTGTTGTGCTTAGTGATACGGTGGCTTCGCAGCGCCACGTTTTTTCTTATTTTCAGGATTTCTTGATAACGAACAGTTAAGCAGAAGAGTCATAACCTCAAAACCACCTGCCATGACACGCAGATGGAAAGACCTCCAGAACGTCAGCCAGTGTTTGTTTTTTCCACAATTCCACTGAAGAAGACGTCACTTGCAGCCTTTTGTTAAATAATAAGGAATATATTAATAGTAAATAAAGTTATAAAACCAACAGATTTAACTGTTTCACTCTTTCACGCAGCGTGCCGTTCTCATGGTTCATACACAACAAAATACATTTGACTTATTAATGAAAATCTCACTTTTCCTCTTCAGGTTTTCATTATGGAGTTTTGGAGAAGGGAAAAGTAACATTAAAGTAACTGTAACAAGTGTGTTGTGTGAGGAGAAAGAACCAGATAATTACCTTTCTTGTCAGTGCTCTCGACCTTCAACTCCCAGAAGCCGCCGGCCTCCTTCACGCCCCGAAAAACTCCAAAACGCTGTAAGCTGTAAAAACTCTTCTCTATGAATAATTATCTTGTGAACTGGATATCGTCAACCAGCAAGTCTGTATGACTTTAAAAAGCAGAGATTGAAGTCTTTGTCCCCCGGGCCTGACGGCGCCGAGGCTGGTAGTTCAGCAGAGGAAGGGAAGTGAAGAAGTACGACAGAAGAGTAAAACACATCCGCTGGGTGAGAGGGGGGAGGGATGGGGAGGGAGGGGTTGTCCCCCCCCCCACAACCAGCTGGCCTTCTTTTCTCTTCTGCATGTGTAAAACTTTATCAAGCATTTTCACACAACAGAACTCTGAGGCGGTTAGGATACACTCCGTTAAGCAGAGCTGTGTATTATAGTGGACCGCCTGCTACACAAGATCCACTGCAGTTCCTCTAATGGCCGTTAGGGGGCGACTCCTGCGATTGGTAAAGGTTTTCAAAGTTATTATTCAGAAAACCTCTCTAGATTGGTTCTGCTTCACTCCATCAAAGTAAATCTTTCCTAAGATACTGTCCACAAGCTGGGCTTTGACTTGGATGGGTTTTTAGCCCGGTGTCACCATGTTTTATAATGATTGATACCCTGTAAGTGACTCTTTTTCAGGTGGATCCTGGAAATTAAAAGAAAAATGTTCAGTGTGCCATCTTCGTGTTTGAAGAAAAAAAATAAAAAGCATCATGGCGAAGGCCGCAAAAATGGCGGCAGCTTAAGTTGAGGCTTCAAACTATCTGGCCACGAACCGATGGTTGACATACAACACACGACTGCGTCGACTTCCGTACTTCATTCACAAACAGTCAGCGCTCCGGTTGCATTTAGGCACCACGTTGTTAAAGGGCAGAAGAATGAGGGGAATACAAAAAAATGTGGTTATGCGGCTGCAAATAAAATGTTTTAAACAATGCAATGTGAAGGTGGAGTATTGTGTTAGAAATAAGAAATTGAAATAATCTAAATATTTTGCGCTTTTATCTGTCACATGGATTTCCTCATTTCTACATCTACAGTTCTTCCAAGGTTCTCCAAACCACTTTGGTCCAGTTTTGCGTAAATTCTTCTAAAATAAAAACGGCACAACATACATGATTCCACTCCCAAATGAGCAGGTCTTTTGATAAACATACTCAGTGTGAAACAGTGAACAAATGGTCGTTTATTCCACGATACAATATTCTCTGTAAAATCGTTGAACAAATTAATAAAAAAAATACACTTTATGTTCGATAACATTATGTACACTTGTTCAAAATGTATCGACATCGTCACTACCCCTTTATGAAAAAATACAACACAGAAGTGTTTGAAAGCTATACAAATAGTGTAGAAACCTGAGGAACACAGGATTTGGCACATTGGGTTAAAAGAAGCCGCAACAAATACGCGACTTGCATCCAAAGAGAATCTTCTACCTGAGTTTGCGTATCAATATAACAATATTAGGTAAATGAACAGTTGCCATGTGTTGCCGAGGCAAAAAGAGACGGATTGCTGCAGAACTCACGGAGTGTGTTTAACCTCTTTACTGCTAGAGTGTCATGCTCACCTCCGCACACAGATAAAACCAACTCTCCTCCTGCTCAGCATCGGGTTTGGTGAGAATACCGGCAATATATTATATGCAACTTAAGTAACATGTGTTTAAAAGCACGGATGGCGCGTCTTTTAAATCCCCAGAGAGCAAACATCACGCAGCCACCCTCCATTCAAGGTCCACTGAAATGCTCACATTACATCTCTAACGTGACTCATGAATACAAAAAATATTAAATATAGTCATTTCAACATTAAGCTTTAAATTGTTGCTTTTATATCACACTTTAAAAAGGCATTAAGAAAAATGTAGATAAAAAAAAGTATGACGCTCTATAAAACCTTTTTACATTTAAAATGTATAGACATTCCAGTTTCACTGAGGCAAAAAAAAGATTTCCAAGCTCACGGTTATCTTTGATAAACACAATAGAAAAATGCTTCTCATTAGGATTAAATTAAGATTTGAACTAAAATGCACCTCAATTTAAAAGATTTAGTTATATGAGAGATAAAGAAAAATGAGAGCATGAGTGTGTACCGTACTGTAAATACTGTAGAATGTGGCATTGTGGAAGGAGAGACAAAGAGAGACAGAGTGTGTGTGTGTGTGTGTGTGTGTGTGTGTGTGTGTGTGTGTGTGTGTGTGTGTGTGTGTGTGTGTGTGTGTGGTCCTCCATAGCAGCACCATCTTCAAACCGGCAAACCAGGTTCTTCTTACTTCAAAGACACCAACACGAGGCCTGGCTTTGGCTCAGCGAACCTGAGAGATGGAGAGATAGAAACGATGGGTGACAAAGAACGTGGAGCGTGTGTGCGTGTGTGTGTTGTGTGTGTGTACCTGTAGTGTTTGTTGGTGAGGTAGTCTATAACGGCAGGGCGGATGCGGGCCACGCCCCCCCGGCTGTGGTTCCCTCTTCCTGTGATGACAGAGAGCTGAGGTCGACACAGACCCCGCTCACAGTCTGCACAGGAACGGGCCAGAGACGAAGAACACAGTTAAGTTCACGTGTTTGCACTTGCACCCCTCGTCAGAACCGACCAATTACCTGCAAACATTTCTAAATCAGACTCACTCCTACCCATAATCCAACAGGATTTTCCAATGCTCTGTACGAATGATTGATATTTTTTACACATCTCAGCCCCTCAAAATCTAAATAAGTGAGTACAGCGAGTTATTAAACTTGCCTTCTCTCTAATGGTCAGCAACCATTGTACCCCTTTTGTAAAAAGAAGTCTATGAGAAAATGACAGCTTCTCCCTTGATTTATTCCCTCTGCACTCACTGAGGGTCCACACTGTACGGCATGTTGCTCATTACCTGTGGTTTTGTCCTGTAAGACCTGAGCCAGATGCTGCAGCGCCTCGTCCACATGCAGCCCATGGAGGTCCAGGATGTTGTTGGGCAGCAGTGAGGCGTTAACCCGCTCAAAGATCTGGACCGCCGCGCGGTGGTTGGCCTCGTGCATCCGCTGGCCATGCAGGTGTCCCTACAAAACGGGTGATGCAAATCCAAAAATAAAACCAATCCAAGGAAAGCTCAAATTTAAAGTTTGATGCCAATACGCTATATTTTGTCTCATTCTCAACGTTACTACAGGAAAACAAAGTGAAAGTATCGCGCGAGACATTCAGCCTCTCACCTGCTGTGCGTAAAAGGCGGCCACTTCTTTGCTCCCTTGCTTGTAGGCCTCGGCAGCCTTGGAGAAGCTCTCGAGCTGTCGGGCCCTCTGTTGTGTGGCCTCGGCCCTGAAGTCCTCGTACTCTGGCTCCTCTGTATCCTGGTAGCCGCCTGGGGCTGACTCCGGGGGCTGCTGCCTCTGGCAATCGTTTTTTAAATGAGGGGACAGTGTGAATTCTTCGACCAGCTATTCTCTGAGCAGCAGCTGGAAAGACTGTTGTTGTTGTTGTGACGGCAGGACACAGCTGGAAGTTTGAGCTGGTCCTATATTGGTCATGCATTTGTTATGAAGAGTAGATTGGTTCTTGCTTTAGACATCGCTTACACCGAGACACATTGCCGACACACTCCTCTCTGCCGCTGCGCTCCTACTGAAGCGCATAGAAGTGAGAATATTCCCACTGATCGTGAATACCTTCTCCCGCTCCTTGCTGGCCGCTCGGAGGTGGTCGGAGCGAGGGAACTCCGGGGCGACTACCGTCTTGACGGGCTCCTCCTCCAGCAGAGAGCGGAGAAACAGCTCCGTCTGCGTCAGGCTGTAGCTGCACACACGAAAACACACACATACAAGTCAGTCAGCAGTGCTGGGCGGCGCTTCAGCAGAGATCAGATGCACACGTTGTTAAAAAGACACAATGTTTGTACCATCAATTTTAAGATGGTGCCGACAAAATAAAAGTTTTTGTACTTGTGGTCTCTGAAGATGTCCTGGAGGAAGTGCCTGTCAATGGTGGGGAAGAGGGAGAACAGTTGGTCTTCTTTTAACAGGGCGGCTCCATCACGGCGGTCCAGGTCTGCACGGCCTTGTCTGGTCTGTGGGACGGGAGGGTTTCGGTGAAGGTGTGGGGGGGGATCAGGGCGAGGGGTGTGCAGAGCGGAACTAATTAAGATATGTATGGATGCAAGTGTTACTTTTTCCACGTTCTCCTGCAAAGCCTGCTCCTCTTTGATGATGTCTCGGAGCGACACGTGGGGGCGAGGCGCGTTCCAGTGGTCCATGAAAGGAATCCGGCCGCACGCATCCGGTTGGTTGACCGGCGACGCGCCCTGTGACTCCCCCCAGTGCGCTGAAGCTGTACATTCAAAAAGAGTTGTGAAAAAACATTGACTGGGACAAAACAAGGCAACACTATTACACGGGAAAATGCAACAGATGTAGTACATAAATACTGAAACCCCCAAAATACCCAACAAGCTGATGCATGAAGCAGAGTCAGGGTTAAACAAGGAACAGTGCGGAGCATTTACAGGGATCTTTCTGTGTGAGTGTGGACTTACTTTCCCGAAGCAGGTGAAAGGAAAGAGTTGCTCGTCTCTGCTTTTCCTGTAAAACAACGTTCACAGGCCAATGAACAACGTGAGACCCACTCACAGCAGATGATGTAGTAATGATGTAGCATGGCTGCAAACACATGGACTCTAGTTGGTTCACCTGAATGGTTTCCTTCCACTTCTGGTGGAGCAGATTGGCCATGTTCAGATCCATCTGCACCGCGTAGTCCTCAGTGGAGAAGGAGCCTGAACATGAGAGGTTGTGTTAAGCCTTCACAAAACCACTGTTGTTATTTTTGGTACTGAAGCATTCAGGCTTCTGTCGTCGCCGAAGTATTAGATGCGTATTCAATATTGGTCTGCGTGTCGGTTACCTGGGTCTGCTCCGACGGGGCCGAACAGCTCAATTAGCTGCAGCGCCACTTCAGTGGGCAGACGGAGCTCCACGCTCCGGATGTCCAGGTGTAGGCCCCGTCTCTCCTCTGTGTGCCTGCTTCTGGCAGTCTCCTCCTCCACCTCCACCTCCACCTCCTCCTGTCTCTCCATCTCGTCCAGCTCAGCCTGTAGCAGCCGGTGGACCTCGTCCATGCTGGCGATCTCCTCCTCCATCTCTCCAACTCCGGACTCTTCAACTATCGCTCCGTCATCAAAGCTTCCACCGAAAGCGGCCGGTTCTGGGCGAGCTTCCGGTGTCGCTTTGCGGTCGCCGCGTCGCTCTCCTTCGTTCGCCGTGTGAGGCACACTCACATCTGCTTGAGATATTTCGCTACCAGGAGGATCTTTGTTCGTATCAGCTGCTTCGCCAGAACTTTGCTTCTCGGTTTTATCGGCGCTCTCATGTGACTCACTCGCTGCAGGCCGGCCTCCCTGGGGCCAGACGTTAGGGCGATGCTCGACATGCACGTCAGGACCTGACGGGGTCCCTTCAGGATTCCCTGAAGCTGCACACAGAGCGGAGGTGAACCCCTCATCAGTACCTCCAGCCCCGTCGTCCTCCTCCCCCTCGTCGTCCTCTCTGAAGAACCTCTCTCCAGAGTCCAGAAGCAGGTTGGTGGTCCACTCGAGGTCCTGGCTGCACTTGTCGTACAGATCTTCCAGCGTGTCAAAACTAACCAGTTTGAAGTGGCGGCTGAGGATGCGCAAGCTCTCCAGACTGTCCTGAGTCGCGGCGCACTCCGTCTCCTCCACCTGCGTGCCCTTCTCGTGGGACACCTGGTAGGGCACCTCTCTGTAGGCCGACGGGTGCACTGCGACGGCCGCGGAGGCGGCGGAGGACAGATCCGGCACGAAGCGAGAGGAGTCGCCGGACAGCACCGCCACGCCGCCGGGGGGGGGGTCGCGCGCGTCGCCTCCCCGGTTGAGGCGCCAGAGGAGGGCAAAGTCTCGAGGATCCGTCTGGGTGGGGCTGCCCGTCTCTGCCGGCGGAAGCAGGGGCGGAGGCTGCGTGCGCGCGTCAGATCTGGACGGGTGGAAGCCGGGGCTCGGGCTGCAGTCCGCGCCCACGTCTGTGCCGGCGCTGGGCTGGACGCCGTTCGCGGCCTGGTCTGCGCTGTCGGGACATCCGAGAGCACTGTGGGGGTCAGCGGGGCAGTTGTGAGTGAAGGTGAGCGCCAGTTTGCACTGTTTCCCCGACCTTCGACCCGGGCGGAGCTTTCTCTCCTGGCTGCCTCCGCTGAGAGCACCGCTGTCGCCGCCCTCCCACGCGGGACTCTCCCCCGCAGGACTCTCCCCCGCGGCGCTAACGTGACCCGCATCAGCTTCAGCCTCCCCGCCATCCTCCGGCCTGTCCGCGCCAGGTGGCCGAGCGGCCGGTCCGGCAGCAACATCCCCTTTGACACTGTGGCTCGCCACTCCGTCGTGGCGAACATTTGCCGCCGCCGTTTCGGAGAGGACTAGCGAATGAGCATCGAGAGCGAAGGTGGGATTTGTCGGGTCGGTTGCTTTCATGTCCACAGATTCGCTGCCGATCCCCAACGTCTTATCCTTTCCTCCAGTGGCGCTTGCAGCTTCATTTCCCCCCCTTGCAATACCGTCCCAACCGCCTGTCGGCCCTCTGACCTGACAAGAGTCAGCCGCCTTCCAGTCCAGCACGCAGTCGGGTAGCTCCCCTCTGCTGCTCTTCACCACCGCCGCCGCCTCTTCTTCCTCCAGTTCCTCCAAAGAGCTCTGGGAGAGCGAGGACGAACCGGAAGAGGCCGCCCGGATGTCGGCCGCGCCCGTCTGAATGAGATCAAGGAGCTTCTGAAATTCCGTCACATCGGGTCCCGGTTGCGACTTTGCTTCAGGACGCACGCGTTCCTCGTCCTTCCCGTCCCCGTCTTTAGAGCCTCCTCTGCTCCTCGCCGGTCGCTGCTCGAGGGACCATGCGGAAGGCCAATCTCCTAGAAAATCCAGCACCGGAGGCCTTCCCTTCTCTCCCCCATCCCTTGCCGTCCCAGCGCCTTCTGCCTCGCCGTCTGATTGGTTAGTGTCCTTCACCGGGTCTGTGGGCTGCGACCCGTCGAAACAAGACCTCCTACTCGGCCTTTCTCTGCGCACTCTTTGCGCAGTGGATTTAGAGAAATCCACGGGCGTCTCGTCCCCGCGGGGATCTTCGACCCTCATCACAGACTCCACGATGCAGTCCGGGATGCTCTGATCTCCGGTTGGAAGACTCCACTCCGACTGGGCCTCTGACCCGGAATCCAACTCGCCCAAATCCACGTCATCGAGCCTGTCGCACGCGGCCGCGCGCTCCGCGACGGTTCCAGTGGGTTGGAAATTGAGGGACTCCGTGGATTCCTGGGAGCCCTCGTCCAGCATTCCCACTCCACTAGAACGGCCGAGAGAGGACACGTCGGGGAGAGAGGAATACAGCCGAGACGTCTCACACCCCGCAGACCATCCCGGCAGTCCCACAAGGTCAGGACAAGGTGTTTTAGAAGTCACCAGCCTGTAGAAAACAATGTTCGATGATTCATGTGTATTAGATGAGCATGATATCAATGTATTATTCATTTGAACCCAACATCTTTAAACAAGGAAATATTTAACTTACTTGCTTTTATTAAAAAACTGAATTATACTTTGTTTCCAAAACAACAGTCTGCATTCAAAATTAACTACCACAGTTTTTTCTGGAAATTTGACAAATTAAATTATATCAATTCTTGCAGAGAAAAGTAAATAATGATACCATTGGCCTTAACAACTTTAGAAGGTCTCAGTAATCATATAAATCTCAGTCACACACAGTTGATTGCTGGTCAGATACATCTAACCTCACAGAGCTTCATCAACATAAGAACACGTGTTCTGTCGTTGAATGTCACATACATGCAGATACCGTGGGAGAGCCACAGCTCCTGTTAGAATGACTATACATCCTGCTGGTGATAAACAAATGAGATGATCCGCCCGGTTATGTGAATCACAACTGGGTCTTCTTTATTCAAACGCCATGTGACACAAAACAGACTATATAAAGAGTGGAGACCGTGTCACAGCGGGGTCACGTACAGCTCGCGGGCTGCATCGCGTTTTCTTGCATCCAGAGGTGACACAAGAGGGCGGAGCCAGGTACAAGCCAGCGGCGAACAGGACACTGGTGGGTGAAACTCACTGCGAGCTGCTGTTCTCCAGATGGAGCCGCGGTTTTGTTTCGGGCATCCGCGAGCCCATGATGGACTGGACCGTGACGAAGCGCTCGTAGTTGTCCAGCATGCGTCGGATTCTTTCCACCGGCACGTTGTGTGAGTTACGTCTGCGTACGCGGAGGCAAACAAAGCAGATAAGAGAAAACAACTCTCAACGTCGGATTATTGTTTTGCAGCTACTGTGATTTCTCGCCTCTCCAGTTCTCTGGGCTTGTTCTTCCACCAAGTGTCCGGCTCCCTGAACAGCACCTTGTAGCCATGCTTCAGCGCCTGCAACGGTTGATAACATCATGTGCTCATGTGGACGACGTCCCCAAACGTATTGCTTTTAGCATTTTTAGAAACTAAATGCACAGCGGGGTCAGTTAGCCACGTGATTTCCTCGTGTCCATGGAGCAAGCAGACTGACCTGAGCCACGTAGGGTTTCATCTCCCAGCCCTGCATGTTGGTATTGTCGATGATGATGGGGTTGGCCCCCCGGTCAAACGCCTCCTTGGCTGTGGAAGAAAGGTGGCAAAAGAGAAACAAAGCGTTAAAAAGGGAAACGGTGGCAATAAATTACGTATGAAACGCCTTTTGCAAAACGACGTTTGCTTCCCAGGACTGTGTGTGCGCGCGTTTGTGTTACGCTTGCCTTGTTTGTGGTTCCACTCGTGGGCCTCCCCCAAAGCGACAGGGTCATACTGATAAACCCCATTGCGACTGAAGTAGTCGTCCGTGCTCAGTGCAACTCCGCCCGGGTTGTGCTCTACGAGGGCTCTGCAGACACACAGACAGATTACAAGCTGTGATTACAGGCGTCAAAGATCTCATCTCTTTTAACACAAGCAGGGCAAACTTTATGAATAAATGAAAACGTGACTCTCCACTAGTCAAACTATGAACAGTTATACAGTGTGTATATCTATGAAGTTGCGCCTGTGGATTATTTCCACGCGTCCCAACATGGTTACCTTGCCAGGGTCGACTTGCCGGACCCTGGAGCCCCGCGTAGCATCACGAGCACCTTCCCCTCCAGACGCAGCCTGCTGTGCTGGGCGGGGGGTTGCGGGGCGGCAGGCAGGGCCCAGGACTTTGGGATGGTGGCGGCGGGCCTGAGAGGTGCTCGGCCGGAGGCGGGACCAGGACCCAACCAGGGAGGGAAGAGCCCGGCCTGGTTGGACCACACGGACGGGGACTGAGCCACGGGGGTAATGAAGACTGGCCCCTGGGTTCCGTGGACGCGGGGAGAAAAAGGCGGTGCGCCCGGGTTCCAGGGCAGGGACACGTTGCCAAGCGTCTGCTGGGTCAACGGGTTGGTCTTGGCTCTGGCTCCACCGACTACACCTTCAGAGGGAGCGACCGTGGTCTCGTCTAAGAGAGCACGGGACACGTCTTGCTGCTTTTTATACCTCTGGAAGGCGGACGGACGCCCCGAGGTCGCCAGATCCAGAGGGGGCTTCAGCTGGTCTTCGGCCGTCTCGGTCATCAGATGTGTGAAGTTGACCACCGACTGCTGCTGCTGCTGCTGCTCAGCGACTTTGCCCCCCCAGACACAGAGCTGGTCAAGCGAAGTTTGCTGGCTGGCCTGAAGCAGCTCAGGGAGGACCTGCTGCTGGGACGGCAGCGGGGGCGGGGAGCAGAGGGACGCCCCGACGGGTAAGTACTGGCTGCCGCGGAGCGCTTCCTCTACGCCTCCCTGTGAAGTTAGTGCCTGTAGCTCCTGGTCGACGAGACGGTCCAGCTCTTCTGTCAGGGGGCTAGTGGGCAATGGGGGGGGCAGCTGGGACGGTCTGGAGGAGTCTTCCCCGGGTCCGGACGAGCGACGCGGGCTGAGCAGTGCCGCGGCGGTGCGCTCGAAGCCGGAGACTCGGGAAGGTGGCGGCGCGGCGACTTCGGCAGCCACAGAAAGCTCCAACAGGGAGTCCATGGCATTTTCCACTGCAGCACAACGAGAAAACAAAAGGATTCAATGGTTCAAATGCTTTTGATTGGTAATAAGAGTAAGCAAACCACATGAATATAAGGGTCTCTGATGATACAGACATCCTCCTGTCTGGTACATCAGATACAGCTTCATACAAAACACGCAATTCAGAACTTTGTTGAGTGGTGCAACAAACACTTCCTCATCCTCAATGTCAAAAAAGACAACAAAAAAAAAGAAAGACAGACATATTCAACCCCAAAATCCATTGGAGACGGCTCACCAGTGGTAGTCCAAGAGCAGAGCATAGCGCAGGTTGACTCTTACGGATACCTGGGCGTACACGTCGACTACAAACTGACATGGAGCGTTCAGGTAGAGAATGTCCGCTCTCTGGTCCAACAGCGGGCTACACTGTTCTTCTCCGCAGGCTGAGGGTCTTTGGTGTCAACCAGAAAGTGTTGCTCTTCTTCTACCACGCCACAGTCGACAGCGTCCTGCGGTTCGGATCCTCAGCCTGGTTTGGTAACCTTAGTTTACAGCTGAAAGCCCGGATCAAAGCCTTGAAAATCATGTCCTCCACCCACGTCCTCCACCCTGGATATCAGCTGCTTCCCTCAGGCAAACGCCGCAGAGTCCCCCAGTGCAGGCTCCACCGCTTTAAGAACTCCTTCGCCCCCCCCTGTCCATTAAAGTCCGAAATGCAAAGTCAGCCAGAGCCTAACTCCCCCCCAACGCAGACTTACTTATTTACTTACTTATCTGCGGCTGGTGACAGTCTGTGGATGTAAGTATGTACATAAATACACATATGTATGTATTGGTCTATACATACATACATATACACATATGTATGTATTGGTCTATACATACATACATATACACATATGTATGTATGTATGTATGTATGTATGTATATGTGTATGTATGTATGTATGTATGTATGTATGTATGTATGTATGTATGCTCGCTCTACGTCATTGTATTTTCTAAACAGCTGACACTGTGCGTCTCCAAGACCAACTTCCTTCGGGACAATAAAGTCTATCTAAATGAAACACAATGTTATACACACCGTCATAGTGGCAATAACGACTAGGACACGCACGGTGGGTAACTCCTGTCCTTGTGTGACACTGCTTAAGTACGTACACTGAACGCATACCGATACCGCAGGTGGACGCGGGGCAGTCCGGGACACGCAGGTGAAAACCCGGCTAGCAAGCTACACCAGCTCCCCCGCGAGCCACGCGCCAACCCGCTCGCACAACAGGTCGGACGGGTGTCGTCGTCGGGGTTGTTGTACCTTTGAAGTCGGCCTCGGACAGGACGATGTACAGCACTTCGGGGTCCAGGTGCGAGAACATCTCCTGCATGCTGCTGACGATCTTCTGCTTGGCGGAGCTGGAGAGCGACGCGCTGGGCGGGAAGTTGGTTGCCATGGCGCCGTCTGACCCCGCCGGGTCTCGGTGAGCGCTGCTGTGGCCGAGGCTCCCCCGCTCCGGCGACCCGCCGGGGGCTCTGGCCGGGCTCTGGCCGCTCTTCTTCCTGCGGGGCATTCCGTGGTCGGGCTGTGGCGGCCGCCCCCGCGCTCATTAGCGGCTAGTAGTGAAGTAGCAGAGAGCTAACATGGCGTGAGGGGCCCCGGAGCTGAGAACATGTTTCGGGGCGTACGTTGAGACTAGCGAGTGCCCAAAGTGCAACAACTCAAGGCCGGGATGTGTGACAGCACTCCAAGCGGGGGGTGTCGTATGTGTGTAGTTGCATCACAAAGTGCTCACCGTGCCAGGTTCGCCACAGACGTAAACACCGGAAGTTACGACGGTGACGTCAAAATAAAAGTTTGTCGTGTCACGTGGTCCCGGTTGAGCTTTGGAAGGTCTGAAAAAATGGGGATTAAACTGCAGCAATGCTACGATGATGGTTTCTCCTAATTGTTTGTTTTAGCATATTCAAATTTACATTTCGATATTTTTTATTTATTTATCTGACTTTTGCACTGGGTTGATTGTTAATAATTGTAATTAATCACCTAACTCGACGTATGTACGTACAGTTCCGATTCTCCTGCTGACATATAACATATTGTAAAAAGAACAAATACAGGCATGGTGAACTGTGTGATGCACATAACCAACTGAACAGTATACAATGTCAGATGTAATATAAAATGTGTTATATATTTTTTTGCACTTATTTAAAGGAAAAGCGGATGGTCTGTATCATTCAAGAAAGTAGTTCAATTGAACCACCTTCTGAATTGTTATCTACCAGTTGACCACTGGGTGTCTCACTCCTCTAACAACCCTCGCAACTCATTATTTCATAGAGAAAGTAAACTTGCACTCCCCACGTACTTATGTTATGTCAGTACTACTAGTATTAGTATTAGTTGTCATAACAATGATAAGAATAATAACACGCACATAACCGGGACATGGTATCATGCATATAAATAAATGTAATTACGTAAAAGCAATGTTGACACCGGGGATATTTCAAAGATAAAACCCCACAGTAAGTTGAGGGGATTTGTGCGTGAGGTGACTCCCGCCATGTATATTGTGTGCTGCAGTACCCGCGTGGGACCGAGGGGGGCGCTGTGCACTCAGCCTCCAGACACACAGCACTGACTGAGCTGCACGGACAGAGAGCTTTGTGCCGAAAACTAAACCAACCTGTGTCAGACTAATGAATTAAAACGGGCCACTTGAGAGGTAAATACAAACAAGGGGATGCTTGGCAAATATTCTACTGTTTTTGTCGTATTTGTGTATTTGAAAATAGATTAATTTCGCATTCATTTGGGATGTTAAAAATCATCTGTGTGGGCAAGTTGGTGTTGCGAGACAGGGCTCAGGGCGACGGTAGCAGCCCTTCGTCGCCTGTAAACTAGCGGCAGTACGGAGCGATGCGTCGAAGTTGAAAAAAGACAGTAACAAGTACATTAGCTTGATTTTTAAACTTCACAAACTAGTTTCATTTGTTGTCAAACACTGGAACTGACCACGGTCAAGCCTATTTTAGGCAGAGATGATGGGATACCCCACTTCCTCTGTGATTGTCTGTAGTCTGAGATGTGATGGGTACCTCAGTAGTTTGCGGCCTATGCGCTAGCAAAGTAGGCTAACCCTTTAGCTAGCACGGCTAACGTGTATTAGCCGTTCGCTGCTAGCATTACTTCCTTCCCGCAAAATGCTAACCGCTTGCCAATGATGTTTGCACTGCAACTAGCTAGCTAGCTAATTTGATAACCTGTATGACAGTAGACATACGCCGGCCGCTTTCGTGTTGTTTTGGGGTGTTTTTCCTACAACTTAGCGGTTCAAATAGCCGTAAGGTTACTAGAAGCCCCGATATGCTTGTTTCTCTAGCAATACCATGTTTGATTGGACATTAACGGAAAATATGGAGCTTATATCTAGCTGGGGTATTTAGCATGCAAGCTAACAATATGTACACTGTTGGTTGAATTTCGTCTTTCTGTCTGAAAAGTTGTCTGGACCAGAATATCGTTAAATAAACCGCTCCGGTGTAGTTCATTTCAGCGGGTACACTTGATAGTTGGCTAATGGCAATGGTGCTTAAAACCAGGTTTTGGTAAGTGCGGTAGCATGGTTGTGCTGAACTTTTGTTTTCTGGCCCATAGAGGCCAGTAGAAGACCGTGTGGACCACACATCAACAAGCATGGAGTTCCCGCAACAGCAGAAACCGGCGGGGGACGGAAAGATCACCTATCCGCCCGGAGTGAAGGAGATTACCGACAAAATCAGCAACGATGAAATGGTCAAACGGTTGAAGGTGTGTTGACGTGATTTCTCGCTGTCGGAATTCATATCCTTGCAAGCCCCAACGGGATTTCTCTGTGTTCAGCCCCTGGCAAAATGCCATCACCCTAATTATGTTGTATGCTACTGTATGTCAGACCAACTCACACACTCACAGACATGGTACACCGGAGAATTATGGTTTAATTTGAGTTTGACTGATACTGCTGATATTATTTTTCAGTAGTGAGGTCTCCACATTTAGCAGTTCTTCCATCCTCTTAAGACTAGGACAAATGGGATGATCCCAACACAAGACATGGAAACAAGTAGTTTCTGCATTCGTTTTAATATGGTTTCCGTTTGTCCTCTGTATCAACTCCTGAGGGAAATATCTGCCTCAGCTGCTAAATGCTTCACTGCGTTCACTAGCTGTTCACTGGCTGTTTCTATCAGCCGTGTTTTATATGAAACACAGGTGTTAAAGCATCTCACACTCCATCCTGAAGTTAGTTTTTCAAAGCTGGCACTTATATTTACTGGGATCTTGTGACTCTTCTTAATCACGTTAGATTGTTTACTCCAGTAATACTGAAGCGGTTCTGTGACATCTCAGAACTGACTAAGTTAAGACCGTAAAGCGCAACAACCTTTGGCCTTGGCAAGCGAGACAACCGTGCTGAATGGCTGTTGACTGCTAGACCAGTGTTTACACATCCATGTAACCTGCTTTTACTGCTGAGAAGTAGACAGCTGACACAAATTGATGGGAGAGAGTTACGATTTGTTGCACTTCTAGCAGAGCCTGTTTTACCCAGTTTGCAGTTAATTTTATGGTGCAGTTAATTTTCTACGGTTTGAGATTCCTATTTTTCATTCACGTTCAACTAAAGTCAGCCACTATCACAAGCAGTTCTGTAGCTTTGACTAAAAGTACATATTGTACCAGGTTACACTTCTCACTCAGTGTCCCAATACAAATGAATACTCCCAACATGGTTCCACATTAAGGTTTTCACCAAATAACAAAGTTAAGTATTTTAAATCTTAAAGTAGATTGCTCGAGGGTTTTGCACTTTCCTCGCACTATTTCATTGTTTGCTCCACAGGGATGGGAAGGAAGCTCAATGACTTATCAGCCTCGACCATCATTGGCTTGGGAAAAAAACATATATTGACAATTGTGAAACCGGGCAATCAGCAAATGATTATCTGCATTAAGTTGAGTAGGAGTTGTTTTATTGAATGTTGAGATCGGGATTCTCAGTTTCTATATCTTGTCCATCCTGGCAGACAGTTCCTTTTTGTCGCTGCAGAACGTTGTAGATTGAAAAAAGCAAAATAATCCACTCCACCCACTGTGCTTTGTATACTCACTCAAACACCAGTGATATATTTCACATCATAAAAATATAAGTTGTTGGCACACACATGATGAATAATAAACAACCTTCCAAGATAAGTTGTTTATACCCAATCACCCAGAAACTATCCTCAGCCAACTCTGTTCAATTTATACGTTATCCTAATTCTTCTAAATGCAAACACTTAAAATACCATATATTATACATCATTCGGTTGTGTTTAATTGCTTTTATTCTAATGCAATGGTGTCTTTGTTTATAGGTCACTAAATCCAAATACAGTGATCCCTCGCCACTTCGCGGTTCACTTATTGCGGATTCGCTATTTCGCGGATTTTCATATTGCATTTTTTTTTTTTTTGGTGCATTGTGCTCTGCATTCTGATTCGCTAAAAACTCACTCCCGAGCCGTTCATTACAGTTCTCCAACGTAATCGATGGTGGCATGTCGGTGTACAAGGATCTTTTTGCAAAGAAGAAAAAAGAGCGACAACAGCTGCCTATCACTATGTTCTTCTCCCGAACAAACACACCTGCACCGCGGGCTTCAGAAGAAGAGAACACTGCAGAGCGCAGTCAGGATGCAGCGGCCCAGTCTGAAGAGCAGTGAAACGGCCTACACGCGAGTCACTGTATTTGTATACATGTAATAGTTGCTAATTGTAAAAAAAAAAAAAGTTTTCTATTTCGCGGATTTCACTTATCGCGGGTCATTTTCGGAACGTAACCCCCGCGATAAACGAGGGATTACTGTAGTTCCATGAAAAAAGTTTTTGTTACAAGTTATAATGATTAACAATTGTTGTCAGAGCTCTCATTACTAATTAAATAAGCCAAATGGGGGCGTTTTTTTAAAGCTACAATCTAGCTGCGCCCACCAACTGGCAAAAATATTTTCTCCACTACACTTCGATCTATAAAAGACCCACTGTGTAACAAAAGGACGCAACATGTACTTGATCATCGTGGTTGGTAGAGACCGATGTTTCCAACCACATTGCTTTCACGGAGGGGAAAGGCATTCTTTAGGGAATCGTTGAGCCTTTTAGAAATCCCTTTAGTCTTTCGGGGGAGTTAGATGAGCGGGTCGATACCATACTCGCGTATGTATGTAAATATGAAGCGTTAAGCACCAGCCTTTTGTCGTCTGGCCGTCACTGTGAGGTTGCCAAGCAACCATTGGAGACTCCTGAAGGTGGGGGCACCCGGCCAAGAGATAATACCCTGAGTCCCCCCCTATAAAACCACAAATAGTCCCTTTTCCCCTTTGCTTTTTATTGTGATTAAAGAAACCAGAGCAAACCAGAGGTCGCGCTGGGCTTATTTTGTACCGTTTGGACGGAGCCCGTCGCTGACCCGTTTCCAGGCTTTGTGCTAAGCCAACTGCGACTGGCTAGCTTCATGTTTACCGTACAGACGAGAGTGGTATTGATCTCCCCGTCTCAAGGAAGCACATAAGTATTTCCCAAGATTATACAGCTAGGGATCTCTATTGGTCTGTGGGCACTTATGTGCTTTGCATAGAACTGTTCATCCAGTCTGCTTTGCACACGGCGGCCATATTGCCAACGGAACACGGGATGTCCAGTGTAGAATGTGGTGCAGTTTGGACAGATGTTGGCCCTCTAACAAAGGCCTCAATGTTTAAGCCTGTTGGTTTTAAACCCTGACTCTTCATTCTTTTTTTTCTGGATTTTTTTTAGTTCCTGTCCTATTGATTTGTCTAGATCTATTCTGTAATTGTGCCCAAATCTTATACACAAGGATTTGGACACAACTTCCATTTCATATTGAATTAGTCTTTTCATTGCACATTGTTAACCAAACCAGTTTTTTTTTTTTTACTACATGTCTATTGGAAATTTCCTTTTTCACACTCTGTCCAGTCTCCATCACTGTTTTTAGAAATATTTCCGTTCCGTTTGAAGGTACCTGAAAATGACTAATCACGTGCACTGGGCTCGCTGGTGCCAGTTTAAACAGGAAGTAGGTTTGTTGCTTTAGTTTTATTTATTTATAAATAATTGTCTTTACGTTCAATACACATACATTGCCTTGCATAGGTATTCACCCCGCTGGGAGTTTTCTACGTTTTGTGGTATAACCACATATTCAAATTAATTTCATTGCGATATTATGTAATCGACCAACACAAAATAGTTTACATGTATGTTAAAAATGACACCCTCTTTACTGTAAAATGAATCCGAAGAAAGCAAGAGGCCCACGTAACTCTGGAGGAGCTGCAATGAGCCACAGCTGAGGGGAGGAATCTGTCCACTGGACAACTACTAGCCGTGAACACAACCGGGGCCTTCATGGTAGAGTGGCCAGAAGAAAGCTGCTGTGAAAGTAAACCATAAGAGGTCCTGTTTGCCACAAGCCATGTGGGACACACATCAACATGTGGGAGAAGTTGCTCTGCTCAGATGAGACAAACTGAACTTTTTTTTCCTCAATGCAAACCGCTGTGTGGTGGAAACCCGACACTGGCCATTAGCCTGAGCACCCCGTCCCAACAGGGGAGGTGGTTCAGCAGCTACAGGAAACTAGTCAGAATGGAGCGAGAGAAGGATGGAGCCAAATACAGGTCAATCCTTAAAGATGATATGATGCGGTCTGCAAAAGAATTGAGGCTGTAAACCTACAGCCAGAGCCACGATGGAACGGTTTAGATCAGAGCATGTTCATGTTTTAAAATGGCCAAACCTCAATCCAATCTATGGTGAGATTCTCCTTCCAATCTAACTGAGCTTCATCTTTTTTGCAAAGAGGAATGGATGAACATTTCCATCTCTAGATATCCCAAGAGACTTAGAGCTGGAATTGCAGCAAAGTGGGGTTCTACCAAGTATTAACTCGGGGGGGGGGGGGGGGGGGGACTTATGCAAGGCCCCGTATTTGTGCTCAAGATCTTCCCCTTTATACTCTATTGGACCAATTTTGTTAATTTTTTTTTATTTTTCAAACTTTGTTACAAGGTTTTCTTCTATCTCACACATACGATATACTTTAAAGTGACCTCTTGCATGTGCACGTTTCACTAGCGTTTGGTACTCTTTGTGGGGTGAATGGAAGAGCCTCTCCCACCGGAGAGCGCTTTTGTTTTGAATTGTACTGAAGAAACCGCAGCATCGATAACGACGCTTGTTTAGTGTCCATCGCTCTCGCCAAAGCCGGCGTCGTCCGCCGCGTCGGGCTGCTGCTGGCAAATGGCAACACTAAACGGCTGCTTCCTCTGCATGTCGGCAGTAGTAGTATTGGTAGTCAATCGATAATTTAAAGCAGTTTGCTTTTCTCCCAGCGGTGTAACAATCACACGCCCTGTCAAACAGCAGCCGTGGTTTATTAAAAGCCCCCGTTGGATTCGCCCGGGCCTCATTAAGAGGCAACGCAGGAGTTTTCAAAGTAAAGTTCTCGTCTAAAAAAAAAAAAAAAAAGGACGGCTGTATATTTTGTTGCTAAAGGTGAGACAAGCCGAAATAAAAGCTTATGTTTGAATAATGGATCAGTGAGTCTGAACGTTTACTATGCGTTCCGCACTGTGAGGTATTTATTTACCTAGTCGTGTACCGGGAATGTGTCCTCGCACGTATGACCTTTGCTAATGAGCTGCTTTGACAGATGACATCACTCTGTATTTGAGCAAAAGTTGAGTCTGGTTCTCCTTTGTAGACCAGCATGTGTGCTGGTCTACAAAGATCAACCTGGATTTAAAAAAATATATTTTTTTATGAACCGCTCATGTCTGTAAAAACACTTTCCTATTTTTCCCTTTTTTCATTTATTTTATATATTCCTTGTTATTGCATGCACTGTGTGTTTTTGTAGAACAAAGCATAAGCAAACGTGGCCAATAAAGCTGATTCTGACTCGCGCTGAGAGCGTCCGAGGTGTGCGTGCACGGCGCTCTGCAGTCTGCTGCCGCTGGCGGCCCATCCCCCACCCGCCTGACTGCATAGTGAGCTGCTCTGCCTCTCGTGTAACGCGCTCAATCGCTCACTCTTGTGGAGGAAGTGCTAGTTTAAAGCCTGGTATCCGAGTGAGTCTACATAAGAACTGGTTGGTGCCTACAGCGTTTGCTGAGAAGGTGTTTGCGGTGAACCTAGAAAAACAATTTTTTTCCTGTCCCACAATAAGCACATGAGAATGAAATGTAAGTAGGATCTGAGATGTAGTGTTAAAATCTATTTTTTATTATTTTGATTTAATTCTCAAGCAGAAGACTTTCCCACCGTTTCTTTTTTTCCAGGATTCGTAACTCTGTAACTCTTAGGTTAATCCTTGTTGTTATATAGTTACAACCGTGACCTCAATCTCAACACACGTAAGACAAGTGGCTCCTCCGTGACGTGCAGGAATATATTCTGCCGTGCAGCCCTAGTAAATGGTGAAACGGCTCTACTCTCTCCAAGTTAATTTAGCTCAAGTATGTCTGGTTGTCCGGTCGCTCAGACTGAGACGGATTATTAGCTGCACTGGACAATCGCTTCAGCATCGCGACATGTTGGTACTTACAATTCCTGGCCAACTTCCTTGAGGTTCCTTCCTCTTGGCTCATCACTGTCTAACCTGCTGTTTATAAGGGATGGTTATTGTTGGGGTTTTCCGATATCCGGTGCGAAAAGGATACAGGTGCCTGAACCGATACTTCAAATAAAACATAAAAGCACAAAGCGGCAATTGACGACGTTAAAGAGCGGCTTTTTTCGGCAATTTGTTTTTCTTCAAGTTGAACAACATGTTATTTAGAGTATAGAACAGTGGATAGATGGGTATCGATCCTTTTTGTAGCTACTTGGATTGATTATGGTGGGAAACTCCTTTATGGTCCAGCAGGAGTCGTTTCAAATGCAAATATTGTGTCAAACTGTTGTTTTCCCCTCATCCTCCTCCTCCTCCTGTGTCGCTTGGGCTCACAGATGGTGGTGAAGACCTACATGGACATGGACCAAGACTCCGAGGAGGAGAAGCAGCAGTATCTCGCCCTGGCGCTCCACCTCGCCTCCGAGTTCTTCCTCAGGAACCCCAACAAAGACGTCAGGCTACTGGTGGCCTGCTGCCTGGCTGACATCTTCAGGATCTACGCCCCCGAGGCCCCCTACACCTCCCATGACAAACTCAAGGTTAGCAACTGACCGTGCATTACCGTAGAAAACCCGCCAGCAAAAGACTACGCATCTTCCTCGTGGGGGAGTCATTTAAAGCAATCTAAGCTTCAGTTTTGCAGTGTACACCAGTTGACGTGACTGCTGCCTGCCGGTTTGATGTAGATCCTAACTATCCTAAGTAAAATAGAAAAGGCCATTCTGCTCTAATGTTATCTATACTACTGGCCTGGTGTTTTGGCAAACCCGTGAAAAAAAAACTTTGTTAGCTGGTCTCATTGCAATGCAGTCTGAACCTCTTGAGTCTGGACGACGGCAGACACTGTAGCTCCTCAAAGGACCACTTGAGGCGGGTCCCCAAAGAGGGTCGATCCCGAAATAAACCTCCTTACAGCAGATACAAACCTGTTTACAGCCTGCTACAAACCAACGGCTCGTGAAAAGAATAATGCAAATAGGTGTTGACATGTTTTCTGTCTCGTCTCCAGGACATTTTCCTGTTTATCACCAGACAGCTAAAGGGACTGGAAGACACTAAGAGCCCTCAGTTCAACAGATACTTCTACCTGCTGGAGGTAAGGCGCTGATGTGGAAGTGTGTTTGTTCACGGGCCCGTGGAGCAAACCGCTGGTGACCGACTAACATGTTTGTGTGTTTCTCTAGAACCTGGCGTGGGTGAAGTCGTACAACATATGCTTTGAACTGGAGGACTGCAACGAGATCTTTATCCAGCTTTTCAAAACACTCTTCTCAGTCATAAAGTAAGGCTCTGCATATATACATATATATATTTGTTAATGGCTCTTTTTTCCAACCTTTTTTCTTATTCATAGTCTCTCCAGTAGCCCTTGAATCTGTTGCACATGTAGATGAGCTCTATCGTTACTCCCTTTCTGACGTTTGTTGTTTTCCTTGAAACTTGCCATCATTCTATTTCCAGGAGTTGAGGGGATTACAATGAGCCATCACCCATTTTCACACACATTTATTATAACTTCGTTGTAAATTCACTTTTCTTTCATGTACCTATCTTCTACAGCAACAGCCATAATCAGAAGGTGCAGATGCACATGATAGACCTGATGAGCTCCATAATCATGGAGGGTGACGGAGTCACACAAGAGCTGTTGGACACCATCCTCATTAACCTCATCCCTGCACACAAGGTGGGACACATAACACGTTCATATGTATTAATCATTTATTTATATTGACTGCGCAGAATTTACAGAGAACCTGTACTACTATTTTATTTTCAAAGCTGTAATCTGGCAAAATAATGTTTAATTTCTTTTTCTATTTGCATTCTAATAATAACAATATTGCATATGATTGGAACCAGATTCAGCTGAGCTATTGGACAGTCCTGGAGTTCTGCATCAATGAGTGTTTGAGTGAGATGTTGTGTTCAACTTTCCTCGGGACAGAATCTGAACAAGCAGGCGTACGATCTTGCAAAGACTCTGCTGAAGAGGACGGTCCAGACCATCGAGACGTGCATCGCAAACGTGAGCAGCAGACCCACATAACCACTGTTTGTATCGGCAGCACAGATATTTTAAATGATGAGCTATTGATCTGACACGGTGCTCTTTTTCCCCTTCCTCAGTTCTTCAATCAGGTGTTAGTAATGGGCAAGTCGTCGGTCAGCGACCTGTCGGAGCACGTCTTTGACCTCATCCAGGAACTGTTCACCATCGACCCCATGCTGCTTACTTCTGTCATGCCACAGCTGGAATTCAAACTCAAGGTTAACACGACAAACACGCTGTCAAAATAAGCGCAGGTCTCAGACGTGTATACCAGATATGTTTGTAGGACCGCGATGATTGTCAATGAGCAAAGACGCTTGAACTCGAGCACTTTTAATCCAGACCTTGCTTTTAAGAGCTTCCCAAGTCCATCCTTCAGCTAAACTGGCTGAGAGAGGAGGCTGGACAGGTCTAAACATAGAGGCTCTATTCAGACTACTACGCTATTGATTTAAAAAGCATAACGTTTGCTCGTTTTGATTTGCGTACCCTTGAAACACGATGATGTTCACTTCTTGATTGGTTCTCACCAGTCAAGATTAAAACAAATGACCGGAGCCTCGAACACCACAGCTGGACGCGTGAATACGAAACGCCTTGCTGACATTGTTGTCTGTTTGCACAGTTGCATTTTATAATGCTACTACTGCCGCCAGGTGCAGGAGGCAGGCCTTCATTTTAGTGCTTTGCAACAATTCCCCTATCCTGCAGTGTTGTCAGCCATGGTCATGTGATATGCTGCTTTTTGTGTTTTCAGAGCAACGACGGCGAGGAGCGTCTAGCTGTTGTCCGGTTGCTGGCAAAGCTGTTTGGGGCCAAAGACTCTGAGCTGGCGTCCCAGAACCGACCGCTGTGGCAGTGCTTCTTAGGACGGTGAGTTCCGCCACTCCCCAGCTCCATCACCTGCTCCTCCCAGGTGTGACGCCCATTCGGGGATCTCTCTCTACCTGCTACTGATGCTTTGTTCCCCGCAGGTTCAACGACATCCATGTTCCCGTCCGGCTAGAGTGTGTTAAGTTCGCTAGCCACTGCCTCATGAACCACCCAGACCTGGCCAAAGACTTGACAGGTGTGTTTGAGTCTCATCACTCTCCTCCCCCAACTCGGCCCTTTCTTTCCCCATTCAAGCTCTGAACACGCGGCTCTCTCCCCATCTAGAGTATTTGAAAGTGCGCTCGCACGACCCAGAGGAAGCTATCCGCCACGATGTCATTGTGACCATTATCAACGCCGGGAAAAAGGATCTCAACTTGGTCAATGACCAGCTGTTGGGCTTCGTACGAGAGAGGACCTTAGACAAGAGGGTGAGAATAACGTGCGCTCCCAAGCGGTGCAGATGTTGCCATCAAATGGCGTTTTGGGTAGTCGTAGAAGCCGTCTTTGCTTGATTCAGTCCATTTATCAGCGTTCATGGACTTTGGAGACATCTCACCCACATAAATGTTCAGATACTCCGGGTTTTACTTGCTTATGAGCGACTTTAGGTGGAATGTTGACTTTCTGCATCTGAACTGTTTCTCCTCCCTCTCTAGTGGCGTGTGCGTAAAGAGGCCATGATGGGCCTCGCTCAGCTTTTTAAGAAGTACTGCCTGCACTACGAGGCGGGGAAGGAGTCAGCCCAGAAGATCAGCTGGATCAAAGACAAACTACTGCACATCTACTATCAGAACAGCATTGACGACAAGTGAGCATAAACACACGGACATGTAGTCTTGTGTTGACGTGGTAAACGCGGCCGTTTTGGCTGTTCAGACCTTGAGTAACCGTCTAAACATGGATGATTGCAGTTTATTTTGTAAGCACTGTGCTCAAGTTTAATAGTGCATTGACAATACTGTCCTTTCCGTTCGCATTTACTCCTCCAGGTTATTAGTCGAGAAGATCTTCGCTCAGTACATGGTTCCTCACAGTCTTGACACGGAGGAGAAGATGAAGTGTCTGTACTACTTGTACGCCTGCCTGGACACCAACGCTGTCAAGTCAGTCAAAGCTGCAACATCTCCTCTAGCACATGACCGCCGACCTGTATCTTTATTTTGATGCTTGCATGCGATGAACACACAAACCCGCACAATGGCCAACCAGCCACTACCAACACTAAAGGTGCAACGTTTTGTGACACCTCACCGGTTTCTCCTCTCTGCGTGCTTCGCTTTCAGGGCCCTGAATGAGATGTGGAAGTGTCAGAACATGCTCAGAAGCCTGGTCAAAGAGCTGCTCGACCTCCACAAGCTGCCAGTGGTGTGTTGACAAACATTTACATACAAAATTGACCACATCTCCCCTGAGTTTTGTGATGCAGAACATATCTAAAGACCGTATCTCTCTCTCTCTCTCTCTCTCTCTCTCCCCACTAGTCCGAGGCGAATAACACGGCCATGTTTGGGAAGCTGATGAGTGTCGCCAGTAAGTTGGAAACCACACAAACGTGCACAGTGCGCATTCATTCCGCACACATCTTGTATCTTCTGGGCGGTCAGGGTTCATTTGGCTTAACAATATTGTCCTTTAACTCGTCTCTGTGTTTGCAGAGAACCTCCCAGACGCCGGAAAGGCCCAGGACTTTATGAAGAAGTTCAACCAGGTTTTGGGTGAAGACGAGAAGCTCCGAGTCCAGCTGGAGGTGCTCATCAGCCCGACATGCTCCTGCAAACAGGCCGAGATCTGTGTGGTGAGAGGAAAACACCATTTGGCGTGCACGCCGCTCTTTCACTTCCTCCCAGACCGTGGTGGTGGTCGCGTTCTGTCTTTATTTATAAAGAGCTCAGGCTGTGTTTTGAGTGCATAGATGTGCTGTTGTTTTTGAGAAAGATGGAAAGCTTCTGTAGACCTGCATTAATCAACACCTGATCAGCTCTGTTCCTTCTTTGAACTGGGCTGCCAGCTTTTCTGAGATTAGACTGAGACAAAGAGGAAAGGTGATGTTGAGATCTTTGCAATAGAACATCTTTGATGTGTTGAGTCATTGTCAATCAGCATTGAGATCTACAGCGTCTTCATTTCCCTCCAGCTTTTCATCCTTTTGCTCCAAATTCGTTGATACGAGGTTGTTATTGTTATTATTATTATTATTACCGTGCATGTTTCGGTGCAATCTACTGAAACATTCAAAGATTTAGTAAAACAAACCTGGGTTGTAAATGTGGATGCCCATTTATAACCCTGATCCATGAACGTCTGTATTGACCGTGTTGTGTGTTTGCAGAGGGAGATCACACGGAAGTTGACGTTCCCCAAACAGCCCACCAACCCGTTCCTGGAGATGGTTAAGTTCCTGCTGGAGCGCATCGCCCCCGTCCACATCGACTCGGAGGCCATCAGGTCCGAAAAATGTCCCCAAATGTTCGACAGATCTCGTGCTGCGCTTGAGTTTCCCTACAGACCATTCATAGAGGAACATTCATACTAGGCTACATTTACATTACATGTCATTTAGCTGACGCCTTTATCCAAAGCGACTTACAATAAGTGCATTCAACCATAAGAATACAAACTCGGAAGAGCAAGAAACAAAGGAAAATTTCCTCAAATAAGCCAATTTACAATAGGTAAGTGGCGCTATAAGTACAATTTAACATGACAAGAGCCTGAATCAGTACCTGCGCTGCTTTCCGAGCGAGAAGGAGACATTCAAATTTGAAAGAGGGCTTAAAATCCTGTCAATCAGATAAAAGTTTCTTTAGCGTTGCACAAAAAGATGCAGAGCAGCACTTCCTGCCTCATTGATAAGAGCTCTGCTCGTGTGTTGTGTAACACCCTGAGCCGGCTTCTCTCGTTCACTGAGACACCTAGTGGTGAAGAGATGAACCCGCGGGCCTCGGGCAGGGATCCGGTTTAACCCCTTCTGCTTCATGGAAAAACACCATAAGAGAGAGAAACACACCTACGGAAATGACTCCCGGTGCTTATCCATAGGCCGCGTTGTGAGCACTCACACATTATGCTTATTTTAAATAACCGGCTCGTAATTCCTTCCTAAAAGAACAAATCCTGTTTTTCAAAGGACTTTATTTAGGTGCTGTGAGCAATCAGTGTAATTTGCTCTCCTTTATTGGTTTGTAATTGGACACAGTTATGGCAAATATTTAATATTTTACAGCGAGGCAACTCGCAGCAAAGCAATCCAGATGGATGTATAGCATTGGAGGTAAGGGGACATGTGGGGCTTTGTTGGGCAGTGTAACACTTTCTGCTGTTATGTTATAAGACGTCTCATGGTGCGCAGTGTGTCCTGTTGCTCCCGTTTAGAGGATCTTAATGGGTTGTTGCTTGTTGTGTCTCAGTGCTCTGGTGAAGCTGCTTAACAAGTCCATTGAGGGCACCGCTGACGACGACGAGGAGGGCGTTACTCCCGATACAGCCATCCGCTCCGGGCTGGAGCTCCTTAAGGTAGCTGACGTGGGCACACTGTAGCGTACAAGACAATTGGGTCATTAGTAGTAAGCCGGTTTGATTACCGTATTCTCTTTTTTTCTGCTCCCCTTCTAGGTCTTATCGTTCACACACCCAACAGCGTTCCACTCCGCAGAAACCTACGAGTCTCTGCTGCAGTGTTTGAAGATGGAGGACGAGAAAGTGGCGGAGGCAGCCATCCAGATATTCAGAAACACGGGACAGAAGATTGAGACGGAGCTACAACAGATACGATCGTAAGAGAGAAACGACATGTTTGAGAACTCTTTTTAGTTGGACGGTTGCTTTAAGAATCTACAGCGAGGGAACGACGTCAGCCACACAGAGAAATAATCTTCCTTGTGTGCTCCAACAGGACTCTGATTCCCGTCCTGCATCAGAAAGCCAAGCGGGGAACGCCCCACCAGGCCAAGCAGGCGGTCCACTGCATCCACGCCATCTTTAACAACAAGGAGGTGCAGCTGGCACAGATTTTTGAGGTAGGGGACAGTTTTTCCATTTTTCTATTTGCAAATGTTTCTTTATTTTAGCTTGAATTAATCATTATTCACTCCCCTCCGGTTTATCCTTCTCGTACGTGATCTTTTCCTTGAGCTTTCTTCTTTTGTCGCAGCCTCTGTCACGTAGCCTGAACGCAGACGTCCCAGAGCAGCTCATCACTCCCCTCGTGTCCCTGGGTCACATCTCCATGCTGGCACCAGATCAGTTTGCTTCGCCCATGAAGTCCATCGTGGCCAATTTCATCGTCAAGGACTTGCTCATGAATGACCGGGTGTGTGGAAATGAAGCTTCACACCCATACAACATTTGCTCACTTTTCACACTGTTTTACAACAATTTCACAGAATTGTGTTTGATAAAATACAACTTTTAGCCAAAATAAACCCGGTTTAGAAAAGAGTGGCTTTGATTTTCCTTTATGTCTCCAGTCAGTGGGAAACAAGAATGGGAAGCTGTGGACCACGGATGAGGAAGTTTCACCCGAGGTCCTAGCTAAGGTAAAAAAAAAGCACCTCTGTGGCATTTTCTACTACATGATCTTACATTGATGACAAATGTGTGAATCTTCTTCGGTGCCCATGTAATAACAACTACATGAAGACATGTTTGAAAGGTCCCAGCACCTTGGTCTCTCTAATCGAGCTCCTGCTGGTCCCACAGGTGCAGGCCATCAAGCTGCTCGTGCGCTGGTTACTAGGAATGAAGAACAACCAATCCAAGTCGGCGAACTCCACTCTGCGCCTGCTGTCGGCAATGCTGGTCAGCGAGGGCGACCTCACAGAGCAGAAGAAGATCAGGTGATTCGGGGCTTGAATGTCAGGATTAAGAAGTGTGTGTGGGGGGACAATCATTTATTACAGATTCTAACTTCTAATCTTCGCTAACATTCTTGTTCCTTCTTTCTCCCCACAGCAAGTCGGACATGTCCCGCCTGAGGCTGGCTGCAGGCGGAGCCATCATGAAGTTGGCCCAGGAGCCGTGTTACCACGACATCATCACACCCGAACAGTTTCAGCTCTGCGGCCTCGTAATCAACGTTAGTCTGCGTTTTGTGAGCCTCTTTAGCAGCAGAGCATGTGCCGTTAGAAGGAGGAGGGTATGGACGATCACATTATGGACGGCTGCATTCCACCGAGCTGCACCGTCCTGGTTCAGAAGTCCTCTCCCCCACATTGACGTGTCAGAAGGTCGTGTGGAAAAAAAGGCCTGTTGTAAAGTACACCATGTTGTTTGACTCGAGTCTGCTCCCTCCGACGTACAGGACGAGTGCTACCAGGTCCGTCAGATCTTCGCGCAGAAGTTGCACCTGGCTCTCGCCAAGCTGATGCTGCCCCTGGAGTACCTCGCCGTCTTCGCCCTGTGCGCCAAGGATCCGGTGAAGGAGCGCCGCGCGCACGCCCGACAGTGCCTCCTCAAGAACATTTCAGTCCGAAGGGAGTACATCAAACAGAACCCACTCGCTCAGGGTCAGTTTTTTTCACCGACGTGTGCGCCGCGATTACACGCTGCTGCGGTCTTTTCTGACCTGTAGTGTTCTTTTTATCCATTTATTTTTTCACAGTCCGCTTTATTGAACAGCCATTGAACGGTCAAATATTCCACCTTTCCATCCAATATGATTTGTTTAACCACATCTCCAGAAAATCGACACAAAGAAAGTTTGCACCCAGTTCTCTTGTACAGAGATGAGGAATTAAACTAATGCAGACGAACTATGTGCCAAAAGGCTGCAGGTCAAACCTCAAACGATGTAGAGTACGTAGAAATCTGGCGTTCAAGTTCATGTGTTCGTTTCAGGAAAGTCAACGCCTGCTCACATTACATTACATTACCGGTACATGTCATTTAGCTGACGCTTTTATCCAAAGCGACGTACAATAAGTGCATTCAACCATAGGGTACAAACTCAGGAGAACAAGAAACAAGAAAGTGCAATTTCCTCAAATAAGCCAATTTGCTATAGATGAGTGACGTTATAAGTACAATTTAAGTGCTACAATTTGTTAGTCTTTAGTCGAGGTAGAGTCTGAAGAGGTGTGTCTTTAGTTTGCGGCGGAAGATGTGAAGGCTCTCTGTGGTCCTGGTGTCTTCAGAGAGCTCGTTCCACCATTTCGGCGCAAGGACAGCGAAGAGTCGAGACCTAGTCGAGTGTTTTGCTCTCAGTGAGGGAGGAACGAGTAGTTTGGCAGATGCAGAGCGGAGAGTGCGGGTTGGGATGTCGGGTTTGACCATGTCCTGGATGTAAGCTGGACCCGATCCATTCACCATGCGCACAGATCTCACGGGTTCATCCGCTGCTGTTTTTAAAGGCGTGTTTTATTTATAGTGTTTCATTGCACTTCGGTACACAAACTTTAATGGGTGATATTTCTGTTCTTTGAGAACGTGCATGAAACTTCTCAACATTACTTTCTCTCCCCACAGAAAAACTTGTCTCCCTCCTTCCTGAATATGTCGTCCCATATATGATCCACCTGCTGGCCCACGACCCGGACTTCACAAAACCGCATGAATATGAACAGCTTAAAGACATTAAAGAGTAAGTGCTGCCATATGAACTATTGATGCATCTGTATTTTTTCAGATTTGTTTAAGATGCCTGCAGTGATGTTCATTTTGCTTCCGTGTGCAGGTGTCTGTGGTTCATGCTGGAAGTTCTGATGACCAAGAATGAGAACAACAGCCATGCGTTCCTAAGGAAGATGGTGGAGAACATCAAACAGACCAAGGATGCACAGTGTCCCGAGGACGCCAAAGCCAACGAGGTATGCACACGTTTACATTGAGCGTGTGATCTGGCCAGCATCTCTTGAAACGTATCTTCTTGTTCTTCATTTGTTCATAAACCTGAAGCTTTGGGAATAATTGTCTCTTTCCAAAATGTCTTTAACTCTATAAAACCATTACATGTTTACTAGATGGCAAAGCGGAACAGACTCCGTCCATAACCGCGTCTCATGTTCTCTTGGTTACAGAAACTGTATATAGTCTGCGATGTGGCTCTCTTCGTCATCGCCAATAAGAGCACTGCGTGTCACCTGGACTCCCCTAAAGACCCGGTCCTGCCCTCCAAGTTCTTCCTCGTACAGGACAAGGCAATACACACTCACACATGCTCTAATGTAGACAATGTATTCGTGCTCACCCAAAATGTCAAACTCTTCTTCAAAGTGCTTGTTGCAAATGAGTGTCTTACGTTTTCTGGTTTGATTTATTTCCACAGGACTTTAAAAATGATAAAGAGTATCTGTCGACGGAGATGAGACAAGTGCTGCTCACTGGAAAGGTAAAAGCTTTCCACATTCTGCGATCCGTAGAAAGGTCAATCATTCTGTATTGGCATTACGAATTTACAGGGTGAAGGGCAAAGGTACACAAGTAGTAAAAGCATAAAGTAGCAACGGTGTTTGTCACGGAGTACATCCACGACTATTATGTTGTGTTAAATATGAATTGAATGAAATCTCTAAAAAGCAGCATAACGTTCTCTTCTCAGCCTAAACCTGCTCCGGTGTTGGGAGCTGTGAACAAGCCTCTGACGGTACCGGGGAGGAGGATCTTCACGAAGACCCCCACGGGCTCCGACACAGCCAGTAACACCAGCACCAACTCCTCCCCCCTGAACAGCTCCACTATCAACAAGAACAGGTACGCACACACGCACGCACACACACACACGTGCACTGAGGAACAGGCCTCTGCCAACTCTTTAATCGTGTCCCGTAACAGCAACGCCGTCACCGAGTCGTCAGCGCAGGAAAACAACGAGAACCCGGTCATCCAGCACGATGTGGGGAAGAAGGTAAGCACAGAGGGGACCGCCTGCCGTCCCGAAGAGCTCCGCAGTGCGTCCTCTTTTGACCAAGCGCCGCCCCCCCCCCCCCGACCGTCTCTCTCTCTCTCTCAGGAGGAGCCGAGTCAGAACGTGACCCCCGGCGGCGACACCGCGGCGTCGCCCGTCAAGCGGCGCGGCCGCCAACCCAAGTCCGCCGCCGCCGCTCCCGTCGAGAAAGAGGTGGCGCCGGCCGCGGCGAGCCGCGGCAGGAAGAGGGCGGCCGACCCCAATCCCAACCCGCCGGCGGACTCCATCAACATCAAGATGTCGAAACAGCAGCAGCAGCAGAACGACGAAGGGACAAAGAGACAGATTGACTTGCAGAGGTGAGGACGAAGGAGGCGTGGCCTGTAATGGATTTAACCTGTAGCAGCTGAGCTTCAAGTAGCCTCGACAGACAGGTGGAGAAAAAGGAAATTGACTCCATTTCCTCGTCAGGTGGCCGTGCGTGAGCGTTGGGAAAGACAGAGAGAGAAAGAGGGAGTCTGGAGAGGAGGCAGGGAGAGCTGTAGGGACAGGGGCCCTTCTTCTGGGCAGCAAGGGAGACACTGAGATAGAGCTGCAGTCCAGCCCAGAGGGCCGTCTCAGTGGCAGGACGGAGGCAGGGAGGTGCCCCCCCCCCCGTCCGACTCGTGTAGCCAGGGAGAGACCAAGTCCGCGAGGAGAGGCGCTCCCTTTGGAAGGCAGTGGGCTGGCAGTGAGTTGGTTTGGTCCAGGAATGTCTCCTAAACCGTGTATTTTGCTACTGAGCTTTTGTCCTTGTTAGAAGTGCTCATTGTAACAGATTTCACTCTGATCTGTTAGTTTGATTAAATGAGCCTGACGAGCCTTTACCACCTCTGACTGACTAGTACTTCTTGTCGGTTGTATTGCCGAGGAACAAGCTGTCTTGTGCAGTGCTCTTGTGTAAAATTACAATCTCCTGTTAATTACAGACCAGCTTGGAGCTCTGAACTCTATTTTGTCTTTCAGGTAAGGAGGAAGCCGGCGAAGGTGAAACGAAGACTAGAGAGAATCGGGCCAGACTCTTCCTCATATCTCCCCCGCCCTCCGTACACGCGCCTCGGACTCTAAAGCTTTCCTGGACACATTATGGACCTTACTTAAAACACACACACACACACGAACCACTGACATCCTAGAAGGTTTTAAACACCTTAGTCACGATTTGAAGCTCATTGTATGTAGGTCTTAAAAAAAAAACATGTTATTTTTTTGCCTTTCGTTTGTTGCTCTTTGCTCCTTTTGTGGAGCTATTTTTAAGAAAACAAAAACAGGATGGACATTTTACAAACGTTTTAATCTGGTTATGATTGTTGCTTATTAAATTCCCTGGGAAAAAAAATCCTACAATATGTCTCCTGACTTCTTACTGTCTGGTGATCGGGTTGCAGTTTATATACTACTTTGCCGTTTTGGAACATCATTTTAAGAGATATTACTGATACCAACTTTATAAAAACATTTGGTGTCATTAGGTTTTGACGGGTTACAGCTCAGTAGGAGCTGGACCGTCATGCATAAATGATCCAGTAGCAGTCACACTTCAGTGTGTCCTTCTGACTGCTGCTGTACATCACTTCACGTGTGCGTTTTATCTTTTACAATGAAATATTTGCTGGCTAACGCCTACTATTGAGTAAGTGGAGACGACTCATCTTTACATCAAGTATCAGTAACTACTCGAATGATCATATTTAACTAAAGAACCTTTTTAGGTGTAAGCAGCACAGCTATCAGAAGCCAAGACACGAATCACGTTATTTTCTGCCATTTTGTTTTTTTTAATCAAAGAAACATGACATTGTCACAATAAATAACCATGCTTTTTAAACGGCTGATGCCGATGAAGCAAAGGAGAACAAATCCGCCTCGATCCAAACAGGGAAACTGATGCAACGGCCCGTTTAGCCTATTCTTCATCGTCGTGCAATATTGTACATTCTGAGGAAACCTGCCTTGTTCTTACAAAATATAGATCCGGCCATTAACGGTTTCCTTGGAGGGCTGAAGAGACGCGGCTCTTAACAACCGGACTATTCACAGGTCAAGGAGGTGATCCGGCAGATTCTTTGTTGTCTCTGGCTGGAAACTGTCAGCAGAGAGAGTGGAGAGGAGGCATGAAAACTCAGTGGTACCGTAATACGTCTCGTGTTGGTGGGGAAGCAGTTTTTATTACTCAAAGGGGGTGTGTGAGGGTTCACCCTACAGTCCATGTGCCAGATAATCAAAAACGTCCCAGCCTCTTTAACAACATCTCAGACATCACAGGGCATTTTATTTGGCTCTGTAGCAAAGCGCATGTGTGGCTGACGCTTGGATGTAGTGATCAGCATCAGGACCAGAAGATCCTTAACCCGTGGCTTAGAAGTGACGTGGTCGCTCTAAATTAGTTTTTAAAACACTGCATTGCAAACTCATTTCTCCTTCAGGCGAATTGTTCCAGAACAGAAGAGGGAGCTTTGAGGCTGAAGTCCCCCCCCCAGACGGCAAACTTAAACTCTGGCTCCCAGTCTCGCCAGTTCCACCGCCCTGAAGGGATGTTGGATTGGACAACCATCCCCCCCCTGCGCCCCCCAATCACTACATTGTTTGGCCAAAAAAAAATAAAAGGCAGAACAGGGCATGCGAGGACAGTAGAAGGCAAAAGGAAAGTAGTGATTGTGGTGCAGCAGAAAAAGGCGGCACGTGGCGTCGCTTCCTGTCCCGGGACTTTGGCTGAGCAACAATCTTCAGAAAATAAATAAACCAGCATTTTCAGATGATCCCGAAAGTATAGAAAGGTATCCCGCCCTACATAATTATAAACCAGGCATATTTAAAATAATTTGTTATCAGATTGTGTAAGAAAGAAGAAAAAAAAAAAGTATATCCGATGTATTTACACACCTATTTACAGATAATATTTTCCCTATGTGCAGATGTTTGTAGGAGAGGTTTTATAATCCTACAGACAGAAAATAAAAACTGCGGATTAATGCAGCATCTGATATGATACAAAAAAAGTCACCCCGCTCAATGCAGAACACTATCCAGTCGAGTTAATGGAATCCAGCCAGACCTTTTGCAGTATTAGGGGGCTCGTCGTGGCGCAGGGGTTAGAGAAGGTGTGCTGGGAAGCACAAGGTTGATGGTTCGGGTCCAGGCTGCCCCATGTTGAAGTTTGATAAAAGCGTCTGCTAAATGACCTGTATTTTAATTTAATTATAATATTAATTATCTGACAGTCCAACTTGTTGCCGTAGTTGGTGACGCACTGGGAGGAGCAGCCTGCTGGTTTCATCCACATCTGACCCTGCAGGTCATTTGATTCTTTGCAATAATAATAATGGAGAAAAAAATATAATATGAGCTGCGTGAGGGGGGGGGGGGGGGGGGGGGTGTTTTATGACGGGGGTACACATGTCATGATAGCGGAGGAAAACACTGCGTGCTGGACAGACGGGGGTTGGAAAAGGCAACGGGGTGCTACCGGTGGAGGCTTAAGACTGCATGGGTGGAAGGGATGGGGAAGTTCTGTGTGGGTGTCAAAAAAAACAAGAGTGGGATGAATGAATGCGGGGGGGGGATGATGCCATGAGGGGGACGGTCGGATCCTCACACCCAACTTGGTTGCCTCAGTTGCTGAGCAGCAGCTCTGTCGCGGTTTCCACGTCCCAGGATTTTGAAGACAGGGCCGCTATTACTGCATTCTGTGAGCGGGGGGGAAATGGAATTTTTTTTTAAATGATTGCAATCAGTGCGGCATTTGCAGGATTGAGTTCATATCTGAGATGAGAAAATGGCATTGCAGTATGCCATTACAAACAAATCTGTCAACGCTTTTGTGCTGAATGGATTTGGTGCGTTTGGATAATTTGTTCCTTTGACATTTACTTTAGCGAGGATGCTAAAAACGTGTTCCTCGAAGAATGATGCCGACTAAGGCAGCAACTGACTATTTTTAGCAGCTGTTAATATTTTTTGTTTGCCCTGTAAAATGACAATACTCTAGAAATTAGTATTCAAACATCTGGTTTTAAACAATCCAAAACAAAAACTATGGATATTTATATATGATCTATTAAACCAACCAACTTCCACTTGTCCCACACAGCGCTGACATGCAGAAATGTGACTGGAGCAAAGCGGTGCCGACCTTATCGAAGCCCATCGCACACAGCTTGTCTATTTTGCGGTTGTAGTCGGCGCTGGAGACGGGAGCGCCCGCGTACACGTGAGACCACAGCCGGGCGGTCTGTTTGAACATCTCTGGGTTCTGCTTGTACTGAGGATGTAAACAGTCAGAAAGCTCAGCGAGGGTTAGACACACACACACCGAAAGAGAGAGAGAGAGAGAGAGAGAGACCCCCCACCTGGTTGGCTACTACTGCGTCCTGCGGGTCGTCTGGTTCTGCTGCGGCGAGCAGAGCCTGAAGAGACAACAGCACCGTCCGCAGGGTCATGGCAGCTGCCCTGGGTGACGCAGCACGAGGAGGGTGTTAGACGAGGGGACACACACACACACACACACACAATGGGTCGAAATGGGTCGCATGGCTCACTCACCACTGGTCTTTTAAAATGTCCAGACATATCGCTCCCGTCACTGAACTGATATTAGGGTGCCAGATCTTACTGATGAAACGGACCTGACAAAAAGAAAAACGACAGTAGTTCCACAAAGAGCTATGAATTATTTTATATGAATTGCAATGTGAGAAAAGTACATAAATGTCAGTTATTTTATTCACTCGATAGGAGCTTTACGGTTTATAACGGCTTCACTATGAAATCGCCGTGAGAGGATTTCATGCCCATCACCTCGTGCACACTTGAATTTGTCAATTATAATTGTTAGAATACAAAATGTATTGACTCGTGTAGCCAGAGGAGAGGACACACCTTGTGCACACAGCAGACAACACTTGGAGAACCAGTCAAAAGGTGTTTGCAAGCCCCATCAGAGTAACTAAAGTACCTCAGTTGCCATCGTCGGGTAACCGGTGTGCATGTAGATGTGAGGGGGGAGACATACAGCAGTAACGTTCTATGGGACACGTACCTTTGGAGGGTTAAACGGATACGTCTCTGGGATTTTAATTTCAAGTTGAAATCTGCCACCTCGGAAACCAAAGCACAACACGTTTCAGGATGACTGACGTGGATATCAAAGTGTCGTGGCGGGGATCGTTGCCCATGCAGCTCGGGCTCAATACCTTCATACGGCGTGTCGGGAGGACCGGCGATCTCCCCCCTCAGCTCCGTGAAGTTCTCGTCCACCAGATCTACTTTTATCTGGTTTTTACTCGTCTGTGGACACATGAGAAGGCAGCGTTATCCCGCTGTTCGCGGAACCACGGGACCCGCGGCCCCGTGTCTCTGTATGAGACCACGTACTTTTACACAAACACACGTGAAAGACAAACTGTGACGTTAGCTACTTCTCCGTGTGTCCACGGCGGCGTTCAACAGGAGCGTCGGGATATTTAAATGGGTTAGCGGCGTGGTTAGCTCGCTGCTAGCCGAGCTAGCAAAAAGTTGTCTCAACTACCAACCCGCAATAGCAACACGGGACGGGGGACGGGGACACTAAACGTGTCACGCTAATCTTACATCTGACGCCAACTGTTAAAAAATGCCAAGTCACGTTATGTCATGAACAGCAGAGGCTAATGCTAACAGACGTTGAGATTGTCAACATGTCGCTACCGTTAGCAAGCTAACAGCCGCTAGCTGCCGGAGCCAGCGAGTAATTAAACACTCGATTAACGTGCCGGTGTCTTTGATTAAAGCTTGTGTCGCCCGCACGCGGCATGTTCCGTGCGGTCAGCGGCAGGTATGCCGGCGCGTCCGTTACAGACAGGCGGCCCGTCAGGTGGCAGAGCGGAAGCCTCGGTGTTTCCTGAACACACGCACCTGACGACAAGGGGATAGTTTCGGCCGCGGCACCGACGTCAAGCTAAAGCTAGCTAAAGTTCTGCTTATGGGGCCCGACCCAGAGGACCTGTCGGTGGGTAACGTCGGTATCTGACAACGACTACAGCCGCTAACATTTGAATTAGTTCAGTTGACACGTTGAAAAAGAAGAAGCCGAGTGCAAGCGGGGGGGGGGGGGGGGGTTGTTACCAGAAACGTTACCGCACCTCTTCGCTTTTGAGAACTTCTTTGAACTCCCGCTTGATCCTTTGGACCGCGATGTTCGCCATGGCTGTGTGTGCTGAACTGAACCCCGGGCTCCTCTCTCTCTCTCTCGCTCTCCCTCACTCCCTCCCTCCGTCGGTCGGTCGGCCGGTCGGCGTGCGTTGTGTGTGTCGTGGTGACTGCCCGCTCCGCTGCTGATCTCCTTTCGCTTTCACCGTCGACCGCTTATTTCCCCCTCAGAGACAAACACCGTCACCGCCGACTGCCAGTCCGCCCGGAGCGCACCCAGGGCAGCCGGACGCAGTAGAACCTGGAAGTTTCATTCATGGTCTCTGCTGCGTTGAGTTGTGTTGTTTGTGTTATTTGTCGTGCTCGCCTTTTCAGGACATTTCTCATAGTGTGCTGAACACATTGGGTTTATATTTTCCACCACTGGTGACTGGTCTTTTATTAACCTAGAGGATGTTTAAGTCTGACTGATGCGTAATGGAGCTTCTAATGGATTGACTGATTGATTCATTTGTATTATGGAATTACTTAAAAAGTAAGTGAGCACAGCTGTTTTCACCCTTCAACTGCTACCACTGTCACATAGCACTGCCTTCTTCAACGGAAGCCCTTAATCCACTGACATGATGGTCTACACTGATTGAGCGACAAATATTTAGATTAACTGTCGAAAGTGTTGAAATATTGTACTTTTTATAAAACGTATTTGCAGTTATCACGACGCTCATGTTGCATGCAGAATATACATGTATGTACTTAGTGTTATACTTGTTCTATGCAATTGGTTTCTTATTAAGTAAACATATTTTGGTAATACATGTCCATGATTTCTGATACAATATGTTAAAATAGAAGCATAAAGTCGCGATAAAGAAAAATAAACATAAGCTGTATCTCTCTTTATTTTTAAAAGTACATCCCATCACAATGTAACTGGTTACACAACCGCACAGATGTTGGGGCTTAGTTCTTCTCTCTGTGTGTCGATAGGCAGCGGACTGTTTGTTTACTATCCAGACGTTACAATCGTTTCCTACTGTGATTGGCTCAAAGTCCCGCCCATCACATTGCTAAACCAATGAGAAACGTCCAAATCGTCCTGGGTGCGTAGTTCCCGGATGTGTCGTGGAGCTAGACTGGCTGGCTCACGTGCACTAACAAACGGCGGACGGTAGGTTGTCATGTCTGCAGTTTAATGGTTTCCGTGCGGGGGACGACAGCGGTGCAGCCCGGGCCCTCTACCGACATTTAACGGGGCTTTTCAACGTTTACAAAGCTCAAGTGAGTCGTGTTTCGATGCCGTTTTCTGTCACATTTGACGCTGATCATTTTTTTTTCGTTATTACATTCGACAGAAAAAAAGGAAACGCAGAGTCTTGAGTTGCTGGCTACGTTAGCAAGGAGCTAGTCCAACCGGAGCCGAGTTATATAACAAAGATCGATATTATGGTTGTTCTAATCATTGTCAATGTCGAACCCGCCTGTGTGCCGGTGGGTGAGAAGTGATGAGTAGTCGTGATAAAACCTCTTCGCCACTGGAGATGTCTGTGTTGTGTGTCTACCCTGGGTACTTTCTATATTCTTTATTACAAATGTCAACATCAATTATTAAAGGTTCTATATTGATGGATAGGCTCATAGGTTGAATATGTACAGGTAACCCGTTGAGGCAGAAGCTTTGGCTCACATTGCAAATACATTTCAAACCATTTGCAAAAACGCATCATACGAGGCCAGTTTCCCAGGTGACAATTGTTTTACATTTACAATACTATGCACGAAAAGACACATTTTTGTAACCCAAGGAATTTATTTTTTGGTAAAGACAGTAATGCTCCTGTTATATTTTGTATGATCATGTAAAACAAAAAAGAACTGACAGTATTATAGAAGAAAGCCACTGGAACGACATCTGTGTATTTGTCCAAACACTAACCACTACACGCGTGTTTCCCATCAGTTTGCACATGAGATTTTGCAATTTATTTATTTTTCTCCAAAACTGACTTCAGCTCTTAGCTGATGATGTGGCTCATAATAAGTGATGTATTAAAGCAGGATGCACCGGTTCAGATCATTACACATAACAAACAGACACCAGAATGAACTCTAGTATGTTGTCAACAACGGTCTTCTTCTTGTTTACTTTAAATCACAAGTTCCGGGACTACGTTCGGCGGTATAAAGCAGCCACAGAGCCACTGGAGTGGTGAAACAATAAAGGATTCCCTCCTTTGTTCATATACTTGGTCTAAGTTCGAGGCGGTACTTGTGTTTTCTTTCAGGGCCAACGCAGTCTGCTGAGAAATGGCGGAGGGAGGCTTTGACCCCTGTGAGTGCGTCTGCAGCCATGAGTATGCCATGAGGCGCCTCATCAACCTGGTGAGTGGCCTCGGCCCGTGCCTCGAAAACTTAAGTGGCTTTCTCACATCAGAGCGGAGTTGCAGGAGATTCAGCACCAAGTGTAAGTACGTCCTGGCAAAGTGGAGAGAGAGGATCAGCGATCCAACTAGCGAGCGACTGGAAGTCCCGGCCAGAGGGTGAACTGAAACGCTGCCCTCTGGCCCCGAGCCACCGTGTCCTGGTTCCTGCCGTGTGTTTTATCCAGGGAGCCAATCAGCATTGCCCACATAGGGACGTGTCACTCGGGGGCACTGTGTGCTGTCACGTCGCTTTGGGCATGCAAATATCTTCCACCCCTCTTTATTGGAACACGTCCAATAGGCGTTAAGCGTTGTCGAGAGGGACCGCGCTTAACACACAGGTCAGAAGTTTCGATTATTCCCTGTTTCCAGGTGACCTCATTGGCTCTTTTGTGCACAGGTGAAACCCACACGTTCAGCTTCAAGGGGAATGGGGTTTTGTCCAAATAAAGAACGCATTCTCACAGGAGACCTTTTGTTTGTGTGCCTCAGTTACAAGGAACACTTGAGGTTTATGTTTATCATGTGCGTTCTCTCTAGTTAAGCAGAGGGAATACATCTGCGGATCAATAATATAACTTTTCCTGCTCTCCTCTTGTAATGTTTCTGCTTTGTGGCTTGTGTAATTTCTCCTTCAGCTGAGGCAATCTCAGTCCTACTGCACAGACAACAACTGCCCTCAGGAATGTATGTATGACCACATTAGTGTGTTTTTTTTTTATTTATCATAATGTGTCCTGTTGGCAGATCACAAGCATTTAGTTTAGATCACTGGTGCAAAGATGCGTTTGTTTTGCAGTGCCGGGTCCCAATGGGCCGGTCGGCGGAGGCGCTGACCTGACCCTCCCCACCCTTCTGATGGGATGGGCGGTGCTGGCTCTGCTCCTGTTCCTGCTGCGCCCCTCCAGTCTCAGGGGCAGCCGCTCCACAGGAAAACCTACCGGACCCCACAATGTCAGTGCTGGGCCCACGTCACGGTGGTGCCATAAACATGGGTTCAGTGTATTTCACCACGACAAAAAAAAAAATCTTTTTACAGGGATTTTATTGCATAGAATTGAAACGTTTCACCAGGAAACTATAAAGCTGCAAAAGAAAGAAGAAATGTTATTAGTGACATTTATTTTGCTACATGCTAGCTATTTGACTCTTCTCAAATTTACAGCATCATTTTTGAAGATAGAAGAAAAAATGCTTTCAGAGGCCTAGAACTCGTAGTTGGTTATGAAAAGAACTTCCTCTGCGCACAACTTGTACTTCACTCACTTTGAGAACACAAACTTGGCTCCTGAAAGATTATGATCAGGTATTGAGTGAAACCCTTGAATTTCAATTATATATTTCACCATAACATCAGATGTTTTTTAATGTGGAGCTCCTGCAATCCATTGTTTTGTGTACTTTATTCTTTTTTTAATGATATTTTCATTGCATCGCTGCAATTCCTTCTTTTAAATCCCTTTTTCAGAGCAGATATTTTTAGCTGCTTTGGTAAGAAGAGTTGGCTCCGGCCTGTAAGCACTGACAGTGAGTCCCACAATACAGTACGACATCATTACACCTGTGCTGTTACTGCGCCGTGTCCAATTGTCTTTCAACAGGTCAGCCTGTCAGCTGACTCATTGTTTTTTGTTTGTTTGGTTTAATGACCCACAGTGGGCTCTGGTTTGGAATGGCAGTATGTATGTTTTACATTACATGTCATTTAGCTGACGCTTTTATCCAAAGCGACTTAGTCATTTTATTTGTATCTGTTATAATACTGCAAGTGGGTCTCCAAACAAATGCTGAAATGGTTCACACAGTTTTTTATGTTTGAGTTGTTTGGTCACTATTTTGTAAAGATGAGCAATTATCTCCTAAAGAATAAGGAACTGAATGTTCCCTCAGTGAGGCGTCCTGCTCTCTGAAAATATTAACGAAAGACAAATAAAAGTTGTGTAGCCGGTTTTATCCGGATGAAATGATTGGAATGGCAACCCGCCTGTTTAGCGGCCTTTGCATATTCTGCCTGTTCGCTGTGATGGCTCAGGGGGCGTGGCCTATGAGGGACGCACACAACCACGCCTCCAAACGTGCTGCTTTTTGTCATTTTTATTATTCCAGGATGTGCCAGTTGTTGTGACTTGTTAATACTTTCTTGTCCTGGTTATTCGCAGAGCCGCGGACGGGAGCCTCCGGCGCCACCTGTTGACTAGCAGCCGAGAGCACCGGCCCCCACCCACCTGCTCTGACCGGAGCCGTACAGCCAGCCGGCGACCGCGGCAACACGCCGGACCCATCGCCCCTTCACTCGAAAATATACTTCTTTTTTTCATTTTATGGCCACGTTTTATTTGGAGGGTGTCGATTTGTCTCGGGTTCCCTGTCACTGGAGCCCAACTGATTTCAGTAACAAAACATAAAGACATAAAGTTTTTTTTTCCAATCGTTAATCAAAATAAATACGTACTAAAGTTGATATTTTGTGTATTCAAAGGCCGTTTTGACTGATATCGTCGGCTGACGGGATCAGCAGGTCAATGCATCAGTTGGGCCCCATGTGGTGTTCACAGCCCTGAATCAGAAGGCTCTCGGTCGGCCCTGATCTCGGCTCTGGAGTTGACCGAGCTGAAAAATGTAGGAATGTGTCACGTGTGTTTGGGGGGGGGGGGGTAACTAGTTAGGGTGCTTGCTGAGCGGTGACGGGTCTTCAGGCTCTCTGAAAACATTCCTCTCTTTCCACATTGAAGTCCCAACTTTAAAGCACAGCTTCCCTTTAAGCGGCTGTTGGTTTTCTGACTGTAGAATAAGTCACGAATGAGTGTGATCACTGGAAAACAACCAGCGGTTTAATCCCATCGGCCCGATTCCATGTACTGTCATTGTTTTATGGTTAAAAGATAAAAACTAAAATCGGAATTGTACGATTGATTGTCCGTAGCAGAGGGTCATATTTTTGTGTGTGCGCTCTGTCCTCGTGACGGCGTGCTGAGTCAGCAGTGTAAAAAAAGGTGGAGGTGAGGGCCTGCAGTCTGTCACTGCTCGGGGCATCGCAGGTTTCTACTTTCAGAGCTTCTGTATGACGACGATAGTTCTGGTCTCAGTGCTGAAGCCACTTCTTGCAAAAGAATGGCGATATTTGAGTTTTGATATAAAATGGTATTCCAGGAGAGGACGTGGAAATGATCTGCAGTGGAGGTTTTTGTCATTCTCGTGGTTTCCAGGATCTGTTGAGCTTTCCTCGTCGAGCTGCTTATTCAGTGATTCATTTTATAGAAGGTTTGCAAGCGAGACTAAAGGTTTAATTAGTAAACACAACGATGTAGCGGTGAAGTCTCCAGTTTGTTAAGCATATATGTAAATGTGGGTGGATAATTATAACACAGTACAACAGCATACACTACAATCTTAAAGTTACTTAAGAAAATCAATACTTCTTTGATACATTCTACAGAAAAAAATGGAAGGTCATACCAAGTGAATGTTTTTTCTTTAACGTGTATATTGTTGTTGTTTGGATGCTAGAAGGTTTCCTGTGTTTCTCTTCACTGGCCGTGTCCTTGTCGTGCTCCTGTCATGGCAACAGGGCAGTTGTGTGTCTGCGCCTTGAATTGTGTTTTCAGGGGTACTTGTGAAATAGAACTTGCATAGATTAGACAAGTGTCTTTTGTGATATACATGGTATAAGAGTTTAGAACGTGAATATGATCTGTAATAGCTTCTCTTTGTTTCCATATCGGCGAATAACGCCCTCTGAAGATTTATTTTCTACGTCTTTATAGACTCAAGACATGGCAGGGAGGAGATGGGGAAAGTTTAATAAAAGATCTAACAAGGTGTATATAATGAAGGCGGAAACTATACTAGGTTGTTGAGATGAGCAAGTGGACCATCTGGTTATGCAGGAGACCTTTCTTTACACTGTTTCTGTCGAAGAGAAAAAGGGCTTCTACTATGCACTTTGCCTATAACAAAATAAAAATAATTCAGTCTTATTCTCTGCCTGTGCTTTTTTTTTCTACATCATTAGTCCATACATTAAGGATGTGTAAGAGTATTCGATTAGCGGGAATACAATATTATATTCATTGTATTTAATTCGTCATTTTTTCTTTTAATTTCCGGTTACTTTTTCTCGAAGTCGGCTGTTTTTTTCATCACTTGAACTATGATAAACGTGTGAACTCACGCGCATTTGACCGTGTGCGCCTCGTTTATAGCCGACACAAATCATCCACAAATCCGGAAAATGTATTTCCAAAATATGTTAAGACATACAAGCAATTCGACTAAGCAACACTGCTCCCCGAAGAGTCGCTCAGAGCCAAACACCACCGGCGCTTCCTGTTTAACGTTCGCCGCCATAGTTCTCTCACGCCGCAGGAGAAGTCACGTGCAGTCTGCGGCCTCGCCGCCAGACGGCGCCAAATCACACACGCTGCACCTTCGAGTAGAATACCGTAAAACCGTTGCGTGACTGATTTTCGTGGCTAAGTTCGAACGTTTTCACATTGGCATTATCGATAACTCCCCCAAAAGCAGGCGAAATCACGTGTGTGACAAACATGTACGTTTGTACATGTGTGTCAGTCAGTTTACAATCCTCCGCGCATGCGCAGTAGTGAGACGGTGGCTCCCCTGGTTTCCCAGGGTAACCATCAACAAGCCTGTAGCGAGCTAACGGTATGTTTAGCTTTAGGTTGTATTCATATCGCTATGGTCTGTATTACATTAGACAAACATAGTGGTAATTTAGCGCTACCAATTAAACACTATTACGCATAGGAAGCGTAAAAGCTTACGTTAGCCTGCATTACTTGTCACAGTGAACTTAACAAACACTGGCTTAGCTAGCATGCTAACGTCAGTGAGCGCGTCCACAGGAAAGCGTGTAGCGGTGCAGTCTTCAGAATGACTAATCAGCCGTTCACGACGCTGGCTTACACGAAGAGCCCGAAAACAACAAGGAGAACAACGTTTCAGGTATAGACGCTTGATGTGTGCAGCCATGATAGCAAATGGGAAAATACTGGATCAGTGTTAGCTAAACCGACAGATCCCCGAAGAACACACGGCTATGAGGCGTCGCATGTAACGTTAGTTACCATACTTCTTTCATTCTACCTGTCACTTTCCATTATGGTATTGGGACTCTACGACGACACGGATGCTGTTGCTGTTGTTTTGTGTCATGCGTGTCGTTGTACCTACTTGGGAGAATAAGCGAAAGGCAAATCCCAAGTGAGGAGAGCAGTCTGGTTTCATCTAACGTCAATCCAAAATGATCCAATCCAAAATCTCCGCAGGACGAACTTCAGGCTGCTGTCTCCGCCAGGGCGAACCAAACCAAAACGGATCGATACTCGTATTCCGACGACTTCAACGACGACGAAGACGGTGAGATACGTGGTTGTTGAGCGCGAGGTCCTCTGGGTGTGGGCCTGTGTGCTGCTCCTGTTTAATGTGTAATTGTGATCTACAGTGCATCAGTGTTGCTAGTTCACGATGGTGGATTGCACCCCTCCTTTCATTAGTTTATGCGTGTTATTTGGATTACCAGGGAAAATGCATCAAACTAATCGGAGAAGTGGTGAAGAGATTTTTCACAAACGCTTCTCTAAATGGCTAAATTATTTTCGGGCAGTGATTTTAAACCATGCTGAGGGGTCTGTTGGGATCACTCATCTTGAAAACATCATATGGCAAAAGTACATATAACATACGGTGGGGCCTCCGCCTTGTTGTAACATTGTTCGTCAATGCGTGGATGGAAGATAAATAGCTTAACTCAAGATCTCTTTCTACTATTTATTCTTCAGAGAGTTAGTAACCACGAGTCTGATTCTTCTTCAGTTAGCCAGAAAACATCCACTTACAAAGCGGGACCGTATGAGGGGGTGGGAAAGCTCCAAAAAAGCTGGATAGTCGACATGGAGATTAAGTTGTTTCGTAATTTTTTTCTCTTTTTGATCTTTCACAGATTTTTTTAATGAGCTTCTTAAATCAAGAAAAAAAAAGTCTGGGTCGATCAAAGCGGCGAAGAGTCAAGCCAAAACAAACAACTTTGACATTTCAGACGACGAGGGCAAACAGGGCCGGACGAAGAAGGTTTCCTTTCTAAAGACCCAGAAAATCGCCTCTCCCTCAGAGTCACGCGAAAACGAGCCCCCCGACCCCCCCGCCGGTCCACCCAGCAATCACCAGGACTCCTCGTCCTCGCCGCGCTCCACCAACATCAGCGAGGAAAACGTCCGATTTGACAGCAGCGATGGGCTGTCCACCGATCCTCGGATCGCGAGAAGGAGCTCCAGTAAATCTGTGTCCTACCAAACGTCCGATGACTCTCTCCTGGACATGCCGTTGCCCTTACCGGCTGACAACATTGGGGAGGGTCCTCCTTGTCCCGGGGAGGAGAGGAGCTCGGCCCCGGAGGGAGGCTGCCAGACTCCACCGGTATCAGCGCCCGACCGCCCACGCGTGCCCTCAGCAGGTCCGTTCACCCCGCGTACGAGGAACAAAAGGCACATTGGTGTGTTTACTTTGCTGATTCTTGGGACGTTTTGACCTCACGTAGCAACATGCCGTCTTCATTCAGATACCAACAAGGAGCCACCCAGGCCCAAACCGAGGCAGAGGACTCTCGGATTGGGCCTTCGCGCCGTGGACAAGATGGCCGAAGACGCTGCATCTCCGGGTGTCAGCAGGCCCCAGACGTCCCCTGCGTCCATCGCCCTGTCGTCCGACACGTCCAGCAGCCTCGCCGTAAGGAGCCAAGCGGGCGAGTCAGTGCTCGGCCTCGCTCCATGTTTGTAGTTGCAGCGGCGTCTGACGGGACCACGTGTGTTTTGTTGTGGCGTTTTTATTCGCAGGGGGGGGAAGAAGGCAGCCTCATCAAATCCTCTTTGGGGAAGAGTGAGCAGTCACAGCTAAACACCACAGCTGATCCTGGATCCACAGGTAACATTCAGCATCCTCAGCACCATTTGTTCATTCAAGGAACTCACGTTCATCCTCCTGATTTTTCACTTCTTGTTTTAGACGGCTTTATTTCCGACGGCAGCAAAGAGCAGGAGAGGAAGAACTCCACGTCTTTGGAAGAGTTTCACGTGAGACCCTTGTTCCCGATTGACGGCTGGGGTCATGTTGGAGATGCTCTGCCTCATTGTGTCCCCTGTCTTCTCTCAGGCTGACCCCGGGGATCGCTCTCAGCGGGTCTCTGCTGTCCAACAAACGGCCCGTGAGAGCAGGTACATTAGCAGCAGCAGCTGCTCTTGAAGCTTTGTGGACGGAGCGGTTTTGTGAGTTAGCTGACCTTGTTTCGTTCGAAGCAGGACATCGTGTTCTCGCTCTGCTCGGAGACCGCACAGCGTGTGCTCCGGGGAGGTGCAATCAAAGTACCTGGGAACTCTCAAACTCCTGGACCGCAAAGTCTCGGAGCACGAGTCTGAGCCCCGAGCAGCCGATTCCCTCAGGGCGGCCATTTACCAGGTGGGTGTGAAAATGAGCCTTTGTAGTTAGAAATCCCTGCAGTGTTTTCTTTGTTCAGGTGTGAAGGACAATAGAGGACTTCCATTTTATACGCAGATACGGATTAGATTATAGTTATAAATTACACACATCACATGTTGTGTCTTGTCACGCTCCATTTACCATTTCGAGGTGTTATTCTGAGATTTTATTACGTCATTATCAGGTACAGATGAGGAGCCAGTTTGGACTTGAAACGCTGTACTCGTGCTCGTGTAGTAAAATAACTTGTTTTAAAAGCCGGTCCTTGGGAGTCTGTTTCTTTTTCATCATCATCATCATCATCCACTGGGCGACAAGGATTAAATGCTGTCGTCAGAGTGCATCAGTGTACCTGCAACTCCACTGACACCGACATGCACTTCTAACAGGAATGGCTTAAAAAGAAAAAAGAAAAGTCACGAGATAACTTGCAAATAAAGAAGGAGGAGGAAATCCTGAAAGAGAAGAAGCAAAAGGTACGTCATCTGTTTTGTACGTTAGATAGAATGGAAGAAGCCACATTGTAATAGAAATTCATATATTTCAACAAAAAATGCACACTTTGTGCTTTTCTTAAAACAGGAAGAAGAGGCTAAAAAGGGAGATGCTGTTGCATCGTATGAGGCTTGGAAAGACAAGAAGGCAGAGAGTCTCAAAGCTAAAGCCAAAGAAAAGCAGGAGGCGATCCGAAAAGCACAACGAGCAATCGAAGAGAACGAAGAAAAGAAGCAATCTGCCAAACAGGTTTGTCTTTATTTACTGTGCGTTAGAATCAGCACTGTTTAATCGGTGATGTTACAACACGTTGCAGGTCTTTGAGAAGTGGAAACGTGAGCACGATGACCTCCTCAAAGAAAAGTCCAGAAGACAAAGAGAAGCTGAAAAAAAACGTTGCCTCAGAAAACAAGAGAAGGAGGAAGAAAGAAAGACAGACAGCAAATCTGCCTTTTCTGACTGGTGAGTTTAAACCATCGACTTTTAAAGGCAGCAGCTTGTGTACTGTCTTACAGAATGCCTGTCCTCCACCCCACAAACAGCTCCACTATCATTCAAAGGGCCAAGAAGGAAAAAACACATTTAATATTTGCATAAAACTGTCCTAAACTGAAGACGATAAACCACCAGATGGCAGCTGGATGTGTAGCAGCGTTTGTTTTCTTCCAACGTTTAAGGCGTGAGAAGAAGACAGTTGTGCTCCATGAAAAAGTCTTAACAAAGCGAGAAGAAAGCCAGAAGAAAGCGGAGGAGGAGCGCTACCTGACGGAGGAGAGAGACAAAATGGCCTTGGAGATGTATGAAAGCTGGCTGGTGAGTAGAACCGCAGGTATCACTCACTCTACGGCCAAGTCATTGAGAGGCGTTCACGTTATCAGTCCCCTCGCTCCCCAACAGCTACGGAAGGATCTGGAACAGAAGAGACAAAGAGAAGAAAGACGAATACAAGCGATACTCCAAGACGACCCCCCTCCTCCGTGGAGCCCACCGAATAAAACCATCCCCTTTGGGAAATAACTTAATAACTCTGTGTTACATTTGAAATCTCTTCTGTATGTTGCATTTTAAATATAGTTGATGGAATCTTCTGAATTTTGTATACATATTTTATACATTTTAGATGTTTTATATTAGCGTGTCGGTATCAAAGGAAAATTGCAATAACCGCTATTACCATGTTATACATTTGAATATAAAATGGCAATAAGAAAACAAGATATAAAAAGCTTTTTGAATTGGTCTGCTGATTCCTGTACTTTAATAGTTGAGCTGCTGTTGGTTTCCACGTAAGGTGGATTTTTGTCTTGAGATTATAAGAAGGTCCAAAACGTGACACATTCTTAGAAACTAATCAGTAAAACATGATTTACTTTTACCCAATGTGTATGTTACCCATCATCAATAACATTGACTGAGAAAAAAGGCCTTGATGGATATCTTTAGGGATGCAACAAAACAATAAACTCATGAGGGAGACACTTTCATTTTATTTTATTTTATACATGTGTATAAAATGCATGTGGATGTAAAAAAAAAAGATGGGTACTAAATGCGCAATTTATTCTGAGCATGAAACTTAATATCATTCGCTGCTTAGAGGCTTTATGTGACCACAGAGATCCTGATTTAATAAACTAACATTCACAGAAGAGTTATTTTCCCCTTTCGAATACTTTAAGTACATTTCCATGTAGGGGAGGACGGGGTTGGCTGAGAGAGAAAACAGAAAATACTGAGGAGTGGAATTTTTTTATTGAAATAAACACAAAAAGTCCTTTCACCTGGACTTTAGCTGTGTCACTCCAGAGGAGACTATGTGCGCGAGCTCTGAGTTCTGGACAATTCCATGCAATATTTGAGAAAAGCACCGAGATGAATGTCACAACCAAGCTCTTTAGCTTTACGTTTACTACGTTTTTTTGGAGAAGCAGTCGTACATTTAATAGCGTGAACATCCTCCAGCAGTGTCTCAACTTTGAGTGGGATCCTGACTAAGTGTTTCCATTGACTCAGAACATGAGTCGCAACTTTTACTCTGAAACGCCCCACCGGAAGCTTCCTGTGGCTGCCGGGAGTCATGGAGACAGAGGCGATTACCTTTACACAGCTTTAAAGTCTCAGTCAAGGTGGAGGCGCTGCACGCAAAGTTGCCAGAGCAGCCTACATGGTAATGGTGTTAAGAGTTAGCTGAAGGCATTTACAGCTTGTAAACCACCACCGGCTCCGGGACCGACGGCTGCTTCCAGACCCGAGTAGAGGAGCTAACGGTCGCCGCAATCAACGCATTCCTCAAGTTGCCCGACCGTCGAGTTGTGGAAGGTAACGTATCGTTAGCTAGCTAACGGCTACTCGGCTCAACGCCGAGCGGCCCATTCATTAGCTTATCGGGTTTAGTTCTCTCGCAGACGAGAGCAAATAAGCGCAGTTGTGCTCCTGTCTGTGCGCGATGTTACGCTGTGAGCTAACGTGAAATAACGTTAAGTTCACCGCGCGGTATTGTGGGAGAAGAGGTCCGTGTCCATGTCAGTCAGACGTGGCTGAGCCGCGATGAAAGGCTCTTTATTCCCGAGCAGGCTGTAACGGTGCGACTGGTACTGCGGCCCGGACCACAGACAACCACCTAGTTTATCTCTGGATATATTACTATATATATTACTATATATATATATATATATATATATAAGAATATGTTTATATATATATATATATATATATATATATATATATAAGAATATGTTTATGTGAGTATATGTATATAATATGTGTATAATATGTATAATAAGTGTATATATATATATATAATATGTGTGTGTGTTTTTGCATGAACATATGTACACACACACACACAGGTGTGCACTGATGTTAAACACTAAGTCAAAGTTCCCAGTGACATCCCGATGATATTTAAGGACGTTTTCTAATCTACATCCTCTCCACGTTGGCAGATGTTTCAGATAAAGAGGATCTGTTGCATCGGTGCCGGCTACGTGGGGGGCCCGACGTGCAGCGTGATCGCTCACATGTGTCCGGAGATCACCGTGACTGTCGTGGACGTCAACGAGTCCCGCATCAAGGCCTGGAACTCGGACACTCTGCCCATTTATGAGGTATTCTATCAACGTAGTTCTCCAGAGAAGCTGAGCCAAGTGTGTTATAACAGGGTTCATCGGGGCTTCGCTGGGACAAGGGAGGGGCCGGTTTCATTATTCAGTTAATCATAATGTTGTTGACTTAGCGAGGCAATGGTTCCAGGCAAAGGGTCTCGTTGTAATGAATGCTTCAGCGTGGGAGCAAAAAGACGATAAATGAGTTCCAGACTTCGCGGTGTTGCAACTTCTCTACATCAGCCATGACCACAAAGCATTACGCAACCGTGACTCCCGTCATCATAAGCTGCCCTTGAGAGCTTGTGTTACTGTTTCTGCCGTGTTTGTCCAACGGCTTTGGTGAAACACCCTCCGCTACTCATGTCTCCCACTTCTTCCCTTTCGCCAGCCGGGTCTGAAAGATGTGGTTGAATCATGCAGAGGACAAAATCTGTTTTTCTCTACGGACATCGACTCAGCCATCAGGGACGCTGACCTGGTCTTTATCTCTGTGAGTCCCCCCCCCCCACACACCCACACCCTCACACGCATGCACAGTTTGACCAGCCGAAGGAATAAATCTGACATTTTGGCCAATGCGTTAATTTATCGGACAGGTCAACACCCCAACCAAGACCTATGGGATGGGGAAGGGTCGTGCAGCCGACCTGAAGTTCATTGAGGCGTGCGCCCGGCGGATTGTGGAGGTGTCCAACGGTTACAAGATTGTCACGGAGAAGAGCACGGTCCCGGTCCGAGCTGCCGAGAGCATTCGACGTATATTCGATGCCAACACCAAGCCCAGCCTGAACCTACAGGTGTGTATTGTTGTGTGAGAATGAAGCCCCGGGCGTCGTTTGTGCCGAGAGATTCTCAAGTGGTCGTGCCACCGCGGCTGTAGGTGCTGTCCAATCCGGAATTCCTTGCAGAGGGAACGGCGGTGCGCGATCTGAAGGAGCCGGACCGCGTCCTGATCGGCGGAGACGAAACGGCCGAAGGTCAAAGGGCGATCCGAGCGCTGTGCGCCGTCTATGAGCACTGGGTCCCGAAAGCTCGCATCATCACCACCAACACGTGGTCATCCGAGCTGTCCAAACTGGTGGGTGTACTGTATTGGCCTCAACTGTTGTGCGATGGTCCGTGACCTAAATAAATATTTTATTCACTATCGAAAACAACAAAGAAGACTCTCCAAACTCCCTTGTGAGAAACCTGAACCAGCAAATCTTCACTTTTTGAATAAAGACACATCTTACGCTGTGTGCTCGTGTAGGCGGCCAATGCATTCCTGGCACAGCGGATCAGCAGCATCAACAGCATCAGCGCCCTCTGTGAGGCCACCGGGGCCGACGTGGAGGAGGTGGCCAAGGCCATCGGGATGGACCAGAGGATTGGAAGCAAGTTCCTCAAAGCCAGCATAGGTAACAAACGCGTCCAAAGGATTTAAGTGTAGAGTTTAGTGACTCTGAACCCAGATTAAGTGACGGCTTCTTCTAACACTCGTGTCAGGTTTTGGTGGAAGCTGTTTCCAGAAGGACGTGCTAAATTTGGTCTACTTGTGCGAGGCACTCAACCTGCCCGAGGTAGCCTCCTACTGGCAGCAGGTGAGCACCTTTTTATTTATTTTCCATTTTCGAAGGCCTCTCCTCGCTGAATTGAATTCTGTAATCTGATGGCCACGTTCTCAGGTGATCGACATGAATGAGTACCAACGGCGGCGGTTTGCCTGCAGGATCATCGACTGCCTCTTCAACACCGTGACCGGGAAGAAGATCGCGCTGCTGGGCTTCTCCTTCAAAAAAGACACGGGCGACACAAGGTCAGTCGTTCTCCATGTTTTTGTCTCATTTCTTTTTTGTCACATGTGGTTTTTGTCCCATTTGTCGCCCCTCAGTTCTCTGTGTTTCACCCTCATTTCCAACAACTTATTTTGTGTAATCTAACTCTACTCCACGTGATCGACCTAACTAACGTGTGGTGAACTGTGTGTGTGAACACTCCAGGGAGTCGTCCAGTATCTACATCTCCAAGTATCTGATGGATGAGGGCGCCAAGCTTTTCATCTATGATCCCAAAGTTCTCAAGGAACAAATCATTCACGACCTCTCCCAACCCAACATCTCCGAGGACAACCCAGAAAGAGGTGTGTGTGTGTGTGTGTGTGTGTGTGTGTGTGTGTGTGTGTGTGTGTGTGTGTGTGTGTGTGTGTGTGTGTGTGTGTGTGTGTGTGTGTGTGTGTGTGTGTGTGTGTGTGTGTGTGCGGGCCTTTGATTATTATTATTAAGTAGGAAAGCAAATGTAAACAATGCTGAAAGAGTTTTGACTATTTTACTCTTCTGACATTGAGTACAAAGTCGTCTATAATGGATGTAAGAAGAATTTTTAACACAAGTAATTCCATGTCGTTCTGGATCAATTGGACACCCGGCTGATTGGTTTGTTTTATCTCCTCAGTGTCGGAGCTGGTGACCGTGACCTCTGACCCTTACGAGGCCTGCCAGGGTTCACATGCACTGGTCATTTGCACCGAATGGGACATGTTTAAGGTCAAAAGCACACGCCGTTTCTTTTCTTCCTCCCATTTTACAAATCCTTATCTGGGAGAGATGACTCATACCCACCTGATTCGCCCCACAGGAGCTGGACTACGAGAAGATCTACAAGAAGATGCTGAAGCCGGCCTTCATATTCGACGGCCGCAGAGTGCTGGACCAACTCCACGGCCACCTCCAGGACATCGGCTTCCAGGTGAGAGAGCGAGCGCGCACGGCACACGCACACAGCGACACGCACACAGCGACACGCACAGGACTAATGTGGAGGCCGCCGCCTCTCTCTGTCCACAGATCGAGACCATCGGTAAGAAAGTGACTGTGGCGAGAATCCCCTACACGCCGGCAGCCACCGGTCCTCGCACCGCTGCCATCGAACCTCCCGCCAAGAAAGCCAAAGCCTGAGACGTTGCCCGGGGAATCGGCATGCAGCACGTTCCTCTCTCAGCCCTTTAATTGCTGGTGAAACGTTTGATGGCGGTCCAACCCGTCTGCTGGTACACGCCTGGGGGAGTAACAGCTGCTGCAGCTGCAGGCCGGGGAGGGAAAAGTTCAGCCTTCACCACTGAGTGAATGTGAAATCACAAATGATATTTATCAACCAAATATTTTTAATTCAGTCACTCATGTACCAACTTTTTCCAATCAAACACAATTAGATGCAATTCTTTTTTATTGTTTTAGAATTATAGTATTGTTTAATTGCAAAATACATTTTATACCATTTGAAAAAAAATATTTTTATAAATCCACTTAACTTTGTCAATCCAAATCAGTGAGTTTATATGAAATAAAACGTACCACGTATCCGTAATTTGTGCCTGTTGATTGTTCCGAAGAAAAACAAAACCCAATCAGGATACATGTGCCGACTCTTCTTTATTATTCAAATGAAAACGTACATCAAAGATTGCTTCTGTCCCAACAACGTCCAAGGGTGGAGCCAAAATAGGAAGTAGTCTCGGCCCAAATTTTCTTTGTCACATACAGCAATCAAAATGTCCTACTCGTTACACTTCTGTGTCTGACAAAAGGAGGCTAAAACGTCTTGAATCGCGGAGCTGCTGCAGGAATCCTCAGTCCAAAAAAAAAAAAGAACACTCCCTCTTTAACTGGAAGAGTTCATGAACGAGGCGAGCGGTCAAAGATCAGTCGCTCTCTACCTGAGGTCTGGAGGCGTCTATGTGATTTACAGGCCCTGTGGTACAGAGATAGAAAATGACCTCTGCCAACACAAAGTTGTACTCTTATCTCACACAATTTATCTAGAAACCTGCAGCCCTTTAACCCGCTGCAGGCTCTCTGATCGCAGAACAGAACGGCCCCTGTTTGTTTTCTGTTACTACATGTGTGTGGTTACGGTGTTTCCTGTGCTGCAGCGTGCCGTGATGCATTATGGTACGGCAGCAGCGAAGCTGTCACTAGAAGCGTGTTTGGGGGCGGGACTAAGGTGAGGAAGCCTCTAGGAGCTGCTGGGTCAGAGTTTCATTCCGCCACAGGGACCTCTGCTATCCTCTTCTTCAGTAGGTTCTTCAGGAAGAACTCGCCTGTTAGGACAGAAGATCAATTAGAATAGATGTTCTACTATATACATTTAAATATAGTGAAAAAGCCAATAGAAATGTTCCCATTACTCCGTTTGGGCTGCAGACCTCACTGAGCCGTCGTCATTGGACTGTGGTTTATCATTCTAATCATCGCCAGAGCTTAATGTGACACTTCAGCATGAACAAATTTAGTTTATGCTGAAGTGTCATCTCAGGTGGAATAATGTTTAATAAGAACGTTTTCCTGCAAAGGCTAAAAGCTGTAGCGCTTGCTAACTTTTGTGATCCGTCCGATGGTCTAACAATAAGGAGAGCCCCATAATACCCGGCTAATAGTATTATTTGTTTTCATTGTTTTGCTTTTTTTAAACGCCATGCTGCATTGTTACAGTAAAGCGGACCGGAACATAAAGTCGCTCTTCTTGAATATACTAGTATTTTTTTATTACTAGTAAAAAGGGACTGAGAAGAGTTGATGCCAAACTCAAAACTTTGAGTAATTTTGTTTAGTAATTTTGAAGCACAAGCGATTATTTCATAAATCTGTTATAGGCATATACTTTACATCTTTGCAATTACAGTTCCTGCAGTGAGGAACATCTGCTGCATCTCCAGATAAGGAGGATAATTGTAGTATAAGAGGGTCATTAAGTCAACCCGCATGTCACTGGAGTAAACCTGTAGTTGAAAAAATTCTCCACCTCGAAAACATTTTGCACAGTAGCTTCTCCCACCATGAAACCTACGTGTTTTAACATACTTATCCTTTGTATTCTTTATCTTATTCTTCACCAAGTCAAACCCCTTTATGTGTAACATACATGGCAATAAATGGCTTCTGATTCTGAACGATGGAGCACGTTGCTCACCTGCTTTGTACGAGGATCGCACCAGCGGCCCGCTGGCTGTGTACGCGAAGCCCATCTCATTCCCAACTTTCTCCCAGTGTGCGAACCTCTCTGGAGTGACGTACTCCTCCACCTGCACACCAAACACACACACACACACACAGTCACAGCGCGGCTTTAACTCAGGCGCGTGAGCGTTGCATCGCGCAGCGCCGTCGCCTCGGCGGATGGCCAGCGTGGAACGTGCTCACCTTCAGGTGGCGTTTAGTGGGCTGCATGTACTGGCCCAGCGTCAGGCAGTCCACTCCTGCCTCTCGCAGCTCTGCAACATCACCAGGACAACGTGCATTAGAAGTGTGTTGTTGGTGGATGGAATTGTGTGTGTGTGTGTGTGTGTGTGTGTGTGTGTGTGTGTGTGTGTGTGTGTGTGTGTGTGTGTGTGTGTGTGTACACACACACCGGTCAGGGTGTCGAGGATCTGCTGGTCCGTCTCGCCCAGCCCCAGCATGATGGAGGTCTTGGTGAGTAAGGTGGGCTTTACCTTTTTAGAGTGCTTCAGGACACTCAGAGACTGATCAAAGTTCGCTCTGGGGTCACGGACAAACCTACGGGGACACGTGGACATCAGCGACAAATTAAATGATGTAAAAGGGGTAAAAATACACCCAGATTACCATAAACAACCAAAGTACACTCTGTTGTCTGTGTGTCTACACCTCAACAGTATTATCCTAACAGGAAGGGATTTGTTGTGCCCCCTGCTGGCCAGTCTGTGTATTACTGTCCTGCCTATGACCGACGTCCCTCTAGCGGCAGAGCTGTAACCGCAGTAAAAAAACGCTCAAACACCACACATACAATCACCGGCCGCCATTAGGCACGCCGGGTTTAATTGCTTTATAACACAAATGGCTAATTAGCCAATCACATGGCCACAACCCACTGCATTTAGGCCTGTAGACGTGGTGAAGATAAACAGAGCATCAGAATGGGGAAGAAGAGGAGAATGGGCAGACTGGTTTGAGGTGGCAACCAACTCAAATAAGCACAGTAATGCAGAACACCATCTGAACGCACAACGCGTGGAACCTTGATGAAGACAGCAGCAGAAGACCACTCCAGGGAACACGCCTGTCCGCCAAGAACAGGACAACAGAGACTACAATTCACACAGGCTCTCCACAATGGGACAATAGAAGATTGGGAAAACTGTTGGCTGGTTCGACGAGTCTTGCTCCCGGCTGAGACATTCGGATGGTCGGCGTGAACAACATGAAGCGCTCAGGCTGCTGCTGGTGGTGTGATGGTGTGGGGGGGATGTATTTTTGGCACACTTCAGGCCCCTTAGTACCAATGGAGCCTGTTTTAAACGCTGCAGCCTACCTGCGTATTGTTGCTGACCATGTCCGTCCCTTTACGGCCACAGTGTACCAACTTCTGATGGCCACTTGCGGTTTTCTTATCTAACTTACTAACGTGTGTTGCCGTTAATTGTTTAACGAACGATACCAATTGAAATATTGACTTGCTCCTGCGTATCGTCGTAACCACATTATACCATTGGTGCAAAGGACAAACCTGAATGTTAGTCGCGATGTTCTTGTGATTCTCGTTTGTTAAAGTTGTTTTTAAAACTAAAAAGGCGACATTGCGAGGTCGTACCTTTGCAGCTCTCGCACCGTCTCCACGTTGTGGGCGTACACATCCAACCCAGACAGGGCGATCTTCTCTACCGCTGCCAAGTCCCCGCGGAAATCGGGCGTCAGACACTCCACCAGGATGCGAGAGTCCCTGAGAGGAGGAGGACAAAGGGGCGTCTTTGTTCCTCCGTTTGCCGGTATTAAGATACAAACGCCGAATGAGTCCGAACGCGAACAGTCGGTCGCGTTCATACCTTTCCTTCAGGTTGTGGACAGTCTTAGCGAAGTGAGCTGCACCTCCGTCAGCAATATCTGCACAGATGTGAATGGAGAGACTGTTAGTCTAATGTGGATTCCCCAAAAGTTGTCCGGGCTATTTGGTGGACAGTTACCATCCCTGTCGACCGAGGTGAGAACCACGTAGTCCAGCCCCCACGCCGCGATGGCCTTGGCCGTGTTGTAGGGCTCGTCCGGGTCCAGAGGCGGAGGCCGACGGGCCGTCTTAATGGAGCAGAACCTGCACCCGCGGGTACACGTGTCCCCCATCAGCTACAGACAGAGGGACCATTGTGACGAGTATTATTGCTCAGCCTGCGTGAACTGCTTTATCTGGGAGGGTGTACTTCATTTTACAGGTTGTGGGGTGAATCTGTAACTGGGGAGACGCACCATGATGGTGGCTGTGGCGGTGGCGTATTCTCCTCCTCCCCAGCATTCCCCGATGTTAGGACACCTGGCCTCCTCGCACACCTGGGGAGAAACACACAGCGCTCAAATGCACCACAGGTGACACGGAATTACCGCAATTCGTACAAACGGGCGGTTTAAACGTGCAGACTTCTTAACAGAACATTTCAAATACCCCAAACAGTCTGGGTGTGCGGTCCTCGTACCGTGTGCAGTTTGAGGTCTCTCAGCGTGTTCTTCAGCCGGTTGAAGTTCTTCCCGATGGGGATCTCGGTCTTCAGCCATGGAGGAAGCCTCAGCCTGTCACAGGAAAAACAAGCGCACCGTGTTCACTGGACCTGCACCGTGTTCACTGGACCTGCACCAGACGTCAGAGGTGGACACAAATCGGCCGTCGCGAGTCACAAAGCCAACGTGGTACAGGAACCTTTTGAAAGTATTCAACTCACATTTATAAATAACATATAATCATATCATATTCCACCAGCGTCTACGCTGTGTTTTTGGTGTAGAAGTCCTCCTGGTCTTCTCTCTGTCTCCATGGAGATGATCACCAGGGATGAAAGACGGCCTTGGTGACGCCGATTCCGACTGAAGGTTTTCCTTCTGTTCAAAGCGCGGGAGGACCTTTCCATGGACGTGGGGGGGGGCGCGGTACGGGGAGCACCAGCTGGAGAACCGTCTGTGTCAGATCCTTCTGGACCAAAAAGCTGAGAAGCTCTCTGGGGGATTTACATTCCCCCCGCACAGCTTGTGAGCTACACGGTGCAACGAGGTCGGCCTTCAGTCGAAACAAGTCAAAGGACCCGGCACGTGTTGACTGGATCTGCGGTTTGGCGTCGTCAAAACGTTGTGACATTTCACCCGTTTTTTCACAAATCGACCAAACCAAAGATAGCGAGCTCGCCAAAATGATGAAACCTAGCTTTCAGTTGGAGGTATTGTCCCGAAATTTATAAAACAATCGTTTCCTCTCATCCCTGACTGACTTTGACCTTTGCACATCAGTTATTGCCCATCAGTTATTTCGAGCGCGGCGCATTTCTTTCCAACCCGCCCGTAGAAACTGTCAAAGTCCTGCGTCTGGCGATCCACGCGGCCAATAGTGTCACAGATACGTGCCCAAACAAAGCGCGGCCCATGACTTTGTTTTGCAGTAGACCAAAGAGTGCGTCGGTTACACTGAAAATGTCCCCGTATGCCACGATGCCATGATGAAGAAGCACGTGGAGGCTCGTCTGTCATCGCTCACGTCATCGAATCCCACAAACGCCTCGCTGACCTCACAGGCCGCCTGGCGTTTAGCCACGTAACGCAGGGCGACAGAGGTGAGGGCTTTGTTTGTGGCATCCGAGGTCTCGTCCACCTCTACAGCGACAAAAGACACTTAACTCCCTTTTCATATCAATTCTAACCGCCATTTGAACGTAAGGGGTCGACCTTTCGTGTTGGCCGAGGCTCCTGGGGAGATTCTTCAGGCGCGTGGTCGCGCGGCGAGAACACCACACGGAGGAAGCAGCGGAGGCGGCCTGTGGAGACACAGCCGGTCCTTCCACGAGTCCCACGCCGCCAGGAAAGAGCGCGTGACCTTCTGCCCCGTGGCCTGCAGCGACCCGCTCAGCCGGCGAGGGTCTCCCCTTAGATGCCGCTTCACGTGTCGACCGAGGGGCTGATTTTGAGAAACCTTTAAGCTTCCATATAGAAACGTCCACACGACCTGCACCACGAGGGCCAATATTACAGTGGTGAAAAAGGAATTGTCTCTCCTTTGGACGGGACGTGCACAGATTAAGTGATTTTCATACACAAAACACGTCTAAAGCTAAATATAGATAGATATATTAAATATATATTCGATCATTATTTGTTTATATTTTACTTTTCACGATCTGCATGACATCTGCTTCACACTCACAGAGGCAACAGAGAACTAAAACGTCCCATTTCCTCACCCTTGTTTGCCACGATATCTCGGTTGCCTCACCTCTCTCCCTTCCCCCTCTTCAGGTTGCCTTTGTACTCTTCCCACTTGCTCTTCTCCGATAATTCCCCTGAAATAAAGTCTTGTAGATCGGGCCCGTCGTCGCCCAGAAGCTCCTTCTTTCTGCCGGTCGGGTCTGCGGAGGATTCGGCCGCAGTGGTCAGACTGCGGGTGTGAACCTGCGGAGGAGCAGCGGGGTTTAACTTCAGGGCTCACGGCGTCACCGCGTGTAATTAAATCCCGGCAGGATGTTTACGGGTCCGTGTAATATGCGCCAAAATGAGAGTTATAAACTGCCCTATTGTCGGTACAGCTTAGTTACAAAACAATTAGGCCCGAAGGCGCACAGCTGACGGCTGTTGACGACCGCAGGAGGCGTCTGTTAGTCGGAGGACACGTGAGAGGAGGATACCTACGTGTGGGACGGATCTGGGACTCGGCCATAGATGGTTTGCGGCAAAACGGCCGGCGACACAGCAACTTTGTTTCAGCAGCGCCATGACTTTAGCTAGCAGGCAACTGTCATTGACAACAAACCTCGATGAGCGGCTGCTTTGGCCTGGTGCCGCGTTCAGGGGCTGTAGAGATCGTTGTGATTTTCTCTGACGTATTAATGCGTTCACGGGACGGTTGCATCGTCGGTTAAATGAGCTAGGTCGTTCATTAAACAAGTTAAGCCTGATGGAAGTGAAACCCCGCGTGTGTGTTAATGAAACTCAACATGCGTTGCAGCAACAGTCTTTTCTCATTAGACTAATTGTAACTGCGTTCTTTTCCCAAACATATGTGTACATGACAGATTTCAGAAGGGGAAGAAATGTTGACATTCAAATAATTTCTGTATGTCCGTTGTTGTTTTTTTATAGCTCTATTATTTTGCTAAAATGTTTATTTAAGCTACAACTATAATCGACATTCACCATGAACACAATCGTGACTTCCTCGATTGATTTATAATGCCTGATGACGGGACGTACGTGCTCTACAATTGCGTCGTGACGTCCTTCCTTCCCCCTTTCCTCAGCTACCGACGAGGTGAGAATAGCTGAAAAACTAGTCCTTGTGTTTCATCTAACTCCATCTGAGGCAATAAAGCGTGTTTTGGGCTAGATTTTCTCCCACCAGATGCATACATTATTGTGATTCACAAAATAAGCTTTATTTTGCGTCAACTTTAGGTTTGTTAAGAAATAAGTTCGTAGTTGTTCCATCGTTCAACATTACGCCGTTTGGTTGAGGCCTGGCGAAGCGTTGAATCAATGCTTCTTACTACACGTTCAGTAATGTTGTTTTTGAAATACATGTATAATGTGTTGTCAGCTGCTAATTACGCCTTTCACTTTCTAGCTAAATTGTTCCTACTGAGCGATGAACATGTGTGGTAAACTGTCGGTGCTTAATCTGGCATTCCGTTAGCATTAGCTCAAGCTAATGGAGAGGACGCCGTGCGGCTCTTTGCTAATGCTAGCCTGTTTATCATATACAGTTCTTAAACCGCGTCCAGCGTTACCGTGGTCCCGTTTTTATCCGAAACTAACACCGTTCTATAGTTGTTGGATTTCCAACATGGCAGATCGACTGCGGTTACAATGTCCACCTCTTAACCTGAACTTCAGAAGTGAAGTTGAAATGTCTCGATTCATACGCGACGCTAACTAGCGTCAAGGCTCTAAACTCACTGCGTCCCATTGACAGAATGAAGACCATTCTCAGCAGTCAGACTGTCGACCTCCCCGACAATGGTAAGGAACAAGCGGCGGTTGACGCGTTATTTGCATGTCGAGATCCCCGCTAACGCTCCGTGTTTCTAACGCTGCTCCCCGGGTGCTCGTCGCAGTCGAGGTGAGGCTGAAGGGGCGGACGGTGACGGTCAAGGGGCCCCGTGGGAAACTCGTCCGAGAGTTCAACCACATCAACCTGGAGCTCAGTCTGCTGGGCAAGAAAAACAAGAAGGTAAGGAGGAAGCGGGTGTTACTGTGGAAGCTGCAGCTGAAGTGCTGTTCTTCAAAATCCCTCTGGGCGAGTGAATTGATGTTTACATGATGAAATAATACCGGTACCAAAACGGATGCAACTGATTTACTGATCCACATACATAACAGCAAAAGCAACCCGTCCGTATGGCCATAGTGATATCAATGATGTCCATCATGTGTTGGGAGCTGGTTTGTTTTCTGACGGTGAACGTTGTGGGAGTCACTGTGCTGTCTTCCTCAGCTTCGCGTGGTGAAATGGTGGGGAAACCGTAAAGAACTGGCCACCGTCCGCACCATCTGCAGCCACGTCCAGAACATGATCAAGGGAGTCACTTTGGTGAGACTACCGTTGAATTTGTCTGATGCTTTTGGAGAAATCTATAAAGGCTTATTGTTTAGGTTCCAAAAAGCTTTTGTAACATCTTTGTGCATGCTAAGTAGCAGGATTATAGGTGTTACCAGGCCGCCTGGCTGGTTATTGTTGGGAGATCAACATGTTGTGTCTGTCTGTGTGCGTTGTCTCAATGCGTCGTCGCTTCTGTCTGACTGCAGGGTTTCCGGTACAAAATGCGCTCCGTGTACGCCCATTTCCCGATCAACGTAGTGATGCAGGAGGGTGGCGCTATGGTGGAGATCAGGAACTTCCTGGGAGAGAAGTACATCCGCCGTGTTAGAATGAGGAGCGGTGAGTCTGCAGCAAGATCTGAGAAAGGAGCATCCTAGTTTTTTGTGGACGCGGGTGTTGGTGTTTTGAGAGCAAAATGACTAATTTCTGTGCAAAAAAATGTCTTGTAGTGCACTTGCACCACTATTTGTGTAGGTATATGCCTCACATTTATCTTACCTGGTCCTACTGCCCACCAGGGACCAGATGACGCGCATAGACATTTACAGAACGCACTAATGGGATCAGTCATTTTATCTCATATTTCTTATGTTCTCTCCAGGTGTGAATTGTGCAGTCTCCACTAACCAGAAGGACGAGTTGGTGCTGGAGGGTAACGACATTGAGCTGGTGTCAAACTCTGGTACGCTGTCTCTTTATCTTCAGCTGTAGTAGCATTTCCCTACATCAGAGCAGAATGATCCATAATCTGATGCTCGCATTCTGCTTTGTGGATGTTTAAACTATCCCCCCCTTAAATGTTTGGTTTCTTAGCTGGATCCCTGATATAATCCTTTTAGTTTTGTGCTTCCTTGAAGCTTAGCGTCTGAATGCCAGTCTTCAGACGGTCTTTCAATCATTGCACGTTGAAGTTATGTTGAAAATTGCAGCCATGTCTTTGATTTGGAATGATGTGTCCTCTCATGTGTTGCTCATCACCCAACTTCTCTCTTCCAGCTGCTCTGATCCAACAGGCCACCACAGTCAAAAATAAGGATATCCGAAAGTTCTTGGATGGTATCTACGTGTCTGAGAAGGGAACAGTAGTGGAATCGACTCAGTAAAAGTTACATCTGCAGGTCAGACGATGCTTCCAAAGTCCTTTCTTTGCTTTTCAATGTATGATGTCTTGGTGGTGTAAACAACATATTTCTTAAATGACTCTTTCCTTTGATGGAAGTGTGAACTTTCTTTTGCAGTGCAAGCAAATATTTCAGTTGAATGTAATTTGGGCTCTGTAATATGATTAGGTCTTGGGACCAACTTAAAAAGGTCTTTCAATCAGAAACTAAATTATGACCCTGTTCATTGTGTTGCTATGCATTACCTGCACATCAAACTCATGACGGTTACGTTCTGTATTAGTTTATATTTTGTTAGTTAATGTGGGGCCACTGTTTTTAAAACAATACATGTTCATGTTCATTGTGCTAAGATATTAATATCTTCTTCTTCAGAGAGACCACTGGTGGAGCAAGAGACCCGGAAAATTGTTCATATCCTGTTATGGCCAATAAAACTACCAACTTTTCCAATCAATCCTGTGCGTCTTTTTGTCTCTCCATTTAAGGGAGCCGCAAATCTGCAAGTAACTACTAAATGCTGTTTTATTTCCATTCTGCACAAACCGCACTGGCGTGAAGCGTTGTGTGGGAGTCAAGCTGCACGAGAAAGAAGCTCAATAGAGAAATGTGTGATCACACTGAACATTACACCTGATGAATATTAACATTGTCAGATAATCATAATTACACAACGTGTTTCACTTCTCAGCCTTCTAATTTGACATAATGCAAAAAAAAAACTATCATGCAGAAAACATTTTCATAACTCTTTAATTCTTTGCAAAACAGAAATAATTAAGAAATTTAGAGTTGATATGAGGGTGCTGGCTGATTAAACTCCTACAGTGATTGTGATCGTTGCTCAGCTCAGGAATCTGGGCCTTGTTCCTCGTACGTGGTTAACAGAGGTAGCCGAATCATTTTCAGGATGAGCTGACGTAGATCAGGCTTTTTGGTTCCCCGAAGCCGGTTTGTCTGAATCGCCATCGCAGCACATCCAAAAACTTGAACCTCAGGTTCATCTGACCTGCTGGATTAGTTCATCACTCCCCCAGGAAAAAAAGGGGAGCTCACTTCATCGATGAAGGAGCGATAGATGAACGTTTTATATGGAGAGACTTCTCCCAGATCAAAGACCCGTTAAGCCACGATGACGAAGTCCTGTACGAGCGCTACAGATGCTGAAGAGAGGAATCATTTATTTTACAAGATTTTGCCGAGCCGAAACGTTACGTGATGAACACTGCAGCCGAGCATCCACTGTCTCACACCCTCATGTTTCACACACTGTCTCTCATACATAAGCTGATACAGTACATATATCCTATTCATTCATAACAATTTGATTGTTTGGGCTTGTTTTCATCGACATACTGAGAAAAGAGTTGAGATCATTATGCTCATTGTACGATGATCATCCATGAAGGGGTCGTCGTGGCGCAGGGGTTAGAGAAGGTGTGCTGGGAAGCACAAGGTTGATGGTTTGATTCCAGGCTGCCCCATGTTCCATGTCAAAGTGTCCCTGAGCAAGACACTTAACCCCTAATTGCTCCCCAGGCAAAAATGTGAAAAAGCCACGGGTTTAAAAGTGTAATGTAAGTCGCTTTGGATAAAAGCGTCTGCTAAATGACCTGTAATGTAATGAAGCCTCCTGCAAACAGGCTCATTTAAAGTGATCTGATTGATTAGTGACGAGACACTTAAATGAGCCGTTACCTTTTACCAACACTAACGCATTTAACGTTAACTTGTGTGGGATACTTTGTCGAGCTTGTAGCCTCGCAGGGGGCGCTGTCAGATTTTGCCATGATTATATGATTCATTTAATGTTATTTTGTATCGCACAGTATCGCAAACTTGCCTCAGAAGTCTTTACAGTCTGTATACATGTGATATCCAGTAGTTGGGCAAACGGTTCGGCCGACCGTGGGGGGAGGAGGGGGTGTGTTAGTCTGCAAATGGAACCTCCGTGCATGGAAAAATAACAAAGAAAAACAAAAATAGAAAAATGTTAACGGGGGGGGATGTCAGATGCACAGTTTTAAAGTTGGTGTCCATAATGTTAAGCTCGCGATTGTGTCAGTGTATCCTGAGTGTTGCTCCGCTGGCAGCAAGGTGGCAGGTCCTTGAGAAAGGAAGTTGTAATCGGAAGCGAGCAACACACAGAATGAGGATACAGGACCGTTCAATGAGGTGTGTGAGCCGGAATAAACAAAAACACCTGTTAATGTCAACTTGATGGTCTCATTTGGAAAGTTTGCTTTTCTTCCTCCTCCTAATGCTGCTGTCTACAAGCATTCAAAGTGGATTTCAATGTTAATTCACCTGAATGTACAACAATATTGACTTTACGGGAAGTGACTTGTCTTACCCAAATCAAACATGACCTGCAGTCATGTTGGGCTAAAGATTAAGACCAATGTGTTAACATGCTGAATGGCCTTTGTAGTGGTGCAGGATTCATTGCATGATGTCTGTGTTTTGGATGTTTACAGATGGACAAAGTGTGGGAGGAATCATCAATACGTGCCAAAAGCCTACCGAATGATTCCTGAACTACAGACGTGGTGCACGTCTGTACATGGTGTCTGTACATGGTGTGCACGCACAAATGTTGACCTCAGAAACTGAGAAAGAGAAAGTTGAAGGATTTTCAAATTATTGTGTCTTGTTGTAGGATCAAATAAGTCTGTTTTAAAATGAAAAGGCTGATGACCAATCTGTGGGGAGTCTTTTTTTTTATGAGATGTAACTTTTCTTTCTGTTTCTTGACAACTTCTGAAAGGCTGAAAGTATTTAGGTTAAATACCAGGAAACCTTTTCATGAAACTTACACCATTAATAATTCCAGTTTGCAGAGGGACCACGAAATAACAGCACAGGCAAACCTGTCCGACTATGAAGCTGAGGTTCACTCTCATTCGGTAATAATCATTCTGTCTCTCTAGATTTGTCATTTAAAAAAATACAAATCTACTGTTAAAGGAGTCGCATTACTGCTTTTTAAAATGTCATATAAAAAACAAATTGTATCCCCATCATTTTTTACCACTCCACAGTCACCGCCGCGATTTTTTAAATCTAAAAAGTATGAGAGTGACACATTTTATTATAAATAATTGTAAGTCAGTCCTACTAGTTCTATGTTGTAAACACTACGCGGTGCTTCTACCTTGTTAAGGACACAACTGGTTTAAATAATGTTACATTTTATTTACACCAAGTCTAAAAGATGAATCAGCATCAGTAGTAATTAGATGGAGATAATATGTCTTAATAATCATATATTCTGCCCCGCTGCTTTTATTTCCCCCTGATTTAACGTTTCTCTCTCCTCCGTCACGTTTGCTACGTTCAGGGACGCACGTGACGCACGCGATCCAACTCCCGGCGCGGCGTCATCTTCACGCGACAGCGTCCAGCTTCGCGCCAAGCCAGTCGGATGCTTAAACTGTATTTTCTGACAACACGCTTGACCCCAAACTGCAGGAGCGCTGTGCATTATGGTGAGTTAACATGTGAACGACGCGTTCGCTGTGCGCGCCCGCTGCCGCGATGAGCAACGCGGGAACTAAACGCCAAAAGAATCCCGCTGTCTCGTCAAACTTCTGCGGAGTGTTAGCTAGCGCGCAGCTAAAGACGCAAAGTATCCGTCAGAGCCTAAACGTCCACGGTCGTTTCCTCTGGCGTGTAACCGTTGACAAGGCACCGCTGTTTTTAAAAACGCACCTTTCCCTAAAACAAAAAATAACGCTAGCAAGTGAAATCTTGAATCTGTAGCGGTGGACGTAATTTGCATGCGCTCGGTGAGATGAATTTGATAAGTGACGTCAGATACAAATCAGTGCATCGCTGCGCTGTCCGGCTCCGTGATGACGCTCCATGTCGCCTGTCCGCACGCAGGACATCAGGCGGTTCTTTGCGCCGACTTCAGACAAGTCCGCGGTGCAGAAACCAGCTCCAGCTGAACCCGTCAACACGGAGAAGAAGAAGAAGAAGGAGGAGGAGAAGAAGAAGAAGAAGAATCCTCTCTCTTCGGACGAGGAAGTGAAGAAGAAGAAAGAGATCGCCAAGGCAAGAACACGCTGTTGCCCCCCTGGATCCCTTTCAGGGATCCACCATCATTCATCATGTTTCACTGTGTGTCCTTCAGGAGAAAAGCTCCAAACCAGAGGAGAAACAGAAGGATAGTGAGAAGAAGCGAAAGAAGCGCGCAGTCATAGAATCCGGTATGGATGATTACGTTTTACCTGGTCATTTTTCATTTGTTCACTTTTTGATCCGCTGAGCAAATCTGAGAGGCAAGCGGCGATTAAGATAAAGTACTCCATCAGCTGAAAGATTATAAACTATATGTCTTTAATTATGTCCCAAGTTGTAGTAGTTATAGTTGCAACTCTTACTTTAATATTCAGTAAAATGGTAGTTTAATTCACTACATTTTCAACTTGGGGAAAATGGTTTATTATAAGCAGAGACGTTCTGATTAGCTGCGTCCGACTGTGCGACCTCCTTGCAGCCGATGTTTCTCTGTCTCTCCAGACTCTGAAGATGAGAAGCCAGCGAGGAAGACCAAGAAGTCACCGAAAGAGAAACCGACAACAAGGAAAACAGAGGCGCCGCCCAAGAGCGATCCTGTGCAGTATGTCTCTGAAACAGGTAATGGTGTTGTGGTTCCTCATGCTGCAGACCTGAGCGCTTTGGCTGTGCAACATGACCTGACGTCCCCGTCGTGACTAATTATAACATTTAACTTAATGACGATGATGGGAACAAGATCATCTAATTCACAAGTATAGCCAAAGTCTGCACCTCTTCCTTCATGGCTGTCTGTCATACCAGCTGGAACCAAAATTAAATTGTCCCAAGCAACAATTTTGAGAAAAGAGCAGGTGCTTAAAATCCAAATAAACAGGTTAGGAAGTGCAACAGGCCAAGTGGAACCATGTTTAGAATCCGATAAACTCTGAACATGATAAAAGGACGACGGGTTGAATGTGAGGACTGAAGTACATTTATGCAAAATGTACATTTGATTTCTCTGTTTTGTTTGCAGACTCGGACAGTGACAACTTTCAGTCTTTGAAGAAGGCCTCCAAACCAAAGCAGAACGACGCGACCAAACAGACCAAACCAGATGTGGCGCTCGCTCGTCCACGAGTCAAAGGGGGGCCGAAGTCTCCGCCCAAGCCCTCCGCCACGCGGGGCAGAACTACGGCGAAGTCTCCCGTCACGCCAAAGTCAACGTCGCCGCCGCCTCCTCCACTCAAACAAACCCCCACCTCGGTACTCGACTACTTCGGCAACGCGGCCGTTCAGCGTTCCGATAAGAAGCTGGTGGCCAGCACCAAGCGAAAGGCCGTGAGTGCTTCCTCATCCAAACCTCCGTCGTTCATTGCGTTGTGGCTGTTGAGTGCGGGATCACATCCGAGTATTTCCCTCAGCCCACCCAGGAGGCCGATGATCTGATGAGTGATGAGCAAATCGCCAAACAGCTGCAGATGGATGAGGACATGATGGAGGTAAACGGATCAATATAACAGCTGGAAGCTGATTGCACTGGAAAATACAGCAGATACAAGCAGTCAAGGGAAAGAAAATGCATGTCCATATTATAACTGTTTTGGTTAAATATATATATACAAATATTATGTGAATGTTATTTTAGGCACTGGAAAATGACTGCTTCTTTTAAACTTTTTTTATAGACAAAGATTAGTCTGAAAATCCAACCTGTAGATTCAGCAATTCTAAAAATATGCATTATTCATTTCTCACGTAGTGGGCCTGCTTGTAGGAGTGAGACCGGTGCACTTGTAGAAAGTTGCATCTCATGCCTGGAAAATTGGAATTGGGAATCTTTTGGAGATTTGGCTGAACTTTTAATAATGATGTTTCCTTTAATACGTGATACAAAAAGTCAGTTCTTGTTCCAACCTCACGCAGCTAGAGAAGCAGGTCCATGAGGACGAGGAATTTGCCAGAACTCTGGCCATGCTGGACGAGGAGCCTCACGCAAAGAAGGTAATGCAAAAGATGCAAAGATCCCACGAAGGAACGTCCTCTTTTCATCAAAGCGGTCGGTGAATATAACTCTGTGTGGTGTTGCCATCCAGGCTCGTAAAGACTCCGGCAGCCCCTCAAAGACCAACCGGAGGGGCAGCGCGTCGGAGGACGCGATCGGCCCGACTCCTAAGAAGGACGCCGCGCCCGTCAAAGTCAGCTCCAAACTGGCCACCATGAAGAAAAAGAACGAGGAGCAAGAGGCTGGCTCAAAGGGCAAAAGGTCAGCCACGCCCACAAAAGTCAAAATCTCTCCCAAAAAGGAGCCGCTCCCCTCGTCTGGCAAGAAGTTCATCGCCAAAACGGGAACCACGCCCATCGCCGTTAAAACGTCTCCGATGAAGCTAGAGGTGAGGAGACGCCGGGCGCATAAACGCGCATGCATGCAAGTTAAGAACGTGGAAAAACACACTCAAAGTGCTTCGTGTCTCTCGATCTAACCAGAGTACCAGTCCTGAGGACGCAGACAAGAAGAAGGTCAACTCTGCAGCTTTCAGGAACTTCCTCAACAGAGATGGACCACGAGCTCTGGGCTCCAAGGAGATCCCTCAGGTAACACACCCACACACACACAATGAAGATTCCCTTGCACCCCGTCACTGTAGCGTGTGTTTAGTTGCATTAAAATGTCATCGGAATGCATCATTCAAAGTTCATATATCGGATACATTGACAATCTAAATGCCAAAAACGAAGATCATACTTTTTTTTTTTAATTAAAAAGTCAAATATTAGTCTGCAATAAAAAAAGTAACTGGCTAGCATATTTTTGCGCGTGCGTGCGTGCGTGTGTGCGTGCGTGCATGCGCTTCCCAGGGTGCAGAGAACTGTTTGGAGGGCTGCATGTTTGTGCTGACGGGGGTCATGGAGTCCATGGAGAGGGATGATGCCAAATCCCTGATTGAGCGCTACGGAGGCAAGGTGACGGTCAGCATCAGCAAGAAGACCACCTACCTGGTGCAGGGCCGAGACAGCGGAGTCTCCAAGCTGGAGAAGGTGACCCAACGCGTGCACACTGACGTCTCGCCCAGAGAAGCCCACCCTACAGAAAATGACCTTTATAATCACGTGAAGACCAACCAACCCCGATGTGTCGGATGCAATGGGAGCTTAGGAGTAGTCAGCAGACTCGCGTGATACTTTGTGTCTTTCCCTTTCCGCCTTTTGGCTTTTCATCTGTTGACCGTCGTCAAATAATATACAATATTTGTACAATTGGCTTCATGCACAGGCGGAGAGTTTCGGTACCAAGATCCTCGATGAGGACGGTCTGTTGGAACTGATCAGAACCAAACCAGGAAAGAAGTCCAAGTACGAGATCACTGCCGAGGTCAGCTCTTTCTTACCACATCATCATTTCAAGCTGCAATTGTAAAAATAAATGTTATCTCACCATTTATCATAAAGTAAGATGTCCAAAGCCTTTTTAAGGGGCAATAATCAAAGGTTTTTCTGAATTATCTTTGAAAATAAATGAGCTATTAAGAAATTATGGTTTTACTAATTTACAGAGCATTTCTGTAAGTTGTAGCAGTAATTTCCATCATGCTCGAAGATGAATTATTTCGATGTCCTGCATTTTCTTTTCTTTTTAGAACCAAGCGTCAAAGACCAGGACTCCCCCCGGCACCACATCCAAGAGCACCCCCAAAGCCCAGAAGATCTCTCCCTCCAAGGGCAATTCCCGGTCCCCTCACACCCCGAGCCCGTCGAAGACCGGCCTGCCACACGGCAGAAGCTCGGGGCAAACGGCCCGCCGGGGGCTCGGCCTCTCCTCGTCCTCCTCGCCCCCGCCGGCGGCCATGGACGACGCCACGCTGCTGTGGGTGGACAAGTACCGCCCGCGCTCTCTGAAGGCCGTCATTGGTCAACAGGGAGATCAGAGCTGTGCCAATAAGCTGCTCCGCTGGCTGCGCAACTGGAACCGGCACCACAGCGGGGGCTCCTCCAAGCCAGCAGGTAGTAGACGGTTCAGAGTAATGACGAAAAGCTGGATACAGGAACCGCGTGTGCTAAACGGCGTGTGCTTTGTGCGGTTTGTTGCCGCCCAGCTGCGAGGTTTGGGAAGCCGGGAGGAGGGAAAGATGATGGAGCAGCATTCAAAGCAGCTCTGCTCTCTGGACCTCCGGGCGTGGGGAAGACCACCACAGCAGCTCTAGTGTGTGAGGTTAGTCAGACACACACACGGGCATGTTTCTGGCTCCTTCATTAGGTTTTCACAATGATCGGTATATTGCTGCACCCACGACTTTGACCTTTCGCTCTGACCTTCCTCGCGCGTCGCCTCGCAGGAGTTGGGCTTGAGCTACGTGGAGATGAACGCGAGCTGCACTCGCAGCAAAAACAGTCTGAAGGAAGTGGTGGCGGAGTCACTCAGCAACACGAGCATCGAGGGCTTCTACAAAGGTGATGCCCCCTTTTTCACGTTGCTTCTTGGCGTACATATTTAAACCATGTCTAGACTGATGTGTTGAGTTGTTTGTCTTGTTGAGTTTGGTTTGGTTGCATGAAAGCAAGCGGGCCGCTGCAGTGTGACTCCGTCTGTAACCCTCGCCTTAGATGTTGGTGCTCATGCTTTGATAGTATGTATTCACATTCTGTTCATACTGAAGATGATTTCTGAAGCGACACTGATCAAATAGCTCATCATCATCGTCATTCGGACGACTCGGAATGACCCTGAGAGTAAAATGATTTTCTCTTATTTGTCCAGAATTGAATGTTGTGTGACTGTTTTGTTTTGTAGGCACCTCCAAGAAAGTGAGCAGTGAACACGTGCTGATCATGGACGAGGTCGATGGGATGGCCGGCAACGAAGACCGCGGAGGAATACAGGTTAAAACCAACCAAACATTTTGTTGGTCTGTGTAGAGCTTGACTTTTGGATAAAGGAACAAAGATGTTTGAATGCTCCGTTTGTGATGACATCTGTGCATCTTTTTTCTGCAGTTTTTATGTTCACATAAAGAAATGATGGCTGTCAAATGGGCATAATTCATTGATAACTGCTCCTAGCAACTGTCGCCACGGGGCCCTGAACGTATCAATTGCTGAACCGCTGCATCATGTCGGTACTGACCTCTGACCCTCCGCCGGCTGCAGGAGATGATCGGCCTGATCAAACATTCAAAGATTCCCATCATCTTCATGTGCAATGATCGTAACCACCAGAAGATCAGGTCACTGGCGAACTACTGCTTCGACCTGCGCTTCCAGAGGCCGCGGGTGGAGCAGATCAAGGTACACACACACACACACACACACACACACACAGGTGTTCTAGCATTTGGGTTAAAACCTGATACGAGACCCACAGAGAAGCAGATTAAGTCCAACTCTTAGATGTAAGTCTATGGTCGTATGCATTTGGTTAGTTGCTGAAGACCAGCTGATGATCTTCAAATGAACATTTACTCACCCACGAAAAGAGGAGGAGTCAAATATAACTTTGCTTTCCATTTATTAAGTAAAGAAGTTCAATATCAAGCAATAACATTTAAGGTTTCATTTACTAACATTACAATTAATTTAATATTTAAAACAAAATGAATCAAAATAAAACATTAGAATGTTTAACTCTCTCTAAGCGCAAAATGAATTCTGTTGACTTGATACAATCTGCTTTTACTCAATACTGGATAATGAATTGATGGTGTAATAGTTTTCGCCCGGTTGGACTCAGACCTTTTCCTGAACGCTGTTTACCCGTGCCCCGTCGTTATGAGTTACAGGGAAGCCAAAATGCTCCAAACTTATAAGAGGCTGTTCTTTATTACACACTAAGAAGATCCGCGGTTCACAGGGACTCGGTGAGGGGTGATCCGAACTGATCACGGCTCGATCGCTGTTTTATCCGTTTTCCCCCCTTTTAAAGGATAAATTTCTAAAGTCAGCTCTTTGCAATCATCTACTATCAACGTTCCATCCCTCCTGCTTTCTATTTCCTTTCATCGGACAGGGAGCCATGATGTCCCTCGCCTACAAAGAGGGGATCAAGATCCCGCCCCCGGCTCTGAATGAAATCATCCTAGCCTCCAATCAGGACGTCCGACAGGTAAAGAAGGCTTCAGTCTCTTGGTTTATGTCTCCGCCCCTCTCGCCGTGCTCACTGTTGTCTGTGTATCTTTCCTGCAGGTGATCCACAACCTGAGCATGTGGTCGGCCAAAGACAAGGTGATGACGTACGACCAGTGCAAGTCGGACGCGGCCAGCGCCCGCAAGGACACCAAACTGGGGCCGTTCGATGTGTGCAGGAAGGTGTTCAGCTCGGGGGAGGACAGCGGCCACATGAGCCTCATCGACAAGTCGGACCTCTTCTTCCACGACTACTCGCTCGCGCCGCTCTTCGTCCAGGAGAACTACCCGCATGTTCGCCCGCGGGCCGCCGGGTGAGACGGCCTCAATGCAAAGCCGCATGCACACGCAGCGGGGGCGTCGTTCTCCAAGTAATTCATGTCCCATCTCATGTGCCTCTTCTCACAGTGGGGACCTGCAGGCCCACCTGATGTTGCTCAGCAAGACCGCTGACTCCATCTCTGACGGAGACCTGGTGGACCGACAGATCCGCTCCAAGCAGAACTGGTCGTTGCTGCCCACCCAGGTAACACACACACACACACACACACACACACACACACTGTAGAAGTGAACGTGACCCACTGACTGCTGCATGATGTCACGCTGAGGTCCGTTAAACCACAAAGCAGCCGGGGAAAGAGACGGTGCCCTGCAGGAGGCCCATCTCTGTAACACAGAAGCAGCAGGTGAAGCCTGGATAGGATCGACGCGGTCACACGTATTTGGAGGGGGAGGAGATTTTACCTCTCACCACGTTTTTGGGCCCTTGCCTCTGCTATGAGGACTCCACCCACGTGAGCTTCCACATGAAGCTGTGGATCCTCACTGGCGTCATGGTTCCACTCGGATCGATGCACCACAACTTCAATAGTTTATACACATGGCGACTCTTTCCAACAATTAATACAAGCATTCAACTTCAATGTAGCCATTTTTTTTCTTTACAGACCATATTCCACCAATTCAATGATTCCTTCTAAAGATTAAATGAACTCATTGCACCTGAAGGATCAATCTTTTTATTATTATAATTATTTCTGATCTTCGTTTTTGCCCTTTTTATGTATGTTCTTTTAAGACACAATGATTTTAAAATGTTCTGACATTTTAACAATTAAATTAAACACAGGCTTGTGTCGGTACCAGAGATTCATCATTGTGTGTGTGTGTGTGCGCTCGCTCGTAGGCCATCTATGCCAGTGTTTTACCCGGCGAGCTCATGAAGGGCTACATGAATCAGTTCCCCACCTTCCCCAGCTGGCTCGGCAAGTTCTCCTCCACCAACAAACATTCCCGCATCGTGCAGGAGCTGGCCTCACACATGGGTTTAAAGTGAGTGGGCCTCCATCCCCGTCTTCTCACTCTGTACTCCCAAAATGTCCTCCTACACAGCAGAACGTCTCCTTTTGTGTGGCTCCTGCAGAACGATGAGCAGCAGACAGGCGGTGAACCTGGACTATCTGCACTACCTGCGGGGGGCGCTGCTCAGCCCCCTGCAGAGGCTCGGAGCGGAGGGCGCCGGCGAGGCCGTGCGGCTGCTGGACAGCTACCAGCTCGTCCGGGAAGACGTGGACAGCATCGTGGAGATCAGCGCGTGGGGCGGGCAGCCGGACCCGTACTCCGCGCTGGACTCTAAGGTACCAGGCGGGTCGTTGACATCGCGGAGTCTGGTCGCAGGAAACGGGATGGAATTATACCACAATTAGTCTGGACTGTGATCATTAAGATCACTGGTGTATTTAGCAGGGAAGACGGGAGACGTTCTGTCTCTTTAAAGACATTTTCCTCAGCATGACAATCTTTTAATTGGCTGTTAAGGACCAGCAGAAAAGACCCGTAAACTCAACAGTAACGTATTGTCGCTTAATAAGACGGCCAGCTGAGGGTCTCTCTCTCTCTCTCCTCGCAGGTGAAGGCAGCGTTCACGCGGGCCTACAACAAAGAAGCGCACCTGACGCCGTACGCTCTGCACGCGGTGAAGAAGGGCCGCCGCGGGGGGCCGGGGGCGGGGTCTGAGTTGGGAGGAGAGGACGCGGACAACGAGGTGCAGGAGTCCGAGGACGAGGGAGTAAACGCCGACGCCATGATCAAAGTGAGAACCAGGAGGTCACGACGTCGGATCCCGCTGCTGCCGTCACACGCTCTCTGCTCACGTGTCGCCTGTCTCGTTCCTCTCCGCAGCAGAAGAAGTCCAAAGCCACCAAGGACTCCAAGAAAAAGGAGAAGGAAGATTCTGGCAAGGGGAAGGGCAAAGGCAAGGCTAAGAAATGACCGACGACCAGAAGATTAAACCGCTGTAACTGCCTCCCTCCGCCCCTCACAGACGGAAATGTTCCTTCTGTGCACCTGCAGAGATCCTTTAGTGAGTATCAGGAGGTCGTGACTCTGGTTACTGCGCCTCAAACACTCGATGCTAAACCCAGCGAGCTAGTAAGAAAGGTTCTCCACCTTTTTAACTTCCTGTTGTCTTTCTATCAGAGCGAACAAATGATGTAGATCACCTGCTTGTTCTATTGTTCTATTATCTATTATCATGTCTCCGTGGCAACGTCTTTCTTCCATCATCGGTTAGTGGGACGGGTGTTGAGGCTGTAAATAATGTGACGGACGCAGGAGTCTGTTCTCGTTGCCAAGAATACAATACAGAAATGTTCTGTGCTGTACGCTTAGTACCGAGGTTCTTGTAAATTACAATTTTTGTAAAAAAAAAAACACGTCATGAGGATTAAAGGAATGTGTCAGTAATGAGTGTCAGTGATGGATTTCTTAAAGACACTGATTCTAGGACCGCCGTCATACTTAATACGACATAGTATATTAACAAACTAAATGATGGCTTTTTAAAACCCTTAATAGTATGACATTTTTATACTGACTTTCAACAACATGCTTATACTTCCACTTCGATGTTTTACTCTTTTCTTTTTTGACCAACTGAACCTAAAGATTTTTTTTATCAACATACTGTAACATTTCCCTTTTTTGACATGACCGTTTTAACTAGATTATATAACCTTTTACTGAAAATGTTTTAAATAGTAAATCGTAATAGTTTCTCAATACGATACCATGATTTGTCCAAGATATTTTTCACTTCATTTGAACTGTTTTCCAAAATATACAATGCGTTTGAGCTTTTTTTTTAAGGTACCGAATTGACATTTCCAGCCTCCCTGCTGGTGTTATTCCAAAAACAAGCTAAAAGAACATCAGTTTCTTTGTTTTGATTTATTGACCTTCGCGTATACAGTAGACATCTCAAGCGTCTTTGTTATTCAGTCACTGCCCTGATATCCCATCATACAACTAAAACTAAAAGCTGTAACTAAGCCAGCAAACACATATTTAACATATTTCAACAACTACACCTATAGATCTATACACATGCTTTGGTTTTTTTCCTTATTCCTCCAGTTGGTCAGTCTGCAGGTATCTGGAACAATCCGGAATCTTCTTTATCTGTTCAACACTCAAAGTCTCAGAGCACATCGGACACACCGCCTCCGTCTCCAGCAACCTGGACACATGAACAGCTCAGTTTGGATCAGAAGTACCTCACCTGCTCGCTCTCTGGATGAAGTGAGAGGAGAATATCAATACCACTCATTGACTTCTTACACCCGCGAGGAACTCCTGGTTTTTGATCATCTCATTTAACTCCAGAGGGAAAAAAGCAGATGAGCGGGTTGCATAAAATATCAAACCGTTACTTTAAAGTGAAGAAATCTCTAAAAGAGTTATCGGATATTAAATCAGTGAAATATTAAATCAGTGAATAATTAACCATCAGATTGTTGTCAGCAGGCGTAACGGGAGCCCGCTCCGGATAACATTTTATGTATAAATTAGTTAGAATGTTGTCCCAAGGACGTAATGGCTCACTTCTTTCTTATAATCCTGATTGAATTAAGGATAAAAGTGGTGCCAGTACTGTGAACCAGCAAACTGCTGCTCACTCAACGGATTTGAGAAAAACAACTTAAAAAGGATAAAAATGTATGACTTACAGAATGAACTGAGAGTAGAGCGCAGGGAATTCACAATGAGGACACACGCACCAGTCTTCTTTCAGCATGTGACGACCCTGAGCGAATAAGCAGAGAGGAGGGCCCATGACAAGTAAGGCAACTATTTAGTCCAGCGAGCGCTCGAAGACGTGGGCGGGCGAGGGCGCGCTCGTACCGTGGAGATGCAGTAGGGCACGTTGTTCTTGCAGGAGATGCACAGCAGTTCGTTCTGTGGCAGCTGGAAGCCGCAGAAGGGACACGGAGTAGTCTCATCCTCCAGCTCCGATGTGTCCGGGCGTCTGCGGCGTTGGTGTGGTGCCGAGCGGGTCAGAGGGGATGAGGTGAAACACATGTTCACCTGTATACAGATCCACACTCGACAAAGAACAGCGGGGACGTTCTCGGGCCTCACCGAACCATGGCCTCGATCTTCTTTCTGTACTTTGGGTCGATCTGGTTTCGGTACTCTGGCCTCATCAGCAGGGCGGCGAAGCCGAAGGCCGAGTTCTTCAGTCCGGCGCGGTGACACTCGATGACCGCCGACGTCAGAATAGGAATAACGTCTGCAGAAAGCACACGCGGACGGGTGAGACTGGATCGAGCCGAGGGTGGGACAGAGAGACGTTCCCTGTGGACTCACGAGCTGGAAACCTGCTGATGTTGTTGCTGACGCGAATGAGCATGCGTGCCCCTTTAAGGTGGTCGCCCCTCTTTACGTGGACCTGCATGACATCATGTACAAAGTCAGACACACACACACACACATTGAGCGGTAGCAGGGAGAGTCCTGACCTTGACCAGCAGGTACGAGTGGAGGATCATCAGGTTGGTGGCCATCTCAGCGGGGATTTTAATCTTCTGGGCCTGCAGCTCAGTGTACATGCTGAACAGCACATCGTGGGCGTTCCGGTAGTTTCCTGGGAGGAAAAGCACAAAACACAAAATGCAATATGGGATTAAGATGAGCTCTGGCACTGTGCCGCTGGGACATCGCGTCTGCGTGGAGACGTTTGAACCTGCACACTGCTCTTCTCTGGCGATGATGATGGCGGTGCGAGCCGCCTCCCTGTACAGCTCCAGAGCCATGTAGAGACGGAACAGGTACTTGGCGTCCTAGGAAGAGGAGACAGAGTTCATCTAACGTGTCCCTCAGGGTTGGGCTCACACACCGTCACAGGGAGGAACGCAGCTTCCAGTCAGCCTGCTCTGCATTCTGTGCATAATATGTGTGAGGTTTAACGGGAAACTGCAGTTTGGTCTTTGAAATCGAAGGAAATAAAAGTGGAATATGATATTTTAACAAGCCTCGGAATAATAACAAGCAGATTCTCGTCTCCAACTAAGAAAATGTCTATTTCTCCGAAGACATAGAACAAATTTCTAAGGAAACAAAAGAAAGAGGTTGGAAGACAAAAGCCCTCGCGTGAATATTGGGACTCTATGGAAGCTCATTTCCAGCCCCAAAAAACATGACGCGATAAATTCAACTTTATTTTCTCATGACTTTTTATCTCATCATTTTGACTTTTCTCTCTCATATAATTGTTCGTCGAGCATTCTGCTGCTCAAAGTCAGCAGCCGACTGATGAAACACATTCTGAGAGACGTACCGGAGGCAAACTGTGGCCGTGGGTCGATCTTTTCCCCACAAAAGGGTTTGAAAAAGTTCAAAACTAATATACCTCTACTCTCTTTGCACTTCAGTTGTCTAGCAACGTCAAATGGTCGCTCGGCTCACAAGGCAGTATCTCATAGATTTACACACACGTCCCCATAGCAACACCGACGGCTGTGTTGCAACACAAATCTAAAGGATGTAAGAAAAAAATATTCCTAACCTGATTCTACAGTGTGCAAATAAATGAATCATATGAATCCACTAACTCTCTCAGACAGACAAGTATGCAGGAAAACACAATATTTGCATGTGATTAAAATGGCATTAAAAGCCAAGTATATTTCAAGAAGCCCGGAGGGAGGTGGAGTGATTACCTTTGGCATACCGTCGCTCTCTCCCATCAGGTAGTCGATCAGCTGATTGGTGAGAGAACCGTCCCTGGCTTGACCCACCTGAGATACACACACACACACACACACACACACACACACATCCAAACCACTCCACTGACTGCTCACATCCTTCTCTATGTGCACTGGGACATTCAGCGTGATACTGGGCTCTCACCGTCTCTATGGCCATCTCAACAGCCAGGTTGACTTCAGTGTTGGGACACTTCAGGAAGTGCTTCAGGGCCTGAGAGACAACGGCGGAAGACACATCGCTTCAAAGTGCAGGTCAACAGCTTGAAACTCATCAATTAACAAGGAAGAAATAACCCATAAATTAAAGCAAAAGAATGAGTCATAAAGGAGCATCCTTACTCTACTGTACTGCCCACACTTCTGGAAGAACTTCCCCGCCTGCAGGTGCTTCTTTTCTCCCTCAAAGTAGAGAGCAATGCTCTGGTAGTCCTCCTGCGTGGCCTCAGGACCTGATGAACACACAGCACAGCGCGCTTCACTGGCACCGCAGTTCTAGAAAACTAGAGGAGGACCCCTTCATAGTGTTTGTTTCAAACCGCGAGTTACTGACCAATGATGTCCGCGTAGACCTCCATCTGCCCGTGCTGCTGTGCCAGTTGGAAAGCTTCGTCGTTGCACTGGGACAGAACCAGGAAGTGGATGGCTGAGCTGTAGTCATTCAAGCCCAGGAAGAACCTGAGGCACACACCAGCATACAGTATGTCCAAGGTCCATTACACAGGTGGGGGGGAAAGGGAGCCGAGGGACAGAAATGGAGATGAAACAAAAAGTCAAGTCAGAAAAGGATTTGGCAACAGCAATGTGAAACGAGGATGAAGATAAACACTGCCAACATCTGGATGTTCCAGGTCTTCACACGGTATTTGCATCTTATCTCTGTTTGATGGATTTGTATATTAAATACGTTTGGGCTGCTGTGTTCCCGCCGGTCCTACCTGGCAACCATCTTTGCGCCGTCGATGCTCTGCGTCTCCCTGGCGATGCGGACGGCCTCCTCCGGGCTGTTCAGGTGCTCCAGCAGCACGCGGATCACGTTGTCCCAGTCCTTGGCACTCTCATACGCCTGCGCAGCGTCTTTATACCTGGTGCACACGGCACACTTTGCATACGTGTGTTCTCCAATGGCTGTCCCCCCCCCCAAATCACGGACGCCCACACGAAGGACTTACTTGCCGTCCGCTTCCTTGGCTTTAGCGTACTGCAGGTGGATCTTGGGAGAGGAGACGTGTGCGAGCAGCTCCCCGACCTTTGCCCTACGGTGACAGGAAGTGGAGTGGTTAACATGAGGAGAGGAGCGGGCTCGTCGCTCTGTGGTGGCGGTTTTTCCTCACCAGTTCTTGCAGCGAATGTAGACTGATGCGGCCTTGTCGTAATACTGTCCTTTTTCATAGAGCTGAGCGGCTTCAGAGAATTGCTGGAGGAGAGGGAGGAATAAAACCAGCGGAGACGCTGTTAAAAAGCCCAACACGCCAGCGGACCGCTAAGCGTCGACGGGGGGGAGGGGGGGGATGTACCTTCATGCTCTCCAGTATGGCTCCACACTCCTTCTTGAGGATCCTGCTCGGGTGCTGGATGGCCTGAGCGGCTCCTCTCCTGATGTCGCCCATCCGGATGGACATCCGGGCTACACCGGCTTTGCACGCCTCGTTGTGCTCCTGGAACAGCACGGTGAGGTCAGTGGAGAGAAAAACCTCATGATCACTGCAACCACAGCTCATAAAAGGACAAGTACAGGAGCTACCTGTGTTATTTTAACATGCAAACAGAGCAGAGCCCACAGCAGTAGATGAGACAGTGTGGACTCGTTAGCTGGGACGCATTAGACATTAAAGGCAGGACTGGTCTCCGCATGGGTTATTAGAGACAATGATAGGTAACTATTCCTCAAAGGCAGAGATAAATCATCATTGTGGACAGTGGAGATCAAACGTACAGCACTTACTTCATTATCCTGGATCATGCCTTTTTCATAGTGCGCTAGAGCATTCACATAGTCGCCACTGAGAGAGAGAGAGAGAGGTTTGGGATACAGTGTCTATGAATCAGGTCTACTGAATGGTGTCTGAAACATGTACTTACATGAACTCCAGATGTGCAGCGTATTCCTTCGATATAAAGGGGATTTGGTCCTCTGCTAACCTCTTTGCTAACATGAGAGCAATGTCCCACTGCAACAGGTCTCTCCTCATCTAAAACACACACAGAAAGCGCTGCTAAATTTAAGCAGTTACAATGTCCACCTTTGCAATCCTTAAGAATGCACAATGACAATATTGTCACAATATCTATGGTACATTTTTATTTAAAAAAAATAGAAATAATAATAGTTTTGGTGATTACACAAAATATAGGGAACTCTCTCTCTCTTTACTCTGACTTTTTTATGAGTCTATAATAATTTCTTTTAAGACATCTTATAATATATATATATGTATATGTAATATAAAATCAGGGCTTTTTCCATATAGTCAATCACAGTATTGTTGAATGCGAAAAGAAGCATTAATCTGCATTTATGTGTTTCACCTCCAGGGCAGCGATTGGGCAGCCTGAAGACAGGTAGAGGTCCTGGGCCAGGTTGTGGTCCCCTAGAAACATGGCCAGGTGCCCTGCCCGTAGGTTCATGTCCTCGATACCCTGGACAGAAAAAGACAAGAGAGGCTGAAGCGATTGTTATCGGCGGGGTGGGACACATGCGCCGTGGATGGTGTGGGGCCTGTACCTGGATGCCCTGCAGTGACAGCACCATGGCAACATTGCTGCTCATGCGGAAGGCCTGGATGGCCAGTTCGACCTCCATGTGCACCAGACAGGCTTTGCCCACCTCTGCCCAGTCTGTCTTAGTACCTGCAGACTTACACAGAGCACGCGCTTCATGGAACCTGGACAGGAATACAGACACACGCGCACACATTACACACCTCTCCAAAATGGGCTTTTGTACGAACTCACTTAAAAAAAGGAACGTCCTGTGTGTTTTTTCAAAACTGATAGTTCGGTTTCACTTTTTATTTAATTTTGCGAAATACGTCCAGAGGAAACCAACGCATGACTTCTCTTCTGTACATTTTCCACATCCTAAATAAGATGCTGGAAGAATTCTACCCGTCGCCAAACATCCAACATGGATGTCTCTCTCTGCCCATCAGTACGTCCAACATGGCTGACCTCTTGAGCATCAGCGCCTGGGCGAGCTGCGTGCTCAGCTCCGGCTGTGGCCCCTTCTGAGTGCCGCTTGGCTTCTTGAGGAAGGAGTGCGTGCTCAGAGGCACCTCGCTGGTCTTGCCGCTTGCCGTCTGACATGTCAGCTCTCCGTTGTGCAAGAGCAAAGGCTTCTGGGAGAAGAGGAGCGCCGTGCTCCCCACAAACACCACCCGGGGGCCTGGGCAGTGTGAATGAAAGAGAAGCAGAGCTTGAAAAAATGGCCCTGCTATTATCTTATTGGCATACATATTCAAATGTATGCTGATTAAGTCCTTCTGAATAGGACAGTGAGGTATGTGTGTGTGTGTGTATGTGTGTGTGTGTGATGTGGCATCGCCGTACCATATATGGTAGTTTTGTGCAGGGCGTAGGTGTAGACCTTGTCATCATCATAAGCTACAAACACTCCACGGTCAGCATGCCAGTTGTCCCACAGGACCCCCGTGATGGTGGGAGAGAAGTTGGGGAGCTCAATGCAAGAATCTGAAGCCTGGATAAGACCCGCACACACACAGACACACAAACATTTGTTAATCCGAATCTGTTAAGTGAAGGAATTTCCCTTCTACAGCACTTAGTAATCTCTGGTCGATCTGCATGCACGGACATTTGTGGGGGAGAGCAGGAAGCCGCCGCTCTTGTCGTCGATGAAGACCAGCCGCGTGCCGTTGAGGTCCGGGAACACCTTCCTCACGCCGACGGCGTGGCTGTAGCTGCTCACCGTCTCCCAGTCCTCCACCAAGACGCACACCACGTCACCCGCCTGCGAGACAGAGAGGGGGAGGCGATGGAGCGAGAACAAGTGGAGAAAGGCTTCCAACGGTTGCTAGAAGAGCAGCCTGATGGAGGTAGATAGGCTCCTCGTGCCTTACGTCAGTGCCGTAGTAGAGGAAGTCGGCGGTGAGCGCGTGGCAAATGATCCGACCTTTTTGCTCATCCTCTGGAAACAGCTTCATCTGCTTCTTCTCATCCTGGTCTTTGCCTTCGATCTGCACACACACACACACACACAGGCCGTCAGTGTGGTGACATTTAAAAAAGGAAAACAGTATATAAAGTGAGTCCGCTCAATAATCCAGCAATAAATGAAGAGACAGAAAGCACCGACTCACCATGTGCAGCTGCACTTTCCCCTCAAACAGCGCTGCTGCGTAGTCGGCGTTTAGGGACATACTGGCGATGGTCCCCAAGTACTCGATATCTTTGAGCTTATTAAAACCTGAGCGATACACAGAGCGATATCGTACATGAACAGACAAATATTAACGCACAACATGAGTCATGGTATTCATGGTTAACACACACATACACACCAGGTTCTCCGTCCAACAGGGCATAGAACCAAGCCCTGTTGTTCATCCCCACAGCCACGTGGAACGGTCCCATCGCAATGAAAGTAGGCTCTACTTCCACCTGTATGACCACGGGACTCTCCTGAAAGACATAAAAGTGCATCAAAGAGGAGTCGAGGGGGTCGACTTTAGAACAACGAATAAACTGAATGGTTCTGAAGCTTTAAATTCACTTCATCCATGTGTGAAATAATCTCACTGAAGGAGAAAACTTGATATTGCTAAATATATATATATATATATATATATATGAGAAGCTGGGCCGTCTAAAATAATAGTGCTCAATCAAAATGTAATCATTCTTAATGGCGTGTGTATGTGTGCGTACGTGCGTGGCCTCACCCCCTCGACCTGGTTGGACACGGTGACCTCCAGCAGAGAGGTCAGGTAGGCCAGCCGGGTACCAAAGCTGCCACCCAGGATGGGCAGCTTGGTCAAGAAGACATGCAGCGTCCCGCTCTGTGTGGAGACGGCCAACAGCTGGCCGTCGTCCGTCCAGTTCAGCTGGTCCAGACCTGGAGGGGCAGCGGGAGGGGCGGATGAAGGGGACGGAGTGGATGGTGCATTTGATAGCAGGCTGAGACGGAGGACCGGCCTCACCTTTAGTCTCATCGTCCAGCTGGATCACATTGCTGATATCTTTGAGCTCGGACAACTCGTGGATCTTTATGCTGCAAGAAGGAACAGGTTTTTTTTTTCTCTTTTAGAAGTGAACTAAGGAAAGAGGATTGGCTGTGACGTGCCGTTCTTTTCACACCTGTTGTCCCCGCAGGAGGCCGCTTTGTTCACGGCCGTGGAGATGGCCACACTGTTGAGGCTGTCTTTATGGTTGCGGGCCTGATGGAGCTCCTCGCCAATCTCCTTGATGTGAGTGGAAATAACCACAAAGTACCCGTGGGAGAAGCCGATCAGGATATACCCATCACCGTACCTCGAAGAGACATGCAGAGGAGGAGAACCAACAGTAAGACATCATCACTGCCATGACTTGGTACGGCGCCTCGTTATTGTGTGATCACGTGCACTACCAGCGATAGGACACGATCTGTCCATAGTGGCGCTGGAAGGTCAACTCGATCCGGTTTTCTAGGTCGTTGGTACTGAAGAGCATCAAGTTCTTATTTCCCACAGACAAACTCACCTGAAGGATTGAAAAAATGCAAGACGGGAAACATGTGCCACGAAGTCATTAGACAGTTCTTCACAATGAAAGTTTCTGAGATGAACGGCGTGGGACACTTCACAACTCAAGACTCTAAAATGAATGCAAGCTTACAGTGTTCTCTCCTTGGCCGGACCTTTCATTAGTCTTTCTCTCTGAAAAGGTGATATCAGCAGGCTCCCCGCGAAGTGTTGTCTGCAAAACAAAACGAGAACTATAAACAACATCCTTCTTTCTATCTCTTTTTGTCTTTCTTACTGCACTTCCTCTAGTCGGTGATGGAAAGCTACAAATGTCTTCTCTATCACAGCGAGACCACTGCGTGATTTCTTTTGTACTTTGGTATTAGTTTCTCTTGATAGGAGCAGCCTGCATTCTTATTTACTACCTGTCTGATGGTGTCCCCCTCATGATTGCTGATGCTCAGCGTGTTGTCATCACTTCCCAGGGCCAGTAGATTCTGAACACTCCAGCAGCCACAAGTGATCTTCTTGGTGTGTTTACCTGTGTGGTGGGAGAAAGGTGCAGATAGTCATTATACAACACAAGTGGCTAAAAACTCACTAAACCATAACCGACTGTCTGTGTGTTGAGTTGCGTGTATTACCCAGTACAGGGATCTTGCGTGAGGTCTGCTGATTGTATATCAACAGATTTCCTTTGACTGTCCCAACAGCTAACAAAGGGCCCGTCTTCGACCACAAGATGAAGGACATCTGATCTCTGTTGAGTGTTAAGAGTGATTCCATTATTTTTTTCTTCTTTCATTATTGTCTGGAAGTACAGATGCATTGACGTCAGATATCCAGAGGATCAAAGCAAGGCCAACTCCGATGCATGCTAGTCATACCTCATGCCGCTCTCTATCTGGGACGTTTTATTGACGCTGGCATCCCAGAGGTAGATGGAACTGGATTTTGCAGCTATCACTGCCAAAATGTCCCCATCTTTATCCCAGTCCATCCCAACACAGCGCCTATGCAGAGGGGGCAATAAGAGGAGAAAGGGAAAAGTCAAATATTTCCAAACAAAATATGTCAAAAAACCCTTTGAGTTCTCACCCTTACCCCGGAAGACTGAGCTCAGACCACTTGTGTCCATGTCGATCAAATATTTTCACCGAGCTGTCCTGTCTGTATGATTAGAAATGCACAATCTTAGTTACTGAATTAAATATTGTAAAAAGAGATGTAGATCATTAGAGTTTTCTTAGATTTCTACTCACCCTGCAACAGCGATATAATTACCAAGGGTTTTCTGCCACTTATACAGTAGACTAGAACCCGCCCAGGCTTTGTCTGCAAGGATGAAAACACTCTGTGGACACAAAGAGACTTTTAAGTAAGTTATATTTGGAAAAAAAAAAGATGTTTCAAACACAATATTCATATCACACAATAATAATAGAGATTGGTAGTCATGAGAAGCGCTACTTAGCCAGTGACAGCAGTGTTTTTTCTCTCTCTGTGATAATGACTCACGTAACATTTCTTTAGTAATATGGGTTTGGGCTTGGAGACTGAAAATAATGAACAAAAAGCCTGCATTTCAAAACTGATAGCATTGAATGATGAGGAGATTTAAGGAAATATCCGAGAAAAGACTGTATCTAACGGAGTCAAGAGGAGCGTAGGATAGTAGCGATGTCACAGGTTAGTACCAGATCTCTCCTTCAACAGTCTGGCGAAGCTTTTGTTTTGAACAGTTTCTGTTCAAAGTATGACCAAAAACATATCTACAGTGATGCAGAAAGCAATTTGCTGACAGTAACAGCATCACCTCTTACAATAGAATATTTTATCACCACAGGGGTCCACTAAAATGTATTTCGATCCAGGCCATTTTCAACACGGAGAGACAAAAGCACCTCTTGTCTTGTCTCAAACACCATATCCTCTTATTGAACAGCTTATCCTGCCAATTGGAGGAACTGCGTGCTAACAAGTTACACGTAACTTAGAAAGGCAAACCGTTAGTTGCTGTTAGCACTTTAGCTAACACCGCAGCTGATTATACGTTAGCTGCTTAGCTAACAACGCCCGATGCAATATGATAGCACTGCATTAGCTTGTTTCCAGGACTTGCCTCAGTAACGCCACCATTAGCAAGTAGCTATTACTGTAACGTTAACTAACTAAAGTTATTTGACGTTAGCTTGGTTAACGTAACGTAAGTTAGCTGGATGGCTGCAGCCCGTCCTATAACGTTATTAACGTTACATCTTAACACGGAAGCCTCTAAACCAGAAGTAATGTTGGCTTTTTAAATGAATGTGCTGCTACCAACCTTCATCGGGACGGCGGTTTAAATCATTTGAACTTTCAATCGATATTTTCTGTTCAAAACGTCTCCGACGTAAAACTTGAGACCAACTGCGCTTCACTCTGAAGCGTCTGAAGCGACAGCGATGTCATAGCAACAGGCACCAGCCAATGAGATGCCGTATCATTGGTCACATGGCGTTAAAGGGACAGTTCATCCCCAAACGTCAAATTAGTACACATTATTTTCTCGTTTGTTACTGTAGTGATCTTATTTTACATCATTCTACCCGATATTAATTTAGTATGTGGCCCAAAACTTTTAATTACAAGTCTCACTGCCTTTATTTCTTAGTTGTACATTGTCAGTGAACAACTACAATAAACGGAGCAGATTGTTAATAACAATATATACATTTATTAGATGTTTTATGGAGTCTAACATGGCAAAACAATAGAACTGATATTTTCTTCTTTCAAAGCAGCTTTGTAAGCAGCGTTAGTCCCCTTACTGAATATATGATCCCATCTGGTGCATTGTTGTGATAAACTTGTAAACATCCAGCAGTCTGTAAGGATGGGAACTAAGGATACAAAGCAAATATGTAAAATCACCCAGTGGGGGAAATGTTTAAATCTAAAACAAAGCGTTTCTGCTGGTATTTCCTGCACCAACTAAAAGCAATTTAGTTTAAAATTCATGTCTATGTTCATCTTTCACTGGTGACGAAAAAGTTTAATTCTGTGTTGAATGAAAACTGCAGTGACAGATTCACAATGTGGTCGTGAACTTGGTCATAATTAAAAAATGATGCCAAATTATGCCGTTCTGAAACGGCCGTTCTGCACAGTGAATATTTTGATGCTGATACCTTTTCACTGAACTGTAGTTTTAAACGTAAGACCCAAGCGCTTCTTCCAGCACTGCTGAGCAGCACAGAAACATCACAGCAGTTTTACTGTCAGTGAATCCTGTGACCCTCACACGGTGTGGTCCCACTCCGGATCCAATAGATAGCAGCCTGCACCAACTTCAGGGCGTCTTCGTTCCACTGTGTGTGTATCTAACATCTGCTCAGTCCCATATCTCCTTTCCTGTTGTCTTGTATCCATCAGTGTTGCTCTGTGAAACTGAAGATACTCCACCGTCAGCTTCTCCCACTGCATACTGAGCTGGCCTACTGTACTCTCCTTCTGTTCATCTGAAATACATCAAGGTCAGCTGCTCCTCCTCCTCCTGCTGTTCAATTATTGATGGAAGACAGGGGAAAACACTCTGGTGACACAGCAACTTCTGTACTTCTCCATATGTTGATGGAAGGCTGGCAGCTTCATTTGGCTTTGCAAATCTGGGAGCTGGAAAAAAAATGCCAGCAGTGTGACACAAATATTCACACATTGTGCTCCGGCAAAAAGCCCCCTGCTGACTAAGATCTCATTAAGATGCACTGAAGGAGCCGCTCAATGATTTTCAAGTAAAATTAAAATTAGAGCAGAGAGATGAGAGGGGAAAAAAAGATGAAAAATGAAAGTTTTGAAATGTTTTCTGCCAGCGAGATAATAAAACCCGAGTGGGTAGAGCAACCCATTGCTCTTACAATCTACAGTGTTAGTCTTTGAAGTATTATGCAATCCAATGAAAAAAGCAAAGATAAAAATCATTTTTGAAATGCTAAAACAAGCATGAAGACAGAATGTGCGTACGACAGGCAGTGATGTGCAGGCAAAGCATATATTTTACAAATACTACTGGGTACATTCCATATTTCGAAAACACAAATATTGACAATTTTTATAATAAAACAATTTTTCCTTTTTCTTTTCCTTTTTTTGGCCCAAGGAGGGTCGCTGCAGGTGGGGCGACGCCCCATTGCCCTCTATTGGCCAGCCGCCACTGTTCAACGCTAAATAATGATAATACTACGACTAAAGAACAGTAACAAAGAGAAAAATGGGGCAGCTTGGCGCCACCGAGCTGGACCAGATCACAGCAGGAGGGCCCTCTTGGTTCCTCTACGGCTGATAAAACTAGATGGATCGCCCTCTAGAATGCCCTTCCAGTGCAGGAGTCATGACGGAGTACAGTGTGCTGCCTTTCCAATGTAGAATATGTATCACCGTGTATATTGCATGATGCCCTACTTGCTAGAAAACATTCCAGGGCCCAGGGGAGGTAATTCAGCAGCCCTGTAAATGCAGATGTCTACACCTGGGTACAGCACTGACAGATGTGCAGCTGCACGTCTGAACCGTCTGGAGGTCACGCCTTCTGTAGTGAGACAGTGGCACTTTCTGTCTTCTTCTCCTGCCTGTCAGGCTAAATGGAGCACGGTGCTCTTAAAGCCGAAAGAGAAGGTCACAAGCGCCATTTCTCAGTTGCCAGCGGGAGACGTTGTCATTATAAGCTTCCTCTGCAATAAATAACAGAGTGAATCGGTTTGCTACCAGCTGGTGTCTCGCTGTAAGTCGTGAGCGCTCCTCTCCCCGGTACACACTGACGTCCCCGTGCCAGCGGTTCCACCTGCTGCCACGTCTCCTGCTCAGGCTGCACATCTGAAGACTACGAAGGGTAACGAGGATTCATGTGAACCTGCTGGCAGAAAGGCCTGCATTACTATGACGACAACCTCTGAACTGCCCGGGCCATTATTGGTGCCGCTGTGATGTCATAATGGCATAAATGTAACCATAAATACAATTTAATTTAGTATTGTAAAGAATTAGTTTTACAAGGTGGAAGGAAAATAACCAGTGTTCAAGTGTTGAACCACGTCTTGACTTTAATGTATAAAAGAGCAATGACGGCATGTTACGGCAGTATTTATTATACATACATCATGGTGTAATATTCTGATCCAAAAAGGAGATGAGCAGCTGTACCATTTCTCACCAATCTTCATCTCAATTCATGGTACAAAAAGAAATGCACACCAACAGAAACGCACAGGGGCCCTGTAAAATATACATCATGATACAATATGACTACATACAGATATATGTATTTATGTACATATTATTCACAAAATATATAGTTTCCTTCGGAGTATCGGTCTATAACCTCGGACTACCTTTACACAGTGGAGGTGACACACTTCTGCAGCTCTCTGGTAAATAAACAGCTGGTTTGAAGGAGGCAGAATGATGCAGCGGTGCATCAGCATCGCTCCTCACTCATCCTCACTTCGCTCCCGGGTCACTGTGGTTAAGTGTGTGTGTGTGAGTGATTGTGTGTCTGTGATGTGACTGTGTGTGTGTTTGGGAAGTACATCCTGGGGGCTACATTAGCTCTAGATCTGTCAATTCAGACAGGATGCCTGTTCTGCCTCTGACTGTCAGGAGTCGACTTCCTGTATTCTTAACACACAAGCAAACACACACACACACACACACACACACACACACACACACACACACACACACACACACACACACACACACACACACACACACACACACACACACAAGAAAAGCCACAAAAAGGAAACACACAATTGTGTCTGTATCAAAGCTGTAATCAGCATCTTTGTACTCTTGAGGTTAAGTTTACTCAAACAAGCCCTCAAATATGAACACATGAGTTTGTTTCAAATGATTCATTTTAGAATCACGTCTCATACTTTGTCTGCAGCGGCATAAAATCTAATAACGCTACGAACTTGAGATCAAACAAAACAACGGCGCCGGCTGAATCAACGTTATTAAATCCAATGGTCTCATTATATGCTGCGTTGTTCATTTTGTCTGGGTATCGAATTCTGCGGCAAAACTTAGTGGTGTGTGTATTTGTGTGTGTATTTGTGTGTGTGTGTGTGATGAAATGGAAAAATGAGAATGAAAAGAAGGCAGCAGGGAATTGAAAATGTGGTGAGCGTTAGATTCTCATTTGAGATAAAAATATACTTACAATCTCCTAAAACAACGCACACACACACACACACACACACACACACACACACACACACACAGACACACACACACACACAGAAATAGACAGAAATGCTCACCTGACCCAGTATAAAACTAAACCCGTAAATAGCTGACTGAGTGCGAGAGAAATATGAAAAATATGAACATATTATTAAAACTCACGTTATAAACTGAGACTAGAGCTTAATGCCTCACAATTATGTAAACAATGACAAAAGTAAAAGTAAAAAAACACCGGAAAAAACGGAGGCAATTGCTGAATAATGGAAGAATTGATCATTTTCCACTGCGGCTCGTGTGATAATGTCCAATAAATCACAGTACACTGCTTCAGATGTGGGCTGATGTAACTGTGCAGACATACACACAGAAACATTCGATAAAAGGCCAATGATATGTATCTGACTGAGAAGTATAAAGAGCATCAGCTTCTTACAGTGTAGCTGTTCTTGAGGTTGTGCTGATTATGTCAAAAGTCTTTCTTTCATCCGCCAGCGAGGAAGGGAAAGAAAGACGAGAGCAACTCGCCAACTGCCAAATGAAATGCTAGAGAATACATGAAAATGGCATCAATACGACGCTGATCAGATATTGTTTGGAGAGGCGAGAGCGAAAAGTGATGCGGCAACTTGCCAATCTCATTCACGTCTCTCCCACCTTTCAGCAGAAATAGAAGCTGAAAGCAACCAAGTGTGTGTGTGTGTGTGTGTGTCTGTGAGTGTGCGTCCCCCCCCCGTGTCTACAGGAACAAACTAACAGGCAAGATCAACAAAAATGCGAGGCGGGTGTTCCGTCATGCTGCGGTGAACACAGCAGACTGCTCTTCATCGCGGCGGCGGTTCACTCCTGCGGCAGAAGTTACCAGGATGTTCAAACACGAAGACTCAACCGTAAAACACCTAAATGAAGGAGAGGCGGCCGCCGAGGAGTCGAGTCTCTGGCTCCCCGGGTGGGCAGACGGGTTTCCCCGTTGGTCTTCAGCAACGCGGACCCTCCGAGACGCACCGTCCGCCGCGGGCCGGACCGGAGTCGGCGTCTTTCTTTATTTACAGTCTGACGGCCACCACGCATGCTCCCGCCCGGCCCAGACACAGAGGTGCTACCTGGAGAGGAAGAGAGAGAGAGAAAAACACCTGAACCAGTCGAGTCTGAAGCAAGAGCGAGTCAGGGGAGAGCAGAGCCCTGCAGAACAGGTAGTACACGTAAAAGGTATTCGCTGGATTTTTTTAAATATCTGCATGTTCTCATTAATATCTGGCAAAAGCGCATGCATCTTTGTACCTGCAAAATGAGACCAGTTAAAATGTCTCCTGTGGAGCAGGACACAGCAGTCCTCAACAAGGCCCGGGACCAAGACAGGCGACAGATCTCAGGTCTTGTCCATCAAATGCACGAGACCGACAAGACGGCAAGACTTCAACCAAAATGGGTTTGCTCGTGTGAAATCATATTTCATGTTTGCAGGACTGCATGTCCTTGTTTGGGGTTGAACAAACTCAATTAAGTTTAGGCATTTTACATATTTTCTACGCCTGATGGATGAGGTCAATACCTCAAGTTCACCAGCCTTGTGAACTAACGTTTAAGACGACATGGATGAGAAGACCCTTTGAGACGCTACAATCCATCAATCCATATCTGGCAGCTGTTTTCAGTGAAACCCATTGTGCTCTATATCTAGTAGAACTCTGTATGTCCTCCTGTGGCGGCTGTCAACCAAAAACAGACTAGAAGGCAGTTAATACCAGACTCGCATTCACCAAATTAAGTCAGAATATTGCTCCTCTGTTTACTGTGTAAATTGGCAAATGCTTACTAAATAGTTCAGCATATCAATATCAAATGGTGTCATTATGTCAGTGTCGGCTCTGCAGCCCCCAACGGTGCTAAAATGTATTATTTTGGGTTTATGTCAAAAGTCCTCGGAAAACAATGTAATATCAACATCTGGATTTCCGTGAGCACGACTTTTAAATTTAAATTTAACCGGTCTCCACGTGTCCTCACACGGCAGTCTGTCCCTGTCCCTCTGTGTCAGCTGGAACGTTTTACGTGTTCTGCAGCCGCCCGTCTACAGCGCTCTTGTTCTCAGCGCGCCGTGCGTCTCCAAAATAGCAGATTTCTGACAGCTTTGGAGGGAAACCCTGGGGGCCGTGCGGGAGAGTGACCTGAGCCGAGTGAAATCGTTTAACATTGAAAACAATTTCCCTCCACTTGCAGCAGCAAGGACAAGATCAGCGTTAAAGAAACACATTTACATAACAAAGAAAGAAACGGCAAGACGCACAATAGAGGAGGGTCACACTGTGACTGCGTGTGTTGATTTAACAATTTCATTGGTGTACATTGGCATTTATTACTTGTTTTTACTGAACTGAAGTCAACGTACATTAAGTGGATGCATATGAACCTGCTGCTTATGTTCGTGCCACACGAGAATATATACGGTTTCCTTCCAAACATGTAAACTGCATTCCTGTCATTTTGTGTGTGTGTTTGTGTGGCATCGGGTTGTGTACCTGTGTCCACTCGTTAGTCTGAGGGTCGTAGGCTTCAACTGTATTGAGATACACCTGCCCGTCATAACCGCCCACGGCGTAAAGACGGTCGCCAAGGAGACAAACACCTACTGCGTCTCTGCTGATGCTCATGGGCGCAACTGCTGTCCACACATCTGTCTGAGGGTCATACCTGCGCACACACACACACACACACACACACACACAAAATCCCGAGTGAGACATTACAATGTCAAAAGGGTATTCTGTGACAGACGCGGTCAAGAGCTCAGCATCTTTCTCCTCTGCAAGATAAGATCCCAATAAAAGGTCATTATCTTGCAGCCCAGATCATATACAACACAAATCATTGAACATTTCTCACACACGCGCACACATCCATGGCGTGAAAGCCCACCTTTCCACACAGTCGCTCAGCCGAGATGCAAGTGATGAGGCCGGAGCGTCATGACCTCCGATGGCGTAGAGGAAGCCATGCCATGTGGCCACGCCCACACCTCCGCGCCTTTTAGCCATGGGAGCACAACCGGTCCACCTGTAGATGAAGGTTGTCAGTGAGGAGAAGAGAAAAACGGAAACTTTCACCAACACCGAGTAAAACATTCTCTGCTTGAAAAAAGAAAAAAAAGAAAGGTATTTTCAGGGGACCAATAAGAACCTTGCCCCAACAACCATAATGAATGTACTCGACAGAGGCTTTTTGAGCGTGGCCTACATGCATCATCCTCAGAGGCTTAGCTGCCTCCTTTGATCTGTGGGTAAATAACCTTTGGAGCTCTACAGCAGACAGAAAACATCTAATTCCCCTCAAACGAAGTCCCTTGTCTCTGACCTGTTGGTGTGGGGGTCGAAACACTCCACCGAACGCAGGCAGGAGGATCCGTCACGACCTCCAACTGCATACAGCCTGAGGAAGACGGAAGATGGCAATGACCGATGGACACCGATTCACAGGGCTTCGAGGACAAAGTCGATCAGCCAGAACTTTTGGGAGCATCACAACTATGGAGGAGTCACTAAGCGTGTGTGTGTGCGTGTTTGTGAGGGCGAGGAGAAAAAGTGCATTGGAAGCAGTCAAGCAAGTAATTAGCACCATCAGGCAAATGGATTCCAGAGAATACACAACGCACCCGCACACGCACGCACAATACTGCCGGGTATGCAAAGCAAAAATCTGTTGTTTCTGTATTAATTAGCATCTTAAAAGCCTTTCTGTGTAGCGTCTCTATGAGGCACTGAAGAATTCATCGCAGTTATCCCTCCTACTGTCGTCTGCAGGGGAAAGAGGACGAGAGACCATACGTGTGTTTTTGCATGTGTACGGAGAGTCTTGTCATCTTTTCTATCACTGTTTGATGGGGCAGTGCGTTGTGGTGTAAGCGAACAGCGGTTACGGTAATATAACTTTAACTGTGATGCTTTCGAAGAAGCAGAGAGTGTGGAGATCTAAGAATGTTCTCACACAACAAAGTCATTTACCGTACAGTGACCAAAACTGTTGTAGTGGCTGGTGCAGTATTTAGAATTGTACACTTATTCAGTATTATGACATGCTATCTTCAGATGAAGGTAAGTGAGGATATTCTTGTGGCATTTTTGCCAAAAAGTAGATTAAAATGGATAGATAGATTAAAAACAATTAACAAATTAATCGAACATTTTGAAATTCATTAATCTCAATTAATTAATTAAGTTTTTAATGAATGTTTGTTTTTCTTCTAAAGACTCACTAATCACTTCAGTAAACGTGTATTTTAGACACTGTCTTTTAATTGATAATGCTATTTTAAACAGAAAACTACACACATTTGGTCGTCTCGGAGGCAGAAATCCACCAGGTGGAGCACGTTGAACTAGCAACTCTTAGCCTAGCTTATCAGCTAGCGTAGCATAGCCGTGCTTTAAGTGGTCCGTTTGCCACCCCCCCCCCCTTCAGTTTGACATGTGGAGGAATTCCTCTGCGTGGTTCTCCGCTGTATGTCGCGTCTCTGTTTGCTTTACTTCCAATGCAAATATCTGTCTCCATCTTGAGCTACCGTCTTGCTTTCTCCGATGTAACTGACTGCAGCTAGCGGCCGTTTCGTTTCCGTGGTCAACTTCCGGAAGTAAACAAGGGTAGGTTAACTACGTTAAAATATCTTGTTGCATTAATCTTGGCCCCATTAATCGCATAGATTAATGCGTTTATGTTGACAGCCCTACGAAGTTAAACAAAGCATTAAACAGTATCAATTGGGCTTTTGGACAAAGCAATATGCAATAAGTGCAGCATCCAATATCAAAACGTCCCAAACAAACAATCAAACGCATGTGCAGAGTAACGGCGCATGTGCATGTATTGTATGATTTAACTGGATACATGTGGGTGGACGTGTGAACAACCATCATGCGTAGGATTACTTACTTGCCGTTTAGTACAGCTACTCCAACTGTGCTTCTGGGTGTTGCCATACTTGCAACGAAGCTCCACTGGCGAGCTTGGGGGTCCCACCTGGTGGAAAGTATGTTAGCAACCACTCAAACCCGCACATAATAAAACATGGCTAAATAAATCTCTAAATATACATACTGTGTCACTGCAGCTTACGTCCCCTCGGATATTGAGGTATAAAATGGATTGGATTTGGGATATAAGTGAAAAGGGGCTGCAGGAGACAAGCTATATCACCCTGACTACATTCATTTACAGCCATTTCTTTTTTCTGTCCCTATTTGGGGAAGTGGTCCTCATAATTTGTTTAACAATCAGTAGACCTTAAACTGCTCTTAATGTTTGTTTTTTTAAAACTCTTAAAAACTCCAGCTCTCATAAAATTGTCCGCGCACTGTAAACATTTAGAGTGAATAAGTGTCCTCTTACCTTTCCACTGTGCTGAGGTAGCTCCAGCCATCGTGTCCTCCTACCGCGTACATGGGTCCCTCCAGGACGGCTACGCCTGCGATAACACAACCACATGGCCGCTATTAAACAATGGCAGCTCACCAAAAACAGACATCCGGGACCAAAGAGTGGGATGTTGACACCTCCACAATACGGGGATTTATCGGCACATCTGTGGGGACCAGATGTGTGTTTGAATCCCCGCAGACACGCACACATTTATTAAACAACAACAACAGAGGAGCAGCAGCACCTCAGGCCTCATCAGACGATGTCATTGTGACTGTGACACATCTGATACATAGTCCGTTAAAGTGCTCTTGAGCAAGAATCCTTATTTTCAAAACACAAAAAATCAAATCCCTTTAAAACAACTGACCTAATTGGCGTAGCCGCGCTCTTTTTGTAACGTGGGAGATTCCCGTTTCTAAGCACGGGGGCTCACCTAAGCCGTGCCTGTGAGTGGACATGGGCGGCATGACGCTCCAGGCCTTGCTGTGAGGGTTGTAACACTCCACGGTGTTGAGGGTCTTGAGTCCATCTCGGCCGCCCACCACGTAGAGACGGCCGGCGAGGACAGCGACGCCAAACTGGAGCCTCCGTCCACTCATGGTGGCCACCTGCCTCCACGTGTCCCGACGCAGGCAGTACTGCTCGATACTGGTCGCACCTGGGGAGAAGCCACAGAGGAAACACCGCCAACGCATTAAATGACTCACTGACGCACTAATCCGCCTCCCACACGGGAGGCTGCGTGTGTTTGTGTGTAACACACATGGATCAATGAGCTTTATATTCATGACCGCAAGATAGAGGACAGTTATTCCACCGAGCCGGCGGGAAATATATTGGAATGTGCTTTTCTTAAAGGATCCTGACATTAGGGCTGCAAAAAGTCATTATTTCCATCATTGATTATTCTCCCCATCGGTAAGTGAAATGACGATGAGAATCATGAAAAATGTCCCAAAGCTGACTTACTCATTTAAGTAGTTTGGTTGCTTCCTACACCTACACCCTCCTTCTCCCTCTGCCCTCCCTTTCAGTCGCCATTCACCCTTTCGGTCCCCATTCACCTTTGAACTCTGCCTTTGTTTCAATCGCAACTACACACACACTTCACAGCTTGTGATAGAAGCATAAAACACCGGCCCACGTTTCACCACCACGACACACACACACACACACACACACTCGGAAGGCGAAGAGCCACACACTGTTACGGCTGGCCGCGTGGTTGTGTGTGTGTGTGCGCGCACCTTTCGTGGCGTCCATCCCCCCTACGGCGAACATGGCGCCTACGGTGGCCTTGCGGGGCCGCGTGCGGGGACTCTGGAGCAGCGGCTGGCGCTGCGGCAGGAGGTGATACTTCATGGCCTCCATCAGCAGCCGCTGGCACTCCATGCTGTCCCGCAGCAGAGGGTTGGACTCCAGGTCCGCCAGGAACTACACACACACGTGAATAGGAGGAGACACAGAAAACAGCTCACATGAACACACACACACACACACACACACACACACACACACACCCAGAGGGACACGTGACAACTGCTTTCAAAGAGTCGGTCGGACAAACACGGGGTGAATGTGTATCACGTGTGTGGGTTAAGATGTTATCGCTGATGGTGGCTACAAAGAAAGCCGTTCTCTTATTGATCGAGGGGTTAGATGAGACCAGAGGCCATTAGTCTTTACACACACACACACACAGACACACACAGACACAGGGTCCAAAGTATAAAACATTTCAATCCTTCTGGTCCTTAAAGTACATCCACAGGAGAAGTGCCTCTGAGAAAGGCTTGTGGTGAGAATCCCTGAAGGCGAGAATTACTGATTTACATTTAGATTGGTGTGTGTTTGTTTGCACGTGTGTGTGTGTGTGTGTGAGTGAGTATTCTGAGGTAGAAAGCAGCAGCAGTTCTAGAGAGTGTGTGCGTGTGTGTGTGTGTGTGTCAGTCAGGGTGGAGATTAGAAATCTTTCAGTTATGATAAATGACATTTGATAAAAGTGGGGGGGGGAAACGTCACATTTTGATTGTTTTTCCGACATCTTTATACTTTTTTCTGTCCTGATTTGTCAAAAGAAAGATTCGGCTGAAATAATTCAATTTCCCCGGCCCGACGCGGAGCGCATAAAGCGAGCGTGGTAAATGGATAAGCAGCTTACACGCGAGGGGAAGCCGCGCTTCTACGGCACACAAACACACGGGGGGGGGGGGAGTCATTTGAGTGGATGAGTGATAAAGAAGGACAACGAACAGAAGAGCGCGTTTGTCTTCTCCTGTGCCGTTTATCCATCACGTTGTGCAGGGCTGAATGTGGAGGGCGAGATAAGACGAGTCCTGCAGGCGTTTCCACTTTCTCCTCTCCGTCCTCCATTTGTCCCCACGGAGTCCGTTTCAGCATGACTGTCCACTGTGCATCAGCGCGTTAGCCCTGACGCCGCTTAGCGTGTTAGCGTGGACTCCATTCACGGTGCTGGGCTTGGCCGAAATGAACAGTTCTCAATTGGCAGCTGGTGTGAAAGCGCTGGTGCAAACCAAACAACCGATCCGACCCGGACACGGGGGACTTTTTCATGGCTGATAGAAAACAGAAGGTTAATCAGAAGGTATTCTGATTTGAACCAAGGCCATTAAAAAAGTAATCCCAAAGTAATAAACCCTGAAAAGTTCTTGAGTCCTTGTCCTTTGCAGTCTAATTGATATGATTTGTATAATCTTTGTATTAATCAAAGTACATAAATATACACAGCAGAAGCGTTAAAGTGTTGCATAAACATTCAAGCATCATTGGTATTTCATTTCCCTCTGTGGGGACCAGAGTCACCTCGCCAGTCTTTACAACTTCATGTTTACTCCTCTCGGTCAGGTTGTGCGAGGCGGCGTGGACACAACCGCGCTGCAGGTGGGAAAAGCTCCCTTAGTATTTATTGCAAGCAACAGCGCCGAATAATTCAGTGGTTCCAGCTTCCCGGAGGAAGGGAATTCACGGCCGACGGGCGAACCTCCGAGGCGATTGGACCACGCGTGCAGGCGCCGGTGTTTGCGTGACAGTGGAAGTCAGGAAAAGGGATTAAAGGTTTTCATTTGGTGCACTGGCGCCCTTTAGATGAGAAGGCCTCCTGCCGAGCCGACTAATTGCTTGATGAGCATCGATCGGCTGTCTGCGTGAGGTTTACACGGCGGTTCATTGGCGCGTGGCGGCTCCGCGGGTCGCTGAACGTCAACCCCGTTTATCAGCTTAGCGTGGTGCTGCGGCGGTGATATACTCCTGAAGGTCCTCAGCGCCTCTCTGCTGCCTCTCCAGCGCCGTGGGCACCGCTTTAGCTCTCCGCCATCCATCTTCTGGCCTGATTACATGTTACAGCTGCTCGGCACTCCAGCTGAGCGGGGGCGAAGCCGTATATCTGAGGTGTTCGCGTCTCGTCGAGGTGAAACCTGGGAGATATACGGACGCAGGCAGAGAAGCCGGAAAGAGGAGGGTGGGGGTTGGAGTGGCACGCGGGAAGATTTATCCCCACGGCTCCTTTATGAACAGTAGGGGAAACGGCTGGTGAGGGAGATGAAGGGATCAGATCATTTAGCTGCAGTTAGGAGGGATATCACACTTAATTAAGGTTTAAGACGCGCGCGTGCGTGCGTGGAAGCAGTAAGCGAACCGCTGCCCTGAATATGAATTCATCGGCATCCCACTAACTAACTGGGAAGAGGACAGAGGAGGAGACGCATGCGGCCACTTCAACACAGCGGTGAGGTCTACAGCTGTCGTGATCCTTCAAGCGGATAGGGACAGAGGACGGGAGCCAGGAGGAGGTAGAGTAGATTTTGCGAGGAAGAGCCAGATTTACTGTCATTAAAAACGATTATGGCTGCTTTAAATAGGTCAGTCACAACAGTGTGATATGCCACAGCGCTCTACGCAGCCCTCACCTGCGGGTGGAGCAGAGGCAGGCGGATGTGAGCCAGCAGCGAAGGCAGGTGCCGCTGTCGCGAGGCGGCATCGTGGCGAACCCACGTCAGCAAAGACGTCACCATGGTCTCCTCGTTGGGCACGTTGACATCCTCCGACGTGATGAGCCGCTCCATCTCCTCCTCTGGGAGCAACAGGAACTCCTGGCCTCCCACCACCTCCAAGAAGTGCTCCTGGTGGGCAGATGAAGTGGTTACAAAAGTAGAGAAAGGTCCTTTTAGAAATAGGAGCTGCGGATGAAAAACGGGATGAAGACAAAACAATAGGAAGAGGAGAGTGGAAAAAGGGAAGGATGGAGAGGTTGGACGGAGAGAAGAGCGAAGGCAGTGAGGGCTCGAGAAAGATCAGTGGGCGATGATGATGAAGAGCTGAAGGAATAATGGCGGGATGAGAAAATAGTCCCAAATATTGGGACAAAACTTTCAGAGAGATAGTTAGTGGTTGAACAAGTCGTCTTAAATGATTAATTGATTATTATTCGTATAGATTAAATGGGAATGTTCTGAGAATTAAATCATGAATTTATTACGTCAGCATAAAATTAAATGCTTGAACATCGAGGCCACAATACAAATGTGTTTAGCTGCCACAGATGATCATAATCCTAATCAAAAGCAAGGTGATGTAATGATAATGTTATAGCATAACTCTCTCATCCATTTATGGACCAGAGGATAAAGGGAGGAGAAAACAGATATACGTGTTTAGACACACTACATGTGTATTTGAGTGAAAAAGTGTGTCTCAATCACACACACACACGCGCAGTGTCATTCGAATAAAACCACCGCCATGACACAATTACCGCGGATTAAAGTTGAGAGAGAAGGAAGAAAGAAAAGAAGGACTGAGAGAGACGGAGGGAGGCGAGGTGGGAAGGAGGGCGCGCTAACGGGAGAGAACAAGACGAGGAAACAGGAGTAATCAAGCCAATGGAAAAGCTATTTCACGGTCACCATAGCAACGCTGTGCTGAAAACAGCCCTTGTGCCGATAGTAATGTGCGGCGGGCGCCGCGGAAGAGGAACCAATTTGTTAGCGAGGGAAACATTAAGGCCTGTCGTGGAAAAGCAGTGCAGAGGGAGCGAAGCCTCTTTATTGTTCTCACCGTATTGCCAAAATCACCTGTGGTCTACCTGCACCAACATCATCATTATTACACCAACATTGTTTCCTACACAAAGATGGAGTGTACCGCGTACCATGGTGTGGGCGTGCGCGGCCCGCTGCAGGTCGCCGCAGCCCTGAGCGTCGGCATAGGAGCGGATGCCCAGACAGTTGGAGGGGTGGAGCTGCTTCGTGAGGAAGGAACAGCAGGCCTGAACCACCGACGACAGCTGCAGCAGGCAGGACGCCGACAGCAGGGACTCAATGGTGTCCTCCCTCAAATCCAGCCGCCCTGGGACCGACACGCGGGGAGACGGAAGGAAGACGGAATATTTTTTACGGTGTCTAAGATTAAATGATCTGTATTTATGGGTTCCAGCATCTGTGTGTGCATACCTGTATATGCATACTGCACAAGAACCCACAGCGCATCAGGGTCCACTCCTTCCATCTTCACCTCGTCCTGCTTGGCCTCCCTCACGTCGCTGGTGAACATGGCCGCAAAGTAGTCGGACACGGACGAGAGCACCAGCCTGAGTGGGTGGAGAGAGGGACCCGGCATCCGTCAGAGAGCAGTGGGCAAGCCGTGATGGAGGAACGGGGCCCTTTGAGCTCAATGACGAGACCAGTCTGGGCTGACGGAGAAAAGACCCAGAACACCGAGGCTGACGCACCACGAGTAGATTGGTAGTTGGCACGAACGCGGCTCGCAATAAAAGGCTTCAGCATGCGCGCTTCCACGCCAAGTTCTCGTCAGAACTTGCGTCCAATAAAATCTAATTTGCCATTTGGAAAAGCTGTGAATTACTTTTGACTATTTTTGTTAGTTATATTCTACAAATTTAAAACATTTAAAATATTAGTAATAAAACCTGTACACAACATACAGAATCTGATATGATATACTTGGGTTTATGTGATATCACATGATTTTTTTGAGTGCTGCATCAGCAAAAATTTGGTCCGGCGTTGATAAGCTCAGAGCGGAGCGGGCAGCTTGGCGAGCGGTTCGCGGCCGGTTTTATTCGGCCATTAAACTTGATTTGTTGACTCCGTCCTGCCCGGTTAACCCCAGTGAAATCCCACAAGCTGCAGTTTATCTTTTGCCGGCCTCAAAGTTCAAACCGTAGACAGGATCCTAAAGCTCGGGACCTTCAGGACGGGTGTGAGAGACGGCGGCGGAGCAATGAGTGCCGTGAGCAAAACGTTGTCCGAATATATCAATCTCCTCCCAACGGCAATATCCTCACTTTGCACGTCTGAACAGACGTAGGAGAGAACTGTGCAAACCTGAGGCATCTCCAGATGTGTGCACACAGCGAGCACAGAGAGCTCAGATGCTTAAGTGTTCTTTCTATTCAGCTGGCTGGAGGACGACCATTCGAAACGCACCACGGCGCTCGCTGCAGTCGTCAATTGAGCTCATGGTCAGTGGAGTAAAAAGAATATGCCTAACGTGAGGTCAATGTGAAAGTTATTGGCTGAGGGAGAAGATATACGGCATCGCGCAGAGCGAGCCGGAGGAAGGACAGAAAGGGATTAGCTAAAGGTCATTTCGAAAAGGGACAGTTAATTATTCCACGCCGCAAAAATCCATCACCTTCCATGCCACTGTTCCGTTAAGCACAAACATGTCAAGGAATTGGGAAAGTACACCCTATTACATATTTAATGCGCATTTGTAAATGAGGCTGTGACGGATGGACGCCACGTGACAGCGCCACGCAAAGGCCTCCGCCTCACGCTTAATGTCATAAACAGGGCCGGTCAACAATAATTACGTCAAAGACCTGTTTGACCGCCAGATGTTTGAGAACCGATGTTTACACGTGTCACTGGTCTCTGCCGATTCTCTGTTCCGTGTGTTTTCCGACTTCAAGGTCAACAGATGTGTGTGTGTGTGTGTCGGTGGGGACTAACTAATGTATGTACATGTGTATAATGTCATTGTGACTGTGACAGTGGGACCATGATAGATAGCCTGAAGCAGTGTGTGTGTGTGTGTGTGTGTGTGTGTGTGTGTGTGTGTGCGTGTCGCCTTTACTGACAAAGTTGTCAAAAAAAACGCAATAGTCAGCAGGAAGTTGCTCTGCCAGTATTCCAGACGGGTATCTCTTTCTTATCTGTTTCTCTCACACACACACACACACACACACACTCTGCCTGACTTCCTGTGCGACCCCAGCTACAGGCTACACAGCGCTGGGTTATTTACACACAGGTGCACCTCTCAGAAGACAGAGACACGGCAGGCAGTGTGTCGCTCCGTGATGGGGAGAGAGCAGGAAACAGACGAGCTGGAGGCAGGAAAGAGGAGGCCGAGCTGGAAATGCCGCGTGTGTTTGCGGGGGCTGCTAGGAGAGACTTACTCTACTCTCACGACCCACACACACTCCAAAAGAAACGAGGCCCGAGTCGTATATGTTGACGCTGATGGCATTAATGACTTTGGGGGGGGGGGGGGGGGTCTTTTTGCCCTAAGGTCACCAGCAGGTCAAAGTTTCCACTTATCCCCCAAGGAGAATTGTAATAACTAAATTACTTTTTAGCTGTTCAATTTGTCCAGGACTTTAAGTTCCTTCCATTTTCTTTGAGGGGAGTTTTTCCCTGAGGACAGAAGTCGTGCGCTGAAGGGATCGTAAACCCTCCCGAGCTCAATGTGTGGTATGAATACATTGGTTTATGACCAAATACTGGCTAAATCTAATGATATCCCCATGCACCTCAGCTGTACTTTATGTTCAGCGATAAACAGCAAATGTTTGCCTGCTAACATGCTAAACAGATGGCTAACTGCTAGCGTTGCCTTTGCGAGCATGTTGGCTCAAATCAGCACCGTGGAACCTCACAGAAGTGTCTGAACTAAATGTATGTTAACTGAAATCAGTTGAGAGGAGAGGTACAAAAATAGCGTTTGCAGGATAATGTATTTGTATAAGGCTCTGTTCCAGAAACGGTGCTCTGCTTCTTTGCAGAGCACATAGAGCTTGAGGCCGACTTGCAACACACTCACTTACAACAAGTGGCCTCGTTGTGTGTACCTACAAAACAGAGAAACGGAGTGCATGTTTTGTTCCCAGAACAGCGTTTTTATCCTACACGTGCAATAAATCAATTGCAAACAAAACACCCACTTTCAAGCGGCTCACTCCCACCCCGCTTACACACAAACACACATGAGCAGCCAACACGCCCAACACGCTCTTTCTCCCGTACAGCGGGGTCTTCTGTTTGTCCCCATCTGCGCCCGGGGTCACTACATCAAGTGGGGCAGAGGAGAAAGGCGGCCGGAGAAAAGGGGGCTTTCTGCTGGTGGAGGGCCGCTCTTCCTCTGGGTCTCCCACGTGCAGATGGACCCTGCTGCTGCACCCCTGGCCACACGCCCAGCGGGGGGGGGGGGGGGGGGGGGGGGGGTGCTGCGTGGTGGGGGACAGGCACGTGTGTGTGTGTGTTTGATGCATGATTGAGAGGCTCAGTTGAATGAGTGTGATAGAGGAACTACACAAAATGTTCCTGATGCGTGTGGAGATTACGTTCCCGTGTGAACAGTACGTGTCATCACGTGTGGGCGTGCACGCATGGCTCGAGTGTGCCATTACTAACGAATCACAATGCACGCGTGCAGTACACATTTTAATGTTGAACAACTAATCCATTCATTCTAACAGGTTTAGGATTCATGTCACTGCATGAGCCGTACTTGAACAGCACTTCGTTCTTCCATGTAATCATACCTACATTCACCAGCCGTACAGTGATGGCAGAGGCTACCGTGCAAGGTGCCCTCTGCCCATCAGTACTGTCCAACATTCATACCCGGTCACACATTCACGGCACAGCCCGCAGGTCTCAGGACGGAGGGCCGCCGCATGCTGAAGAGATCGTAAACCCCCGCTGGAGGATTTATGGTTCTAGGCTGAAGGAAATGACCTCATCTGTACCTTAGCTGTTCACCCTTACTTGGGGGTTAAGTGTCCCTCCCGAGGACACGTCGATGTGGACAAACGAAGCCGAGATTCAAACCCCACCAATCTTCTGATTAAAGGACGACCCGCTCTTCCACTGAGCCACAGTGTTTTTGTACTCGGCCGTATCTTAGTGATCAAGTATTTGCGAGTTAACATTATTAGTGTGCATTCCTCACAGTTTCCCATCTTATGGCGTCATGCAAATAGGAAGTGTGCAAGATAAACAGTAGTATCATGGAAATTGTTTTAAAAAAAAATCTTTACATTTTTGCATTAATTTTCCAAAAAGTGATGTTTCTGTTGGATTGTACTGATGCTACAATAACACAGTTTGTTTTACACTTGTGAGGAACATACATGGTGTATATTGTTAACATGAGCAGCTGAGTAATTAGGAAAATCAATTAATGACAATTTTGACAAATGAATTAACCAATTGTAATTTAGCAACCAAATACTGGCAAACACGAACTTGTTGAAGCTGTGAAAATGTGACGATCGGACGATTCTGTTTTTTGTTCAAGTTCAATACCAGATTGATACCAGACCGATTTTGGATCGTTTCTCAGACAAAACATGCGATTAAAAGATATCAACTTGAATTATATTTTTAATTTAAAAAAACACTGACCTAATTGCTCTTAAACATATCTGAGGGATTCTGTGAAGACATTTGACCTTCAGTGTGACGTCGGACGCCTATTGCCATCTTTGCCGTAGACATTTCGTGTGACACATTAACGGTGTCTTTGCCCTTACCGATGTGCCGGTATCCGCCTGTCTCCCGCCACCAGCACGACGTCACACAGCTGCCGGGACCGCAGGTAGCCCTCCATCTTGCGGAAGGTGACGTCGGCGTGGGACAGAGCGGTGAACGTGCACTCCTCTGGACACGCACATGGCTCCAGCGACACGCACGAGGACAGTGTGGCGCTGCTGTTGGACGTCCTACCGCAGAGACAGGCGTTCACACACACACACACACACACACACACACACGCACACACAGACACAAAGAGAAGGAGGCAGATGCTTTGAGCGTCGGTGCCGACTCCTTTCGTTCAAAACAAACAATGCAGATGTGCAGAGGGAGTCACGGCAGCTGCTGTGTGTCACATCTTTATTCCCTCATTCGGTCGCTCCCTCCCTCGCTTGCTCGCTGTATGTCGCCAGCAGCGTGCAAATGCTGCGTAATGGTCCAATTGCTCGGCGTAAATGGCCAGATAAATTTAGCCCACTTAAAAGAGAAGCTGCCAATTAAATAGCTGCGGGAGGAGACGAGCCCATCGGAGGTGCAGTGAATTAGTCGGCTCCCTAACGGCAGCCGGTTTCCTTGTTTCTATACCGACAGCGGGAGAAGTGAGGCAGCGTTTTGGCCCAGGAATGCCTTTAACATTCAATTCCCTGGCGGAGGAGCTGCAGCCCGCGGTTATGTCTTATTCTCCCTGTCTGAGGCGATTGGGTGTGAAAAGACAAACACCGATGAAGTACATCAGCCATCACGCGGATTGCTCCCAAAACGGGCATTTCGTTTACGACGGCCAGGGCCACACTTCCATTTTTAATTTAGCAGCAGAATTGGCCGGACTGGCCCTAAAGCATGAAGAGATGAATGGAGTGACGCTATGCTTTCAACTCAGCCAAAGAGAAATCATCTGTAAGGGATGTGGAAGAATGTGTGTGTGTGTGTTCTCTTGTTAATAGACAGACACAGAAGTCCTTGGGGGGCCGTGGCTGCTTTTCTATACGATTGCAAATGGTCTTTAACAGGATTATTAATCGGATATCGTTCTTCGAGTATCTCAAGTGTGTCCATCCATTTTTGGGCAACATAAAAAGGTTTTCCGTTTTCAGTCTACTCATCTTTAGAAAAGGCACTCGTTTTACCAGGGTAATAAAACACTGTCAGACAGCGCTGAACAAAGGTGAACACGGCCTTCAGCGTGTGTATTTGCGTATCCAGTCTTGTTTGCGTGTATGCAGCTGATGCGCTACAACAGGGGTCATCTTCCCTTCGGCCTGTGTCCTCCGCTCCTCTTCATACGTCTCCCATCCGCACTCGTGTATCTAATCTCATCCATCACTCACTCACCTCGTTCCACCACATCACCCGTCTTTGCCTCTGTCTTTATCTCTGTCTCTATCCCTGAAGGCTCGCTTTCTATGCTCTTGTGTGTGCGTATGTGTGTGTGTGGACAAATGCCCCGGCTAAATACTGCCAGAGAGGAGGACTTTGAAGCCGGGGAACGTTGCCTTCCAGTTCCCTTAATTGAGCCTGGCAGGCACTCAACACAGACACAGAGAGAGAGAGAGAGAGGGGGGAGACAGACAGAGTGTGTCTGGGGCAAATCAACACCATGCAGCCAGATTTTTTTAACCCGCTGCACCAGGCAAGGACGCGCACACCACTTTCATTCAATCCCTTTCTCCCTGCCCCCGCTCACGCACACTCCCATGTGATGAACTATCCAGCCTGATTAGCCTGAAGGCTAACGGCTAATGCAAATGAAAGTTGCCTCCGTGAGGCTGATATACGACGCGATCACACAGCCACCACAGGGCCGGCCTGCTCACATGTGGGGGAGAGAGAGAGAGAGGAGGCACACCAGGATTAAAAGGGGGCTGGGGTGAGAGACTAAAAGGAGAAAAGGCGTGGATCGGCGGAGTGGAGCCTTTCAGCCACTCTGGGATTCAGCAGGCGTCGTTTCCTCTGACACCACTTGGGAGTCGGCCACTCGTGTTCTTGGAGTATCATACTGTACACATGCAGGGGCTCACGGAGGGAGGGGATGGACTGCATACTGCAAGCAACATACATGCACGCTGCAGCCTCAATCTCTGTGTTGGTATGGCAACCTTAACATATTCAGGCTGAGACTGCATACATGCACAATACACACTCCAGGTTACATCATAATTTCATTTTGGCCTATGATATTGAGTCTGCTGTGTGTGTGTGTGTGTGTGTGTGTGTGTGTGTGTGTGTGTGTGTGTGTGTGTGCATCGCCATTAAGCAGGAGTAATTTTCTGTGTGAGCACTTCTGGACTCCCATAATCTATGAATATGTGAAATTGAGTCTTGCATAACAATGGATATGTCTTTAAAACACATTTCTCTCCTGCATGCACGCACAATCTGACATTTGAGATGAAAATGGGGCGTTGAATGAAAGCGCATCAGACGTTAATTGATTTTTTGGCTCCGACGTGAAGCTGTTTTTGAAAAATGTGAGTGTGTGCACGCGCGTGTCCTACAATGGGAATCACTGACATGCTCTGGGGAACACAAGAGAATAATTGGAGGCTTTCAGATGCATCATTATGCCAGCGTAGTAAACATGTACGCACAAACAGACACACACACACACACACACACACACACACACACACACAGCCTTTACTTCATCCTATTCAATACCTCATCACAATAAAAAACATAGCCCTGGGAGTGGGAGGGACTTATGATGGCCTAATTGTTTCACTGTATCCACGGCAACCGTTAAATAAACAATATTCCACATCCCAACAGCTGGATTCACCACATCTGTGCACTCCATCCACACATGACCACGCGAACATGCACATGAGCGTTACATTATTACATTACATGAGCAGTGAGGAACGTGAGCCAAAGCTAAAAAGACAAAACAATATAAATGTCACGTGTCAGTACGTGGCGGCACGCGGGGCTCAGCCACGGACTTCTATTGTTCATTTGAACGTCCCATGTTCTCCTCCTTTACCCGCAGTCTGGGAAAAGGAGCCTCATTAGGAGGTCGAGAAATCAGTGGACCACATTCCGCCCCAAATGTCCTCAAACCGTCATTGTCTGTCTGCGTGTATTCTAATCAGTGGCCGTGCACATCTGGACCGACGAGGCCATTTCTTAGTAAATCCCACATATAGCTTTATTAATGAGAGCATTTACAGTTTACACCCGCCAGTGTAAAGTGACAGAAAAATGTGCTAATTACTTTAAGTCCCCTTGTCTGTAACTGTCCCAGCTTCCCCTACAATCACCCCGCCGTCAAACGCGATTGGGTGCGTTCTGCACGTCCCCCTGACTTTGTTCGGTATCTTGGACTTGAACTTTTAGTCTGGGCTGCAGGGTCGCGACCCAACCCAACCACAACCCCCGCCTACGCGTACTACCTGCACGAGCTGGAGTCGGTTTCCTGCTGGTGGTCGTCGGTGCCCGACGCGGCCGGTGCCGCCGCCGCCTCCTCTCCGTCCCCGACATGAGCCGCTGGCTCGGGGACCAGCTGGGGGAGCGGACCCCCGCCGGGGGGCTCCATGCCCGACGCGGGTCGGGAACGACGGCAAGGCGGCGGGGAGACCCAGGTGAGCGCCGCGGCGGCGGGGCTCCTGCACTCGGGCTGACTGACGGAGCGGGTGCAGGAGCCCCCCGTCGCTCCCCCCGCTCCGCCCCGCTCGCCCGCCGGATCGGCAAACTTTCTGCCGCTTCCGTTACAGAGGTTCGACCCGGCGCTGCCGCTGGCCACCAGCCCGCAGTGCCCCGCGGGGCCGGGGGTCGCGCTGGCGGAATCGGGGTCGCTGCAGCCGCCGGCCGATGCCCCGTCCCCGGAGCTGCCGCGCGCTCTCCGCCCGGCGAAGTAGTCTCCCGCCGGCGGGGAGTGAGGCGGAGGCACCGCGGGGTGACCGAACCACCTCCATCGGATCCTGAGGATCTGCTTCACGTCGAACTCCTTCCGCGAGGAAGAGCCCGAGCCGCTGCTCGACATCCCGGGGGATGGGGGGGGGCTCGGCACGAGGAAATGGCGTGAAAGAGCCCGTGCAGCTCCGCCGTTAAACCGGCACACTGCCGCGCAGCAAGCGCACCTCTGTGCACAGAGAGAGAGAGAGAGAGAGAGAGAGAGAGAGAGAGAGAGAGAGAGAGAGAGAGAGAGAGAGAGAGACAGAGAGAGAGAGAGAGAGAGAGAGAGAACGTCTGTGCCAAAGCGCGCCTTCATGCACAAACCGAACCACAAACATTTGCCACGGGGAAAAATGAATGTGACATTTCTGCCAGTGCAAGCCACAGGCCTCATGCAGCAGAGAGGCATGATCATCATCATCATCATCATCATCATCATCATCATCATCATCATCTTCAATCAACAGGCCAGACAATCAATCCATAACAGGCTGTTAGAGAGATGGAACCAGTGGTTTGGCAGCTCGGGACTCGGGGAGACATTTCTCTGTGCGAGAGCCTGGTTGTTTTTTTTATAGGAGCTGAAAGCAAGCATTTAAAATGTGAGAAAATTTCTTTCTCACAATTTAAAGTCCGACTTCAAATGTATTGTTTTCTTGGAACTAAGAATGGAACAAGTGAATATTTGAGTTATTTGGCCCAAAACGATTCGTGATTAATGAAATTAATCTCAAACATTCTGTGCATCCAGTTCATCCAAAGTGAAGGTTTTTTTTTCTCTCCATATATTTGTAAATTGAGTGTCCTTTAGTTTTAGTAGAAATTTTAGTATTTTCTTCAGACAAAAGTTTTTAACAGATCTATCAAATATCACTATAATCAACTCTGATCGTGTGAATCGTGTGGGAAAAATCAACAGCCATTTTTTTTCAATTATTTTCAATGACTCCATTTTGGGGGTTTGGATCAAGTCCTGTATTGGAGAGGGGATTAGGTCACATGTCCCCCCATCAAAGGCTGGATCCCGGTTGTCGTGTGTAGACTCATAAAAGCCTCCTTGTCCTCTTTATCTGCCCCACTTCCAACTTCTGCGTAAGTCTTGTTGCCCCCCTAACAACGTCACGTTGTTCAGAAACCTGACAGCATGAGCTGCGTGAAGACAGAAAAACAGCCAGCCCGGCTCCCAATCACCACAGTGGGGGACTTAAGCCTTCTTGAAAAGGAAATTATTCCCTTCTTGGCTTCCCCACAAACCATTTACTCACCCATTACACTTCCTCTCCTTCGGTTCCTTCTCCTCCCATCTCGTCCATCCATCTGCAACGCAGCAGCTATTCATAGACACGCCGGTCATTTGGCCGCTGGTCTCGAGGGAGCCGTCCTCCACGCAGAAGCCCACCCGGGCTCCAATCGGGCAGAACAGCCGGCCGGAGCCCTCCTCACCTCTCCCAGTAAGACCTTCGAGGGCCCCTGCGACGGGCCCCCCCCCCCCCCCCCCCGAGGCACGACTGGCGATTACGCTGTGTTTCTCCACGGAGTCCCATCAAACAGGAGGGGAGGGATGCTTCAGGAGCGGCAATCTACAAATCGATAAGTCAAACGGCCGAGGGCCGTTTGCGGATTACACAGACAGGAGATGCGTTGCTCGTGAACTGGCCCCCGTAGCCTACAAGCCGACGGCACGCGGGGACTCGTTTTACGCCGCGACCAAACAACTGAAGCGTGCAGATGGAAATGGGCGATATTACATCTTTTACGCTTTTGTTTGCCAGATTCTGAGGAACAAGGGGCTCTTCTTCAGCGTCAGGATGCCGTAGCGCTGAGACCACCCGGATGCTCTGTCAGATCAATAACCCCAGTCAATAAACACACACACACACACACACACACAAACACACACGACAAGTCTGCATGGAGGCACAACAAGCAAGCAGCAGTATTGTTGGAGCAAAGAACTAATAAAGAGTCACAGAAGAGTAAACCCATGCGTCTCTGCAACGCCCCCTGAATGGAAACACCCCCCTGTTCCTGGGAGGAGGGTGGGCACGGGGCAGCGTTTTTCGACTGGGGGGGCATTGGGCGCTGGTCTCCTTCAGTTGGATCTAATCATTGGTCACTTGGCGGGAGCCTCCTTGAGCCGCTATACTGTTATTGGTCTCCTGGCGGCGGTAGTGCAAGGCCATCACTCAAAGGCACAGCTTTATAGCTGCACACACACACACACACACACACACACACACACACACACACACACACACACACACACTCACGATATAACATCAAGGAATTCAGTTCACACTTCACACTTGATAATCGTAATTTGTGTGCATTCAAGCATGCGTGCAGACAGTTTTGACGCTATGAGCATCCAAACACTCACACGTGCAGATCTCGAGCCGAATAAAAATACGTAGCAGCCGTCTGGCAGGAGCTGTCGTAAAAAGGATTTTATAGGGCCAGAAAGTGAAGCATTATCTATCTGGCATGCCTGTGATGATCAGCTCATCTCATCTCCCTCGCTCTTTATTTCCTGTATTCTCCCTTCCTGTCTTTTCTTCCCCCACTGGCCTCTGTTTCGAAACCTTCTCTCCCGTCCTTTGATCCTCACCCGCCCAGCCGCACCCGGCCTCCTTTCCACGTTTCTCCACAATCTCCATTTCCTGCTCCCCTTCCCTTTACTACACGGTGACACACAAGGCAATGTGTGTGTTTGTGTGTGCACGTAATGGTGGGGCTGCGATTACCTCGGGGTAGATCGAGCCATTGCTCCATATATGCTCCTGCAAACATTGGCATATGCCCGCCCACACACACACAGAACTCATCTACATTCTGCATGCATATACATAACATGACGAGGACACACTTTCATTGAAGTCACAGTCCCCTCTTCTTCACACAGACAAAAGGACACACACACACACACACACACACATGCTTGTTTCCGTTCTGTAACAGCAGCGCTGGTCGGCACTGACGCTGCAGGCGAGTCCGTCCTTGAGACTCAGACCGGCCAAGCAAATAATTACCTCTTCACATCGACAGGCCGGCTCCTCCCAAACGAATGAGAACGACGGGGAGCGTTTGATTGCAATTCAGTTGATTTGGAGGCACACGATTCAATGTTATCGAGCAGAAAATATATTTAACATTGGCCGCGCCGCTTGCAGGGAGGAAGGAAACCAACGTTTTGAGCGTGCTTCTAACTGTGTGCGTGTTCTTGCAAGTCTATCTCTGTGGGGACCATTTTCATTTTAGACCACGATGTTCTTCTTAAATTGGGACAATATGGCTGTTCCCCTCATCTTGGCCACTAACTATTAACCCGAAGGAAATGGGACAAAATGTTGTCCTCTGAAGCATGCCGGTTCCTGTGGATACAAAAGGTCTGTGTGGAGAGACGGGCGGGACCTTGTGAAGGCAGTTTGGTCAAGATCTGGATTCATGGTTGAAATTGTTGAGGAGAAAGAGGCACGGTAATGCGTTATGTTAATGTGGGTCCTCATGTGGTAATTTCCCTCGTATCTCCATCAAATCAGCCAATAGCAGAGCCAGTTATTGGATGCAAAATCAACACAGATGCAGAAAGGAAGCAAGGTAACATTATTTCGGCCCCTTATGAACTATCGCACTCTCTAGGATTTGATCTCCTCCAGTTGGCTTGTTAAAATGTCCGTTGGCAAGGACCCCAAATACTCCCCATCGCCGTCGGATTAAACGGGGAGGTGGCACCTTGCATGGGAGCCTCTACCATCGGTGTGTCAATGTGTGTCGCTAAGCGAATGATAACATGGAGTGTAAAGTGTTTTGAGCGGTCAGAAGACGGTAGAGTCCATTTCCCTTTGTCACAAAGTGAGATTGAGCGACTAGTCCATTGCTTTGATGCGTCCTTTACTTTGCTTTCTTTGGCTCACATCCTGTGACAACCTCCTCGGCCCCTTTACTAATGTCCTCCACTTCCCCCCTCCTTTACCCCTGTTCTCTCGTTCTCCCTTTCTCCTTCTCCCTTCCAGATCTACTGCGTTAATTAGGTGTGTCTTGTGTGTGACTAGAAGAGGGTCCTTTCTGAGCGGATATAGTAGCTTGGGTGGGGAGGAAATTCCGTCTTATATTCGGAGCAGAAACCTTCCACCTCGCTCCGTCTGCACCGAGACTTTGACACACTTCTACTGCCATGTTCTATTCAACAAATAGTGAGAAATAGATGTTTCTAGATGTACCCACCCTGACACACACACACAACCCCATGTATACGCACACAAGGCTCAAACCAAGCGGTCCGATTACTTTGATCCGTGCTCGCTGCTGTGTTCATCCCTTTTGCCTCAAAGCACAACACCTGTGTTCACACAAAGACAAATACACACTAATAGCTTGGTAGCTCTGGTTCCTCTAATTGCCTGAGAGGAAAAAGCGAGGAGGAGGGATCAAGGATGCAAACTGCCAAATTTAACCACATTTGTCGAGCTGTGCATCTGTTTAGCAACCCCAGAGCACGAAGAGGCGGAGGAGGATGATACAGGGGAACAAAGCTACTGGCTGTCATCCAGTCCAATCAAAGCTCTCATATCAGCTCCACTGTCAGTTCCCCAAACTATTTTGTACGTTGTATGTTTGTTGTATTTCATATTATTTTAACTTATATCTCACTTAACAAAACTCACTACCTCACTTTTTTTTAAACTTTTTATTTTATCATGTTTTTTGGCCATATTTATTAATCTATGTCAAATGTTTGATTTCCTTGCAGCTACGGTTTGGTCTACACCTCTTTTCACGGCTCTGCCGTGTTGGAATAAATCTGGTCTCTGTGCCGTTTGGTACTTGTGGGTCTATTGGGGTTTATCAGGGTATTTTCACTGAAAACAGCTACCTTTGCTATAAGAGTACTACAAGAAAACAATGCTAGTTCCCTGTGGGTTTATCAGTAGAACGACGCCTTTCCCATTGGCCATAGCAATTAGTTTACTTCAATCATTTGAAAATACAACCTGCGCAGCTTTAAACCACAAAGTCATGACGAGGAGGAGGGAGCGACAGAAGGCTAACTCACTTCTATCTTATGGAACAGCTGTGTACAGTTATGCTAAGTAGGTGCTGGTAGATTCAAAACAGCAACAGATGTAGAAAAAGAACATTAAAAACCAACCCACTCATTTTGTCCAAACTGATGCAAACAATCTCTAATCCTCCCATGTGTGTTTGTGTGTGTTTGTGCGCAGAAATGCACGGGGCAGGTTGTTGGCTGATGGTAAAATTGCCGAGGCATGAAGGTTGCAGTTGCACGCTACAGGAAATAATACACATTGTGAATTATTGATGGACACGAAAACAACTCTTTTCTTTCCCAAATATTTCTTAGTCAATAACTGGCTCCCCTCCTCGGTGTCCTCCCTGCTCTCCTCCCTGCTCTCCTCCCTGCTTCCCTCCCTGCTCTCCTCCTTGCTTCCCTCCCTGCTCTCCTCCCTGCTCTCCTCCCTGCTTCCCTCCCTGCTCTCCTCCCTGCTCTCCTCCCTGCTTCCCTCCCTGCTCTCCTCCCTGCTTTCCTCCCTGCTCCCCTCCCTGCTCTCCTCCCTGCTTCCCTCCCTGCTCTCCTCCCTGCTTCCCTCCCTGCTCTCCTCCCTGCTTCCCTCCCTGCTCTCCTCCCTGCTTCCCTCCCTGCTCTCCTCCCTGCTCTCCTCCCTGCTTCCCTCCCTGCTCTCCTCCCTGCTTTCCTCCCTGCTCCCCTCCCTGCTCTCCTCCCTGCTTCCCTCCCTGCTCTCCTCCCTGCTTCCCTCCCTGCTCTCCTCCCTGCTTCCCTCCCTGCTCTCCTCCCTGCTTCCCTCCCTGCTCTCCTCCCTGCTTCCCTCCCTGCTCTCCTCCCTGCTCTCCTCCCTGCTTCCCTCCCTGCTCTCCTCCCTGCTTCCCTCCCTGCTCTCCTCCCTGCTTCCCTCCCTGCTCTCCTCCCTGCTCTCCTCCCTGCTTCCCTCCCTGCTCTCCTCCCTGCTTCCCTCCCTGCTCTCCTCCCTGCTTCCCTCCCTGCTCTCCTCCCTGCTCTCCTCCCTGCTGTAACAGCGGAACACAACTGGTCTCTATGGTTTTGTTTCCAAAGAAATGCATCAACTGTAAACACACGCATGAAGCCTGAGGTATTCTGAGGTATAAAGCAAGCGTGTTTGCTCCTCCATGCAGGGTAGGTGGAGGAGAACAACGTGGCTGAGCAATTCCCTCCCTCCATCTCTCCATCTCTGCTCTCTAATGCTCCATTGCTAATTTTCCCCATTTCCCTACTGCCATTTTTTTTCTTCCATTTCTGTCCATCTACACAAACCACATTTGTCTCTGTGTTATTTTATAGATTTTTTTTTCCACAGCTGGGTTTTCTTTTCCTGTTCACTCTCTTTCTAAATGGGCTGGGTGTTGAGGGAGGAGAGGAAGTGCAAAACACAAGGGAGGAAGAGACCGCTATAGAGGGGGAAAGAGAAAGAGGCCAAATAAAGAGAGGGGCTTAATAATTTACTCTGCCCTGCTGCCACAAGCCTATCGCAGCCCCTGGCTTGCATACTACTGACAGAGGCACTCGTACTTAGAGAGGGATGTTTGTACAGTTGGGCCCTCGATACTGTGTTCTGAAACCGTGATAGGTCAAGGAAACTGTGGTATCCATAAAAGAACCAAATGAACAGCAATGATGACCGTATAACTTAGTGTGGCAGTCCCTCATAAACTTTACAACGGCGAGGGACAGCTTGAGCTACATCCACTCTAATTATTGTTGTCTTGTCTCATTGCTCAAGATTCAAGATATTAATTGTCATGTGTAAAAATAATAAGAAAATAGAGTAAAAAGAAATAAATATATATATATACACCAAAGACCCCAATGTGCATGCGTCATACGCTAAAGTGCTCCATGCATTTTTGCCAATATTGAATGTCAGAATTGGTGACATGAAGTCGCAGCAGCGGTGTGTGTGTGTGTGTGTGTGTGTGTGTATGTAGCTTCTGCTTGATGGCAGTGGACCCTGTGCTGGGGGGGTGTTTTGTCCTTGATGATATTCCGGGCTCTCCTGGTGACCCTGGTGGAGTAAATGTCCTGAGGCGAGGGGAAGGCTGCTCCTGCGATGGACTGTGCTGCTTTCATCACACGCAGGAGGGCCCTCCTGTCCTGGGCAGTGGAGTGTCCACCACACAGGGTTGATGCGGTAAGGACGCTCTTCACTGTACCTCTGTAGAAGTTGCTGAGAATTGTTTGGTCTGCATACCAAATTCCATCAGCCTTCTTAGGAAGTGCTGGGCCTTTTTAGTGATCTGCAGTGTGTTGTGAGACTAGGTGAGGTCCTCACTGATGTGAGCTCCCAGGAATTTAAAGGTTTTCACCCGTTCCACCTCAGTCTCACCAATGTAAAGAGGTGTGTGCTGCAGCTTCTTCTTCCTTGGTTGTTTGATTTTGTTTGATTGTTATTTTGACACCAGGCCACAAGCTCCTCCACCTCTCTTCTGTACGCTGCCTAGGCTCCACCAGTGATCATTCCAATGACCGTGGTATCATCAGCACACTTGATACTGCTGTTTTCCTGGTAGGCCACACAGTCGTGTGCAGCAGGGGGCTCAGAACACAGCCCTGGGGTCCCTGTGCTCACAGTTCTTGTGCTGGAGGTGCGATGGCCAACTCTGATTGATTGGGTTCTGCCTGAGCGGAAGTTCAGCACCGCGTTGCCGAGGGCAGGTGTTCGACCCAGAGTGAGGAGTTTTACTGAGAGTTTGTGTGGGATGGGACTGCATTGAAAGCGGAAGTCTATGAAGAGGAGTCTTGCAGAGGTGTCCTTGCCTGCATTGCACTGCATTGTCAGTAGACCAGTTCTGGCCAAACTGCAGCGGGTCCACTGTGCCTGGGATCATCCTTCGAAACACTTTATCACTATTGGGGTGAGTGCAACAGGACGATAGTCATTCAGGCATGTCACAGTGTTTTTATTTGGGAGGGGCACAATGCTGGTAGCCTTAAAGCAGGTGGGCACATGAGCTAGTGCTAGTGGCGGGTTGTAAATATCAGCAAGCACATCAGCCAGCCCCGCTGAGCAGGACCTGAGGGCACGCCCCGAGATGTTGTCTGGGCCGGGTGCCTTCCGTGGGTTTGTTCTCCTCAGAAACACACGCTTTAATATGGTTATATGGTTAATATGGTTAATATGAAATATATGAGTCCTTTCTGTCACATCATTTTGGCGTCCTGAACACCTCTCGCCGATGCTGACATTCCATAAATCTACTTAGTGTTGGTTTGTGACCAGGTTTGTTGTTTGTGGCTTTTTAAATGTATTTACATCAATTCCATTGGCATGCACTATAATAGATACATGACTTAGCCAATTCTTTAAAAGGTGACAGGTACATGACAGCCAACAGCTCTAACATAGTGACGTCTGAAGGCTGAAAAGGATGCAGTTAATAATGCTCCTTGTGGTATTTTGACCAAAATATGTGTCAGTGATGTGTTCCCTACTGAAACAGAATCTTTGAGAGGTGTAAAGCAGGAGGAATTCAAATAAAATCCTTTGCATTTGATTGAGCCATCTTACATCCCTGACTGCGAAAAGACACACACCTCCCTTGATGCTAAACTCTGCAGGTGACATTACTTTTTACGTAAGCACACTTCATGTTTTGGTTTACAGTAATGAAACATGATTTGTTTTTGATATATATATATATATATTTAGTATTCTGTTAAATAGATGACCAATATGGCCGGGGTGTGATCTAAAAACAAATGTCTTTCTAAAGAAAAAAGCATTTTAAGTTTAATTTGGAATGAGGCGAATTTGTACCAACAGCAATTTTTCCCCAATCAAACCTCAATAAGCTGGTGAAACTTTATCCCCGAGTGTGACGCTCAAGCGCACACACGCACACTTACTGTATCCTGTTGGCCACTCTGCTGATTGTGTGAAAGAGACCTAAGAGGCGTTTTTTGTCTTTGGATGAGGCGGCACTCTGTCCAGCCGGCTCTCTGACCGGTCGCTATGGAGGAAGGTCACCCCCCACCCCCCCCCGCCTACATTAATCCATAAAACTCTGAGGCAACAGAGGAACGCAGAAATAATGGAATGGGGATGGAGAAATCAAATTAGTGACAGTCAATGAATATTATAATAGCAATCAGACGTAGTACAATAAGGACAACTTCTGCTCCTGAAAATGTCGCCGACCAATTCCAGACCCCCGGGTCCCAATCTTAAATCAATTAGTCAGCCAGTAAATACTCAATCAATTCTGGATCAATTCCTCACTTGTGTCTAAAATGAATGCCTCAATGTTTTATTTTCACAATTGACCAACTGTCTCTTGTCGAAGACCAAAGGTTTCCTTCTACATACTGTATTTAATATTAATATTAAATGATTGTTTCCATCACAACGGATCATTTGCTATACACTTCACACCTCCATTAACAGTACTCGAAAAACACTCCAACAAAATCTTAAAGCTTTCCAAATAAATCTCCATTTTACATGATTTATTCCAAACACTAGTCGCAAAACACACAGAAATGATCCCCCTGGATTATCTACTACAGAAGCTCACTGCACAGTAATTTACAAATATACAGCTGCTGTTATTCAGGACACTCTAGTTCTTATTACCGATTCATTGTGTGTTAACTTTGATTATATTAAAACTGCAATGCCAATTCCTTTGTGGGCTATTAGAGAAATGAGTCATTCCAATTTGACTGTATGTAGAGTGTAGAGATGAGACTAATCTAACTATTTAGCGTGACCACTCTTCTGCGTATTGTTAAGCACTTTGTAACTTTGTTTGGACAGGTGCTATATTATTACATACTGTCACGGTGTGGTTTTTTTTCCTGTTTTATTTTGTAGTTTCCTGCTTCTTGTCTCCCCGGGTAACTTCACTTCCTGCCTTGTCCTGTCATCCCCTGTGATTGTCTGATTGTTTCCACCTGTGTCCAATCACCTGCACCTCCCTAGTGTATTTAAGTCGTGTGTGTCTCCTGTCACGTCATTGTCGAATGTCCTGGATGTTCCTACTTTCTGCCTACCCTTTTGCCCTGGTTCCTGTGTGCGTTTTTGCCCCTTGGCCTTTTGCTTTTGCTATATTGACTATTAAAGTATTTTTGTTTTGAAAGTCTGCGTGTGAGTCCTGCCTTCCCCGCATCCCTGACAATATACTATTGGTCAAATACCCGCATTTAGATTCAGTTTTCCTTTAAGGAGTGGCTTCTTCCATGTGGTTAGAAATAACTCCTTTTCTTACATGGTGCTGCTTCCACCTAACACCGTAAAAACTAAACTTGAAACCCCCAAAAGCAAGTTTGTGGTAAGGAGCGGCCGAGGACTAGTGCACATTTTAGCATAAGAATCAGCAACGAGGAGGAACATGACACCACGCTGATGATTGTAAAAAATGACAATACAGCGGTAACCTGCGTCCCCTCGAAGGTAAGACAATTATTTGATCTAACGCACAAACCGAAAACCAAATGTCACTAAAATGTCAAACACACCAGGCGGCTTTCTCCCTAGAAAACACCTGCTTGCTCCTTTTTCTGACAAAGCCATGAATAACATTATCCTGAAATAGAGTTCCCAAAATAACATTTGCCCCTCATGCATTAGAAACCATGTTTGCGTGTGACGCTCTCCATTAGCGCGTCAGATGGGAGGCTTGTTTTGTTCACGCAGCACAAGCCGCTCCGAGACGTGACCAGAATAGCACGCCAGAGAAAGAGAGAGAGAGGTGTTGTGTTCATCTGTTACCCAGCGCTAACCCGTTACATGAGCTTTACTCTCGGCATCTACCACCTTTACATGCACCTCGTACTCCGGTCTGTTTTGCACGTAATCATGGACATCTTGATCAACATAAAACACCCTGTGATGAACAGCTCTAACTTCTGCGTAACTGGGTCAACGCCCCAACGTGCCGCTTATTGAGTCAACGTATGAATAATGGAACGCAGCAACTAGTACTATTTTGCCTCTTTGCGTCAAAATATGTTGTAAGCCCACCTGATTAATACCTTGGACTGCCTTCTGGAAAAGGCTGTGTACATAAAACACGTTGATATCAGAGTCCTTGCTCTGACAGCCGGAAAGCAAACGTGTGAGAAACCTTGTCAGTCGGGGGAGGGAATGAGTGGAAATAGATTGCGGACTAGTGAAGGAAACGGGGAGCAGGTGAGCATGTCGGCACAAAAGGTCAGGAAACGGCGAGGAGGGGGTTAATGCAGCAGAGTGCAGAATAGCCAGAAAAGCAGGCCTGCTTGCACACTACAAAATCTTTGTCTGCTCTTTGGGGTTCGGTTGGTGCAGAACAAACACAAAAGCAACACATTGAGCACTGAGTGACTTTTCTGCGTTAACAATGAAGGGGCTACGTTTCTTTCTCAATATTACTCCTGAGCAATCACTCCGAAGGACTTGGATTGATTGTTTCAATAAAAGATTCATTGTGTGATCTTACCGAGATGTGGGTATATCATGTATTTTATTGAGCTTCTAGTTGTGTGTCTTTACTGTGTTTTATGAGGCATTTTTATTGAAACACTAGCCCCAAGCCGGCTTTCCCTTTCAGGATAATAAAAGTTGATGGCGTGAGGCGTAACGCATTTCAAAGTCGAAGGTGTTGATGTTTGGTCATACGGGCGCTAACAGGATCTTAGAGGAACACTAACAGGGTGCACTGACGTGAAGCACGTAACACTGCTGAAGTTCTACGTTATTTCGCAGCAAACCAGCAGATTCAGAGCCTCCCTTTTGTTCGGTTGGCAGACTCGAAAAAAGGTGCAATCGGAGCACATTGATTTTTCTTCATGTTAAAAAGCTTTTATTGACGTGGCATTTCCTCACCTGAGAAGGTTACAGCGGAGGAGAGAGGAGAAGGAGGGAGAAGGTGAAACATAAAGGGGATGCAGCGCTATCACAACTGTGCATTTCCCGTAAATTCAACCCCACTTTGGCTCACTTTACTGTCCTTGAAGTGCTGCTTCTCACAACGCACAGACACACACACACAGAATCGAAAAGATGCGGGAGACTCCTAAAACCTTGACACTCTAACAGAGAGGCCCCTCCGTGTTTCTTTCAGGGGACAAAACGGGGTGAAAGACAAAGAGACAAATGCTGTATTCAGAGCACATACGACTGGCACAGTAAAGCAGTGATTCAGACACAGAAACTGCATCAGAGCCGAGAGAAGGACGAGCGTGGAAAGCTTTTGTCAAATGTAAAGGTTTGCTCTTAACGATAATCTCTTTGTGAAACCTCATTATCTGTCCATAAACAGTCATAAAGTTTCACGGTGGCTTTGTCTCATGAGAGCCGGATGACGCCTCAACTGCTGACACGGCGCTAAATCACCATGTTCTCCCTCCCCTTCCTCTACCACCTCCTCCTCCTCCTTCTCCTCCTCCTCCTCCGCCTCGTGATGAATGGAAATACATGCCACACCCCTGCCTCTTATTCCCCATTTTCATTACTTCCCCATCAGTCTCTCCTTTAACCCGTTGATCATTTGACACTATCATTCATCATTTTACATACCAAACGCTCAGAAAGTAGAACATGTAACTCGCAATTACTGATTAGCTTGATATCATGAATATACTAGTATAAACAAATAAGTTAGGGAGCAACATTAATGTTAATTTGGAGTTTCTGGTCAGCTGGTGAATGTCGGCTCAATATTCCCTTTCTTTTAGCTCTGTTTTTGGTCTCTACCAGTGAGCAAAACATCTGTCTCTTAGGCTGCTAACTGGTCCATTTGATTTAGCCTTTTTAAGCATTTCCTGTTTTATTAGTTTGGTTGTAATAAAGGTACAGTTCACCCTAAAATCTAAAATACACGTCTGCATTTGGGTGTGAGTAGTTCTGGAAATATTGACCATAGATATTAATGGAAATGGCTGTCGGCCTGTGGTGCTTTTGTCTTTGGTCAACTTACGTCCCGCCACCGTGGAAGATGTAGTATGTAGGTTTTGGCAACAAACCTTTGCATTTACCACCACGACGGATCACAGTGAGGAAAAAGTTGGACCAGAAATGAGTGTGGGCCAAAAATGTGAAACCCAGTCACAAAAAACAGAAATCTACGATAAGTATCTCGCCTCATTCACATCCAGAGCTGTGGTTAAATGTACACAGACAAAAACCAAAAACGATGTTCAGGATCAAAAAGAATTTCAAATGAAACTATTGATGTTCTCAACCTGTCTGAGAACACTGTCGGGTCCATTTAAAGCAGATCCAGGGATGATACTCGGGATTCAGAGCACAATGATGAGGATCAGAGGTGCAACCACAACGTGCGCTGAGCAGAGCCCGTTAAGTATCCCCTCATGTACCCGAATCCCCAACCTCACCGTGCCGGTACATTCGATCTCTCAAATCTCTGCATCAAATTCAGCAGTGATATAATGCAGAGCTCCAAAAATAGTCCACTCACGGTATTTCTCGGGGGATTTTAGTGGAAGGTGACTTGATTGGACTCATGGTTAATGTTCCCTTTCAGCAGACGACTGGGTCCTGAAGAGAAGTGCTGAGGAGGACGTCCGTCTCACACTTCCAGTCAGCAATGTTCTGTTCATCGTCAGGGCGTCTGACGGCAGCATTAAAAGTGATGAATATCTGCTCACTACTGAACAAATAACGCGTTTGATTCAGGTGACAACCTCCGCTTCTGAGGAGTGAACGCGTAAGTGTCTTAAAACACTCTAACAGAGATGCGAGATGTCCCGATGACTGCGTCCACTCCTTATGTACAGTCTGTGGTTTGATTGAGTCGGATGGTCTGAAGGTATGCTAGGAACGCTCCAAAGTGGATTTTTAAAGGATCGGCTGCTTAAAAACACATAGTTAGGTCTAGGAACAGATTGTGATTATGGTTTAAATAACTACAGAAGTCACTGCACTCAAGTTCCATTACAAATAAATCAACGTGGTCTCTTTAATGATACAGCCATCTGCACGCTGAAAGACTTTTTTTTTTCCTGATTCCTGATTTTCTGTGTTAAATTAAATCTATAAATGTAATATTGTGGTAACAATCGTTTACAGCTTTGAACGCTCTATAAGAACAGCCTTGATTCAGGAAACATTAGGATTCTTCAGCAGGGGCTCATACATAAATACAGACAATTTAAAGGGATGGCTCGTGCCAACAAGATGATACCGCTGAATGGACCTCCAAGCCTGCTGACATCCCACACTAAAAGCGCTAAATGGAGTGAGATAACATCCTGAAATCAGAACTGTCTTTCCTCTTAAGGCTTAACTCTCTCTGGGAATCTTTAATATACATCTTCCACCTCCATCTGCAGGAGCTTTCACCCAATACACCTGATTATTCAGATCTCTGGCAAACTGTCCCCCTGAAGCCCCTGCGTGACTAAAAGGAGGTTTTATTTGCGGTTCACGCTGGTTAGTCAGACAACACAGCAGCTTATTATTCACAAGAAGAGAGATTCCACACATGTGGTTTTCTAACTGTGGTTCAAGGAGGCTCAAGGGCTCCTGGAGGTGTTTCCAGCTGGTCCCCTGAGAAAGTGTAAAACACATTTCACTCCATCACTACAGCCAATAAAAGCTGTGTGAATCAGGGGCCCTGATGACTGCCAGCATCCATCAATGTGGGACCACGAGATAACATAGAAGCTCTGAGAGGGAGATTCTGTGGAGCGATGAACCAAAACTGCACTTTTCTGGTCTATGGATCAGCGCGCGTGTTTGGAGGAGAAAGAACGGAGCACACGCTGGGCGGAACACGGTGCCTACAGTGAGGCTTGGCGGCGGCTCAGTGATGCTCTGGGGCTGCTTGGCTGCCTCTGGCGCTGGGAACCGGCAGCGTGCGGAGGGCACGACGGATTGAACCTCGTCATCCGGATCGTCTCGTTTTCATCAGGGTCACAGCGGCAAAAGGAGGCTATAAAGTACTAGAGATGCTTCCTTTGAGACTCCAGTAGTCGTTTGGCATTTTGTGAATTTTGGAGAAACCACACCAACTGTCGCCAATAAACCCCAATTTGTAACGGGGATTGAATCATTTTGAGTGCATCCTGATTCTGGACATCACCACACCAAAATTTGGGAAGCAACATCTTTTTGTGGCACGGTATAATAAATGTGACAACCAAACCTTGTAGTAACCCCAGATCACAACTTTCTACCAGAATGGATTTGGGGGGGAAATGAAAGACCAGAACACACACTGAGCTTCATTAGGAGGCATGTAGCGTGTTGTTTATGCCGCAACACTGTCAACAATCACAGGTAATACTGTGCTAAATACATACACTCCAAACTGCTTGGAAATGTCAAGCAGCTTTGACTGAACATGAGGGGATTTTTGTATTTTTTGGCTGCGAGCGGCGCTGCGGAGCGGAGATAAGGCTCTACCTACCAGCCATCCTCTCACCGCCTGTGTGTCGTCTGAGACACTATGGCCGCCAACCCAGGTCGGCCCAGATGAGAGGCTCTCACTCAACACCCGGCGGAGATCAAGCCAAGCGGGTATGAAATCAAATTATACTCTCTTCTTTTGGGAGGGGCTGAAAAAATAAATAAATACAAATAAACAGAAAGGTAATTTCCTCCTCAGCAGCAACAGAAACACTAGATGATGCATTCTAATTAATGGTAGAAATATGTGAAATGCTCTAATAATAATAAGTAGACTCTTATCTCATTATTGAGACATATTGTGATAACTAGGGTCAATCATAAGATGGTTTATCATTAATGTGAGAGACAAAGTAGCATGGAACTACAAAGCAAACCTTTCTCATAAATAGCAGAAAACCTCATCTGATCAAAATCATCGTCTATCGTCACAATTGCGATAAAGAGGGAGCAAATGTGTCATGAATAGGAGACAAATACAAAGTCAAAACTGTGAGATACTTTCAGACACACATACGCAAAAAGGTCCCTGAAAACCACATGAGGAATGTTTCAGAGAGGGGAGCTTCCTGCCCGGCAACCGACACCTTGTTTACAGTTTACAGAGGATTCTCTCGTTTTTTGGAGCTTATATAGAAACACATTTTCTGTCTTTCTCTGTTTCAATAGGCTGACCTCACTTACACGCACACAAAACGCGACATCGATCTCCCATCGACTGTCCACATCGTTTCTACTCACATTCTGCTGTTCGAAACGTGTTGCATCTGCCGCTCTTCATTTTTCACTCATTCTGAGTAAGTGACAGGAAGAGTGAGAGGAAGTGGTTTTTTTTTTTTTGTACATGTGTCTCCTTGCGTTGTCGCCTCTGCAAGAAGGGTGAGAAATACCTTATTGGGGGTCTCAGACTCTACAGCGAGGCTTCTCGAATGCAAGGTGTCCGGGATCGTGTTTGTTTAGACCTCGAGACGCACGTCGTCCTAAGAAGAAGGGTGCCGTGTGACCTTATGGTTCCACCATGATAAGAGCAACTCTGACTAAACTCCTCATCCTCGTGATCCTCGCCGTCATCATCTGCCTGCCAGAATTCTTCACACTGGACAGAGGTAGGTCGTCCAAAGCCACTTGAGATGGAGGTGAGTGTGTGTGTGTGTGTGTGTGTGTGTGGCAGTAAAAGTATTGTCTTCACCAATATGCCACAGCCTCAAGAGGCGTTAAAAAGGGCGCAAGCACACGTGTTTTGGATGCATTGAGCAAACTTTGTTTGACTTTCTCAATCTGAAACTTTCGTTGAATCACTTTGTTCGGTTCCTTCCTGTTCTTTCTTTCTCCCCGAGCAAAACGAGAACTCCTCCTTGTGTTGTCACGTTGCTGCTAAATGTTAACAGTTCTTCTTCTTATCCGGTTACACGTTTTGGTAAAAAAAAATCGTTATAATTGTCAAATGAATTCTTAGGTTATGGCCAAAAATGGCCACTTGAGTGGAGGCGCTCGTTTGTGCCAAATTCGACGGAATTTAGCTGGATGTAAAAAAAACCCACGTCACATGAACTGCTTGGAAGTGAGGTCACAATAACAATGACCATTGACCTCTAAATTCCTCCTGGTGTAACGTTTGCGTCAAATTAGATGTTGACAGCTGGAAAGCGGACGGACCTCCCAAAATTATAATGGCCCCCGAACGCTGTCGCCAGCACGAAACAAACCCCCCTCACACACAGTTGTGACTGGCAGCTGCTTTGTGAGGGCTTCCGTTTGATGTTGCCTTGAAGAGCTTGATCTCTTTATTTCAGAGTAGTTGGCTTCAGGCGTCGGCGCTTGTCTTTGCCTCCAATGGGTTTGGCCGCGTGTCAGACATAAAGTGGAGGCGACGGCTTCGATTCTCGACTTCTGAGCACTGCATTTCTTTTCCCCAATCGTCTGTCGGTTAACTTTCTCCCTTCAGTGCCAAAGGTGAACTTCCTCTGCGTGCCCTACCGGCCCTGTGAACGAGGGGCTCGGCGCCTGGAGAACGGGGCAAAATGGAAAAGTGGCGACGCTGAAGTCCGGAGGAAGGACTGTGAGCCTGCGTCGAGTAACACGTGGGAGCGGGACTGCACACAGGAGGATCCTGAGCCGGACCCCGGGAGGGGCGGCGAAGACCCGGAGAGGAACTGGTTCCTGTGCGAAGCGGATACGGACATGGCAGAATTGCGCAGAAACACGTCACCTTCAGGTATTACAGAGTCACACGGACGACATTGCAGCTGCGCGGCTACAGGGAGAACGTTTTAGTCCAGAATACGATTTTCTCCACAACTATTGGACGGATTGCAAAGGAATCTGTAGCAGACATTCATGCCCCCCAGAGGATGGATCCTGCTGACTTTTGGGGGGCTCATTCTCAGCCCCCACAACGGGGCCGATATTTCTGTCGTCAAGTGAAATATATTTAGCTCTCTCTGCGTTAAGTTTGGGTTCACATGAGCATGTTTCTACTATTTCATAACGTACTGAAAACTTTGAGATACTTTCAGTCACAATTAGAACGGTACAGAAAAGTCAAAGCAACCTTGACCTTTGACCTCAAAATATCAACTTCTTGGACTAGTAAACCTAGTACACCGTGAACTTGTTAGCATGCGAGTGTTAGCATTTAGCCGTTAGCACGATTGCCATTCATCTATCCACATGTGCATTCGCAGCTGTGGAGACGTACGCCGAGGTGTCGGTGGAGCTTCGCCTCAGAGCCGCAGAGACCCTCAATCTCACCTTCTACGAAGGCACCGATCGCGGCTCCCTACACCTCCACCCACCCGGGGAGGAGGAAGAGGAGGAGGACGAGGAGGGGAGGGACGAGCGAGGGCCGTGGACGGCGTTTTACTGTTGCCTCCCGCTCCCGCCCGCCGCCGCCGAGTCGGCCAATCCGAGACGCTGTCTCCTTCGGCTCGCCAACAGAACGGCTGCGACGGCAACAGTGCAGGAGAAGCCGGCGTGGAAGGTCACACAGAGAGGTCGGTGTCAGGATGAGAGAGGGCTGGTTGTTCCCCGGGCGGTCAGCGAGGGAGGAAACCTGCCTGTTTTCATTTGGGGTCGAATCTCATTCGAACCCGTCTTCTCTCTTAGTCCACAGCGGATTCATTTCGTTTCCCTCAGCTCTTCTTCTCTTGACTGCAACCGGAGGTCTGTGCCTTTGTTTCCACATGATCCCAGAGTAACAGTACGTCTTAATCTGCATCGACATGGTTGTATTGATTCTGGCTCGTTCTCTTTTGGTGTCTCCAACACCGCCCCAAGCTATGACTAACGCATATTTTCCTGTCTATGTGTGTGTGTGTGTTAAAAGCTGGAACCCATCTCGTTTAAACTTTTCCACTACACAACTCTTTCCATCCTGTCCCTTTCCGTTCTGCTCCCATTCGTCGCTGTATCTTCTGCAATTATTCCTTTGTTTTTGTCTTATTTGTGGATATTTTCTCCTGTTTTTTGCTAACTAATTACACGTGTCTATAGTAACAAAGCAAAGCACCATAATCCAGGCTCACTGATAAAATGAAGGAACGTGAGCTCACAGCCACACAGAGATTTAAAGGTCGAGGGTTCGGGTTCAGGTGGTGGGAAGCATGCGTGCATGTGATGATGGAAAAGGCTTCTATATTCACAGAAACAAAAACTCGTGAGGATCAGCGGCGACCTCCCAGGCTGGAGCATCTCTGTGAGATGGTTGATAATAATTGAGTTTTAAGAAGCTGCTTGGTTTGTTCCACGGTGAATGACACTGAACATCTCTGCTGGTTATTGTATGGTTTCCACAAATAAGGGGAAGCGATAGAAGTTAATGGACTTGGCTGGTGTTTTAGTTGTCCGACCACTCATATCTATATGTCTATATATGTCTGTGTAACTCTGTGTCCTCCAGGTGAGTGGAGCTGGGTGTTCTGGCTGGCTCTGCTGTGCGTGGTCATTCTGACGATCGTCACAATCGTGCTCGGACAAATCTACTGGAGGAGGCGCTCCTGCAGTAAGTCATAAAGACACACACACGCACACGCACGCACGCGCACTGGGCTAGGTTGACTTTTTGAAGTTGATCTGGAAATAATTTTATTTCTTGTATATTTCTGTCAGAAGGGCACGCACCCGGCGACTTGAGCCCTCTTGCTTACACTGTCAATGGCCAGCAGGTGAACGGTAAATTGGAATATTTTTTTAATTAAATTAAAAATACTTGAAGGGAAATATTTCTGCCTTAATATGGTGCAGTCTGTCTGAATGAAACACCATAATACGGTTAACATTTTTGCACTACCTCATCAATTCAACTCTTAAATAAATATTATTTCTGCCAACCAGTCAGTATTCCTCTTTGTGAAATGAGTACTAACAAATATGTCTGATATACTGAAATGTTGTAATGGTTTATCACCCAGATGCTGGGAGGCACATGGAGATCATCGCTCCCAAAGGTAAAAGATTAAAGTGAAATACACAGCGATGCTCCAAATCTTTTTATTTGGCTCCATTTCAGATTAAACAAATGTAGATACTAACAACCAGCTGTTGACCTGCAGGGATGATCTTTCACTCTTACGGATCCCGACCTCGAGCAGGTCAGTTCTTAACGTCATACACGCGTTGATCATTTGAGCCGTTGTTTCAGCCCTTTTGTTTTAACGGACAGGACTTTCCCCGATTGAAGAAGTTGCCTCTCAAGGTAGGAATTTGCTTAGACTCTTAAACAAGTTTCGAGCAATCAATGGATTTGTGTGTTAATAATCCTCAAATGCCCTTTTCAGATGACATAGAAACTCTACTCGATGGAAATGATGACCACTGCTATACAGGTAAAACTGCATCAGTACTACAATTGCACTTAGAAAAAGAGGAAAAAGTATGTCAGTTGAGTAAACATGGCATAAAATGTTTAAATATCTATGTACATATGTATGTATATTAGGGCTGTTAACATTAGCGTGTTGATCTATGCGATTAATGTGGCCGCAATGAATACGATAAAATATTGAACATATATAATATATAATTGTGCCAGAAGTAAACAAAGTTGACCCCGGAAAGGAGGCCGCCGCTGGCTGCAGTCAGTCAGGCGGGAGAAAGCAGAGTGTGTGTGTGTGAGAATGAGCCTCACGCACACGGTTAACATTACCTCGCCTCCTGTTTCTATATCCTCCACCTTTAGCAAATCTGCATCATCGCGCGCATCCCTTCGCCTCCCCCATGGAGGAGCAGACCTGCTGACAGAGGGGCACACAAATGGACCTGAAAGTGCCCCGGATGGAAAGAAAAAACTCCTGCATCAGTTAAAACTTCTGAACCTCAGAAGGTTTTCTGCTTATTTAACTGTCTGAACCTAAATAAACAACTTTCGTCCCAAACATTTCTCGTTGGAAACGTTTTTGTGTTTGAAGGAAGGCTCGGCTGATAAATGGCCGTCTGGATTTAGCTGCAAGAAGCCAAAACCTAACGACTGTATTTTTCTTGCTTAATATATTTCTCTCTCCACATCAGTATATTTCCGAAAGGAAAGGAGAAAGAGGAAGTAGAAGAATACTCCGTCTCCTAAAGAGATCAGCTGGCTGGAAGCTAAGAGCCAATTCAACACCGAACGTGAAAACCCAGATGCACTGTGAGCACCTTGGGGTTGCAGCTGGGACTCAACATGTGATCCGAGCAAAGGGAGGAAACAGTCATTTGGAAAATAAATGAGATAACGTACCGCTGGGGAGCAAGAAGGGGGTGAACCAAAAACAGTACTAAAAGTCTTTATTCAGGAGGACAAGAAAATAAATGTTCTGGCTCATGCCTTCTTCAAAGTGTTAGGACCCAACATGCAGGACATGCCATTTTGATATTAAAGACATTGTTTGACATAGTGAGAAATACATCGTCCTCCCTGCACAGAGTTCAGTCTTGTTATATAACTCTCAGCAAGAAAAGCAAACAACATGTTTCCCTACAATTCTGAACTATGCTAGTTAAGTGTAGCAGCACAAAACACATAACGATGAATGAACAAATAATACATTTCCATTGTAAACAATAAATCAAGGGAAAAGGAGAACTTAATATTAAATTAAATTGAGTAAATTGTGTCTTTACATAGTTCAACATGAGAAGCAAAATGTGTAGTGTATAATCATCAATGCTGGTATTTAGTCTGAAACCACATTGAAGCTCTTCAGCCAAAAATACATTTCCCTATTGTTGAAGAAAGAAGTGCAAAGAGAGCTTAGTTTACGTGAATGTAGAGCGCCTTCAACGCACTGCTCCTTTTGGTTCGGCTTTTAGACACGACGCACATCTTTGTTTAGTCACAACAGAATGAGTCACAAAGCGAAATATCCACACAGATACAACGGGGAGGAGTCACACACAGCAGTCATTTCTACACGCATGTAGTTGTTAAATCTTAAAAGATTATATTAAGTGTCTATCATCTGCCTATTTCTATGGCAAAGAATGTCAATTCAGCTCCTCATCTGGAATAATCTATTCTCCATAGTTTTCTGTACAACAATAGATACATCAAGACAAGCGGGTGAGCAGAAAGTGTGTGTGTGTGAGTGTGTGCGTGTGTGTGTGTGTGTGTTAGTGCTGCGTGTGTTCCACTGGCTCTGTGGTGGGGCGACAGTGCTGCCTCTGGATGTGGGAGATCTGCAGGACGGGCAGCAGCAGCTGCAGCGCGTTCTCGATGTAGTCGGTACTGTTTGAGCCCTGCAGACAATAGTCTCATCATCATCATCATCATCATCATCATCATCATCGTTTTCTTGCTTTTATTCTTTTTGATGTCTCTACTGGGATCTTTTTATCTTCGTTTTTTTGTATTGATTTCTAAGCTATTGTGTTTCATCTGTGTTAAAATGTTATTTCTCCAGTTGGGCCTCACTGTCTGGCTTTCTGATTTGCTTCTACTTTACTTTCAAGAACAGGTGTAGGGAATATTTTAAATATACAGTAAGATATTGAGGTATGCTTTAGTTGTTTGTGGTGCAGGATATTCATCTGAGGTTTTAGAACCCTAAAAAAATTCCCTATTTTACTAAATTTTTAAATTTCAGCCAAAGCAGTGGTTTAGAATAACGTTAAACTCAGTGGGCATGAAGGTCGATGTGCAGGAACGATGTGTTTGATTATGTAAATGTACGTAGACCCAGACTGCATGTGCATGCAAGCGCTTGAGTTAGTTAATTAACATTATGCCTTCCCTGCATGGACACTTCTAGGATTAACTTTCAAGCTAATGAATTTAATTATATAAACAATTATTTACGCAATAAAAACTTGAATGCAAAAAACCCTAATTGTAACGTATATAATGTTCTAGCGTTATATATTTTTTACCCCTGCAAACATGTGTAGTTTGATTGTTTTAACTTTACCAGTAGAAGTAGTAAAATGCGAATCCTTTAAAAGTAACCCTAAGAACGACTCTAATAGAGTAAATACAGTATAGTAAATATTTTTGAACACCGTTTATGGAGTAAATTCTTAAATCATGAGTGTCAAGTAACAATCATGAAGAGTAATTTAGAGTCAAATCAAATGTTGATTCACACTTATAAAGGCTTAGTGTCAATATGTAACTTTAGCACTGTAGATTCGGACCATGTGTCCACTGACTTACAGCTGAAACTCCTGAAGCGTTACGATCTACACCGTCTTCCATCACGCATTGATGCCACGACATTACTTTCGCTCATCGCCGCTTGATTAAAACGAAGATCGCCTGAGGACGAGTGAGTGTGACTCACCTCTAACAGCACGCCGTCGACCAGCGGCTTCAGCTCCTCGGCTTTCCTCCGGCCCTGAGCGAGAAGAGAGAGAGCGCAGTGAGCCACACTACAAGCATCCTGCAGAGCACATTCGCTCTTACATAAACCACTCATCCAGATTTCTCTTTGCGGCAACACATTCTAGGAAACAAAAGACATAAAGGTGCCACACCGGTTGACTAACTACTTCGGAGTATGCTGACGCCACTTCGCCAGTAGAGTAAAACCCAGCTTATATGAAGTATGACGCTGGATTCAAATGCACATTTAAATATACAGCATACATACGTACAGTATATAAACATATGTATAAGAGGTTTATGTTTACATCCCAAAAACACAAAATACATTCAATGTGTATTCATATTTGGCTAAAATGAGGCGCATAAATGGAGTGTACTTCAATACCCTACATGTCATCATTTAACCATTCACACACATTCACACAGCAGGACAGGAACCACCACGTGCTGCATGAAGGCACACAGTCCTTCTCACTTACCCCAACAAGAAGCAGCGTGTCTGAGAACTTCTTGGCCAAAGACTCCACCTCCTTACACATGGCACACGTCAACCTGGCATAAAGGTTTTAACAAGTCAGCCTGTCTGTCTGTGTGTGTGCATGTCCGTCCGTCCGTCCGTCCGTCTGTCTTGTCTGTCACACACGCACCTGGTGAGGACGTGAGCCTGGTCTCTGGCTGGTTTCTCCATGTCCTGCCCGTGGAGGATGAGCTCTGCCACCTTGTGGAGCTGCTCAATGCTGCGAGCCGTCACTTCTGCCAGGCTGCTGACTGATGAGAGGTAGACGGCCTAGAACACACAAACGCACACACACACACACACACACACACAACCTTTGTATCAACCCGGGACAGCAGCATAAAAAGATCAAAACGATTTGAAAAGGTGCTGATTTGACAAACCGCCGAGTCGACCTCACCTCTACAGATCTGGGGTCGCTCCCTGCCTCATTTTTCTTTTCCTCCTCTTTCTGCTGCTCCTCCCCCCCCTGCCGAGCCTCCCCATCCTCCTTCCTCATCTCCTCCTCTTCCTCCTCCTTCCCTCCAGGTGAGGCCTCTCCGGCCGGCTGGTCCCGCGTTGCCCCGTCAGCCGTCTCCGCAGCGACGGGCCGCTCCACCCCGCTCACCCAATCATGGGCCCTCACGCGCGCCTGGAGGTGCATAGTTACCCAACATCAGCTCGGCCTGGTGAGGGGTCGCCATCCTGAGGCGTGCTCATCGGATGCGTAACCACGGTTACATGCTAATGACCCATGTGTGGGAATCTGAATATGCAGAAGGACTCAGAAGGAAAGGTGAGAACGTTTACGGTACATCTAAGACTGCGGCATGAGAGAGAGGATGTTAGAAATGAACCAAGGAGAATAATGCCAGAGCTGACTGCAGCATTATTCCCTTTGGTTGAGGAGAGAGACCAATGAAGATGTACATTCATGCTTTATGTAACACAAGTAGACAAACAAAATATCAACACAATGAGGTTTTTGATTTTGTTCTATTTTTGTAAACCGGGAGGGTAAACAATTTTTGATGGTTTTCTTAAAATCGGACAATGAAGCAAGATTTCGGAGGACAAAAATGCACGCAGTTTCGTGCAAACTCGAGATGTGCTCATGAGAGACGCACTCAAAGCCCCTGAAGCAACGCTTTTCACACCCGTCTGCGCTGCTGGTGAAGAGCCCCCCAGTGGTGCTGCTGTGTGCGCTCGTGTGTTTAGGACGGCCTTCTCTCGACCTCTGTGCGACTCACCTTGTTGAGCTTGTCCGGCGTCGCGGCGACGTGAAGCTCAAACAGCAGCTCGGTGAGAACGTTCACAAACTCCTCGCCGCCGCCGCCGCCGGCTGCTGCTGGCAGAGAGACACAGAAACACACACGGGTCACGTCCACGGCAGCACGTGCTCCAGCCTGAGAGATGACAGCCGATGTTAGGAAAGAAAGTAGAAATCGGATCAAATAATATCCTTTGAATATTGTTTTTTTTTGTGAGAAACTGACACGAGGCAAACGTTTGAGAAGTGGAAGGTGGAGGTGAGCAGGACCGGGTCTTGGTTCTGCGTCCTGGTTTTGATTTCCTTATTTCTGGGTGACGATAATATATATATATATATATATTGATATTTCATCAAGTCTGTTAAATACATGTTAGCGTGTTTGCTCTGAAACGTACAGTAAATAACAATATTGTTTTGACAAGAGTCCAAACCGCACGCCCCCTTTAGTTGGGGGGGGGGGGGGGGGGGGGGTTCTCCTGGTAAAACGAGCCGTTATTTATGTGCTGACAGCACAATTAACTGTTGTCTCGTTGCTGCGTCATCCTGATAGATTGCCGGTCAGCATCTGGTCTTCTTCCTTTGTGAGACAATATTGTCCTGCATTACAGCGGTGTGTCTTGCAATTTAGTACTGTAGCACCGTGAAGAGAATTTAAAAATAAAAGATTTAAAAAAAACAAAGCAACAGATGGCAAACTATACGGACTTCTAGTCTTTAGTATGGGTCAAACTGTGTGAGGACTACGGGGGACATATCGACTTCTGTTCATCCTGGGCTTCTGTAGAAACATGGTGGCAAAACATCCATCCATGCATCCATGCATCCATCCATCCATCCATCCATCCATGCATCCATGCATCCATGCATCCATCCATCGTCAAACCGCTTATCCTGCACGCGGGGTCGGCGATAGACAGGGTTCATCCTGGACTGGTCACCAGCCAATCACAGGGCTACACAGAGACACACAACCATTCACACTCACATTCACACACCTACGGGCAATTTAAAGTCCCCAATGAACCTGATCCCCAGAGCACGTCTCTGGACTGTGGGAGGAAGCCGGAGAACCCGGAGAGAACCCACGCAGACACGGGGGAGAACATGCAGACTCCACACAGAAAGGCCACTGGGCGGAGTGGAACCCAGGACCTTCTTGCTGTGAGGCGACGGTGCTGACCACCGCAGTCAATCCAGGGGAACATCGGACGAGAGACATACACAGGTATAATGTTAGACGCCAATAGACGTCTCTAGATGCTAAACCAGGTTCCTGAGTGCACCAGAAGCTCTCTGCTCACAGCTGAAGGAGCGTGAGATTAGAAAATGATTTGAGCGCAAAACAAAAATGAGTATTCCGTCTGATGTGTCGTGCAATGCGGACGAGATTTACACGCTTTGGAAAAAAAATGGGTAGAAACGTGAATGCATTTTTAGCTCCGTTAAATGGGGAAAAGCACTGATGTGGAACTTGAGTTCTGTTCCTGATCATCTGATCTAATGTTAGAGGCGCCAGTGTGTATGAATAAGACCATCTGATCCGGGGTCAGTGTCAGGGATCGCCAGCAGATCCGGCGGCTGGTCGGGGTCACTCACACAGGGCGGTAGAACAGTGAGAGTGGGAACTTAGATCACCGTTATCCTTCGCCCTTCCTCCTCCTTCTTCTTCTTCTTCTTTCTCCTCTTCCTCTTGCTTCATGAAGATGCCCTTGATGAAAATCAGCTCCTTCTTTACCTCCTCCAGCTCCTCTTCCGCCAGGGAGGAGAGGAAGGCTTGGACCTGGGAGCAGGCGAAGAGCATTAGACTCTCAAACGGCCGTTTCTGAACGTATTCCTCACACTCGGCGCGGCTCACCTTAGCTTCACTCTCATTGGACAGGATCTCCAGGGCCTCCAGGTGCGGCAGGCCCTGGTAGTCGTCGAACAGGATGCCGTAGTGAGCTGCAGGGGCGCTGATTGGCTGGTCGCCCAGACGGGCCCGCTCTTTCTCTTTGGCTTCCTTCAACATCTGAGGAACCACAGGGGGGCCTTCACATAACGCTGCCGCTCACGGGATCTATCGGACTGCTGTACGTGTCCGTTCGTCTGGGGCGAGACCACACACCTGACTCAGCGATGCCGTCTTCTGCATCAGGGTCTTGGTCTTTTTGAAACCCGGGTCGGTCTCGGCGAGGACAGTCATGGTCTTCTTTCCGATGAACTCCAAGGCGTCTAAACCGCCGCTGATCACCGACCTACCCTGAAGACGCAGAGAGAGGGACACAGAGGAAGAATTGGAAGACGATACTAAAAGGTCCAGGCAAAATATATCATGTCTAAATTTGGGCTAGAATAAATTTAGGGGGGGGGGGGACCACTGATTTGTCATACAAATTAGGCTGCGTGCGGAGAAACCGACAGAAGAACTACAGCCTTTTGATTGTTCTGACCAGAAGTCTGAACTGATCTGATTAAGACGGTGATAATAATAACAATAACAATAATAATGCAGTATTGGCGATAACTTCAAATTTGAAAAGTTGGAGGGAAATGAATTGATTGGCTAGGACTTGACACGTGACAGGGCTCGACGGTGGTGCATGGAGTGGAGAGGGTGCGCCGAACCCGAACCGCCAGCAACCGCAAGGTTGGCGGTTTGAGCCCCGGCTGCTCCAGAAGTGTCCCTGAGCAAGACACCCTAACCCCTAATTGCTCCCTGGGCAAAAATGTAGAAAGCCACCGGTCAAAAATGCGATGCAAGTCGCTTTGGACAAAAGCGGCAGCTAAATGACCTGGAATGTAAAGTGACATTGAAGATGTTTTATTGCAAACATCACAACATCCCGTTGTCTCCTTGTCTCACTCCGATCTCAGGAACGTTTTTATAAACTGAAAATTAGAATGGAGATGCACTTATGTTTCTTTGGTCGTTTTTAGAGGTCTGTGCGCGTGTGCGTTGGCTCACTGTGTTCTGCACGGCGTGTGTGATGGTCGAGAAGACGCCCCTGCCCGAAGCTGCAGCACTAACGCTCGTCTCCCCGGAACCAGACACCTCGGCCGCTCCACTTTCCCCTCCTCGCACTTTCTTTTCTTCCTCGGCACCCTCCTCCTCCTCCTCTTCTTCTCCTTCCCCGTGTTCCTGCGCCTCCTCTCCCACCGAGGTCTTGTGGAGTCGCAGAGCTTCTCCCGCCTTGGTCTTAACCGACGTCAGGCTCTGACCTGCACACAGAGGCGGGTGAAGACTTCGGGGGCCAGAGAGGCTGAAGCGTAACGACGATTGAGGAACTAAACGAAGGTTACGTACCCACGGAGGAAGAGGCGCTGCTCAGGAGAGATTTTCCCCATGAACTCCAACCTCCCCAACCTTTCTCTTTCTCCTGAGGTGGCCTCTGTAAACACACACACACACACACATACACACACACAGCAATGCTAGTTAGTACATTGGTCTTTAGAACTGAGATAAGGGAGTTAAGTCAATACTTGTGTTTATTAGCTTCAAAGGTTGGAGTCAATACGTCTTGGAAAATGTATAATTATCATTTTCAGAATGCGTCCAAAAATATTGAGGAAATAGGGACACAGCGCTTCTTGTTCATTTCCATAATCAGCATTCTATTCAAGTCTTACCATCACAAAATAAGACCAATGAACTGAGAAGAAGAAACATGAGAGCACATTTTAAAGAGTTGCTGATTCATTCTCTTCCGATCGACAAATGAATGGTGAGATATTTTCAGTTAAATCAAAGTCAAGTCAACGAATGAAGCCAACTCAGCTCAGTGGCATATTGACGTTAAAGGCCGATGTACCGATCGATAAGATCACATTACGGATAAATCGGTATCAATGACTGTCGATCGGTAAGAAGGGCAGCAAAGATCCAAAGATGTTCCAAAGATTTATCTGAGATACTTCAGAAACACGTGCGACAGACCTCCGCATCCTCCTCTGCCTGCTCGGGCTCCAGCTCCAGGCTCACCGGTTGGTCACATACGACCACCCGACCCTGGGCAGCAGGCTCCGATTGGCCCGTCGGACCCTCCGAGGTGGGCTCTGTCCCGGTCTCCTCCGCGCTGGGCCGCGGGGGGTCCAGAGGAGGATGTAGAGGAGCTGGAGCAAAGGCTTCTGGGACATACTGACCGGGGCCAGGCTCAGTGGAAGGGGGGAGGTCAGCGATGGGGTCTGCGTCGGCCTGGGACATGGTGATCTGGAAGAGAAGACATCTTTGATTTTAGTTCTTTATTCATGTGTAACCTGCAACCAAACAGTGCCTACGTGTACACATCGTATCCATACAACAGAATGCAAATCGGTGCTGCAACTGATTGTCACATTCGCCACGGATCAATCTGTACAATTTTCTTTGTTACCTGTCACAAAAGCCCGGAGCCTCAGATGCCTGCAGGTGTGTTGTTTGTTCTACTATCACCCCCCCGGCCGGAAGAAAAACAAGAATTTCAGTTGACAGTGATTTAAAACAGGGAAAACTGACAGCTGACATTAGAGGAGGAGCGAGCACATAGACTTTTTTGCTTTTTGTGTATTGATCGACTGAGTAATTGTAGCAATTTGACGTTAATATGCTAAAACCTGATAACATACAAAAGGCCAAAAACCTCATCACATGTGCATATGACACAATCAATTCCAGAAAACCCCATAATATTAAGTGTTGCATTATTTCTGCAGAATTTGCAGCAGTATTTTAAAAGAAATGCTGTACAATCGTGCTACGTGTGAGATGTTTGAGGAGAAAATTGGACATTGATGAAGGACATTAAAGAAGCAACGCTGTGGCGCATGATTGATGGTCGCTACGTGGCTCGAGGCTTCCACCCAGCGGCCACGCGCATCACGTGCACCCACATGCCCCGTCCGCAAACACAGGCTAGAGTTAGGTTACTAGCGGGGCAAATAAATCCATGTCAAAAAACCATATATAGTTTTTTTGCACTAATTAAATATGCTATTACATCCATAAACTGTCGAGAGATGCTATGGGGATACATTGTAACTACAGTCAAATGAATAACACCCATGATGTCATCAATAGATCATATATCTTCTGCTTCTCTTAAAACCATTTGAACACAATGTTACACAATGACAACATTCAGAACAACGTACAGAAGACACTGAACAAAGACCACCGTTCTGTATGAAAGCGAACATGACAATCGGGCTATTATTTAGAGCCTCCTTGACGTGTAACAGTCACATACAAACACGTTTACAAAAGTGAAACTAATCCTTAAAACTTCAGGGCGCGTTGTCTCCTTTGGTCGGTTGTTTCGGGGTAAAGAAAGTAATGAAGCTGAAAGACGTGGTGGTGTTTCGGTGAAAGTGACAGTGCAGCTCACCCGTTCGGTGCCAGCCAGCGGCTCTCCTTCCGCCCGCCACGTCGGCAGGCCGGCGGACTACCGCGCGGAGGACTACCAACAGACAAGATAGTTCCCTGCCTCAAAACGACTTTAGTCTACTATAAGCCGGTGCCGATTTAAGACAATGTTTTACAGAACAACCACATTGTAAGCTTTGTTATTAATTGGGATTCCCACAATGCAACAGTGTTCAAAGCATTCATTGGGGTCGGGTACTGATAAAGTCGCCGACAACGGTAATTCATGCTTGTTGCTGTTGTGTTGTTGCTGTGTTGCTCATGCTAAAGCTGTCAACAAATGCGGAAGTGGAAGGAAGCGATTCCTCTCGCTTCTCATGGACGCTTATATTTGATTAGAAAAAAAGTTAAATGTTCTTTTTGTTGATACACATTGATAGTTAGATAGATGCTTTATGCTTTATCATACAATAATAACTAGAAAAAATGGCGTATTGTTAATATTAGTCCTATATATAGAAAGGAGCAGTCACCGCGGCTCGTTGGTCTAGGGGTATGATTCTCGCTTAGGGTGCGAGAGGTCCCGGGTTCAAATCCCGGACGAGCCCACGCTTTTAACATATATCACATTATAGAAATTACTAAGGCCGATTACAATTCATTTTGATTAGAATCTTACATGAATACAATCTTTTTAGCAAGGTACTGATTAAAGAGACGTGCTTGATACGCAACAAGGCTTTTCGAATTCTGAATAACAAATCAAATCATAATTTAGAAATAAGTAATCCTTTATTAGTAAATTCAGAGGATTACAGCTGCAAAGGATAAAGTTCACACACAGAGATTAATAACCCATAAATAATTGAAGACACAGCCCTTCATTCTGCAGGTATTACCAATACGTTTATTAAGTGGTATGAATATTCTTTCTTAAAATAAATGCTAAAATTTCATATAAACATGTGCAGTTATATGTTCACAGTTTAACATGTTCCCTTTGAATTGCCAACGCTTAGATTAAAAGGTTTATTGGGTTTATTATAGACAGAACATTATAGAAATGTATATCCATTATTATGAGTATCAAAATCATGCTTAATAAAAAACCTTTAATTGCCCTTTCGGTCTAATAATCAATTATAAAATATATATATATTACAACTTATATTTTCAGAAATACAAAAACAAAGTAAAAACCGCGAAGAAGATCAAGGGGCAAAATGCAAATCACTATAGCCGCTACATTCGATGTGTGTTTATGAGCGTACATGCGTGTAGAAGAAAAATGATCACATCTTCTGTATTACATGATCAGAAAGACTTAAGTTAAATATTTCCGATCAAACTGACCAGCAGGCGGATAGAATATTTGATTAGAAAATGTTTCGCTTTGGGAATGTTCTGAATGTGTATATAGGGTCTGATACTTTATATATACACACATATATATATATATATATATAAAGTGCACATTGGAGACATGTACAAAGATGCATTGAGCAGAACTATTTCCTTTTTGTGCTGTAAATGTTGGGCTCTAAAAAGGTGACAGTGTAGCAGAATATATCTAATGACCCCACCTCTTAAGAAAACTGTTCAAATCAATGTTATACATCTTTAAACATTATGTGACAAAGATAAAATGTCTCCCCTTTGCATTTCCCACAAAAAAATCATTAAACTTGATATAAGACCTATAATTGCTTCTACCCTTAAACCAACCAAGTGGTGTCTTTTCCTTGCTAATAATAATGCCCCTGTGCAGCAACGTTCACATTTCTGAATAAAAACATAAAAAAAACACTTCACTCTGACATTGAACGAGACCCAGGTCCTACGTTTCTTTTTTCAACCCAAATTCCCGAAAAAAGCACAGCGAACCGAGGCTGCTTTTATTAAGTGCACGTGTTCCCTCGTTTAAAACATTTGGCGACCTGTTTCCTTCCCAGGTGTGTGTTTTTACAAGTCCTTTTACAGGTGTGTTTTTGCAGAGGCAGATCAGGTGGGTGCAGTTTGGATGTGGTGGTCCGTGAAGGAGGAGGCGCCAGCCTTGGGCGCCATGCCACAGGTGAGGCTGAAGCGTGTATGACACGATGCACAGTAGGTGAGCTATGGTACATTCTGGAGTTTCACATTATATTGGCCTACGTAGCGAACAACCTGTGTATGGGAGCTGATGTGAGCGTGCCGTGTGAGGCAGAGACGGCGTCGGTGCAGTTGGGTTCTCCGGCCACAGGGGGGCGCTGCATCTCAGGCCGGCTGATGTGCAGCGGCCTCTCCTCTCTGTTAAAGTGTCTGAGGGGGGGGGACGATAAATCCGCAGGACTGCGCGCGACGGCCTCGGGTCAAGCGGTACAGTCCGGGGTGGTTCTGGTTCACACCAGAAGGTGGCGCTTCTTGTGTAGCGCCAGGTGGTCGGAGCGGGAGAAGCTGCGCTCGCAGTCGGGGCACTGGAACGGCTTGACCCCCGTGTGCTTCCGGAAGTGTCTCGTCAGCTCGTCCGAACGGGCGAACTTCCACGTGCAACCCTCCCACATGCACTTGTAGGGCTTCTCGCCTGCGCGTGGAGGGAGAGAGAGAGAGAGAGAGAGAAATGAGTCACGGCGACATGTGGAAAGTCGAGCGAGCGCGTAAGCGCGTGCGTGCGGCCCTCACCGGTGTGCGTCCTGCGGTGCGCCTTGAGGTGGGAGCTCTTGGTGTACACTTTGTTGCAGCCGTTGAAGTCGCAGCGGTGGATCCGTCGCTTCTTCAGCGTGTCCGGGGACTCGACGGGGGGCGGATGCTGGGCGCCCGAATGGACTATGACGGACGGGTTGTTGCACCTGAGAGGACGCGGAGAGAGGACAGCGGTTAAGTCGCGCGTCTCCCTCCGCGGTGGACCACGAGAGGGCGTCAGCCCGACAACCCAACGGCGCTCAACCCGCAACCTGATGCAACGTTCATTTGGTTGCGGCTGCTCCTGTGATGCAATAAGAGAGTCCTTCCAGTAAGGAAGTTGATCAAATAACACCCCCCCCCCCGCCCCCCTCTGCCACGCCTCTCCTATTGTCCCGTCAACCCCCATGACCTCACCGAACCTGCCAACGGTTATTTCCCCAGAATGTGACACCACGAAGTGGAGTAAAGAAGTGGATACATGTGTTATAAATGGCCTATTTAGATGGAACTTTGTGAGACTCGAGGAGATGAGGTTTCATCAACACTCCCGCTGTGTGAGAGAAAAGCTCTTCTGTGGAACTACAAATGAGCACAGCAGATATGAATGGAGGTCCTCTGGTGTTTTACGAGGGAAAAAAACAAAGACTTTTCTGTCTGGTATAATTAAACTGTGTGTGTGTGTGTGTGTGTGTGTGTGTGTGTGTGTGTGTGTGTGTGTGTGTGTGTGTGGGCGAGGAGCAGGTGTCAAGTGTTGAGATATGAATCCCTCACAGATTAGTTCAGTGTGAAAGGAATGTGCAGAAAATCCCCCTGGACACACACACACACACACACACACACACACACACACACACACAGGCTGTTGGACAACGTTGTCAACATTTCCGGTGGAATATTAACATTGTCTTTTGAGAGGAGCGGCGATGACAGACGTGGACACGCCCCTCGTTTTCTCCCCCCGAGGGACCAATTATTATTTCCCGCTCACGGTGTGATGGTTACCGCCCTGATGACTACAGCGGCGTTCCCTCACCATGACATGCACAACCCACATGCAATTATTCCTTAGAGGGAGAAAAAGCAGTTATTCTGCTGAAGGAGAACAAACCAAAAGAGATGACGACGGGAGGAGGAGGAGGAGGAGGAGGAGGAGGAAGGAGCGGCAGATGCAGTACAATGAGTGCCTTTAAAGAACTCAATACAGGAAGTGCAGAGTGATGTGGAGGTGGAGGTTACATCACAGGTGGCTGACCGGAGAGATGAGGGGGGGGGGCGCGTCCACGTGCCGCGTCGCCGTCCCCTTTTGTTTTCTCCCAAGTCGACTTCCGCTCGCCCGCATTCCCACAGAGGAAGCGAGGAGAGGAAACCAGGCCATTTAAATGGAGAGAGAGGACAGCAGGAAGTTGACAGACGGCCGGTGAGAAAGGAATCCCGACGCGTCGTGAGAATAAGTCGGGGGGAGTTCGTTGGTACCGTTTGTGCACTCGAGAAATAACCCGTCACAAATCGAAAAACGCCATTCGAGAAAAAATCCCTAAAAACTGTGCTCAAAAGTATCATGTCAGCGAACGCTTGGTGGTATTCTTACTTTACGGTTACTGGATTGAGTCACGTTCGCGAGGCGGAGGGGAAGCGCCGCAGCAGACAGACGTGTGAAAACGCGCGGCGTCGCTTTCGACATGTCTCACCCGTGCTCGTGTGGTATCCTGATGACGGACGACTTCGTCTCGTGGCCGCCGTTGAGGTCGTGCGCGAGCTCAGAGCGGGGCTCCGTTTTGATTGGCTCGTGCAGGTCGCCGCAGTGACCTGTGGGGGAATACGAATTGTCGGTCAGGATTTTTCTTCTTTTTGTTTCTATCATCTGTTATTTGTCTTTTAGAAATCATCTAAGCCTCTACGGAGGAACATTACCCAACTACCCCCCCCCTTGTGAACCACGGTTAAGAAATACAGAAGTTAGGTATAGTGACCTCTGTGAATCGCAGTGACCGGCGTCTGACCACAGAATGTGGTTCTAAACTAGACTCAACTGATATTGTGAAAAGCACTTCTGCATTTTCACAAAGAAAAAAAAAACGTTCAATTAAGCAGTTTTTTTCTTTCTCACGAAAGCTGCCAGCTCTCACACACTGATGTGTGTGTAATGCAATGTGTAATTATGGCCTTTTATTTTTAAAAAAAAGGTCTTCCTGAATGGCCGGTTCACAGACTCAAGCAACACATACGCCGTGATAATTAATGTCAGAAATGATCACGTAATTGCAATATATTAATAATTAAGTACAACAAAGGGTAAAAAATGACCTGTAGACATTAAACAATAATTGAGGCCTCACCTGTCTTGTGCTCTCTGCTCCGATGATGATGGTCGTCGTCGCCGCTGACGGGCGAGCTCACCATTATCGACTGGTGCAGGTGCAGTGGCGGCGGGTAGAGGACGGACAGGGGCAACATGACGGGGGACATCATGACCCCCGACTCCTGGAGGACTCCGGACCCCGGGCCGATCAGCCGGGTCACCATGGCGGAGTAGGGCAGCGAGGACGCGGCCGGCGGGGAGCGCAGCCGGGCGTGCGGCGTGGCGCAGCGGGGGGAGGGGCGGCTGTAGGGGGAGGGCGGAGAGCTCCGCGAGGAGGCCGGGGAGGAGGAGGCGGAGGAGGAGGAGGAGGAGCAGGGCGGGGAGGAGGTGGCGGAGGAGCGCTTGCTGACCGACAGGTCCACGGGCTCCAGCTGCGCGTGCGGCAGGTGGCTGGGCGCGTGGTGCTGGGCGAAGGCGGGCATGTGCGCCGCGTGGTAGATGTGGGCCGGGTGGGAGAAGATCACTCCGTACGGCTCCGTGGTTTTCACCAACGGCGAGTAGAACGACTGTGGGAGGAGGAAGGAGGGAGAACGCAGATGAAGGAAGTGGCAGCGGGGGACAAAAGAGCTATTTGAAATTTCCTTCCTGCGCTGAACAACGTGGAAAACAACTTTCTGCTGCACAAACAACTGCAGCCAGCCAGAAAGTCCCAACGCCGCTCGGTGGCGAGATAACTGTTATGTCTCAGAGTGCAGTGTGTGTGTGTGTGTGTGTGTCCATTAGCCGGCAGTCTTTGTTATCATTGTATGCAAATATCCAGTGTACAGCAACATGTTTGTCCAGGAAGAGCTGGAATGTGGGAACTAGACGTCGGTCTAGACACGTAGCCTGAGTGTGTGTTTGTGTGTGTGTGTGTGTGTGTGTGTGTGTGTGTGTCAGTTACTGCATGGCATTAAACATGCCCGGGCATGGTGAGAGCATGCACACACGCGCGCACAGGCCTTACCGTCTCCATGTCCGTCTTCAGAGGGAAGTCATACATCAGCATGGCTGCGCAGAACAGGCTCCTACAAAATAAAACGCAGACACGCAGCGGTCAGCGCACGCGCTTAGAACACACGTAACAAAATGAACACACACATTTCTAACATAGAAACCAGTAATCACCAGCTGTGGTCAGTAATCTCATGCTTTAATTTTTAAAATGTAAATTTAAAAATGTATTCAGTAAGTGTGATAAAAAACACAAAGTAAAAGTATACATGCAGTCTCTTTGCCATCACATCAATATACATACATCATTTTATTGTTATTATTATTATTATTATATTCTTCTTTAAAGTAAGAATATGACTGATAGTGTGGTGGTTCCCAAACTGGGAGAGAGATAAAAGGATAAATAAGGTCAGTGGGTTTTCAATGTCTCCACATCATAGAGAGCAAACATGTTTGTGCTTCATAAGCTGTGATTCATTTATAAATCACACACTCAATTTCTCCAGCCTCTGCACTTGTTCTGTGAATCGTGGCCATGTTGGACCTCAAAAACATGTGACACGTTTAGAGAGCATGCGTGTCATAGACCCAGGTAGTAAATCACTTCAGACAAACACCTCGATCTGTCCGACCCTTTACGCGTCTTCTCCTCTCTGCTTTTAGGAACCTAAAGCTGAAGCTCCTCCTGCTCACTTGTTCACCTGACCGGACAGACAACTTTGCAACAGGCCGAAAGGCCTCGTCAAAGACACACGCACACGCACACGCACACGCACACCACCCGATGAGGTCCGTCGCATGTTTGGATCAAAAGCACGTGAGGTTTCAGAGTTGGTTTCAGTTACTGTGGCTTGGAATGGCCGGTGCAGCTGGATGACTGTGTTTATGTGGGCGTGTGTGTGTGTGTGTGTGTGTGTGTGTCCGGATTAAAGTCCACAGTCTGGAGACAAGTTAGCCTTTAATTATTAACAAATGGGAAAGAACACCGGCCATCACACCTCTGCACACACACACACACACACACACACACACACACACACAAACACACGCACACACACACACACACGGTAGCAGACCAATAGCAGAGCAGGATGCTCTCTCGCTGGATCAGGAAGGGTGTGAACATGACAACTGCCGCCTCACCCTCCCGCCTGGCACCAAAGAAACAAAGACAGTCAGGTGGGGCCCGTGTGTGTGTGTGTGTGTACGTGTGTGTGTGTGTGTGTGTGTGTGTACGTGTGCGTGTGTTAGTGGGCGTGTATTCTAATCTGGGTTTTGTATTGTGTTGTAGTTCAACGGCAGGTCAAGCAAAGGCTCCATTGTGCTTGTGGATCACACACACACACACACACACACACACACACACACACACACACACACACACACACACACACACACACACACACACACACACACACACACACACACACACACACAGGTATGAGGCTCAGCGTAAAAAGGCATTGTTCCTACGGACGCAGTTCATTCAACGGGCCCTGCGTGGAAGTCCCCTGGCCGTGTCTGTCCCCTGGCCGTGTCTGTCCCCTGGCCGTGTCTGTCCCCCTGGCCGTGTCTGTCCCCTGGCCGTGTCTGTCCCCCTGGCCGTGTCTGTCCCCTCGCCGTGTCTGTCCCCTGGCTGTGTCTGTCTCCTGGCCGTGTCTGTCCCCCTGGCCGCGTCTGTCCCCTGGCTGTGTCTGTCCCCCTGGCCGTGTCTGTCCCCTGGCCGTGTCTGTCCCCTCGCCGTGTCTGTCCCCTGGCCGTGTCTGTCCCCTCGCCGTGTCTGTCCCCTGGCCGTGTCTGTCTCCTGGCCGTGTCTGTCCCCCTGGCCGTGTCTGTCCCCCTGGCCGCGTCTGTCCCCTCGCCGCGTCTGTCCCCTGGCTGTGTCTGTCTCCTGGCCGTGTCTGTCCCCCTGGCCGTGTCTGTCCCCTGGCCGTGTCTGTCCCCTCGCCGTGTCTGTCCCCTGGCCGTGTCTGTCCCCTCGCCGTGTCTGTCCCCTGGCTGTGTCTGTCTCCTGGCCGTGTCTGTCCCCCTGGCCGTGTCTGTCCCCTGGCCGTGTCTGTCCCCTGGCCGTGTCTGTCCCCTGGCCGTGTCTGTCCCGTTATTGGTCCTAATAGCGATGCACTAAAAGGCACACGTCAGCGACGGAAAGCACCATTTTTATCAGATGATCAAATATAATATCTGTAAGTCAAAGAATATAAAGTGATAACGAGCGGGGCAGCAGAGGGTAAATGAGGCACAGGGCAAAAAGCAGAAACTATATGATGTCATTTGTTGTTTTATGGGACTGTTTTAAAGCCTCAACTACGATAGTGTGACTACGCAACGCAAATCCAAGTTGGCGGCGGTTAAAAAAAACAAAATAGGCAGTGACTCTGGAGGAGGGACACTTTGGTGGAGACGCACGTCTCCGGTAGGCTAGCGACCCGTCAATCAAAAAGTAGCCCTGACTTAAAGCAAGTCTTTTTTATGAGCCGCCCCCTTTCCCTGAAGGGGGCCGTAACTCCAACGACACGCTGCACGGAAGAAGACCTCAGGACCTCAGACCCTCAGGACCTCAGGACCTCAGATCCTCAGACCCTCAAGACCTCAGATCCTCAGGACCTCAGATCCTCAGGACCTGAGGACCTGAGGACCTCAGATCCTCAGGACCTCAGGACCTCAGACCCTCTCCCTGCTCCCCAGTTTTGTCATCCCACAGACCAAGTGACCGCTGATGGAGGCGATGGGCAGTCGTCACACTGATCCGTGTAAGGGGTCGATGAGGACACGCGGGAAGGACAACGATGTCTTTCGGGCAGATGGAAAGCGGACGGCCAGAGAGCCTCCAGCTCCCTTCTGACGGAGTCGCAGCCACCGTGACGGGAAGGAACCGGCGCGCGCTGCTTATCTGTAAATAAGCAGCTCCAGCTGCAGTTGTTGGGAACTATTTTCTCTCCCTACCAATGTGTGTGTGTGTGTGTGTTTGTACACGTCAAGTGCGGTCTGCAAATATTGTCCTTCTCAGGTCAGTGGAGCTACTGTGTACCCCCCCCCCCCCTCCACCCCCCACTCAGCAAACACTTCCCTGACCCCGCTCTCCTTCTCCACCCGCAGGTCGCCCCCCCACCCAGATCTTCCCGCACGCCTCTTCTTCTTCACTGCTGTTGTCTGTCCGAACACGCTGCTTTCTCTCCTCTCACGCTTTGTGAATGATGTAAAACAACACGACTGAGGGCGGAAAATATTGTGGCTCGAAGTCCTTGGCTGCCGACTCAACCGCGCACACACACACACACACACACACACACACACACACACACACTCATAACACACTTGCGGCAGCCGCACAGAGTTTCTGCAAGCTCGACAGAAAATACACACTAAATCACTAAAGGACTAAATTATTGCACACGCGCGCACACACACACACACACACACACTCGAGCAGACACGGACACACAAACTCTGTTTAATGGCAACAGGCTGGAGGATGATGAGATCACCAGAGAGCAGAAACCTCCAGACAACGGCGTTGTCCAAGAACACACACACACACACACACACACACACACACACACACACACACACACACACACACACACACTGCCCCTTCAGTCTCACCTCACGTTGGTTACACTACAACTGCCACTTTCATCCCAAATCGCCGCTCGCGTGAAACTTCGGCGAAAGTTGTTCTTCAAACCCAGCGTCTCAATCGGGCCGCGTGAGTCGTCAAGGCGATGAGATCATCTTTACTCCCCCCCCCCCCCTCACTGTCCCTCCCTGCTCCCTAGTTTCAACCTCTTACCTCACTTCCTACTCCCCTGATAACGCCTCCCATGCTCTCACTCCCCTCAATCTAAAAAGGGCCGCTGGGGCCCCCCCGCTGAAGCCCCCACTTCCCATTCTGGCTTCATATTCGCTCATCTGAGCCACCGACCCACCTCATCCTTTCAGCCCCCACCCCCCCTTCCAAGCACACACACGCACACGCGCACACACACACACACACACACACACACACACGCGCGTCTCTCTCCTGCTCCTCCTCTTCAGCAGATTGCAGCCTGCAGAGCTCGAGGGAAGCCAGAGGTGGCCGTCAACAGGAGGGGGGGGGGGGGGGGTGTGAGGGTCCACCATCACGCGAAAGACAACAACAGTCAACAAAAGACACACAAGGCTCAAATACTGAGTGCCTGTGTGAGCACCTCGAGCCGTACTTATCAAGGAGAGCAACATTTTTGAGGCTTTCCAGACAGCGGATGGGGGCCGGGGGAGGAGGTGGGGGGGGGGGGGGGGGAGAGGGGGAGAAAGCCAGCGAGTGAGAGAGGGAGAAGCGGAAGCCCTCCGAGTTTAGTCTGACTGTTATTATTTCCACACTGGGTGATGGGTCGCAGAGTGAAGCCAAATAGGGGGGGGGGGGGCTGCTGCAGGGGGCCTGCGGTTTCCTGTCCTGACACACTCACATTGCATCTCCCTACCCGAATAATGAGGAGAGACGTGTGTGTGTGCGTGTGTGTGTGTGTGTGTGTGTGTGTGTGTGTGTGGGGGGGGGGGGCAAAGAAAACAGCCGCTCCGACCAAACTATGTCAGAGTGGAAGTGGAAAGAACGGGGAAGAAAACTAAGTGGGGTTTGACCAAAATATGACAAAACTTCAATGAACCTCAAACATGGGGGCCTTGAGGGGGTGGGCCACTGTAGCTCTCACACACACACACACACACACACACACACACGCACGCACACACACACGTGTGCTCACTTCCAACTGAAAAACCACCGGCTCCTCGGCATGCAGGGGTTTAATGTTTAGCCCTAATGTTCCCTGGAACATGCCCTTTGAGCAGTGTGTGTGTGTGTGTGTGCACATTTTGTTCCACCAGATAACATCAGCGTGTTGATTCATGGGAGGGGAGGTGGGAGGTGGGGGGGGGGGGGGCATTCTCAAATAAAACAAATATCTAACAAATGAATAAAGAACGAGGTCATCCTCTTTTCTCAAAATTTTCTAGAGAGGTGGACGAGTTTTAAGTAAGACAAAAGAGGCAGAGAGAGAGAGGGGGGGGGAGGGGGAGAGAGGGGGAGAGAGAGAGGTCGCCCTCATTCCACCCCCCACATCCACATCCCTCTCTCCTCCCTTCTTTCTCCTCTTTCCCTCTTACTCCGGCTCTAAACAGGATAAGGGCTTCATATGCCAAGTGGAATGTGTGACGCAAGCCTCAGCCTTGAAACAAAGCACAGGAAGCAGGGAGAGACACACACACACACACACACACACACACACACACACACACACACACACACACACACAGATGTGTGTGAGAAACCAGAGGTATGACAAAGAAACTCAGGTGGACTGTTTGAACACACACACCTGTCACCACACCGTATGTGTGTGTGTGTGTGACATTGACGACCATCTGTCACACACACACACACACACACACACACACACACACACACACACACGCACGCACCTCCAGCTGAGACGCAGAGCGCTTCAGATGTGTTGTCAAGAGAAAAATGTCAAATGATCCCAACTTGTCCTCGGTGTTGTTGTTGTTGTTGTTGTAATATTTTAAATACATTTAGGACACACATGCAGCCGCGTGCACGTTATCACCTCGGACTCGCGGATTTCGGGGTGATCGTCAATATTTAAATGTCATTTCTAAAATGAAAACAGCGAATCGCATAAACCAACAAAAGCAGATGTGCTGATCTGACTGATGACTCGACAGCAAGCGGCTCCGTTTCCCTCACGATCTTGTGTTTGACTATTTAATTAAACCTCGCGGTGTTCTATAAACGGCTCTGCGGGCTATAAATAGCAGCGTGTCCCTACAGACCACCGGAACATCATTTATCCACCAAACGAAATAAAGCTCCCCGATGAAACACATCGATCCGACACACACGACCAAACATCGATAGAAAGAACTTTGCACCACGATGAGGCTGATCAACCACCCGCGTCCTCTCCTTTACGCACTAACGCGCGTAAAACAGCGCGCAGCGCGGCGTCAGACGGGGGGGGGGGGGGGGGGGTCACACTTACTGCTGTGTGGACGGAGAGTCTGCGTCCAGGAGACGGGGACGGTTCCGCTGCGGGTCCGCGGGACAGACGCGCTTAGAAGCGGCTCGCAGGCGACGATCGGCGCTCCGCGGCGTCACTCGCATCCGAGGAAAAAGAGGCGCAAACGGAGCGGTGCGCTCGGCCGATTGCTCCACCAAACTTCCCCAAGTTACGAAACTCGCTCCCCCGCTGAGTGCGTGCGTGCGTGTGTGTGTCTCTCTCCGGGGTTTTGTCGTTTAGAAACTATTGCCGTCACATGATCCGGTCTGGCTGTGTGCGTTCTCCGTGGGGTCGGGCCCGCGGGGCGGGGCGGGGCGGGACCGGGGCGGGGTGGCCCGCTGCGCGCGCGCGCGCGGGCTTGCGCGTGTGTTTGTGCGCGTGCCGGTGATCACGTGTTTGTGCTGCTGCGTTTTTAATGTCGGGGTGGAGAAAAGGGAGGAGGCCGCGCGGATGTTGTGTAGAAAGACAACTTTATCAAAACAAACTAAATAATACAAATAGAAATAAAACCTTTAAGTACTAATATTCCTCACTTGGCGGAGCGGAAGGGAAAGTATATGCCTATTGTTACCTGTGTATAATGGAGGGCGTAAAGCTGGAGTCCATTGTAGTTGTGTTATATATGCTATAAGCTGCTATTTGCTCTTCTTGGAGACAAATTGGGACTTTTCAAACTACTACAATCTTAATGTGTAACGCCAGTGCAAAGTGAGTTTAATACTCAGTGCATTTCAATGTTCACTATAATAAATATGACACTTGACAGGAATGCGAGTTGAGCAATAAACTTGTTGAATTAAAGGTACAATAAGAGCTTTCATTTTGTGTTGAATTGGGCATTTCCTGTTAACAACAACTGGTCCTCTTTCTCAGCAGTCCTTTCATCCAAACCTCTCATTCTACTGCGGCAGTCCTGCTTCTCCCTCGCCTCCCTCCCCTCCGGGATGGCGGCCCAGGGCCTTCGGCGGCTCGGCGTGGGGACCTGTGGAGCGGCCAGGTGGAGGTCTGCTCCCGGGGCTGAGGGTGAATCTGGGCCGTCTGATGAAGAAGATCTAATCCGATCCGTTGCTGCGGCACCCGAAGCATTGGGAATAATTATATAAACGTAGTATTTTCTCAGCAGGTCATAGAGAGGCATCAGTTAAATTCTTTCCTCACACAAATCAGAAATTGCAGCACCCAGTGCAAACATTATGTGAGTGAAATGTACTTTTAAATTTCGGTGTACATTTAATTTAGCCAACATAGTTCAACGTAGTTTGACGTGTGTGTGTGTTGAAGAAAGCAGGAGGCTCTGGGTGCGACACGAGGACCTGCATAAATGTTACTAGGTGCAATTATTAAGTGCATAGATTACACATGATCATGCAACAGTACGTTTATAAAGATGCCTGATCTGTGTGTTTTCGAAGGCCGCGGTCTATGCAGGTGCTTGTTGTTTCACGCCCGGACACCTGCTCTCTGGCATGCACAACACCCCAGTTTGAACTGTAATTCCGTTTTATTCTGCCCCCTGAATGAATGCTGATGATTGATCAGCTGGCAGGTGTCCCTTAACATCTTTCATCATGGCGCCTCGAGCCAAATTCCCTGTTACGTTTTTGGCAAGGACCCATCGTAGAACCAACGCACGCCCAACCGCATCTGTCTTCTATTTTAAACCTTCCAATAACGCCCAGATAACCTTCGTCACCCCCGAATAGTTTGTGACGCCGCAGATGCCGGGTGCACTCTTCCATTCCTTGATTGGTTTCTGGCACATTAACACCGTTTCTTATGAAAACTCCTGCTGTGCATATTTGTGGAGACACACACACACACACACACACCCGTCGCGTGCACAACCTGCGATCTGTCCCTCCAGTCTCTGCGTGCAGGGACGCTACGAGGGGGGGGGGGGGACTGTTGAAGCAAGGCAGCCGGCATGTGACAGCTGTTATTTCAAGCTGGGGCTCTGTATCAGTGCAGGTGGAAGCCTTTCGAGTGCAAGCGGGCGTCCGCTCGGGCTCAGGGCGGCTCCGTCGCCACGGGAGCAGGTTGGGAACCCGGTGGAGGGGCTGGTGGATGCGCACGGTGCGCCGTGAGCCTTAATGTACTATAGACTATTTTTACAAACCGCCAAGAAAGATAATAGAAGTTAAAAGGTCCTTTCGCATTGTGTTCCCTTTTCCTCCCCTGGGCATGAACCTTTTTGTTTCCCCCCCATTTAGAAGCATGACATTGACAAACAGGTACAACAGGGTGCGTTCATCATACCGCATGATGAGGATTGACAGGCGCTGCTCGTTCTCCAAGGTTACGTACGATGTCATGATTTATCTGCAGGTAGATAATGTTCACGCAGAAATGAGCCATAGAAGCTTTGCATTCAAGCCAGATGCCACAAGTATCACACACACACACACACACACACACACACACACACCCACAGTACATTCTCACGTCGTGTGTGTCTGTGTGAGTTGGTACATGCATGAACCAGCAAGTGAAGAGCCGTTAGCGGCCACTTCTTTATTCTTTTAATCGGGGGAGCTTTAACTTTTCACCTCATTGGGCTCAGCAGGCATGTGCGTCCATTATTCATCAGCTGCAAAGTGCTGCTAAAAACAACTTGTAACTAATTCAGGGGCCTCCGCTGAATAAAAGGAAGGTATGTGAAAATCCATTTCAAGATGTTGTTTTAAGTGAACATCACGGGGTTTTTGCTTTTGTCACATCGGTTGAGATGCGCAGATATTTAATCCAGACACAGGGAGCGAGAGCCCGGACTCGTCTCTGCACCTCCAAGTCCCCACAAACAACACTGAGAACACGTCTCAGCTGCAGATTTTACAGACCACAACATCCGTGCATTCAGAATAGTCTCAAATTAAGAGCAACTGCAACAGGCGGGGCAAAGGTCAGCGTCACGCGTCCTGACACCCCGTCGCCTTACGAGGTCAGATGGAGATGGAGATGCACACGCGAGTTTTCCAGTTCAAAGTAACGACTCAGCACGAGCTGCACGTCAACGGCAGAATAGAACAGGCGATGACAGGTGTTTGGAGAATGCGTGCTCATGCAGTCATGAGCCGAACCGTCACAAAATATATAACATAAAAGAGTGTGAGTGTGAATGTGTGCAGTTGCAGTATTGATCTAAACGTGTGCCAGGAAGGTGTGTGCAATATCAGAGGTTCCAGTTGTGAAGACACCCCAAAAAGCGTCTTCACAACTGGAACCAGACAAAAAAAAACAATCCCTGTAATAAGGTGTCTGTCTGGTGAAAGGTGATTTACTCATCAAGGCACAAACACGCAGCCCCTTCATTGTTTTCAGTGAGACCCCTGCACGGACACACAACTGGTGCTCTTAATAACCTTATTCCACCTCTGCTCCAAACAGCGTTGGGTGATCTGGCAAGGTGCCAATCCAAAACACGATGAAGTATGTGTTCCTGCGCAGCTAATCGCTACGGTGCATCTGGCCACCGTTCAGGGGAAAGATGAGACGATATGTCACCTCCATATCTCCCCAGAGAATCTTCTTACAAGCCACTTTGCAGTGTATTTATAAGATTATAAATGATCGCATTCACAGTAAAGAAAACAGTCCATGTTGACTCAGGCTGTGCCGATTTACTGATGCAGAACGCGAAAGACAGTTTAAAGAGGGCAATAAAAATCTATCCCACAAAACGTTCAACCGGTAGCACGACGTGTAGCAACGCGCAGAAACAGGTGAAGAAGAAGAAGCTGGATCATCATTAGAAAAAAGACATAAGAGAGATTAAAGACGCCTGCTTATGTCTCTCTAGTATCATTAATCTACGAATAAAATCAAAAGCTATTCTGACTCAAATATCTAACGTCCATTTGACTTTTTAATTTTATCTCTGTCGTCGTGTAAAATGAGGGGAAAAGTATGAAATGGTCGGAGGACTAGAAGGTTTCTGGAACAACAAATGGTGGAAGGAGGTCTCTGAAGACATCAGGACCGCAGAGAACCTTCACATCTTCAGACTAAAGACTCACCTCTTCACACTCCACCTCCACTAAACAAACTGTAGCACTTATTGTACTTATAATGGTTCTTATCTATAGCAAGTTGTAAATCAGCCTATTTGATGAAATTTCACTTTGTTTCTTGTTCTTCCGAGTTCGTATCCTTACGTTTGAAATGCACTTATCGTAAGTCGCTTTGGATAAAAGCGTCAGCTAAATGACCTGTAATGTGACATTGTAGCCTTTACTGTGGCTTCAGTATTAAACGAATTACTTTGCTTTGGCTCAAAATGCTCTGGCGCCCTGTGCATTTTACAAAAGATTGTAAGATTGTGTGGATGTGTTTTAATTCCGTCCTTTCAGGCAAGTATATTAACTTTACGCTCTATTTTCTTTAGTGTTTCATAGTTTAATTCTCTGCCTTGTGTTTTTCTGTAATAAAATATAGTTGTTGATGTGTTTTTTTTAATCTTCATAAAAAAAAATTCTGAACACAGTTCATAATTTTGACAATTTTGATCGATGCAGAAACTGAAAAAGTCCCACTTTAATTGCATGAGTTGAAATGACTGAGACAAGGGAGAAGACATGACCGGGTTCCTGTTTGAATGGTTTTTCTGCAGGCACGAAGACGAGCACACCAGCACTGCACCGGGTCAGACGGGACGGCCTCCGGGCCTCGGGCCAGTATCACATGTTCTCCTTTCCAGGGTTCTGTTTGGTTAGCAGGGGGCCGGAGGTGTTGCAGCGGTTCCTCTTGGGGAGAGGAAGTTTCGCCTCGTCTCTGCTTTCAGAGATTAGATCACACACGACGACGGCAGCAACGAAGAGGTGACTCTTTTTTTTTATTAAGGCATTTCTGTGGTTCCATCTCTTCATCTCCCACCGAGCAGGGCTTACTGCTGCTGATACACCAGCACTGGCATGAGGGGGGGGGGGGTTGAAAATGGCAACAACAAACAAGGTGATGAGGAAAAGGAGTTCTGTGGAAGGCACAGAGACAGAAGCCAGATTCCAGATAGGATTTCACCGCCAACTTGAAAACACAAAAGGTGAAATGGAAAATAACGAAACAAGAGCTGCAGCTCCAACAAAAGTAAATGTCACACCTTCCTCTTTGCAACCTCATCATGATTTGTGCTTCGAAACTCTTCCAACGTAGTGCTCGCATTTTCTCCCCCCCCCTCCCCCCCCCGCTCTGGAAATCCATCCATTTCCGGATGCAGATATCCAAATGTCAACATGTTAACACGTATCGACCAATCCATCCTGTCGATGTTCTTCAACAAACCCCAAATGTAAACCGCGTGGCGGCGCTAGAGAGGAATTCCGAGGATCATTCATCCTCTGGGGACCAGGAAAAAGTGCAAACGCAGTCACACGACCATCTCCATCTCGCGGATGCGATCAGAGGCTGTGGTTTAAACGGGCAACAGAACCTCCCTCCACGGCTCGCTGCAGTGCAGGCCGGCCCGCTCACTCCCCATTGGCTTCTGAAGAGCAGAAACCATCAGCAGATGGGACAAGAAGCGACGAGAAAGAGACTATTCGGCGCTCACGTATTAAATCTCCCACTTCACGAGAACAAAACACGTCCCACACTGCAGGAGGAAGACACAAAGAAACAAGGGGGACATCCTAAAAACTATTAAACAGATGGAATGATAAGAGTTAGATTGTGATCCACAAGTGTTTCTGTAATAAAGATCGGTGACTCTGTTCTGATGGGGAACCATCACATCTCTGTCTCTGCATCCAGCACAGGAGGTGTGGAGCAGCTACACGCTCGACGCTGTAAGAACAAACACCGTGACTCCTCTGGGCTCCAGGCAATCCTCTGCCGTCTGCATTTCCCCCGTATATCACCACAACACTGGGGTGTGTGTGTGTGTGTGTGTGTGTGTCTTTGTCATTTAGAGTGAGTTTGCCTTGAGGCGGCATTTAAAAAGTGACTGACTGAGACACAAAGTCAACAGGAAGGAAAATCTGTCCGCCCAAATCAACAACGCAAAACGCACACCGCTGTTGTTCACAGGCACGACTAAAAATGGGAGGAGTCGACCCTGGAATTTTTGTCAATTATTATTTATAATTATTATTCGAAAGTTTCATTTGAGTCACAGTTAATTATTGAATCATCTCTTGTTGACAACCTGAATTCCCCTCTGATCCAGAGCTGAAACAGAAAACCACTCCAGCCTCCGGTTTTAATTTGCCGCTGATCCAAACTGAACACTCTGAATAAGCTGTTTGAACCAAATGTGTCCTTTGAGGACACATCACAGAGGAGCTCCTTGGCACAAAGAACAACCTGCTGCTCACAGAAGTTTGGATCAGCACGAAAAAACTGTACGAAGCAAATAAAAGGCACACGTGTGCGTGAATTACAACTTCTGGGTCGAAGTCAGCGACGACTCTGGAAGGTGACGGTGTCCACGTGGAGCCGTCTTTATTCCCCCGGATGTAATGATGAGTTAGATCCGACGCTGATGGAGGCGGAGGTTGATGGGTGTTGTAGTGGTGGTGGTGTTCAATGTTACCCATAACAGTTGATTGACATGTAGGTTTAACCAATAGGAAGCCTTAGGTCGGTTGGTTTATTTGGTATTTGCAACGGTCAGCCATGCAAAAATGACAAAACTATTCTGTTCTATTCAGTTATGACAGTACTAATAAATAATTAGAGGCAAAATATCAACCAAAAATACCTCTACAGGTCACGAATAGATCAATAGACATTATGTGCATCATCAGTCCACGCGTAGGCGTCACTGAACTGTTGTATCAACGTACCTGTGGTCGCGTTCATCACATTACAGGTCATTTAGCCGACGCTTTCATCCAAAGCGACTTATAATGCATTTTTTTACAATGCCGGGGAGCAATTAGGGGTTAGGCGTCTTGCTCAGAGACACTTGGGGACACGGGACATGGAGCAGCCGGGGCCCGAACCGAGCGGGTGCGTTCCTGCCGCAATATTATCTGCCTCTACCTGCAATCAAACAGGACCTCCTCACAGAGCATCTCATATCGGTTCACATCAGTCACAGCAGTTGAACTGCAGATTAGGGGCGGCGCGGCGGGCAGGCGGGGCGGCGGGCGGGGCGGCGGGCAGGCGGCGGGCGGGCGGGGCGGCGGCGCAGGTTCGAAGGAAGTCACCCAGTTCTTGAGAGCCGAGCTGGAACAATGCCCGGCTTCAGAATACACAATTCCTTCCACAACACAATTACTGATTCTTGTCAAACAAGGGTGGGGCCAGACTGGCCTCCATGATAGCCAGTGTGTGACTTGTTTGTCTCCTCATCAATGTGTGTGTGTGTGTGTAGGCCGTGCGTGCAGGGTGGGGCCTCTGTGAGGCGTCGCCCCCACCCTGCAGGGAGTTGCGCTTCCTCTCCAGGGTTCAGAAATAACCAACAGACGGGTTTATTGTTTAAGAAAACCTGCCGGCTGTCTCTGTCGCACACGCACACGTACACGCACACAACGACCCTCCTCTCCTGTTACAGATCGCAGTAACTGACAAGTAGAAGTTTAGTTACGCCCTCTCTCAGAGGAAGGGAGAAAGAAGAGAGGGCGTGAGAGAGAGAGGAGGGGGGGTAAGGAGGGGTTTTGTGGACACTCGATGTGCTGCGCTGTCGACGGCGCTGGTCACACCCAAACTGCAGCGCCTGACCTTCTACAACAAACAGAAACACCCTCACACACACACACACACACACACACACACACACACGTAACATCATCCCTCGCGGTCCTTTCCGCGCTCGGCCCGCTGGTCCACGTTAGCGGTTTGTGACTCAGCAGGGCGACTACAATCCGCCTCTTTCACAATCGGGCCCCTCGGGCCGCGAGGTCACTGCGCTCTCATGTCCTCCGTACTCACCGCCGGAGGTACTCGCCTCCCCTCGAGGAATTCCACTTAATTCAACACAAAGCACGGTCTGGGATTCACGGGGCGATCGTGTTTCAGGAGTATCGATCACTTTCAGCAGAGCGTAAATGTACAGAGGACAGAAACCAGAGAAACATACGATGAATAAGACTTTTCATTAAATGCTGAACATGTGAAGTCCAGTAAACAAAGCAGCTGCATGTCGCAACTGCACTGAAACTTACCAGTAAATAAAACAACTCACTTGTTTCTCCATCTTCCTCCATTGTCTAGTTTTTAAGTACAGTGCAGCACCAATAAGCACTTAGTCGGTGATGTGCTTGATTACAACGCTGTATTATATATACGGGTTTATGGTTTAGGTTAAAGATTTAGAAACCAAAGATACTGCAAAGGTGGCTACAAGGCCGATTATTACCATTCAGATTAACAAAACGGCAACAATCTAAAAGAAAAGAAAAAGAAACTTTTGTTACAAAACCGGACAAAGTAACAAAATCCTTTTTACAAATCGTTTTACAAAAACACGGAAACCTGCTCTGATAAGTGAATTTTATCAAACGTCAGGGAGTTTTTCACCGCTGGAAAAGCACCAGGCAGTAAAATCTAAAATGGCAGCGTCCTGGACCGATGCAACAATAGTGTGCGATAAGAAATACAAAAAAGAAAGAAGCTAAGAATTATTATATATATTAATTATTATATTAAGATATATTTTGACACAAAATATTCCTCAAAAAATTTACTAAAATAGAATACAAATTGCTGATGCAAGAAAATGTAACAAAATTAAAATACATGTACTTTGTATTTAAAATATGGGAAATAATTTGGCATAGCAGAGCATTCAGGTCTGAGCTGTATAATGTACATAGAATGTTAGTGTAATAAGCTATTATTACATTTTATTAATTAAAAGACACCAACTTTATTGATCATATAACTGTATATATAAGTGGTGAAAGCATCACACATTAGGCCGGTGTATACTATGAGGAGGACATAGAACTACACAGGGGCCTAATAAAACGGTGTGTATAGACCAAAAATGAATAAAAATAAAAGGTAAGTAGTAAATCAGTAAATGATTGCTAGCTTGATATTAGAACCATCACTAAAAACGTGTCCAGATGGACGAGCTCATGTAATTGGAAGAGAATCCGGTCAAGTAAAATAAGTAAAAAATAAAAACAAATAAAAGTAGTTTTTTCTTTAACTGGTCCTCAGTAGCCCACAGACTGGGCCAACCAGCTATAGAACGTCTTTCTATCCATGAATCTACATAATTGCTTACAAATAAAGCCGAGGCGGAAGGCGGAAACCAACAGGATCATTCTACAGAACGCCTTTGAGGAAATGTGCAGAGGCACGCCTAGTTTCAAACTCAATACTTACAGGTGAATTTCAATGGAAACGAATGACTAGATTCTTCAGAACTACAGGAATAGTTGCCAACACATTCCAGCTGGTGTCGGCGGAACGGTGGAACACGCGCTGCCAATCATCCGTCGGTCTCAGTACCTGCATACGTGCAACGACAGTGGAATCTATTACACATATTTTACGGTTATGTCCTAATTTAAGTGCATGCTGGAGAGAAGATACTGCAACAGGACATCCAACAGGACCCCACGGTGGCCTGAGCGCACAGCGGTCAGCAGTGTCAGTACGACACACGGGTCCAGAGAGGTTTGGACACCCGTCGAACGGAACAAAGGACACATTGGTTATGACTCCAAAAGGCCCTCTTTAAAAGCGACGGGGTCCCGTTAATGCAGAGAGGCTGATTGCCGTAGGCGGCTCGGCCCTCTGGCTGAACTGTGACTCGCCCGATACGCACACGATACACACGCACGATACACACACACACGATACACACACGCCTCTGCTGCTCAGCTACACGGATGCTTGACGGTGATTCAGTCAATATTTGCTATTAAACAAGAAGCTCGTTAAAATAAGACCGTTTACGATCTCTTTATGTAATGCCGATGATAACTTTCGGTTATCGAGGGTGTGGCCCAATAACGCTCAGCGTTTAAAAACGTTAATGTGCGTTAATCAGCAGCCATAAAGCTTTTTTCTTTAGTTGCCACCCGAAACCTCAAAGCAAACACTTATGATCACATCTATAACGCTGCTTAACATCGTTTTACCTTCAAACTAACAGCACTCAGGGCAAATCACCAGTGAGAAACCCCCCTGCGTCGGAGTGGTATTAACGCAGTGCTTTACCGCGTTTGTTTGTGTAGCGTTTTGTCACTTGAGGGTTGAACGAGAAACGGCAGGAGGGTTTTTTCTGTTGAATGTCCAAGAACAAAAGGAATCGAATGTCCAAGAACAAAAGGAAGTGTTTATGCTACGATGTTTTTGAATACCTGTGTCAAGCAATTAACACAAACACGCAGTCCAACCCACAGAGTTAAATTTAGTGAGATTACATCGGAATGCATGATGTAAGTATGACTGAACACGTCATTGTGCAACAGTGACATGTTAACTACTCCAAAGACAATGACTTTAAATTAAAGTTGTGTTGTTTCTCTGACTGACCACTCCCTCCCACATAAAGAGTTTATTGAGAACACGTCATTGTGCAACGCTGACACGGTAACAACAGATTGCACAAGTGGGAGGACGGTACGTGCGCGCCTGCCACCGACCCGTTGCTGCATTTTTACGTATACATACATTAGTTTTTCCTTCTAAAATAAGTACATACATGCATACATAGTGTATATGTCACTTTGTATGGTCAGACTCCCCTTTTGCCTTCAGAACTGCCTTAATTCTTAGTTCATTCAACCAGTTGCTGGAAACGTTCCTCACAGATTTTGGGTTCATAATGACGTGACAGCGTCCCGCGGTGTCCCCCGGAGGGTCTCCTGAGGCGGTCGCCAGTCTTCTGCAGGGTTCCACGCGTTGAGCAGCAGTCCATCATTACTTCCACACAGGGAGGCCATCCAGAACTTTAACGTATCCTCAACTGCAGTAGTGAAAACCATCAACCGCTACGACGAAACTGGCTCTCGTGAGGGCCGCTCGGGACAGGAGGCCCACGGGTCGCCTCTGCTGCAGAGATGTTCATTAGAGTAAACAAACCGCAGACGAGAGCCCACATGCACATTCGCTTCAAGTAAAAGAAACGTCTCAACAGAAACTGGTCAAAGGCGACGGCGTGGAAAAAGCCACAACAAGAGGAGGAACTTTCTTGGGCGAAGAACTAAAGGAATGGAAACTCAACCAGTGAGAGACAGTGAGAGGTCGTCTGTGTGGCCTTTGTGGCCTTTGAACGATCCGGGTGCTTCAGGTGAAGCAGCTGCTCATCAAGAGCTGGAGGCGCACTAGTGCTTTATGAGCCGTCACCGACCCCGTCCCACCTTTTGCACTGACCCGTGCGCGCTCATCTCGGCGCTCGATGTAGTCTATGGGCGAGTGAAGGTGAAGAAACGCTGCCAGCCGTCCGTCCACAAACATCTCAACAACTCCAAGATGGGCTGCAAATCAATTTGGCGAAGCTAATTCATGGTTCCCAGAAGATGAATCCTTAATACATAATATCCATAACCCATTTCTCTCCTTTTATTTAAGCAGTTGAGTTTTATGAACCTATGCCATTTCTATACAGTTTTTGGAAAGTGGATACTTGTAACAACAGAATATCATGTTTATTCATGGGGTCGTCGTGGCGCAGGGGTTAGAGAAGGTGTGCTGGGAAGCACAAGGTTGGTGGTTTGAGTCCAGGCTGCCCCATGTTCCATGTCGAAGTGTCCCTGAGCAAGACACCTAACCCCTAATTGCTCCCCGGGCAAAAATGTGAAAAAGCCATGGGTTTAAATAGTAATGTAAGTCGCTTTGGATAAAAGCGTCTGCTAAATGACCTGTAATGTATTGTAATGTTTACATGTTGATATAAATACTAACATTTAGAGAAGAATTGCTTCATAGAGCTGCGAGGTTTTCTACCAGAGCTTTTGCAGCTGATTTCCATGAACTGATTAGTTTGACAGTTGACAGAACTGCGACTACGACCTGAAACCACAACATATACCAAGACCGTGTCCTACTGCCTACATTTGAAATACGTTTAGTAACTAGATGGAGGTAAACGGACCTCGATGACTTCACACACACACACACACCCTGCCCTCCAACTGCTACGAATAATCCAGATGTAATTATCACTTCCCCTCTGGTGGACACAGCGAGGCGGAGGGAGATGGTGGGGGGTCATGTGGTGGAGCTGGGTGCAGGGCCCGAGCTGGAGTGTAGAAGAGTGAACAGATGCAAAGTCAACACACACACACACACACACACACACACACACAGCTCTGTCTGCAGACAGCGTAGGCGGCCAGTGATGCTGCACCCGACCACAGAGCCAAAAAAATCTGCTCACGGATGCCAAGTTTCATGCAGTGACGCGGGGCGCCGTCGCCTCGTACCCTTTTCAACCTGGTAGGAGCTCCGACACGGCAGGTTCGCCCACGCTGTAACACACACACACACACAAACACACACGCACGCACGCCCAGCGGGTTGTTTGGTTAGGATCAAGACTTGAGCTTGTTTTATACAGCGGAGTGATTGGTGCGAGATTTCGTTGACAGCACTAATTATGATTATTCAATCGTTGATCCCTGGTTACCAAATAAACGCTTGGAGACGCCTTTGACCAACAATGCAACACCGCGTCGCCTCAGCTAAAAGGAGGCACTGCGCACAAACATTGAAGAGGACACATTCAGTGCTTTTGCAAATATGTTTTGATACGTGCAGCATTCAACACACCAAAAAAAACGTCTTTAGTCTTAGTGAAAATTGTAAACATGAGCTCATGATTTCCACCTCTACTGGAGCGTAAAAACACAAAACTAAAAAAAAAAAAGAGTAGAACTCTAGGAAACCTCTTCAAGCGAGAACATTTCTGGGACCTTTTTGAAATTATGTTTTCAGACAACTGTGCAGTAATGTTCTATGTCCTGGATATTTTTGTTAATTATGGTCACGCAGTGACAGGAAGATGCTGACAAATGTCCGGCTGCTTGACAGTTGGGTCCCAGATCATCAAACCGTCCATCAGCAGCGCTGGGTGATTAGTATCCGTTTAGGGGTCTGAAGTTTGAAATAAGACAACCAGAGACATTTTCAAAAAAATCTGTGTATTGTAACGTCTTTGTGGGGGGGGGGGGGAGGTTCTGCTACACAAACACAAACACACGCATGGATACTAACACAGACTTGCCCCAACAAGCCGTCCTCAGGAGGAGTTCCTGGACACAAACGCACGTCTGCGTTTTAAATACAGTGTATTGTACATTTCCCATAAGCTCGAAACCTCAAATCAAGCTCCGAGCATTCCAAGTGACTGGCATGTCGGGACGCGAGGTGATCGCATCTACATTTTCACACACGCACACGCGGGGAGAGAAGGTGGGACAGACAAGTGCTGAAAGGGCATGAAATGTTTTTGGTTGTTTTTTTAAGTACAGGATGAAAATAGTGTCAATCAATTAAAACCAAAAACGCACGTGCAAGAGAGTCGGGAGTAAAAGTGTAACATCTTTACAGTGTGAATCAACAGGAAGACGGCGGGCTGCACCTCCAGTGTGTTGAATACAGTAAACGACTCATGAGCCGTCCTCTCTACCGAGCTGTCCACGTCTGAAGACGCACGTGGAAAGTCGGCGTCCCTTTCCCTTTGGACGTGGACGGGCCCCACTCGTGTTTAAAAAGGACAAAAAAGGGGGGTGAAATGGCGGAATCGGTTGAAAACGCACCGCATCCGGATACACAAGCCGAGTAAGAAAAGAAAGAGATATACAAGTTTCACGTTTGACCTCTGAAAATGAGCACCACCTTCCAAGATTTGATATCATTTAGCTTATGTCTATTGGACTTATATAACGGAATAGAAAAATAAACACTGTCATGAAGTTCATTTCTTCACCCGTCTCTCTCAGCTCACCTTTTCTTTGGAAACATCTTAGTATCATTTTGGTGAAATTGTGGTCAGAAACGTCTCGTTTCAGGCTCTGAATCTTTGTTCAAGCTTGTTTTATAACAATAAGGACATTCTTGGGCTGCGACAGCCTTATTGCATTCAACACAGGAGCATAAAACACATGAGACAGAGGGACATACATGCACAGGGGCAAAGGGAACACGTTGTTCCTACAGTAGAGGCCCAGTGGGACAGCGCAACCTTTGGGGTGTTGTTCCGATCACATGTTCATTTGGAGTTGCTGAGAGCAGCAAGTTGTCGCCTTGGGATCAAACACTCAAGGATACCGTCCTTCATCCTTTCTTAGAATTCTTTCTTTTTTAGTTTTTTTTTTATTCTGGCGCCTGGGGGAGGACGAAGGTCGAGGTCGAGAGTCATCTTAACGTGTCTCATGACCTTCTCCTCCTCTGCTTGGGGAAGAACTGAAGGGTGGTGAAGGGAGTCCGCTGTACTGATGCCCGCCCGCCCCCCCCCTCACAGCCCCCCGTCTTTGCTTGTCGTGCGGGGGTTGGGGGGAGGCGTGCGTCCTTCGGGGGTGGCATGTATGCCAAGGCCAGCGAGTAGGTCGCGAAGGCGTCCGACGGCGCTCGCCAACTGCTCCTTCTCCCCCTCCAGCGCGGTGACCTGCTCCCTCAGCCGCCCCTCGGACTGGGCCAGGGTCTCCACTTGGCCCTCCAGGCTGCAGACACGCGCGTGCGACACCTGGGGGGGGGGGGCGCAGAGGGGTTGGGAGAGAGTGACAGTTGGCATGGAGGTAATGGAAAAGAGAACTACTGTGTGTGTGTGTGTGTGTGTGTGTGTGTATCTGTGTGTGTACCTGCAGCTCCTCCAGCAAGTCCAGGTTCTGCTGCCGGAGGCTCTGATTGGTCCTCTCCAGCTGTGCGGCTCGCTGCTGTTGGGTGAGGGACGGGGGCATGTCCACCAACTCGTCCTGCAGGACGTGGTACTCCACCTCGTAGGCCTGCAGCTGCTTGGATACGTCCATCTGACACACCTGATGAGCAGAGAGCGTCTACGATGAATGAACGAGAACATCTGGGCTTCTCCGTTTCCAAAGAGAACCGAGCGGCTAAGAAAGTTCTTCTTTAAATGACTGTGATCCCAAACATTAAATTGTAGTTAGATTACTACGATTTATATATTATACTACTATAATTATAAATAACTTGTAATAAATAATAATAAACTATACTAAACATTCCTGCATAAAAAGTACTGTCGTGGAAGAGAAGCTTGAAGGCATCTGATGCTGCAGATGGGTTCAGAATAATTCCAAAGCTACAACTTGTCAGTCTGTCAGAGCGAGAAACAATCAGGTTGTACAGGGAAATGTTTGGGGATCAAAACGAGTCAGCTGAGCTCCATTAATCGTCTTTTTGTTCCCATCAGGCCCTTTGCTAGCATTGGTCATTGTCGCTTATTTACCTTTTTAAAGAGAGCTGTTAATCATCAGGCAAAAGTTGTAAACCAGACTATTACTGGTAACTGTACTACTGTTGAAAGAAGAGCAGATGTTTATTACTGTGTAGAAATACGCGTGTCTTCACTTTACTTCCGTGGAAGTTTGGCTGACGATTGGTTCCAACTCATCTGTGTGAGTTTCTGTCCTTGAGGGCAGATCTCAGCCCTCATATTAACAAGACTAATGGGAGGTTATAAAAACTTCAACAGTCCACGCTGCAACATACAGCCGCATACATGGCACCTGAGATCCTGCCGTCACAGGGGGGGTTTTGCTTTGTGAGTCACTGCACAGGCGGCGTATAGGCAACCTGGATAAGCGGCACAGCTGCACGTACAGAGCGGCAGGCTGGAGCACGACTCAACACCCTCTTCTTGCTTCCACATGCAGATCACATGGATAAATGTATACGTTCTAAAGTGTAGAGTACCTTGTGCAGGCCGTACTCGTCGAAAAACTGATGCGATGTGGCAGGTGCACATTTCTTCATGTGCGAGTTTTACACAGTAGTCAAATCCACTCAGAGAGACATCTTCAGGTGATCAATTTGATAGCAGCAAGTGATAATGTTTGTTTCATGTTTTGTTTGGTTGTTTCCTTAGTTTCTTGTGCAGATAAACACACCAGAATAATTTAAACCAGTTGATAACTGAGAGCACGGACCGTGGTGCATTCAGGAGCTCCTCGGAGGGCCGACTTCGGCGTGCTCACGAGCCGTGATTTTGAAAACAACGTGGACGCTACAAAAGAAGACGTGATGTGTTCTGAAGCTTGGCAGTTTTGGAGTTGTGGGTTTTGCAACCTAAAAGGGGCGTTTGAGGGAATTTTACAAAACGTTCCGTCTTCTCTCATGAAGACGGTTGAAGTAACTCCACGCGAGTGCCTGGTACTGTTGACACACGGTACTTGTTCCTCAATGCAAACGTAAACGCACTTTGGTGGCACTCCGCCCAACCGCTGATGTCAGCAGAGCGTGGTTCATCCTGATGAATGTCGCCACTCGAGGGGAATTCCATTTTCCATTTATGTTTGTTTCCTCGTGACCAAACTAACAGAGTTCACTTCCAGGAGCTTCTTGAGTCAAGTCGCTAATCCGTTAACGTGTGTAGAATCGCTGCTGTATGCGATGTAGGGTTACTGTCTGGCGATAAAACTTAGATTGTGTGGTGCTCTGACCTGGTTGATGGTTTTCTCCATCTGGACCAGGCCCAGATTGGGCAGCGTGGTCTTGATGAAGTCCACGATGGACTCCAGGCTCTCGTGCTGCAGGATTAGAGGCTTGTGGCTCCCAAGGAGGCTCATGGCCACCTTGAAGATGACCTCTGACCCCTGCAGGAACAACATATCTGAAAGCGGACAAAGGAGTCAAAAGCTTGACGGCTTTTTTCGTTTCAAACACGCTACAGTTGGGTAAATAATGACAGGCGCTCACAGCACAGCTTACTGTCCTGATTGGACACGTAAACGGTAGTTGTCAATGATAGATGGCTTGCGTCGGTAATAAAGGTTTAAGCAAACATAAATATAGGCCAGAGGTGTGTGAATTTGCGTGCGTGCTTTGACTGCATCAGGGTGGAGTCAGGGCTCGGCAGGAGGGCATGAGATCATCAGACAGAGAAAGAAATGGGAGCGGCGCCGAGGAGCCCCTCATGCCGCACGATATCAAAGACTACGGTGTCATGAGGATGCCCTCCCGCTGTAACGCACGCACGCACAGCGCTATGCTCAGATGAGTCTGGTTCACTGACTGAGCAGAATTAAGGAAATTAGGCATGAAAATTACAATTAAGGAATGAGGGAGACTACGTGATTATAGAAGACAATGTCTGCCTTTACGTGACAAACAGTTTCTCTGCCACACACACATACACACACACAACTTACCGAAGACTCTGGCCACAAAGCCGAGGGGGAAGTGTGAGGCGAAGGCAGTGAGGAACCAGGGGGTGGCGTACAGGCTGGGCCCGATCTCCTGCTGCTCCAGGTGGACGTAGAGGTCCCGGTGGTAGTCGTGGAGCAGCCGCGAGAGCTGGTACATTTGGATCTGACGGGAACAACGTAGCAGAGATTGTATTTTGGGTTGGTGTAGTTGAGTGTACATCCCGTGCGGATGGTGCTTTTGTTATTTACTACGTGGTTTTAGGGTTGGAATGGATGGTTTATAGCAGGGGTGGGCAAACTTTCTGGCTCAGGGGCCACATTGACTTTTAAAATTTGACAGACGGGCCGGCCGATATCAGATGGATAGAGAGTGTTCATGTCAACCAATATAAATTAGAAGTAAAAGCCAATAACTAAAAAGTAACGTGAACATTTTTACATTACATTGCATTTCAGTGGGAACAGCGTGGTTGGTCCCCCTTTTTTGCCAGTTCATGATAGTTTGGTGTCAGCTTTGTTCTGGCAATTCTCAGGACAGATCTGAGGTGTTCATCCGTGAACTGAGATCTGTGGCGTGATTTGTTGTTTGAAAGCTCGGACGCTCTCATTTGTGTACATTTGAATGCACAAACTGATCTTTCCCGTGTAGCTTCATGTTCAGCTCATTCATGTGTGTCAGTGTGTCTACAGCCAAAGCAAAATCGCGAAGCCAATCTGCGTCGCTCAGCTCTGGAAAACCATCAGCTTTCCCGATTGTTATACTGAGCATAATACACAAATCATAATACTCGGCGGGCCGGATCAAAACGCCCAACGGGCCGGGTCTGGCCCGCGGGCCGTAGTTTGCCCACCCCTGGTTTATAGCTATTTGGAGCCTATTCACTGGCTCAAAGATGTAACTCTGCCTCGGTTTAAGAATGTAAACAATACAAGGGAAAAAGGTTCGTTTCCGTGAAGTAACCTCCCACCTTTGCTCTTTGTTAGAAAGTGAATAATAGAATACCTACGCTGTTATATACAATAGCTGTTCCATATATGGATATGGAGGTAAACAAATAAGGTGCAACAGTAAATTCCCTTATTTTTGGAAAATAACGTACGGTTATAGAGTCTGACACACAAGAGATCATTTTCTCTGGAATTAACCCTCTAGCAATCAGCGCCTCTCGCTGACGGGAAGACGACGACGGGTTTCGTCACACTCGCAAAAACGTTCCACTTTTGTACGGAACATAGCATTGTCATCTAGCTCGCCAAACGGCCACGTTACCGACGCACATCGAGTGAGAGGACAGCGGAGATTCTTCTGTGTGGAAGTATTGAGTATTGGAAATTATAAAAAAAAAAAAAAAAGTATATATTTTCTAACTAAAAATATGTAACATTTTTGAGATGCATGTACAAATATACATACAGTGCGTCCGGGAAGTATTCACAGCGCTTCACTTTTTCCACATTTTGTTATGTTACAGCTTTATTCCAAAAGGGATTTAATTCATAATTTTCCTCAACATTCTACACACAAAGACCCATAATGACAAAGTGAAAACTGTTTTTTGTAATTTTTTGCAAATCTGTTAAAAAGAAAGAAAGAAAACATAACGTGTACATGAGTATTCACAGCCTTTGCCATGACTCAAAATGTAGCTGAGGTGCTTCCTGTTTCCACTGATCCTCCTTGAGATGTTTCTACAACTTGGTTGGAGTCCACCTGTGCTGAATTCAGTTGATTGGACATGATTGAGGAACGCACACACTGGTCTATATAAGGTATCACAGTAGACAGTGCACATCAGAGCAGAAACCAAGTTACTTTCCGGATGCGCTGTATAGTAAAATGTGAGATTTGTCAGTTTGGGTGTGTAGGTGACACTCACCAATTTTGTGTCCAATAAAGTGGAACAAAAAGGCTCTGTGTGCATGACTGTGTGTTTCTGTGCGTGTGTGCATTTCACCTGCAGGATAATCATGTCAGGCCTGTACTGTTTGCGGAGCCCCACGTCATACATGAGAAATTTGAGCATGTAGAAGGCGTCCTCCTCCCCCATGTGTAACAGCAGCACTCCCGCAATGAAGGACAGGCCCTGGCAGTAGCCCACCTGCAATTGCAACAATAACAAACTTGACGTCCACACATAAGGAAGGAAAAAGGGGCTTAAGCCCGTAAGACAATGGACAGTCGTTTCATTTAGTGAGAAGGGAGGTGGGGGGGCAGAGAGAGACATACACATGTATGAAGAATGGAATGGTACCTCGGGGTCCAGCAGGGAGTAGGCCTTAAGTAGATTGTACAGAGACAGCTGACCAGCCCCCAGCTGGCCCTGGAAGTACGGATGAGTGGGAAAAGTGCGACCTGGGATGGGAGAGAGAAAAACAGCGACACATGATCCATCTTTCCCAAACTTTCCGCACTGTGAGCTCAGTTGAGATATTATATTTAGTAGGAACTTGCAGATACAAATTACATTACATTGATGAGATGATTTGTCTGCAATCAACCTGTTGAAGCCGTTTAAATAGACGTGATTTATTTGACTCTTGACTGATAAAGAAGCAAGGCAGAAAAACCTGACGGGTGTGTCTTAAGGGAGGAGTCAATATATATTTTCCAACATGAAATCGGTCCTTGGAGGCAAAAAAGGTTGGGGACCCTTGTCTTAAGGGAGGAGGCCTGGCGTGAGAAGGAAGGCGGACGGGCCGCGCGCCTTTACAACAGATTGACAGATTGGGATGGGTGAGAGCCAGCTGGTAATTGGCAGGTGTGTGTTCAGGTGCTGAGCACCACTTGCAGCGCGAGACAGGGAGGCTTTCTATGGAGACAGGCAGCGTGGGGGAGATCGGATGCATGGAATGCGCTCGAGGAGCTTTATGTTAGTGAACAAAACACCACGACTCCCTCCCCTGCCTGGAGGGAAGAGTGTGTGTGTGTCTGTGAGAATGTAAGGCGTGGGACTGGTACTCCTGCTAGGTCGGTTTAAGTTTTCCGTAAGTCTTATTTAGCCACGTCGAAATTGTCCTCCGACCCCGCCCAATCTAACAGAGTGTGACAGATGAAAGACGCGGGTGAATCTGAAAAAGCGGGAGGATAGGTGCTAGCGGGAGGGCGGCGTGTGTGTGTGGCCGTTATGTGGCGGGGTGTAGCTACACTGCGTGGGGCGGAGGTGGGTGGGGGGTGTTGTGGAAGTTTGAGGGTGAAAGTGTGAAAATTAGGTTTGAGACATTAAAAGGGTACTCAGAGTTTCACCAGATGAAATGTACGGCCTTGTTTAATTTACTTTGTACAACAGCTGGATTCTCACAATACTCGATGGTCGGGTATCGCTAGCAGTTAAAGCCATGCTAGTACTTTTATCAATACGGACTATTGGTTTGGATCCAAATGTATACTCGTATGAATCAACATTGCTTTATTATCCTTCTATGAAAGGTGTTTCATAAGCAGCAATATGAGATACTCAAACATGTTTGAAATATATTTGAAGATCCCAAATCAGCCCTTATAAAGGGCTTTAAAATCTGTAACAGACGTCTTATATACAGAAGGAAGAACGTAACGTACATACAATACGCTCAGAGCGCTTACCTTTCATTTATTAGCCTGTTCTTATATGTGAAACCTCCATTTGACGAGGCTTTTCTTTCCTTACATGTGAGGGTTTAAGTGCATTTGATACAATAGACTTCTCATCCTCTTCTCATCTGCGATGTGGGTCTCAAAATCCGTATTGTTGGGCTCGGGTATATCGGACAGTGTTTCTTCATTAAAAGAAGAGCAATGAAGGATTTGTGTGTGATCACCCGATCACACACAAAGTACAAAGACGATAATTATTTGATAAATAAAAATATTTAGTGATATAAAGATTGCCTATTTGTAGTTAACAAATGACCAACACAAAAACCTTTTTAGTCTTCCACAGGCAACCAACAATAAAAGCCAGCCTTACATAACAATAAGTTCCAGTAAGGCAGTGGTTTCTAAACTTCTGTCAAGCCCCCCCTTTGATAAAATGGGAACGTCGAACGTTCATTAGTTCATTTTCAATGTTCAACTTGGATCTGTATTTAGTCTTGATTGTAGCAACTGCAGATAAGTGTGCTCATAGCTCTTTGGCCTAGTAGGGGCGCAAGAGACGATTTATGATGTGTGTCAGGAGCGGATTGATGGGCGGGTCAGCCTACACAGGGTAGGAACCTTTGGGGGCTTCCAGCCGGAATAGCTGAACAGTTCTTGACCGCACGCTGGGTAGTATCATGTAACGCTCCGGGTGGATGCATGTTAAATGTGTGACAGGAGTAAGTTGGAAGATAAATGGACGCCACAACACAAAGGCTACGCGACTCTCATTCATCCGTCAGGGACAACAGCGGCGCGTCAACTAGGGTTTCCGAACAAAATGCCTCAGTGGCTTAAAGCGTTGGCTTAGCCTCTACAACGGGTATTCAATATGCCTCCTCACATTTTTCTACTTTTACCTTTTTTTTGTGCCGTGGTGGTTGGAACGCTGTGCATGTCACGTCAGTTCCACTTAATTTCTTTTCTTTCATTTTTAGTTCTTAGGTGCAACCTTACGATATATAGTCCTACCTTTATAAATTGTTGGTAATTGTATTCTATGTATTTTTTATTCTGGTGTTTGTGGTTCCGCCCACCAGTTTGGAAACTGGTGTAATGTATCCAGAAATAATATTGATTCAAAACGACCCCAATACGAGTCAACGAGCTCCCGGACGCTGCAGCTAATAGATGCATAATGTCTTTCGACAACCCGCAGGCGGATACAAAACACAGCCACAACTAGTCACTTTTGACCTGCAGAAAACAAAAGAAATGTGCTCAAATAACTGTACGTCCATTTGGGTTTTCTTTTCTTTTCATTTCGTTCATGTTATTGAGAGTATGCGTTACCCAGATCTATGAGGATGGCGTGCTGCTGCGTGGTCAGCTGCTTCAGCAGCTCTTTGTACGGAGTGGGATTGGCGGGCGGCCGGGACGGGACAGTCTGCCTGAGCAGGTACTGTTCGGACAGAAGCTTCCAGATCTCTCCCCGGTGCTGCCTCGGGACGCCTGTCGGACACGACAGAGAGAAGAGGGAGAGTGGGGACGGAGCCCAAAACAGAAGACGCGTTGAAATTGAGGGGCTGCTCAGACGCTTCCTTTTGGCAGAAGACAAATAGTGCACATTTGTAAACAGGAAGGGCAACCCGTGTTCTGCTGGATTTCCCCTGGGTACGTTTTTTCAAGCGCCTGGGTCTCAGGCGCATGACCTTCGGGTAGGTGTGATATATAATCATCTTGCGTAATAAGCCAGCTCTTGGGGCTACTCTAAGGTGGCCATGAATTGGCCATTAGCCTTTTCCGTGTGCATGTGAGGTGAAGTTTAGCTTGGGAAGCCCTGGGGCTGAGGAGATAAACCCCCCCCCCCCCCCCCCCCCGGTCCTCTGTGCAGAACCTGCTGACACTAGAGAAACACAAAATCACACACTGGCTTTAGCGTGCACACATTTTGCATTAAGTTTATGCTCTTTTGTTTTGGCCTGTTTGGCAGCAGCACCGTAGCTGATGGAGAAATGTTACTATTTTCAGATTTGGGACTTCTTATGTTAAGCTTTTGTCAATATTGGCTACTTGGTGAGCAAACCAAAGGAGCCTGGAAATATGTATTCAAGGAGCCAGACATTGTACCTTGTGCAACGGCACCGTGGATGGCCTCCGTGTCAAACTTGACCTTTGCCCTCGCAGGAGTTCCCAGCATCTTCTCCCAGACCAGAGTGACGTCCTTCAGACACGGGGTGATTTCGTCGTAGTCCAGCTTTAGCCGCTTGTTCTGCAGATTGCTTTCTGAGGCTGCGAAGGAGAAAGACCCAGAGGGTGAGTGTTAACGACGCGCCGGTATTTGTAGAACAAAAAAAATGTGACAGCAGCCAGACACTACAATTAGAACCTTCACATTTCAGACCACACACAATTCATGACCGTCATCATCTTCATCTGAAATGATCAGGAAGGCAAGATGTCCACGTGATGTTTTAGACTTAAAAACCCGCACATAAAATACATTAAAAAAACGGTTTTGTTGGGTTTGGGAAATGTTGGAGGTAGTAAACTAAATTCTCCAAAGTGTGCCTCCACTGAGACTGACTGGACCAGTTTGTCTCAATGCCATTCAATTCATTCAGGATGAACATGCAAAATGCAAATGAAGGACTGGCTTAAACTATTTGACAGGAAGGTGTTGTAATAAGATGTTTTTGCAAAATCAAATTTGTGGCTTTCGGATTCACACATAAAGACACATACTGTGAATTCCGTTGCAACATGTTGACACTAGCGATCAAAGGTGAGGTTACGCCCAACGCCTGTTCCTCGCTTTCTGACAACACCCTTCCTCTCTTTCATCCTTAATCGCTCAGCCCTTCTTTCTTCTCTCTCTTCTCCAACTCCTGCCTGCACTCAACTCTTTCTTCTCATCCATTCCCGTATGGTGATGATATGCGGCTACAGCAGATGGCGCTGGGAATAACGGGCCAGTTGCTCTTTGGGTGCGGTCGGCCTGACGGGACGGTTAGATGGTGGCCGACTACGAAGAGGGTTTGCAAATGGTAAACCTTTGTTTGCGATCTTTTATGATAGATTGCTCTGATAGTTGCCGATAATTCTCACCCAAGGACTATAAGCTACTACCTGTACGCTTTCAACATGAGATAGTGCCGATATGACGCGGCCGCATCTGCTCTTTCAACCCTCCAAGACACAAATGCAGAATTATCAGTGCAGCCAACCAGGGCTGAGCGGTATGGCCAAAAATCCTGCATTGCTTTTTCAAGTAAACAGATGAATTCATTGAAAAGGACTAGTTAGCTCGTTAGCGTGTTGCGGCTGCTAGTTAGCATGTTGCGGCTGACACAGCTCGTCTCTTGGGCACAAGTTGTGTTGGTGCATCTCTGGTCTCTGGTTGTTGTGTTTTCATGTAGCAACAGAGTTAACGCCCTACAGCCAACATGTATTTGCATCCTTGACTTTTTTGCAAAAAGTAAACGAAGGAAAATACCACAGCTTGAATGAACAAACAAAATTACTGCTTGGGAAGAGTGGACCGCTATGCATAGAGCTGGCATGAGAAGCCAGAATGAAACACATTCTGGAATAACTGACTAGAGACTAATTGAATTTTTTTATTTTTTATGAAATGCTGTGTATCTAAAGTATCATGTATCAAAGAAGTAGGGGGCGTAGTCTGGATAATAATACATTTATAAACAAGAGGGAAAAAAAAGGGACAGCGGACACACGCAGACTAACAATAGATGTGGCCGTCTGTCTTATCTGGAGAGCGTCCGCCAGGACTCCTCCATTTCTCTCCCGGAACACCACGCCCATGATAACACACAGGAGCATAGGATACTCCACCCTAGCGCTTACACACATGAGGAATGGAGCTCTACCCGGACTAATAACGGATGGAAAGGTGGAGCGCCACAGGGACAAATAAAACTATGTTACACTATGAACGCTACACGCTGCAGATGCTGTCGGCACATGTTTTCATTTCATCATCCCTGACCCGCATTCTCTAAGCCCCCTCCCGGTCATACTGGCAATGATTGCTACTTATGTTTGGGTTCATGATTTGCATATTGCAGGTAGTTAAGGGGTTGTGCCGCGCAGTAAAAGGTATGTGTCTCAATGCCAACTGGGTCAGGAAAGAGGCGGAGCACTTGGCCCACCCTTACATACGCCCTCAGCACGCATGCACACGCACACACGCGAGGCATGTTGCCAGAGACTTAAAGTAAACGAGCGAGGCGAATCCTGCAATACAAATTTGCAAGAACAGGCAGCTAAGAGCTGGATAGCAATTACATGACATCAGCGATGGTGGCGTTTTTTCCTTTGCACCCCCTCACCCTGTAGCTTCTGGTTCTCCATCTCCATCCTCTGCAGGAGGATCTGCTGCAGGATGGCCTTCCTCCAGAGCTCCCTCAGCTCCTCCTTGCTCCTCCTCCTCCTCCTCGTTTCCTCGGTCACCAGCCTTATTGACTGCTCCCCGCTCCCTCCGACTCCCCCCTGGCCAGCGCACAGCCGCCCCCCTTCCAGGCAGGGGTCGCCCCTCTCTGAAAGACACAGCAGGTTGTGTTGCATGAAGTTGGATGAGATCACGCACCATCGGGTGTCCACACGTTAACAGAAGATAACCGTGTTATGTTGGGACTTTTAAATTACAACGAGAGAGACAAAATAGTTACTTAATTGAACCGAAGTAAAAAAGAAACTCTGCACAGTTCTTGACACCTGTGCAGAACAGAATGAAAAATGATAAACACGGATGTATTCAACGCAGTTCAGTGCGTCGCACACAAGTGTTTGTGTGACTCCACACAAAGTACAGGGTGGATCCCAAAACCTCAAAATACTCTAGTTAAATGGCTAGTTGTCTTTCTTCGAAACAGTTTGTAGGAAAAATCCAGATTAAATTTAATTGCACGCGCACAGCTTGTGAATTTAAGGCTTGTCTTTTATGAGAAACCCTCTGGGGTTAACGTATACGTGTGCCTTTGTCTTGTTCCAAGATGTGATGAAACCAGCAGTGTCACTATACAAACATGGCTCTTACGTCAGAAGTGCGGCAAACACACACACGGAGGGACAGACAGACGGGGACTCTGAGACTCGTGTATTTGTGGGACAAACAGACCCCTGCTCAGCAGATACCACATACGGCTGAATTGTCGTCCGAGGTTCGTCCAAAGGTTCTCGTGGAGACCTTTGACATCCAGTCCTCCAACCGGCCCGTAAACACGAGCTTCTGCTTAAATCGCCAAACAGCCACACAATCCACTCCTTGGGCAAACATTTCACCAGAGCCATGTCCCAGAAACACACACACACACACACACACAATATATGCAAAGTAGGTCAATACAGCCGGCGCCACATCCACGCGCTCGCCCCGCCAAACGGACCTGCTGAAAGCACGCTATCTGCTTCCTCGCGGCGGCCAAATTGTGAAAATGAAACGTCAGGTGCAGATTTAATAACAATGCGGGGGAAACGACCCGCTTGATGTCCAGTCGGCCTGTATAGAAAGGGAAACTTGAGTGATGGGGGCCTGAAGCTCGCTAATCCCTCCGGAGGAGCGTGCTCACCGGGGATACGAGGACGGAAAGGTTACTCCGGTCCCACATTCCTGTTGCGTTCCTCTATCACTTGAAACATGTATGTGCACAAACCATAATCCGATAATGCAGCACAGGTGCTGCATTACTTATCATTGTTGAGGGTGCGTCAAAGGTGTTAATTGAACCACAAGGAAATGTTTGTGGGTGTGTTCGGATTTTAGAAATATCACAAGTTGCCCCCCCCCCCCACCGTGATAGCAGAGGACAGACACTAGGGCCAGAAACAGGTGTTCTACACATTTAAATTCTATATCTGAACTAAATATCAATCATAGGTCACAGCTTTTGGGGAAAATACTTAGTGGTACATCTATTGCTCACTGGAAGAGCCCCGCCTGCTTTGTAAACTAGTCAGTCATATCACATTGTAAAAGCAAGGTCATGAACTTTAAACAATCATGGCAGTTCTAGCAAAAACTGCCCCACCCTCATCGCTTTTGGCGTGGAATTCGTGGCAACACCCAAATGCCCCAAGACAGCAGAATGCGCCGCTGTTCAGGTTTGCTGGGTCAAAGCAAGTTGACTCCATAGAACAGAAGGTTTTTTTTCCCCCGGGACTTTTATCACCTCCGCATGTGCACTGATGAGAGCAGATGAAACAACACGCCGACGCTTTGCTAGACCTGCCAGACCCACGTGGACTTGGTCTCTTTTCGGGTGGGTAGGTGGGGGGAGGGTTCTTTAAGAGTAGACGTCACGTCAAAAGAAATCATCAAACTAAAATGCCATAGGTTCTTCAAACACAAACACCTGTAAGTGCTCAAAGAAAGACTAACTTAGAGGCGTATGTAGAGACATGTCTGCTGTTTTTGTGTTCGTTTAAAGGTACGGGGTGACCAACCCTACTATTGACACTGTCATCACCCACAGACACACAGAACAAAACACAGGATGTGAAGACGTGCAAGCACATGCATGATTCCCACGTCTGTGCAGAGAGACACAAACACGCCCTTTAGTGAAGACATTGAGCTGAAATTCACTCTCTGCTTGAATCCTCCACGCCTCTCCAATATCTGTCAGGGTCGTAAATCTCAACACACTTTCCAGTTCCCAAAGGTTGCTGGCATTCCAGACCAATTCATTTCATGTCAGACCAGTGTCGAACATCAGCCCTATTCATCAACTGGTAATGGTCGGGTTAGGAAAGACTTCACGATAAGCGCAGGACGGCACAACATCACATCCATCGCCGTCTGGTAACAGCGGAGACATACGGGACCCTGGTTATAGCAGTGCAGACGCTTTGAGGCCCCGATCCTACAGAGGCGCTACCCACACGTAGCGCACAAACCATTGTTTTCCTATCCCCAGTGGAAAAGAATACGGGTGTACGGTGGATCACCTACCGAACAGACACTAGCCAGCTTACACGAGATTAAAAGAGCTCAAGCGTCCTTTCTGCTAACACACGTTCCATGAACTGCACATAAGAAGTGGACAAAGAGACCAGAGTGACGTCATCCAGTTACTGAAGCCTCGGGTTCGGACGTCAGCATTTTCAATTACATAAATTTTATTTTGTATAGCTCAAAATCACAAACTACAAATTTGCGTCAGAGGGCTTTACGGTCTGCACCCACGTGACATCCTCTGTCCCGAAACCCTCACATCAGCACATTGTGTTTTCCTTGCCAACAAACGAACCGACATGACTATATTTAGAATATTGAGGAGTGGCGTAGAGACGTCTTTGGTAGTGTAGGCAACCTGTTGATCGGCGTAGCCCGGCCCTCGAGCATGCCCTGAGACCATGACCTCATGCTCACAAAGATTACTGAGGGAATAAATAAGCGAGGGAGAAGTAGAGTCTATTGTTGAAACCAAAGGGAGTTGCCCCGTGATGGTCAGTAGAGAGAATGTTAAGATACTTCCCCATTGGCTTCATTTGGCAGAACCTACAACTGTGTTGTTTCTTTGAGGAGGACGTATTTTAGGTTTTACCCAAGCGTGTAAGTAATCTTAGTGTGAAGATCTCAACTGCAAAGCAGGTATTTCTGTTTCTCTCTGTGTGATCTAAGGAGACAAGCGGCACACTGTGGCAGTGAGCAAAATACGTGCATAACTCAGTGAGATTTAATCATGTCACATAATCATTCCATGTATCGCTCCGTGTTGGAATTTGTTCCTGAGCAGATTGAATTATGTTGAAATTGTTTGATTATCTCAATAACTTGCCATTAAAAAGCGCAAAAGTATCTGTTCCAATCACTATCAGAGAAAAATCAGAGTTTAGAAATAACTGGAAACTCAGGAGAGCCATGACATTATGTTCTTTACAAGTGTATGTAAAAGTTTGACCACAACTGTATATAAATACACTTTGCTTCCTTACAATGGAGTCACACTGAGACAAGTTGTCTTACCGCGTGAAGGAATTACGTTGCTTAAGTTATACTAATTGGGTCAACGCGCTTGTGTTTGCAAGAATCTCAATAAAAAGGTCATAATTCAATGAGTTGCAATATATCCGTGCTATATAAATACACTTTTCATAGTGCTTAACAAAAGAAAGGACATAATATACACAAAGTGGCTATAGTGGAGAAAAACACTATCTTTTTGTGTCTAAACACATAAAGTGAACCAACAGCCACAGCTTTCTCTCCAAGTGTGACCAAGACTGTGCTTTAAACAAAAGCTTTGAGTGTATTTACATGATATATGCAGCATGACCGTCTTCTTGGACAAATAGTTAAATGCTCTGTGAGGACTGATCTAAATTTGAGACAGTTAAGTGCAGAGTTGACTGGATCAGCGACTGTGTCCCTCTCACCACTGGGGTCTGTGGTCTTCTGCGGAGTGGCGACCCGAAGGAAGATCTGCTGCCTCCACGAGTGGCGGTAGCTACGGAGAGGGCTTTCCGCTACGCCGCACGCTGCACTCAGTGACGACAGAGCCACTACATCACTGAAAGACAAACACACGCCAATGGTTACATAACGTTAAGAAGTAATGCCCTTTAGTGTACACAAACATCCATGAGTAGACATGAACTCAGGCTGTGAGTGACTGAAGGAGCAGTTATGACCACGCTGGACACTGTGATGGACATGATAACTTGGTGTGTGTGTGTGTGTGTGTGTGTACCTGCTCTTTGGTACATCAGAACACTCATTCTCTTGGACAGGTGCCAGAAATGGAAATTTCAGAAAATTAGGGACAGAGGAGGAGGAGCGGAGGCGAGCACGCAGACCAACCAGAGGACTGGGACGGAGAGATGGGGGTGAATCAAAAAAGAGGCACGAAACAGAACACAGGGAAACGCACAGGTTTCCGCTCACACAAATGCATAAGTTAAACTTGAAAGCCAGCGCAGGTTTCTCACCCTCTTTTATTGAGCCGCGCTCCACTAGACGGTGAGGAAGGATGAAGAGGAGGGAGAGGAGAGGGAGATGAAGGGCAGGGAGGAACAGGAGGAAGGGCGGAGTCGGTTGGGAGATGTCTGAGATACAGTAAGAGGAAGCAAAGAGGAGAAGAGCAGAGGAAGGTCACAAAAAAGGAAGGTGACAAGAACAAAAAAAGGGCAACTATGAAGAGGAGGGAAAATGAAAGGCGGCGCTGTTTTAAGAAAGAGCTGTGAGGTTTGGTAGATCATTTTATTTTAAATATTATAATTGAAGATATTTCAAACTCTGAATGCATTTTACTCTTCCACCAGGATGAAATGAAAAGACCAGCGGGTTTGTTTCTCAGGTTCTTCTTCCTAGCTGCCTGCATCATTGTAAGAAGCGGCTCGTAGCCTCCAGCAGAGATGGGGGGGGCTACGGAGGCCTGATACGTTACGTCTTTCAGACCACACCGCCACAGATATTCCTCCACATCAGGAACATTTACTACGTTTTTCAAGGACAGAGGAATTAACGCTAATAGCTAAAACGTTAATAGCAGCACTTTTCTGACAGGAACCACTTTGAAAAGAGTGCTGCCGGCTTCACATGAAGCTCCTTATCGATGATCTACAGCAGCAGCACAAAGGGGAAACCGGTGGATGCGCCACCGAACATGCGTTTAACCACCCTGTTGTCACAGGTTCATCACCAGTTAAACACGGGGTACAAGCAACGTGCTTCAGTTGAAAAAGACACAGGTTATTAACTCAATAAACACGTTGCCACCGCAACCGCTCCTCCCTCACTATCCGAACGGCCCCTTTCACGCGTGAGACTCATTTCTACCGTATTGGATGGGATTAATGTGTGACGTGTTGTGCTCCGCGTCATCGGGAATGTAGACAATGAAACAGGAACACTGCCCTCACTTGCTCTGGTGCGGCGTGTCGGTGCTGACGGAGTAGTGCCGTACGAGCTTGGGCTTGCTGGCCGACGCGTGGTCCTGCGGCGTGCGAGTCAGCGCGTGCAGCGGCGAGTTGTCGGCAGAGGAGGGGGTGGGAGGGTGGCTGAAGGTGCTGGCCCGTCGGCGGAAGCCTGGAGGGTGAGCGTCACCGGGTTGAGAGGAAGCGGAAGGGGACGGGGGGAGAGAAGAGTCGAGGCGCTTCAGGTTCCCTGTTGAGTTGTGGTACCTAATGACAACCAGGAAAGCGAGTGAAGGTAGAAAAATGGTGCCTGAATAATCTCCATAAAAAGTTTGTAATAATATAATTATCTTACAATTAGGTCTAAATATATTCTGATATTTAAGGAACACCGCATTCCAACTGGCTAATCTTACAAGTGTCCGTTTTTGCTCTATGGCCTCTCATGCAGGGGGGGTTCAGTGCATTCGGATGTTTAATGTTGTGTAAAAGAGATATGTTTTAACCGGAAATGTTAATTTCTAGCAAAAATAACCTGTGGAGCCAACATAGGCAGAGCACGGTAGCACATCATTAACCATGCTACGCTATGCTACGCTCGCTTCTGCTTTTTTGTGTGTGTTTACCTGAGTGGGCTGGTGGGTCTTAGCTGGGAGGGGGCGGGCAAAGGGTCGTCCAGACAAGACTGGTCCTGGTTGCTGTCGAGCGCACAAACGGAAGAGGCGCCGTCTCCTCCTACACTGTTGTCCCTCTGAGCTCGGGCCTTGCTGCTTCCCTGTCAAAAACACAAACACGTCATGGTTACATACAGACCTGCACATTTATTCAAGGTCTTACTTTTCCAGTTTTACCATCAAGGGGTAAAGATGAAGAATTATGAAAAACACCTTCAAAAGCCTTTTAAAAAGAGGCCTATTCTTCTATGTTGGATCACAATAATGACAATGTACCATACAGACAAATGAACACTGGGTTACAAACATAGCAGCAAACTCATAAAGGGGGAATTACACCGGCGGAACAAATAGGTCCTCTGCTCTAAATTTCGTCGAAAAGCGACAACTTTGCAGGTGTGCACAGAACAAGAAGGAAGGTTTTACCTTCCAGATCCCCTCCAAGGACTCTGTGAGCGAGCGCTTGGCTCGGCTCTTGAACTGCTCGAGTCGCTGCCGACTGCTACTCTGCTGGGAATCCACCGGGGCCGGAGCCGCCTCCTCACACACCTACATATGCACGAGAGACGTAGAGATGGACAGCAAGACGGCGAGTGTGTAAGACCCGTTACGTTCTTTATTAAGAATAAAGTCAGGAAATGAGAGAGGAGGAGGCACAGCAGGGCATGTGTGGGAATTATTGACCTGCTTGATGTCACCAGGCAGAGCGTGCTGATGGCTCCTCTGCTTCTCCTCATACAGAACCCTCAAATAGGCCATCACCAGCTCGTTCTCTTCCTGGTCGCTCTTAGGACAAGCCCTCTGAAACACACAGAAAATGCTATTTATTTACTTTTTTGGTACTTTTTCCTAAATAAATAATTTTGTAATGAAATAAGAAGAAATAAATAAGTTTGCAAATGTTCAGGGGTTGTGAGTGTTCAATAGCCACATGACATAACAACATCGTGCTGCCTGTCATTAGTGAAGCGTGATCTTCTCTGTTCAGAGCTCTGCACTGATGTGGTGCAGCAGTTCAGCTACATCACCAGCAGGTGTCAGCGGAGTCACAGAAATATTTGAGGGGCGATCTCCTCCCAAAGCTCACCACGTCAACAATGTGCAGTAACGATGAGGGATAAAAAGATAAAGACAGTAAAGAATGTGCTTTATTGAACAGCCTCTCAGCAGAATTTTAGAGAAGCAAAAATATATAAATACATCTTACAGAAACTAAAAACTCTACTTCAGTCTAGCTTTTAATGTAGAGTTTAAATATTATATATTTTTATTTTTGCTTATTAAGTAAAATTTCATACATAGGCTTTGTACCAGAGTATTTATACAGATTTTAAACCACTTCAACTTTACATGTGAAGGAGGTCTGTGTGATTCAAACTCCCCCTTGTAACCGCATACCCCTCAAATTACATCCCAGAAAAGAGGCTGCCTTCAGGACTTCACTCGGCTCAACGGGTGCAGTCGGGACAGACAGGTTACTGAGGCCGTCACAATATCAAATTTGTGTTGTGTGATTATTGGACCAACATTATTTAAGATAAATAATATTATTGCAATTTTCAGACCATTTTTTGGCACGGATAACATAATGACAATATAATACCTCTTCTCTCATTCGGCTAAAAGCCAAAATGTTCCCACGCTAGAGCTGAAGATTGCGGCTTCGTAACCAAGTCCATTTGGACTAGTTCATCCTAATTGTCTGTAGATGTCACAGAAAATAACACTTCATAACACGGTGGCTTCACGCGTTCCCTTCACCTGTCGGTGTTCCCTCTGCGTGTGCGTGTGGAGGCGCTGCCTAAGCCCCGCCTCCAAGAATGGAAGCAAACGAGAGGGAAGCGTGATCGACTAAAATGTTGGTGACGTTCATTTACATGTAAAATGAATATCGCACCACCAAAAATGGTTGCACTCACTTTCACATAGCGTGCGGTGAGTCAATATATGGCATATCGCGACCGGCCTACACGTTACCATAGTGTTTTCAAAAACAGACGCCTGCTCCTCGTTGTCCAGGGTGGCCAGGTGTCTCTGAAGCTCCAGCTTGGTTTTAGAGGCGTGCAGACCTGAAAAAAAAGATGCAGAATTAAAAACAAGACAGAAAGAAATGTCCCTTAGTCATAATACGTGTATATTATACTGTATGTAGGGATGCAAGTTCATTGGTCACATAATTCTACAGCATAATATATGTTTATACTTTGTGGGATGCGGTCATCTACATGTGTAAAACAAAATTTGTGGCAATTAAAGAGACAAATTTGTTCATCATCGTACGATGTACTTCTATTCATCAAGTGTGAACACATTTATTTCAAAAATCTACTGAATAGATCAAATCCTGTGTTAGGTTCCGCCTTAAACCGCCCTAAATCTGATGTACACTGGGTGAACAAACTGACTTCTAATCTCCGACTTGACCGATCGACACTACTGTCGTACCTTCTATCCTCTCACACAGTCTGTGGAGCTGCTGCATGGGGCAGCTGTCACACTGCTGCCTCTGGTTCTTCATATTCTGCTGCACGGCAGCCACTGAGAACGCCTGCTTCAAAGTCAGCATGATCTCATCCACCTACAGGAGCAAAACGGTCTTCTTTAGGCCTCGATTTACGTTTGCGGATTTGTGTAACTGTATCCCACAATGGAGAACAATTATTTTAACAAATCCCCACAAATTCTTGACCTAATATTGTTTTTGTAACGCCTTTGCATAATTTAAGAAAAGTTTCAATATACATCAGGAAATCTGAATCTTTGTAGCGTGCCATATAAAACTGGTCGAAGTGAAAACAAGAGTAGAGTAAACAAGATATGCAGATTGTTCCCACGGGGTGTCCAGTTTACTCTGGCAGCAGTCAAATACTAAAGTACGGTGGTCTGCTGACTGAGGCTTTTTATCAAACACGCCATGACTCAATGCAGCACCGATGCTCCGACGATGAGGTCACAAGACTTGAAGCACAGTTTAATCCAAAGCAAACTGGAGAGGTTTTAAATCCAACTGTGGGAAATACTGATATGGAAATGCCCAGTATGTGTAATCAGTTACAGAATACACACAATTCTTGACGTTCCAAAATCTGACCATTTCAGACTTCTATGCCAAATTCAAAGAAATCCCCTCCAGCTTCTTTTTCCAGCTCAAACTAACATGTGGACTGAAACTGAAACCTAATAACAAGGGCAAAAGACGTCCCATCCTTTTCTTGCCATAGTCCAGCATGGTCTGCTCTCATAATCGGCCTCTCACCAGCGATTCGTCGGTGCACTGGAAGACGTAGCACACAAAGTGGCAGCTTCCCCCCTCCACCGTCTCCCTGCAGATGAAGCCGAAGTGATCCACGTGACGGATACCCTGGTAGAGCAAAGATTTAGCATACCACACATGGCCGCACAGACCGTTATGTGGAGAAACAGAGGAGCTTACCTGGGAGCAGAAGGAGATCTCTCTGAAACTCTTCTCTATGGCAACTTTCTTAGTGTCTGGACTGACCAAGAAGATCTGAGACCTGCCCACCTGCAGCAGAGAAAGACGCCGAGAGCACAGTGAGCCTGCCGATGTGCTTCTGTGTGTAGTGAGGTGAGTGGTGTGGTCGTCACAGCAGTAATAAACCTTGCCGACTAAAATAGTCGTGGCCCAAGATCAGAATCCTCACTGGTAGTCTGGGTCAATCATTACGTAATATAAAAGGGAAGGGGAGCCTAAAATATCTTTTCAGTTTTATAGAAATGGTTTTAGAGTCCCGTTCAATGGATATCCCCCGTTTATAGCATCTTTAGCACAGGAGTGGTTCAGAATAAGCAGCTGATCTCACGTCTGAGAATCTTCACAGGGACGGCATAGCTATTCTTTCTGTGAACGGACGATATAAAATAACTTCTCAGTCTCAGTGACCCTCCCCCACCCCCCCGCTTCACGGGAAACAGAGATGAAAGGAAGAGTAGGATTTAATCGGAGTTTTGTAAATAATGATGTCACTACGATGAGGTCGTTCCGCCTACAGCAGGATATACCATCAGGGTCCATAACACGTGCGTCTGTGCTCAAAGGACCACAGCGGGCCCTCGTGGTTCCTGTGGCAGTGCTTACCATTTCCCGTCTGTGGGACAAACAGGAAAGCGGCAGTCCCTGAGGTCACATAAAGATTAGAAAGGAGGAGGCTCATTTTGAGTGGTAGACAGTATGTGCTCTTGCTGAGTCATTAGGATGTATTTTTCCCCCCTTTTTTAATCTCGGTCTCCGTTGTTTAGGACCGAGTGAGAGGTATTCAGGGAATCCTAAATTGCATTGTACAGCACTACAGAGTAAAGGCTGGTGCATGCGTCTGCGTCTTTACGCACCGTTGTGTCGACGCACTCGTTTCAATTCATGGTTCAAAAAGACTTGTGTGTGTTGCAGAGCGATTCACCGCCAATGACGGCTTGTATTAGCGGTCATATTTACGCATTTCTTCCGACAAAAGTTCTTCAATCTGCTCAGTTCTCTCGTAAACATTCTTGGTTTTAATAATGGCCGTATCGGGCTATGAAAACAGAAATGCGAGACCCCGTAAAGGACATAGTTAGCGGCCCAATCGCAGCCCTGTGCGCTGCGGGAGGCTTGCGTCGCTTTTGACGCTAGTCTAGAAAAATGGGTCGACGCACGCAAGGTGGTGTAAAAAGGCACGCAAGGGACACGGAAGGGACACGCAAGGGGGTCTTGCGTCCGCGTTTCCTTGCGTCGCTCTGAAAACGCAGAAGCATAAACTAGGCTTTAACCGGTGATTCTCAACAGAGATCTGATATCTGTCCACTGCTCATCTTGTGCTGCAACAAACTGAATTATATCTTGTGGGCTCAGTCGTGACTATGCTCTCAGGGGTTGGTCAGATATAGTTACCCAGATTTGATTATCAGGGAAGCAGTAATTGTGATGTGTTCTGCCCATCAAGGAGAAGACAAATAGGAGTAACTAGAGCATACTTGCTATTGTCAGCGTGCGTGTTCCTTCATGAAACTCACCATAAACAGCATGGTCCGGTTCTCCTGCAGGCTGGTGGGCTGCACTCCAGCCGAGTGGGCCTCAGTAGTGTTGGTGTGGGAGATCTCGGGCGAGAGTCCATTCTCATCCAGGGCCTGCAGACAGGGGAAGCTGGGATCCCCTTTGAACAGGGCGGGGCGCTTCCCGGCGGTCGGGCTCCCCGCGGCCCCGTTACGGACGTCAGCACCCCCGAGTCCGTTGGGTTGAAAAGACGCCCTCTGAGGCGCGCCTGCTGACCCGCGTGCGGTGGCTCCCTCCTCGCTTGCCCCCGAGCCGTGCAGCTGGCCAAATTTCTCGATGCACTCGTCGATCAGGGCGGGCGGGGCCTTCTTGTGGGCGACGCTCGCGCGGCCGCAAAACAACACCTCGAACTTCTTGGCGAAGGCGGTCGGCGAGATGACGGCGGAGGCTGCCGTGGAGGTCGCCTTTGCAGAGACGGACGAGTGACAGGCCTCAGGGGGGTCGTGGCCCCCAGAAGTCGTTTTGACGGAAACGGGGGCGATGACATCGCTGCGTGCCGAGCTCTTGCCGGCCTGCCTCAACGTACTGATGATCTCAGGAACCTGGAGGGACAGCGAGTAGGAGATGGGATCAAATACAGCTGCGTAACGGGGCCAAGTGAGAACTACATCTGCTTTTGATGCATCTGAACTGGGATGTGATAGAACTAGGTGAACACGCGGGACGCAATTAACAGAAGGGATGGCTCCAAACTCACTACGTATACATACCTGAAACTCATTTAGAACTACTTCAATACCAAAAGAAAGAAATTGTATGATAATGTCGTGGCGAAGAATCAGAGCCAGTTTTACCCAGATAGCATAGTGCACTAGACCTAATGTAAAAAAAGTTGCATCATATCCATTGGTGTCATCCAAGACTTTCTTCAGGTGCTTATTATTAACGTGCCTCTTCATTTCTAAAAGGTGGGGTTTGACTGAGTGCTCATGCTGCCCAGCCCTGGCGGCACAAACAGGTGTCGGCCTGCAGAAGCAACAGTGCATAACCACAATACGTACTGATTTTCATGAGCTCACCTACCACGTGGTGCAATGTGTGTCACGGTTCCCTGGAATGGAGCCGCTCTTACGGCGCGTGTTGAAAAGGGGACCTTTAGTCTCAAAGGGGCTTTGTGCCCACTCGCTCTTTATTTGATTCCTTTCCTCTGGAGCCCTCCTCTCCCGTTTTCCTCTTCAATCAGGCTAAATAAACTCTGGCTGTAGTCCACAGAAGACTGAAAGTCCACCTAGTCTTTAACCAAAACTGCATGTTATCTTTAGATGATTTCAAGGAGCGACAGTGCACTGAGAGCAGTTACATAGCCGCCTAAACGAATTGTAAATAAATAAACAAGCTGCAGCATATTAAATTAGTTTTAACCGGATTATTGTATAATTAAATGAAAACAGACTGAAAGCCTGACTATATTGAAGTGATTTCTGAAAATGGAAGTCAAAGGGTTTTGCAATGTGCTAGCAGATCTGTATCAAACAAAAGTAGGTCAGGGTTTTTACCTCCACTCATCCCGCAAAAATATGCGTTAATCAACCACCCAAACCAGGTCTACAAAACACCATGGCAACTCAGTCGAATCTGCAACCTCACCACTAGATGCCCTCGTGTGTGTGTGTGCGTGCGTGTGTGTTCCAATTCAATTATTCAAAACAAAACGCAATTCATCAGCTGCTTCAGGTGCAAAGACGTGTCCATATGACGTTTTGGAAAACACCCGGAGTGAACCCATGCAGACTCCACACGCAAGGGCCACTGGGCGGAGGCGATCCCAGGACCTTCCTGCTGCGAGGCGACAGCGCTGACCACCACGCCACCGTGCCGCCCTTGTGAAATACATCTATATGAAATTCAACAGAACGCAAAACCCAGAGCGACGCGCGGCCGCCAAGAGCGATGGATTCCAATGTGACGGTAACAGCACGTTACCTCACGACTGGCGACAGCTGTCTGGCGCTCTCCAAACTAGAACAGTACAGGGAAGTCACACTGGGACAAACGAGGCAGAGCACCTTCAAAATGCAGCACAACAGAGTACTGCTGAGAAAAAGCCAGTGGGTGTAACCAGCGAGGCTTCTAACGCGGGCCGTGCCGTTCAGTCAGCGGGACGGCTGCAGTGTTTGGCTCATAACGACGGGCAGCGAATCGGCCGACAGTAGCTGGGCTCATGCGGCGGTCCACGCGGACGTCGGGACCACGTAGACTGTAATGCAAACAGTTCGTCCGGTGCATGCAACATTCATGACCGTCGGTCAGTCGGTCTGCTCCACAATCACATTTTGAAGTGAGAGAAACAGTCCGAAGCTGTAGGCCTAAAGGGAAGCAACGTGTAGCTGGATTCAGTGGACACAACTTGGCGCGATGTCATGAAACCAGACATGAAGGTGTTGCAGGATATCTGGAACTTCCACAACATACACAAATCAGCAATAGTGGTTATTTCAGCCATGACTGATGAGACGTTGTCCCCACGGGAGCGAGTGACACAAATAAAACACACATAATGGCAGGAATATTGCTTTGCGTTTAGCAGGAACACAGCTTTATTGTCTTTCATCCTGGGATGCTCGGAGGGAACCAACCGCAGACATAAGCCACACAGAGAGTTCACTCAGCAGCTGAATGTCCGTTGGTATTGACAATTGCATCAGCGTATGGAGCACTAGGGCACTAGAGCTGGAGGCCAAAATGGATCCAACAGGCAGGCAGCTCGCCATCAGTAAATGCAGCATGACCAGTTGAAATGACACACACAGACTTCCTCCCCATCCAGAAACTGGATCTGAGAAACTACTATATATATATATATATATATATATATATATATACATACACACACACACACACACACACACACACACACACACACACAGGCGATGTATCATGGTGACTTTGTATCACTTGGCCGTGATTGGAGTTTATGCAATCTGTGTAAACACTCACGCTCAGCAGAGCGGCTTCCCGGATATTCAAGTTCAGACGGGACCGCCGATTAATCCTCACACCACCAACGCACAATAACTGCTCTGTGAGACGGAGAACATTCCTTTGATGCAGAACGATCTCTAAATGTGGCGACACGATAACTCACAACTTATTCTGCGAGGCAGAGGCCACGCTCCCGCAGACAATGTGACACACACACACACACACACACACACACACACACACACTGTTTCTGGATGCTTCTACAACTGACTCAGGAGGTTTTCAATTAACAACCTGTCAGACAAAAAAAAAAAAACAGAAGCAGCAGACAAAACAGAAGTAAAGGCAAAAATAGAACAGCCAACAAGCAGCGTTCTTTCACCACTTTTTCGGAGTAGTTTCTTGTGATGATGGAAAATGATTTTGACAAAGGCCGGATGTGTTTAACAAGGGAGAATTGACACATCTTGGAGGCTTTCGTGTGAAAAGGCCAAAAAAAACAAGGGGCAACTTTTAAGATCATATGAACCGCTTGATACCCGTCAGTTACTCATGAGGCAATAACTCCGTTCTGCTGTCCAACCTTATACATGATTTCAAATAAGGTTGACTGACAAAGCTCACAAGGCGAAGCCGCCGAGTCAAAAGGACGTCTGTGGGCAAAGTCGTGATCAATATCAATTCGATAGCAGACTTGACAGATTTAATCTGAAAGGAATACCATGACAGCAAAAACATATTCAGCAGAAAGATGGTGTGCGTTGCAATCAATGCGGCTCACACAAAGATTGTAATGATACACGATTCAGCAGCTGGATACAGCCGCTACACACTGTGCTGCAGACCTGTAGCATTCTGCTGATAATAACGGCAGCAGTTGCCGCACAGTAACTGAAGGACACCATGCAAAACATGTGATTGAATGCAGAAGAAAACAGACGTGTATTCTTACTCATTTGCTGCTTTTCCTATTTTGACCACGAATGTCGCCACACATTCACCAGCATTTCCGAGGCAAGTAGCTTGGAGGACTTCCCCTTTGTACATTAGTACAACACGGAGGAAATGTACCTTCTTGTTGTTGTGCGTCGACTTATTAAAAGTGCGCGTCTGGACATTTCACAGTCATCACTAAAACAAAACCAGTCTGGCATCAAGGAAACGTAAGGGCGCAACAGAGCAATGAGAGGAGAGAAGAGTGAGATGCATGTTTGGATGGATGCGTGTGTGGATATGTAGAAATGTATAAAGAATATGTACATGAGAACTAATGGGGTGCAAGTGTTTGAGGGTGTCTTTAATAGCTACAGGAAGCTAAGTGATGAATAGGTTTCCTTTAAATACTGTTATTATGCATCATTTCTATTTTATTTATTTATTTTAGAATTCTTGTGGGTTTTTGGACGGGTATTTTTTTTTATTGTCGGGCAAATCTAGTTGTTGTATATTTGGTCCAAGTATGTTGTTGTATGTTTAAATCAATACAAATACCTTTCTCAAGAAACCCAGGAAGATAAGGGAATAGAAATATATAAAATAAAAAGTCTGGGATTGTTATGACTGAGCTTTACTTCATTAGTTTTATCAATTGAATGAAAGCTAATAATCCTCATTAGTTGTACCGTAAACAAACACACACATGCTTCTTCTAGAGCTCTGCAGGAAACAGTCGGTAAATTACATTATTTTGCACTTGTTCCCTCGTCTCAAAGTAAATTGGATTTAGTGCAGATGACTGGAAGAAGGTCTGCAGTCAACACGAGCGAAGAGATTTAGAGATTTCAACGGTTTGCTAATTGACACACAATTAGTAAAAGACCCATCAAGAATTTTGAAGCCTTATAAACAGGCAGCGGAATGAGAACGCGTCACCAGTCCCTTTACCTCAGTGGTGGTGACATGAAGTCACGTGACCTGGCAAGGCCCGGCAGCTGTAGTTGCAGTTATTTTACATATTACAAATCAAACAGCAACAATAAATAATCATTTAACACATTTGTTCTTAAGGGTGCAGTTGCTCTGAAAGTCAGATTTATTTGAATAAACATGATTTATTATAAAGAATTATGAATGCTATCTAGAAATCAACATCAAACATATTTTGTGAAATGTTTGAGGATATTTTACATTTTTAGTATTCAAAAAAATAATACATACACAGAGCAGGATTGGAATGAATCAGTATTATAATAATAGGAGATTAATAATAACAATAGAGCGGGGGAATGAACAAACAGTTCATCCCTGTTCTACAATAACCCAGCACAGCTTTTCTGTACTAATGACTCATTATCAGAGGACGCCGCAAACCCAGGAAGTGAACCAGTTGTTTTTAGGAGTCTTAATTCATTACAGGAATCATTAGAAAAAGCGCAAGTGGATTTTCCTCCAGCGTTTGAGGTCTGGTAGACATGCCAGACACAAACATATTCTGTTGTTGTTCATCGGTTTCCTTGATCATCCAGGAGAGAAAACCTAATGGCTAACTTATTCTAACAAGTGATGGATGAAGTCACTAACGAATGCAAGCAGACACATTTCTTGGAATGTCGTCATACGTCACAAACTTCTGCATTTCTTAATCCCCTCCCCTTTTTTTTTTTTAGACTGCTTGAAAAGAAGAAAACATTGGATCCTGCGTTCAGGGTGGAGAGAGTTTGCAGCTCCGGGGGCAGTGAGAGCTACAGACACACGGCGTCTTGTTCTGAGCAACATGTACATGATCTCAGACAGGAAGGTGGTGGGACGCGGCCTCAGGCCTCGGCCAAGTGAACGATATTGAGAAGGCAGGCTGTATCCCCGGCCAGAATTAAATGCGACTTTTGTTGTGCAGACCTCAAAAAGAAGGAAGTTACACAAGCATGAACTGTTAAAAGGGAAGCTGCAACACAAAGCAAACGCTTCAGTGTTGGTAAAAAGAGCAAAAAGGTCAAAAGGGGAGGAAATCATATTAAGGACGCAGTGAGTTTACTACAGTAAACACACCAACGTATGTCCTAGTCTTCCTAAACTATCTAGTTCCCCTCCCACAAGGCTGAGGGACCCCAGTACAGACGTAGCTCGTACTCAAACACTAAACAACGATCAACGAAACAACAAAGAAACTCGTCCCCCAAAACATTTAGACTTACAAGGAGGCTGTAAATAGATGGAATTTCCCGTCCCGATCATGCTTATTGTATTATTTCTGGATGTTACCCCCATAGTCATCAAAATATACTTCAAATTCTCAAATCACAGACTGGACAAACATATTTTTGTTGTTGTTGTTGTATTCAAAACAACCAAGCAAACAATCTAATCCTGACAAGGAAATAAATCACAGATCAGGAGATCAGATTCTCGACCAGAGTCCATGCCAGCTTCTTTAATCATTCCAATAAGAGATCATTGGTTTTCCCAGCGAGGAGTGATGGACTCCTTCATGTCCCATCGCTAACCACGAATCTACACAATCATCAAAACAAACGCAGCGTCTAGTTGATGAATGAAAGAAGACGCAAACAGACAAATGACTCTTAAATAAGACTCTTTGCATCGTCACTGGAGGTCGACTAAACTAGCCTAAAGGGTCATTTCGACTTAGAAAAGCTTGCCTCTAAATTAGAAGTCGCAGAGGAATGTCGCTGGAAAACAGCACACAACCAGCAGGCCTAGAAAAACACACAACAGGGACGAGGAGCCAGCGAAGAAAGCCCCTCTCCTGCACTTCCCATGGTCATGTGCTTGGGTCTTGTGGAGCGAAGCAAGCAGTTCAAAGTACAGAGGAGCAACACGGCAAACTTTATTTTCTAAGAGTGAGCAGGGGGATGTGGGGGGGAGGGGGTCCTACACATTGCCATCACTCTTTTTGGGGATTAAGGAGCTACTTCACAGCACAAGGACGACAAAACTCAAGTGGAACGCGATAGGGAGGACACAATGTGGGCGCTTGTTGTCAAAGAGCTCTGCTGAGTCAGAATGAACTCCCGGGTGAGAATAGATGAGGTCAGCGAGGCGCACGGATAATGCTCTCATCCAGGAAGATTGTACGGTGGAGCTCAATGTCTGACAGGACGAGAGGGGAGGAAAGTAAAAGGAACACATTAATGAAACAAAGACAGGCTGCAAGGCCAATGAGACACGAGCGAACAAGCAAAGACAGACTTTCAGAGGAAGCGGGGCCGCCAGTTTTACAGGCTTGTTTAAAGTTACAAAGACTGTCAAACTGAGAGGGAGGGAGAGGCACGTGAGACCCGAGGGATTACGGCAAGAGGGCACAGTGAAGAGAGAAATGGGGAGATTCCAAGTACTCGAGACACTTCGGGTGATCATTAACCCCAATCGCTGTGTAGAAAATTAAAACTGTGGTCTCAGCCGAGACAGAAGGGAGTTGTTGCTGTTGCATGTGAGGAAGTTATTTTGGTCGAGTCATTCTGTAAGTGGAAGAGATTTTCTGCCATTCAAACGCAGTAAATACCACTCTAGTTTTCAATCGCAAACGAAAAAATATGGAACTATGGCTTAATCTGAATTTTTTTAAGTGGCAACATTTCACATTCAGCAGTTCAAATGGTGAAATTAAGTTGCACTTTAAGACGAGGCGGTGTGTGTGTGTGTGTGTGTGTGTGTGTGTGTGTGTGTGTGACTAACAGAGGAGGCGATGTCTCATACACCTACGTCTGGCTCGTCTTCAGCTGGATTCTCATGTCTGACAGACAACTGATTTACAGAAGCAGCGGCGAGCAGAAGGAAGACGGCATATCCAAGTCACTGAGTCGCCCTGATACACGTCCACTGCTCAGAAAACAAAACTGTTTTACCATTATTTTTATCCAGAAATGAATGGATTTGGAAAATTGTAAAAAAAAAATTAAAAAAAAGGGGAAAATTTTAGGAATTATTTGGATTTTGTTGTTGTTTATTATTATTATTTTGCCATATACGCATTACAACTAGTTATGCTGTATAGTGTATAGCTCAAAATACCACCGGCAGTGAGGAGTTGACCCACACACACTATAGCATGCAGCCCTTAAATAATAAAGAGGAGTTAAGGTACATTTAAGGTGTATTCAAAACCACCAGCCAATCAACCAGCTGTCAGATAAACATCCACACAAAACACACACATTTCGGAAAGGGGATTCTTGTCACGTTCTAAACTAAGTTGGAAAAATGTGAACTTTCAGGCCACACCTGTAACCTTAAATACATATTTATATATTAGACAAAGAACAGAACGTCCACATCCAGGTGCCGCAGACCCTGGTGGAGCACAAGCAGCACAGAAACCTTCCCAGTTTCCACTCATCACTTCTTGCCCACTTATGGTGAGCTGCTGGGGCCAGCGGGAGGACGGACGGGGGCGTCTGTCGTCAGGCCCCCGGTCTCCAGACTCACACACGAACAATAACCTCGGTGCTTAGTTGAAGTTGAAGTAAATTAAAACAACGTAACCGTTTGTATTATTTGCGTGGGGGAACGTAGGAAAACGTTACTGTGACTCCTCCGCTGGAGTCGCGTGACACGTCGGTTGACGTTGTTGGCCGTTAACGTGAACCTGTTGAATGTGGCTATCGCGGCTCTCTAGCTAATTGTGCTAATGAGAGGGCTCGCTAGCCGCCTCGCTTTGACGTTAGCTAACGTTGACTCTCTCTCTTAGCACGGCAAAGCGATTCAAGGCAAACCGGCTTTCAGACGCCGCGGTTAACTTACATCTTTTTGTTCTTGTTTGATGTTGAACAAGTTGAGTCGCTGGAGTCGCGCTTTCATCCCATCCGCCATGAACTTTACAGAAGCGAGAGCCGAGCGACGAACGCCACCTCTCCGCGACTTGCCCCTGGCAGTGTGGGACACTTCCAATATAATTTAATCGGAAAGTTGATGTTGCTCCGTGAACCCGAGCAGGCTGCGGTTAACCGTCAGGCTGGCTGGGATAACGCTACAACAGATCCGGTTTGGGCATTTCAAAGTAAGGGCATTCCGGTCACTCCACGTGCATACTCCTCATACGCAACGTCGATTCGCTTTTGTTTTGAAAGGTTGAATTCCAAAGAAGCAGACTTGTCCAGCGCACAGTAGTCAGCTTGTCGCTGCTAAATCCGCCAATACAGTAGGAGAATAGGGAGGACACAATTCCCGTCCCGGGGTGGTCAAACTTGGACCTCTGGGTGGTTTGCAGGATTAACGTTGTTATCTTCGTTGCTATGGTCGGGTAGGGACAGTATTTCCTGTCTCTAACGCAGCGCAGACATAATCACGCAGGAATGACGGCCCGTGGGACACATCCGGAAAACTGATATAGCTGCGAATGAAAAATGAACTTCATGTAAAAAGTTTTACCGCTTTAAGGAAAATGTACTTTGGTCCACATTTGAGGCGGTTTTGTCTGAACAGCTGATTACATTGTAGCTGACGGTGTAACATCCAGTAAATGCATCAGCTCTCTCCTTCCCGTGTGTTCGAATCCAAATGAAAAAGGTCAATTACTGAACCACTTTATTCAATCTGCGTGTTTGTTTGTTTTTAACCACGTGATTAAATCAATCCACCTCTGTGTATTTCTTTTATACTGGATTTCTTACTAATACCTAATCTAAGGAAACGCTGACTTTGGGTGTGAACATAGTTATAGAATACAGATATTGACAAATACAAATCTAATGTTGTTGTGATTTGTGTCGAATTAAAAGTCAACTACGTTTTTTTAACACATGTTGATATGAGTAGAAACGAGTTTAAATAGTTTAATAACCACGATCACTGTGAATTAATCACCAAAACTATCTGAAGGTCAAGTCTGGCCAGTGGGACACCGACTAGTGATGAAAAGAGGAGAGTTGTGTTGTCAAAGTTAGCAATACAATATTTTCAGTCAGCTACAAATAAGTACATTGAAATGACTATTAGCTGACCAAACTCTGACTCGAATACACTACTAAGGTAATAATCTTGACATATCTCATATTTAGTCATCACACACTTCTGATTTGCACTACGTCATAATGAAAAGTTAATTCAAATAAAGAGATGAGGCGCTTTAGTGGGGACACCTGGCGGCTACTTGTTGCCACTGCAGGGGCAGCGCAGGAAACACAGAAGGCCCTCAGACAGTCTGTAGCCTCATAATGAAACGTTTCCCTGTAGTGATTACTTTCAAACAAATAACGCTTGTTACAGACATCCCCACATGGGAAATAACACAAAGGCTCTCGCTAGAGCCTGTGTAATAAAAGCAAAATATGGAATATTATAATTCCAAATCACCATACATCCTACTCGAGTCCTTTAACTGCCATTACTACCGTCACTGAATACTGGAGAAAAGGTCACATTTAAACTCACAGTGGCTCATAACGTAACTGTTCTGATAAAGTGCAGAACAATTATTTGGATTTTCACTGGGCATCTTCTCCATTTTTGGATGGCGGCCCGTATTTAAACACTCACGGATGTTTGCTGCTCATGAAATTGTGATGCGAATGAATGTCACTTCTCCAAAGTGTGATTGTGTGTGTGTGTGTGTGTGTGTGTGTGTATGGTTCACTGTTTCCTAAATCTAGTGTGTGTGTGTGTGTGTGTTCAATACACGTTTGCTCTAGTTTATGCAGCTCTATGGTCTCACTACCCCTAATAAACTAAATGAAATATAGTCTTGTAAAGACATTTGGCAATGCTCCACAATGGTACGCCTAATCACTGGCGCATGCTAATGTGTGTGTTTGTGACTGTCTATGTGACAGAGAGCAACAGGTGGTCAGCCTGACATCATCATCATCATCACATTCCTCAAAGGCCTGAAACAGAAAGGGAAGACACAACGAAAACCACAGGAAGCAGTCGCCATGGCGATGAGGTTTTACATCCTGCTTGGTTAATGTAAAACGAGCTGTGTGGCGTGTGATCGAGGGAAATCGCTCTGAATGTGTTTAAGATGTAGATGCGTATATTTATATATATACATATATATTTATTCATTATCAAAGGTCAAGTTTGCATTTGGACTTCTCGGACTCATTCAGCGTCCTCCATTGTCTCTCTCGCAGCCTTTGGCATGTTGGCATTATGGAATGTCTCTGGCTGCCTTGGGACGCCAGCTGGGGCTTTGCAGCACCCCGAGCTGGCCATGTGGAGCAGAGGTGAGAGGGCGGTGTGTGTCGGTCAGCGCGTGTGTGTGTGTGTGTGTGTTTACGTTGCTGGAGTGTGCGTGTACGCCGTCACGCCAAACAGATCCAGTTTCCCTCAGCCATAAACAGTGAGCCCTCAGGCGGCCTCTTGCCATTAATGTGAGAAGCTTTTGCTTCACCGTCTCTCGTGTGCCTTCTCTTAGTAGTTATGACACTGTTCTCTTTGACTTATGAAAGATTTGAGGAGCAAAGAGGAGTACATAACGGCTACGGCCGGAGACACCGGTGTCCAACCCCCCCTACCTTGGTGCTGTCCTGGCCACGGAAGACGTAGCAGGTGCAGCTGGCGCCCTCTCTGACCAGGCAGCCGAAGCCTCCGGGCTCCTGGCTGTTGTGAATCAGCTTCGTCACTTGGTGAGGCCGGCACTCGAACAGCACGGTGCGCGTCAGCGGGTCCCAGCCGCCCCCCTCGGCCAGGACGCACACGCACCGCACACGCGACGCTGACACGCACAGAAACACGGACTGGTTGAGGGACGAGGGGCCCGACGGGCCCCCGGAGTGTGGCACGGGCCCCGCGCTCCTCTGTGCACACCGGCTGATCTCGGCCACCACCCAGGGCAGCATGGCCATGGTGGTCAGGTGGTGGACGGGGAGGGAGCCAATCAACGTCAGTCTGTAATCTACTTCCTCCTCCGCCTCTTCCTCCACCTTACCCCCGCATGAGGAAAGTCTCCTCTTCGGAGAACACGGCTTCTGGGGACACGGTGCGGAAAGGGCCCGATGTGGGCGCGCTGGACACGCGCTGCGGTTGTTGGTAGTTATTTTAGGGTGGGGCTTCTCGGAGCTCCCCGGCCCGCAGGGTTCATCTCTCCGGGGCTTCACTTCAAAGTAGAGTCCCTCCATGGCCTGCTGGGGGCCGGAGGGGGTTCAGAATCAGCAGTCTTTTGGATGTAGAGGTCACAGGGTCATCTGGAGCGACAAAAAAAAAAAACACACCTGGTGTTTACCCCACCAGGAACACGTGACCACACATTGTTCAGTCTCAAGGACACAGGGACACGTGACACCCCCCACAGCGAGGACACGTACTTGTCTCTATGATCACTGATAGACGGATCTTCCTTTTAACAAGCAACTCCGTCAACATGACCATGCGCACAATAACTCGATCTTACCAGCTATGGAATCACAACATAAACATACATCGTAACCGCTTGCCTACTTCATATTTGACCTTGCAACATTAATACTTCCCCTGCTTACACGGTGCACAAAAACAGCGGAGCTAAACTGTTGCTTTGCGAGGAGCGCGTTTCGGAGCGCACCGGCTTCTTTTACGCACGGCACAACTTTATTTTTACGCACCAAGTGGCGCAGACAACAAAGCGCGCGTGAGACGTTGCCGGATTAGTTTGAATTGATTCCAGACGAGGTTTCTCCGCTGCCACCGTACCTGCTCACTGAAGTCCTGTCCGAGAGAGGTCGTGGGAGTACTTCGGAGCACACGCACTACCGCGCGTACTCGCCGAGGCTTCACACCGGGCTCTAGTTTGCGTTATATATAGCAGACAGCGCAGACCAGTCCTCCCTCTTCCCTCTGCTCACATGGGGGCATGACAAGTGCATGCTGCAGGCATGCGCCACCCCGGATAGCATCGTGTGCGTGCGTGCGTGCGCTTCACTCCTTCTGAAAGTTGCAAGAATCAATGTGCAACGCTAGAAGCCACTTTATTTGATGTTTTTTGTATCGAGTTAAGTTGTACTTTCGGCATGTGCAGCATTTTTGGATTGAGAGTCACGTGAGTTACAGATGTACAGATGAAAATGTTGCACGTTCTAAAATCCTGCGAAGTTTTGGTATATTTAGCATTATCATATGAACAAAAGCCCCACAATATGTCATGTGAAACGTTTAGAGAGAAATAACTTTTCTAAGGATAATTTTTGTCGGTAACAAAGTTGTTAAATAATATAAATATTTCATCTAAATGTAAACGTTAAATGTGAATGTAAATATTAAATCATAAACTTGATAAGTGATTGGCCAACTGCTTCTTAGACCCTCCTCTTTGGGACCCGGCAGAGCCCAGCTGAGACGTGCAGAGGACTTGCAGGAAAAGCATATATTTTGCGCAGATACGTTAATTTACAAATATTACTAGGTATATAATACACGTTTCAAAAACACAAATATTGACTATTTGGAAAATGTATTTTTATTATAATAAACAACAAAAATGAATATTATTATAATTTTTTCCGTTGCTTATGGTGGGGCCGGTCGGCGCTCTACTCCGGCTTGGGCTGCAGCTTGTTCTTTTCTGGCTCGAAAAAGTTTTCAACAATGGCGTCGACCAAGTCGTCCAGCTCCTTCTTCAGATGCGTCACGTCGCTGTTAGAGGATGCATAGAGTCCCAGGGAACAGAAGAAGAGCCCAGATGAGTGTCACTAAAAAGCTAAAACAATGGCCTACAGGAAAGTATTTCATTATCCCTCAATTGTTCAACATTCTTTACATCAGATTCAACAAGGCTGGACCCCACCGGCCAAGCTAGTGTGAGAATTACACAAAGACATTAATTGCGCTTCTATAAAATGTGCTGCTATTCCTAATCAGTCCACTGGGGGCGTCACACTGTAGCACATGAGAAACACACTGAGATCAGCTTTGACTGCGTCCGGTCCATCATGTAAGATTTTACTGGTCTGGCCCACGCTCATCAGTTCCCTGGTCCAGTCTTTACAGCAACCTACCTGTTGCCAGGAGCGGCACAGAGTTCGGTGTAGTATTTGATTTTTGGCTCAGTGCCACTGGTCCTCATGGTGGCCACGCCCCCGTTGGAGAAGGTGAAGGTGATCATCTGACTGGAGCTGGAGGTGGGAAGGACCTGGGACACCAGAGAAGAAGCAGGTAAGAATGGAAAAACATGTTTGGGAGACCATTCCTCACCAATACAATTATTGGCATAAAGGACATTGTCGTTGGCGTAGTTTGAATGAAATGATATTATTAATTCACTCAGTGCCGCTATGTTACCAGCTCTCTCCATCTACTTTTCATGATGCACATGACGATGCAAAGTACAACTTATACAAAACGACTGCAGTCTGTTACTTTACACTAAATACCACAACGCAGCAAACATTATGTTTCTGTGTGTATTTCTGTACTTTTTTGGGGGGAGATGTGATAGATGTCTGACTTGTCCCTCCTTTTATTTAGCCGGGTCTGGGATCCCATTGAGATTAAATCTCTTTCTGACCGGACATGAATAGTAGTATAAGTGGTGTTTTTTTAAATGTTCATGGGTCCACTCACGGCCTTGTTGCCGGGCTGGTTGCTGTCATAGCCGGTGGTCAGGTCTCGCACAGCGGAGATGGAGAAGCGGCCGCACTCGGTGGGGTACGAGTCCCCCCGGCCGCCGTGGTTGCGCAGGCGCTCAAACAGGCTGCGGATCACTTGCTGGTCGTGGCAGATGAAATAGGAGTTTTTGCTGATGTGGTAGCCGTACCTGACAAGAAGGAGTAGAGAGGGACGCAGCTCCAGTCTGTCGTATCTCCCCTAAAACGCTAAACCAAATGAAGATAATTTAAACATGCAACTCTTACTCTTTGTAGATCCTCTCTACTTGTTCAGAAAGGGTGAAGCCTTCCTTGGCCAGGTAGGAAATCATCTCCCCTGCTATGGCTGCAGCACTCACTCCATCCTTGTCCAATACAGAGGGACTACACATATAGCCTGACACACACACACACACACACAGCATCATAATCGTGTTACATGGGAATGCACTGTAGTAAGTGAATTTGTACGTGTGTGCTGAGTGGACATCCGTCGTATTAACCTCCAATATCCGTAAACCTGAAGCATGAGGTTTGACGTCTAACTAACAAAGACCCCAGTCTGCCATTTACACCACTTATGGACAAAGAACGCGTTCCTGTAGCTGCGAACTGGTTGCAAAACCAGTGAGGCGACATGTATTGTCAGGCGGGAGCGAGTCGGTTCATACCTATGGCCTCCTCGAAGGCAAACAGAACAGTCTTGCCCTGGTCCAAAAGGTCTCGGGCTCGGTTTCCCATCCACTTGAACCCCGTCAGTGTTTCCTGCCCAAACAGCGGCGACAGACGTCAAGTGTGGTTTGAAACTGCTGCGGCAGTGAAGCGCCCTGATGAACACACAATGAAGACTGTTACCTCATAGTGGAAGCCTTCCTTGAGAGCAATGGCGCGCAGTATCTTGGAGGAGACGGTGCTGGACAGCATGTAGAGGTTCTTCACCGCTGCAGCGTCGTCACAGTTTTGATCCTTCCAGCAGCGGAACATCCACCAGCCGAGCAACGCCCCCAGCTCATTGCCAGTGAACACACGCCACCGTCCACTGGCACACAGAGAGACACACGTCATGGAAGGGCGGGCACATGACCTTTGACATCACCAGGCTGCTATTCAAAGCCGTTTCTCTGCATTGGTTTTAGGAGATTTAAGAGGTTTTAATGACGGCTAAAGAAGTTCCAGTTCAGTCCAGTTGACCTTCTATTAATTTGCGTGGGATAGAGCGGTACTACTGCTGCCCATTGTTGAGTCCAACATTGCTAAAATGTTGCAGGACGGGGTGCGCCGACGCTGACCTCGCCTCCTTCTCGGCGGCGGCCAGTCGATCAGCATCAGGGTCGTTCGCCAACACAACGCCGGCCCCCTCCTTCTCTGCCAGTGCAAACGACAGCGTCTGCAACACGCGCACACACACACGTTTTTACCTTCAACCACTAACACACAGTCTGTGCATGGCCGCATGTGATGTGAAAGTCCACAACATACCAGCACTCCCTCTCCTTCCTCAGGATTGGGATATTTCACTGTGGGGAATTCCGGGTCTGGATCTTTTTGTTCCTCCACAGCATATGGAGGGTGGAGATCGAAGGCCTTGAAAGCCGACTGGACAAATGTGTGGCCCACACCATGCACAGACGTGTGCACAATTTTCACCTCTGACCCCTTGTTAATGTCCCTGTGAGAACAGAAGACACGGTCAAAATATTCTTTATTTTCTGCTGTGTAGTAATGTGTGTTTGCCCTCCAGTGGTGTTTATACAGGCGTTTGATATGTTCAGCAGAAAAACATCACAATCCTCAATGGACAACAGTGGAAGTCAGCAGCTCGTTCTCCATAAAGCACCTGTGATGACAGTGTTTCTGGATGGCTTTGAAGTACTGTGTGTGGATGTCCTGGTAGGGATCGTTGAGCAGGGGGTTCTTCAGAGCCTCCTCTGCGCTCCAGGACTCCGGCCAGGGCTCCAGGTTCTCCTCGATGGCCTTGGCGATGCCTTTGTCATGAGGAGACACAATCTGGGCTCCGTTCCTCCAGTACACCTGAACCACAGACGGAGCAGAGAAAGATCAAGGAATAAGGACTATTGCCTTCCTGGAAGGAAAATATGAAAATATTTATGCTAACAAGACGCTAAATGAGTAATAAACTTACTGAGCAAAAGAGTGTGTTGATAGCAAGCATGTAAGCGAACAAGTAGGCAAGCATGTAAGTGATCAAGGATGTAGGTAAGAAAGTAAGCAAGTAAGTAAAAGCTGTTACCTTGTAGCCATTGTCCTGTTTGGGGTTATGGGAGGCGGTCACCATGATACCAGCACACAGACGCAGGTGTGAGACTGTGAAAGGCTGCAGGGAGCAGGACAGAATTATATAAATGCATATACAATATACTCTCAAAGATCCAACCAGACCAGTCATTTGTATGCACACAACTACTTAATATCTTTCAATGGAAGGACATGCAGGGGCACATACATTCCATTATTACATTACATTACATTACATACATTCCAGGTGACTGTTTCACAATCAGCAAGTTCGCAGGTGTCTTAACTCAGCTTCCTGGCAATTAAACTACGTTTAAGTGTGTGCATCACTAAGAAGCTGGTATTGGATCAAATCTTTGTCTGGGTCACAATATGAACATTAAGGTTGTACAGAATGGCTTCATGCTTCATCTATAACAATAATATGCCCATGTAACTTTTTTTCCCAAAGTTTACTCATTCAGATTAAACCCAGTATTCCTGCACAGCTGCATTTAAAGATCAGGCTACACTTGTCGGCACCTTTCAAAGTTCTATTGTTTTTTTTAAAGATGTGATGTGGTGGATGGTATGTGATAGATGAGATGTGAGAGAGATGTGATAGATTTTCTCAGTTCAAATATAAAAGCGTTCTCCCTGACTGAACTGATTGGGGTTTGTAGTATGGACACAAAGTAACATGACAATCAAATATGTGCGTTATGCAACAGGCAGTAAAGTAAGGGGACGTGTACTTTTTGAATGGAATTTGCCCTTTAGCTTTTCGGTCACTGTCATCTGCTCCACCAGGAAAACTGATTAGACTTAAAGAATCATTAATTTGCGACTACAATAATATATTATTGCTGTCATAATGCAGAATTTATAAGATAAGTTATTACCACAAATGGCGTGGGGGTTATGTCAGAGAAAAGGTGGACCGGCACCCCTCGGCTGATGAACACAGCTGCTGCCAGGCTGGCAAAGCGCTTGCTGCAGCCCCCGCTGGGGGGGTGGGCACGGGCGTCGTACCCGATTACCACTCCTCGGTCCTTAAAGTCAGCGAAACTCTCCTCCAGGTAGCAACAGAAACCCTGTCAGGGATTTGTGAGGTAAGAGAAATCTTCTGTTCACAATGCCAAGATGGACATCTCACAACAGCTGCAGGAAGTAGAAAAGTACCAGCACAGAGATCCTACAACAACATGTAACAAGATGACATGTGTGCTGTGTTCATGTGCATGCGGCTTGATGCTTCACGTGTTCGCAGCTTAGCCGTTCACCGACCTGTGTGGTCTGGATGATAGTGAGGTCGTTCATACAGGACGTGCCAGGGCCCATGGCCGCTCTCAGACCTGCTGTACCAAACTCCATCCTGGAGGACAAGCATTTCTTCAGAGCCTCCACCGCGCCGTCTCGCACCAGGTCCTGCACCATGGACGCCGTCTTGGGGTTCTGAGGGGGTAAAAATATTTTGTTATACATTGACCTGCATAAAGTAGCGCTTACAACTGGAGGTCAAGTTACCAGAGGCCGTTTCTGATGTATTAATGAGAACGTCTTAGGCTGGCCTATTGCTATTGTGTTTTTTTTGTCATCAATAGTTTAAGCTTAATAGTGATTCTTTTGCGTTTGCAGTGTCGAGGATATCTGTTCTCCTGAGTGACTTCCAAGCTCAGACATCTTTGTCATCTGGAAAAAGGCTCCATGATGCCCCCTATTCAGATGGGTCAGATGCCGCAATGCAATAATGTTCAAACTAATGAACCGGGGACTGTTTCCCAAAGTGAACCTATTAGTGGCATCCCGTGTCTCTTGAAGACGACTCGTCTACATCTGTGCGCCCTTTAACACAGTAGTAAACCTAGTGTGGCATATGAGGATTTTATATTTGATTCATGTATTCACCACACCAGAACTTTCCTTCGCGGGTATTACATAAACTGATTTGATAGGAACCATGTGATGAGGTAATAATATTCCAGATGAAAAGGCAACCCGTATGGATACATTGCCCTCCGTGTGAAACCAGGAACATGTCGGTCATTGTTCGGGTGTTTATTGGGAGACAATTTCCACATATTGAAAGTTCGGCTGGACTGACTTGCGAGGATAAACTAAAGCTTCACGGGTTGGAATTATTCAATAGTAATTTAACTATGACTATATTTCCATTACGTACCATAGGAAGTGATTTCCAAAATGTTTTAGAATCAATCATTAGGAAATGACAGACCGGTCGAATATCGCATTCTAACGAGGCACCATGAAGTCAGCTAACGTTAATTGTGACGCAGCTAACGGTGTGTAGCATTTCACTAACTTCAACCCACGTCACACCGCCTTCGTGAACCGTGCACACGGTTTTATTTTACTCTGAGGTTTGCCGTTGTAACAACATAAACGTCTCCCGTCTTCCTAAAGTCGTAGAGCAGCTAACGAGGCCGCACTTGGCTCTAACTGTCCCCGGGCCGGCACACGGGCACCGGGTTAGGCCGCTAGCTGCCCGCTTACCTTGTCGCTCCGCAGCCACCGGCTGACCGCCTGGTCCAGCTCGGCGTCACCCGTTAAGGACAAACCGGTCTCCATTTCCCTTCTTGTTGCAGTGTGAGACGCTCTCTAAGTCGTGGTCGCTCGAGGTGAGACCACTCACGCCCAACCTCTGACAGCGCGGGGGGAATCGCAGCTGCAGTGCTGAATGTGACCGCTCGGGGCGTCCGCGGCGCGCGGGGCGGAGCAGCGCGTGGAATCACGTGTTTCTCCGTGCTGCGTTCACTGGTTGCGTCAAAAGTAGGTCATTCGACAAATATTTGCGACTGTTTCAACAAGTGGAAACATAGCCGGAGAAAGTATAGAAAATAACGGTTTAGTGATGGAGAACATTCAATAAAGTACAGCATTTACTGCAATACTTCATTGCGAGTTTAAATTGTCTTTTAATGTGCAGGGGAGCAAATTTTGACAGAAATCGTAAAGTTCCCCTCAGACTTGACATGGTCACCTTACACAGCTGAAAAGCTCTGGTGTGCCACGCGCAGTAAAATGACTTCATATTCTACACATTCCACTCCGCAACAATTCGTTAGGAAATATTGTTTTTATTCATTTAGTTTTATTTGGTTTACAAACGTGGGACAGATGAAATCTTGAAATGCCAGTCTTCATTCTTTTGGACCATTACTGGTGGCATTGTCCATTGTCCATAACTTCCCAATGTGATCTTGATGGTATAGTTTATTTTAGTTCACATAATTATATCAACTTTAAAATGATATTAAAGCATCATCTATATGAATTGCATCACAATGCAATGCAATGCAAATCATTATGGGACCGTTTATGAATAGACCAGTGTCAACAGGTATAATGATCACACAGAATGATTTATGTTCCTGAATGAAGGAAATAAAAGCACGACGAAGCAGACTCAAGTTGTATTCAAGCTGGAGACTTCGGGCAGCCAGTATTTATGTTATCAAGCAACGGTCTCAACCTCTTTTCATGTTGTCATCATGTTAACAGACTCGATGTGGAGGATGGTTGAAGGGGTTAAAACGGTCCATGTGTAATAGAGGTATTTACAGTTATGCTCATATTTAAAACATTTACAGATGAAGTGTAAAAAAAATGGAAATTCTTCTGTTCTAAATGTGAAACGGACCATTTTGGGTAGTATTGGAACAAAAAAATTCCCATTCTTTGGGGATGCAGAGGTGCTAGGAAATGATCTGATTATACTTCAAACAGAGAATTATGTTAGCAACTATACTGGAGAATATAATAAGGACATCAATCGATCATCTGAACGATTTCTTATTACACCATCTACTAATAACTGAAAAGTTATTAGGCAACAGTAACTAATCGCTGTCCATTAACACAGGAAGTGACTTAAATAACTACTGGACTGAATAAAAACAGCCTTATTTTCTCAGCAGAAAGACTCCTCATAGCAGTAAAATCACAAGTGGAAATAATAAAATTGAAAGGAAAGCTTCACAAAGGTTCTGTAACCCCTGCCAGTCACAGTGAACATCTTTTTAAAGGGCTTCCAGAGTAGGTCCTAAGAGCAAAAATGTATTCAAACGTTTATCAGCGGCCTGAGTTCGACAAATCTAGAGGACAGCCACAAAGTGACGTATGTTTTAGTACCAACATCTGTCCTTTCTGCTGCCCTGGGCAGTGTTCCCCTGGTGGACTTTAGAAAGGAATCGACACGATTTGTCTAACTCTCACTGTAGTTTTGGATAGATTCCCCGTTGAAATACATTTTGTAGCAGTGAATTGTGTCAGCCGTCCCTCACCGGGCGCCTGAGGGGGGGTCTTCATATGGGACCAGTATGGACAGGAGGAATGACCTCAATGTTCCAGCTCGGTAATCGTGGCAGTTTGAGAAATAGTCCTGAAATCCAATTTGTGGCTTTGTGTACAAGGACACAACTTTTTTGTTGTTTTTGTCTTAGTTGGAATAAATTACTGGCAGAGGAAAGTCAACCAGGAGCCTTATTCCTGGTCACTACATTTTTTTGTTGCCTAAACTAAACTTCTGTGTTTAACACTTCACTTTGAAACTTAAAAAAAAAGAAAGTTCTGAGCGACAAAAATAAATAAGTTCCTGTGCAGAAAACCAATAGATGTTTTTCATGACTGTTTCCCAAACTGCATTGACACCGAGTGTAACGTTCACGGACTCCCAGCTGTTACTTTAAACCAGACTTGTAGACTTGTGACCTCAGGCGTCCCAGTAGGACCCCCAACCGCACCCTGAAACATTCAGCCTTCATCACTCTCATTATTTACATCTGTGCTTTTCCTACTGCGTCAAAGCGTCTTCAGCTAAGAAAAAGAAAGAAAAAAAGGTCAGATGAACTCTTCCACGCAGCACTCCAACTCCCCAACTGAGAGTCTGAGATGAGCCCAAAGCCGCCGTGAACCGGCGTGCGTCCTGGCCTCTATTTTCTGCGCTTCCTCTGCTTGATGAGGAACAGGTTCTCATCCGTCGGGTACATCTCCTCCGCGGCCGCCTTTCTGGGTGTCTTCTTCTGCTTTTGGTTCTTCTTCTTCTTCTTCTTCTTCTGCGGCTTGGACCCCGCCCCCTGCATCTCCCCCGCGACGGTCCAACCGAGGCGGTCCGGGTCACCCTCGATGTGGGCTTGCTGCTTGCTCCTCCCCATCATCTTCTTCTTCTTCTTCGCCTTCACATCTCCTCCCTTGCCTCCACCTCGAGGAAAGTCCTTCGCTTCATCCACGATGACTTTGGCCGTGGCGACGGGGGCTTTGGCGGCGGGAACCGGCCTCTTGGGTTTCCACGGTTTCGCGTTGCTCTCCTGGCGCTTGTTCTTATGGTTCTTCTTGGTTTTGGGCGGCGTGAAGACGTCGCCCCCCTTGAAGAAGATGTGGTTGGGTTTGTGGCCGCTGGGGGTCTGGTGGGGCGGGCGGGCCAGCGGGTGGGGGTGGTGGTTGTAATGGTCAAATTTGCGTTTCTTAATGGGCGGTCCCGCAGCGAGGTGGGTCTGAACACTGTTTGTGAAAAAGCCGTTTTTCTTCAGTTCTGAAAGGTGAAGGAAACGAAAGGTTGTTCATTATTTAGTCATGTGACTTCAGGTTTGAGTGAATTCAACACTAGTGATTCATTTTTTTAAATAACTGTAAAGCAATTGTAATATTTTGTCTTCCCTCTTTAGTGAAAATTTGACATAAAACGTAAGATGAAGTAAATTCCATTCTTAAAGATTGAAACAGAAGCGTCAGACATAATTGTCTAATAGTTGTCAGCAAACCCAAAGACATTTTTACAATAAATTAGATTGGAGAAAGAAATGAATGCATGTATGAGTCCCAGCGATACACGTAGACAGCGTCTTTGTCTCTTCACGCTGCTTGTTGGCTCATAGCTGACGCAGCGTGTATTTATTTCTGGTACTCGGGCTCGTTTGGGGCCCTCTAACGTGTCAGGTTCGATATCCTTTTTGTCTTTGATATGTGTTTCGGTTTCACTCATCAGACGTCGGCTAATGAATTTTGAAGAACCGAATCCAGCTTGCTGAGTATTTTGGAATCTTTTTTAGGGATCCGGCTCTTCATTAGAGGAATGGCACAGACTTTGATAGTTACGGTCAAAAGCAGAAGGCGTTTGGAGTGGAGGGGACTTCTCATTCTTTTTGATAATACTATCATTTGAACAAGTAATACACAGCTTTTTGCTGTACATTCATGTATTGGTAATGTCTGTATACTTCTGCTCTCACAACTGACAGCAAACAAACCCTCCAGCTGCCTGCAGAGGCAGAAGGCCAAAGGTCAAAGAGGCATCATCACAAAGACGAGCGGGTGGAAGTGCCTGTTTGTGCGACTCACCTTTGGCCTTCGCCGACACCGACTGCTCTCTGCGTTTGATGTCTCTCTTCGTGTCGTAGTAGTTGATGAAAGTGCTGCAGTGATACGTCCAGTTGTACATCTTCTGGCTTCCACACGCCTGGTGAAAACGCGTCGGGTCGCATCAGAACAATATGGGTGGGAAAGTTACTGCAGAGGGGACACAGCGAGGTACTCACGTGTCCAAAGTGTCCCCTCATGGAGCAGTTGTAGCAGTAGGCCGGCCGCGTCCCCCCCGCCTGGTCGTGCCGCAGGCTGGTGGGAGTTCCCGCCTTGGTCTAAGCACAGACGCAGGGAGTGAAAAAGGGGGGAGGGATTGTTACGGGATTATTCTTTTCATAACGAAAAAAAAAAGAAATAACTGTGGCGGTGTCACCGTCTATTTGTGTCCCCCTGCTCTCATTCCCATGGTCTTTACTGGTACGCGCTGCGCAGGTCTGCCGATGTAACGCGCTGATTGCGGAGGCTGTAGTTAGAGGCCTGTAATGACCCTTCGTGATAAGCAAGCGTCTGCGTGTGTGCGGGACACAGGGTCCCGTCCCCTTTGGGCCGGCGTCCTGAAAGCCTTCCACGCTCCGTCGCCCGCAGCAAATATGAACCGATAAAGAGAGCGAGGAGACACAGTCACAGCGTATTTACTGCTAAATGTCTCACACACACACACACACACACACACACACACACACACACACACACACACACACACACACAGCTTCACACTGATCTAAGGTGCCCCCACCCGTCCCTCTTTGAACCCTGATTCTGAGATTACAAATGATTTGCGTCGTATTTTAAACATAGCTTCCCTAACCGGCCCCCACTTTTCTTTTCCTCCCCCTCCTCCTCTCCTCCCCCTCTCCTCCCCCTCTCCTCTCGCTCTTTTCCGCTTGAGTAGTTTTGCAGCAGAAAGGATGAATGCTATTAGAGCATCGCGTCATTATCGGGTCAGGCCGGCCGGTCCCATCTCCATCACAAAGGCCAGGAGATCACAGACCGCTCGCACGCACGCACACACACACACACACACACGCACGCACACACGCCCAATGAACACACACGTGCACCCTAAGGAGAACACAGTCCCCGGTATCGAGCCCCCCCCCTGTCCCACCCCTCCACCCCCTCGCCCATTCATCGTTCATGTAAATTGGCTGCAGGTCTCCCTGTGTCTCCCCCCCTGACCTTGGGCTCACGTTATCTCTGCGTACTCTGATCCGGCACACAGACGCAATGAAAGCAGCAGAGAGAGAGAAATTAAATCTCCCCCCCCCCCACCCCCCCGCGACTCCCCCATCAAGCTGTTATAGTTGACTGAAATAATAAATAAAAAGCTGTGCGTGCGTGTGAGGAGTTGTCTGCCTATCGCTTTGGTGTCTTTGGAGAAGAGTCCGGCTGTACGGCGGTAAGTCAAGAAGACATTTATGTTGACGCTTAGCTTTGACTCGCCCGCCACCGATCTAGTGTTAGTCTCTCTTTTAAGGCCCAGAGGGGAGGAAGCAGATTGATTCCACAGATTGGGCTTAACGCTCAGTCATCACGCTAGTAAAAAAAGCACATGCTTGAGTCATGCATACATTTTTTTTTTTTCTTTAAATGGAGGAAAAAAAAAAGTTTCCCCTTTATTATCTCTTAAAAAATAAATTAAAAAAGCTTCCGTCTTCTGTCTGTTACTGAACAATCATGCTGTAGAAATATTTTAATAGAGCTATAAACCTGCTGTTCTCAGCATATTTTAGAAGACAGATAACATCCGTTTGCTGAGACGGTTCCCACAGTCTCACAAAGACGCTTCAACAGACGGGAAAGAAGAAGTGGTTCAAACAGACACTATTTCCTGGTTGTGACCGTTGATGACATCACCAACACGCGGCCTGAAGCGATGTGCGAGTCAGTGCGAGTGTGTGTGTTCCTTTGAGATGGCTGGTTGTTTTGGCTCCACAAGGATTCTCAGAGGTGTTTTTCTAGGTTTTAACACATCATCCTGTCGCACCATTTTTTATTTTATTCAGATGACTCGTGTTTTCTGTTCAAGACATTTAATCTGGTTAAATTAATCAATTATTCATCTTTCCTGCTTTCCCCCCAAAAAAAGATCATAACCTCTCTATTCATAAACGGTCCTGACAGGCTTTTTCCCGGCGTGGGAGACGACATTGAACAAAACAAAAGCTTGTGTGTGTGTGTTTGACTAACAGGCCTCTGAGTCTCATCCACCTCCTGCTGATGGGACACTTTGCCAGTCAGACACACCAGGGGACGGAAGCTGGAAGAGGACCGAGTGTGTGTGTGTGTGTGTGTGTACGAGGGTGTTGAAGAAAGGTCCTAAGGGCTTCGCTGGGTGGACACAGACAACCAGCCATCCGTGGCCTCACACACACACACACACACACACACCTCCTTGCCGTGATAATCCTTCGGCCGACACAAAGCTCAGACAGTTACTGACAACAATCGGGAAGGAACGCACACAAACACACACAGTTATTGAACACAATCCGAGAAGCAAACAGACTTGTGTGTGTGTGTGTGTGTGTGTGTGTGTGTGTGTGTGTGTGTAAGGGGGGGAGGTTTGCCTGTTACCAGAGCCGCGGGGATCGACTGCGTGTTTTTATCATTATAAACAGCCTCACAACACATCACCACCACGACTGGGCTCCTACCAAAACAAACACACCCTCATGGTGCGCGAGTGTGTGTCTGTGTGCCAGTATGTACACATTATGTTAACAGGGGGTGGGGGGGTAATTAGACCATTGCGAAATGGCTATAATGTGAACACAGCGTGTTTTCAAGGAGAATCGATGAATTAACCAGAGAACCTCCAATCCGTTTACTCTTCCGTTGGGATTTATTAAGGCTAATGGAAAAAATTGTAAAGAATCCAATTATAGTTTTCTGCCAGTGTTGGACGGGAAGGAGAGAATCAATCGTCCTGGACACCCGTCTGAGGTGGAGGTGTGTGGGGCTCTGGAGGAGGAAGGGGACGGGGCGTCTCCGAATAACCAGATGTGATTTCTGCCCCCTTTGTGTCACAAAGACCTGAACACACACACACACAGAGAATTCCCAGAAGCTCGTCGTATCTCCTCCCGTCAGTCAGCGGGACTCCTGATTTTGTCGTTAGCAGAGAGGGGAAATGCCACTGGAATGTTGAGATAATGTGAGGCGGGGGTGAGGAGGTAATCTGGTCGGAGCGCGGCCGGCGGAACAGAGGATTGGAGCTAATCTATTCCGATCTAGGAGCAAGTCCGCTGCTCTGTGTTCACGGCCAGCAGCTACGCACGTGCAACGCACTCCTGCGGCCCCCGGTCACGATGCCGAACCGGGACGTTACACCGCCAGGCAGCATATCAAACACACACACACTTCCACCTGCATGGACGCCATCCAGCTAAGCCAGAGAGAGCCACAAAGAGCGAGTGGAGCCTGCAGGACCTCCGATAACACCTCACCTGGGCGCGTGTACGTTCCTGTGGTTTAGCATGTAGTCTGCAAAGACACCTGTACCAAAAACTCCCAAAGGAAGCACATGTGGACATTTACAGGTTTTTCTCTCGGGACAACGGCGTGGTGGGGACCTGTCAATCACGCGGTCCTAGAGCAGACAAAGCGTCGACATTTATTTTAACTCATGAACATCAGGCTGTAAGTGGAGAGGAGTTGAAACCAGACATTGATGCCATAAACTTGTTTTACGCTGTTTGCCGAGTCATTTTCTGCTGGTGACAGCAAATCAAGATTTTTATCTTAAAGATTATTATTTAAGTAGTTGGCTAAAATGAAAGCTTTCAGCTCTATTTTATTAGTTTGTTGTCTAAGCTGTGAAGAAGACGTGTGAATGGCATTGAAGTGTCACGCTCTTCTTCGCCTGCGGCACTTTCTCTCCTTCATGTCGGCTGCTCGCTGTTAATAGAACTAGATGAAAAACACGCAAATGCCCCCCCCCCCCCCCTCCCTCCTTTACACCGGTGCCCTCCCCAGTCTCCTCCGGGCCGCCGGAGTCTCAGTGTAAAGGAGAATAGAGAGACCGCAGAGTCCACATACTGTACAATGATGAGACAGCAAAAACAGCTGCCTGAATAGATGTGGATTTAAAGGATTTTTTTTAATTGAGCTCATTCTTGTAAGATGAATGGGGGGAAAAAAAGAGGTCAGCCAGACAGAGGGAAGGACAGAAGAAATGGAAGAAAGGTTGAAACGTTAAACTTGTAATTTCAAGTTCAGCAGAAAGAACAGAGGAGCCAAGAGTGCTCGTAATTCTCTATTTGAATTTCAGGTCATTTGTTAGGTTCAATTATTGAGTGAGGTTTTGTCAGACGGGTGCCGGTCTCAACGCGGACCTAAAGGTCACCACAGACTTCCTGAATGACCAATGCTGAGGTCATTTCTGTGTAAATAGCAGGTGTTACTTTTTCAGCTGCTGTCTTCTTTATTGTTTTAGCCTGTATTATTATAAATTGTATGATAAAATTTAGTTGGGGAAAAGTAAATACCCACACTGTTAACATTGTTTTTACATGTACAAGGAACAATGTCTTTTTTTTTTTAATAACACCAGTTTCTTGTTGTGGTTTGTCTTTAATCCAAATCAATTTGCCCCAAATCCCAAATTTGCCTGAAGCGATTCATAATCTGTACAGAATACTAAATCCTCGGCCCGAGGACCCCACATCGGGACACCCAATAACAAGGGAAAAAAAGTAAGAAACCGTGGGGAGCAACATAATATGAAACGGTGTTGAGATAAAACAAAGTGGATCCATATGATGTAAACGATCCATACAGGTTTAGCAATAGCACAAGAAGCACCAACTCCTGGGAGACTAATAGTAGAAAAATGACTGAAAATAATTGATTAATATATGCAAGCTTTCTAAAGATTGATTGCATCAAAATGGAATTTTAGTCTAGAAGTAGTGACATATTAATCATCCATTTCCTCTATGGACCGCGGCTGTTACTCTGCAGAGGGTCATTTCTAAATCAAGACAAACCAGAGAACTTCAGGGAGCGATCAGAGCGCAGATCTGTGTTGGACCACCCGGGGGCGCTCTAACACAGCGAGCTGGCGAGGCCCCTCACACTGTGGGCGGCTTCCACTGAAGAATGGGACTGATCACAAAGAGAAAGTGCCACTGACAGTAATTCCAACTGGTATTCGGATGAATAAAACAGCCGTCAACAAATACTGAACATTCATCCAGGAAACATTAATGACAAACGTCTGAATATATTGGGTCTTGTTTGTACGTGAAAAGTGTTTGTGTATATTAATACATCGTGTCGAGGAACAAAGATAAAATAGGTTTGGAATTGATCATTTTTGTATTTAAATCAGTATTTAAAAAAAGGAAATATGGTTTTCGCTTAAAAAAAATGTCCAACTCAAATCTGGAGACGGTCTCGAGTGGCGGTTCTGATGTTCCTTAAAATGGTCTAAAAAAGTATTATTTTAAATGCATGCATGATCAAACGGAAGATGAATGATATTATCTCTGAGGGGAATAATCAAAGAACTGCAATTTCAAGGAACAAGACACTGAAGATCGGTCTGTTTGAAATAAAAAAATCATAAAAATAAATGTACTATCAGAGGGGGCACGAGTGCACGGGAGTATTTCTACGTTTCGTTTTCTAAGGCTGGTGCATTTGACTCTATAGGATAAGCTGGTCAAGACGTTTTCTTATACTACAGATTCCAATATTTTAGCACTTTAATTTGAAATGGACAAAGTCAAGAGGTCTACTTTGCTAGAAAAGTCTTTCTGTGTGTTCTAAAGACATGTAAATGTATTCCCTTTCCTGAGAAGAGGAGGATTTGAACGGGGCCAAACGTCCTAACCTTGGGTGCTGACAAAGGCCCGTGTGGACATGGAGAAAAGAACCTCGTGGAGACAAAAACGTAGAAAACATACTTAATGGAAAGGGGGGGGAAAAAAAAGAACGCAGTGAGGTGAGAAGAGTTAAAACAGCTTCATTTATGTGGTTAACAAAGAAAAAGGTCATGCAATGTTTTCCACAGGCACACACACACACACACACACACACACACCTCTCTGTGGGGATAAAATCCAGTCCGCCCCCCCACACGGGGCAGCGGTGCACAGATCAATAAACACACGCACGTACAGGTGTCGCCACAGCGAATCGATGCTCACACAGCGATCTACCTGCACCAATCAGCCGCGGTGTGCTTATCATGCCGACTCTCTCCCTTTAATACACTCCTCCCCTCTCTCGCTCTCCCCTCCACACTTCTCTCCCCCCCTCTGTTGTAGGAACAGAGGGGGGGGAGCAGCCCCTTTCTACATGGATACGCATCGTGTTGAATCTAATGCCACGAGGCTTCATCTGGCTGATGAACGAATTTTGGAATCCGATCCGAGAATTCGAGTTCTTCTGCGTTCTAAGCTTCCCGGCGGCCGGCACAAGGTGGCGCTCCGGCCTCCTCCTGACAACACTTTGACTGCAGGTGCGTGACAGGATCAGATGCACGCAGATCGCTGTCTGCGGGCGTTAACGCAGCCGCCTGCGCACACAGCAGGTCGCTCCCTCGCTTTCCTCTGCTCATTTCAAAATGGCTCTCTTTGCCTTCCAATCACTGGTCCAGGGTCTCTCCCAAAAAGGGTTTTAACAAGTTTAATAAACAAGGCATGCAAGTTTGAATGGGCTGCGCAAAAGAACCAAAAGAACTAATGTCATTTTTCTATCTATCTATCTATCAATCACTGAGCCAACGGTTTGCTGGTTTTGGTTGAATATGAAATGTGTAGATCTGGGATTTGAGACGATCCATTTTAAGACGTCACCTTGGAGATTAGTTAGACAGCCACTTGTGAAGCGTTTGAGAAATTTTAAAAGGCAGAAGGGAATCGATGGAATTAAAAAAAACAAATAGTAGTAATGAAAATAATTTTGGTCAGTTTCTCCATCAAAATACACATTTGGCATCACTCACAGTCTCCATCTTACACTGACTAATAAAACAACCAGCAGCAATCCAGAAGCAGAAGACGGGAGGATGCATGGCGGATACGGGCCGGTTGAAAAGCATTCTGGGAGATGAAGGAAAACCCTCACAGCATAAGGTGATCATACAATACGAATCACACAAATACATCCACAAAAGAAACAGCTACAATGTGCATTAAAACCATAGCAATGAGCATTAATATTATTAGACTTAGCGAGAACGATAAGAACGACGCAGAGATGGAGGGAGCGACCCGCTGTGAAGCTGTGGCCACAGCAATGAGGGAAACAGAGACGGAGGAACGAAACCTCTTAAATATTAACTGTAGAAAACAAACAACACTGAGACGAACAGGCTTTTCCCCCCTTTCACCTCTCGCCACCACTCATCGCATCTACATACACACAAACATATATTTTTATTATATTTAGATATATATATAAATATCTAAGAAGTGTGTGTGGGTATTTGTGTGTGTCCACGTGTGTCAGTATCTTACTTTCTCAGTAAATACCCCCGGGCTTTGTGGTCCATACTGTGTGGTTTGGAGGAGTTTGTTAGTTGAGGGCCAGGTGCAGGCAGACAACACACACACTCAGGGTAGATAAACGGACGCACACACACACACACACACGCACACACACACACGCGCAGGAAGGATAAATGGACCCAGTAGCAGGGAGGTCTGACAGAATGCCTTTTCACACCTGGCTGAGCCCAGCGGAAGGTGACAGAGTCACATCTCCCAAAGCAAACACACACACACACACACACACACACACACACACACACACGGTCTCACATTGGGGAGTTCAGGGTCATAAGCAGCATCATGAATAAAATGAGGCTGTCTTAAACAGAAGGAGCGCTGTGTGTGTTTGTTTGTGTCGGTGCGAGCCCCTAAAGCCCCCCACGCCGGTTCGGATCTGTAACGACCTTCTGTTCCCAGTGCTTAAATGGCTTAAATACTTCAATTAGACCTGGGTCACAATCCTCCACCCGTTAAAGCACGCCGTCACACGCAAACACACACAAACAAAAAATGGTTGTGGAATTGAAAGTGGTTGGATGATCTCGCGAGGCCAACGGAGGATTCTTCCCCCGCGCTGCTTCACTCTCCTCCCGTCTAAAAGCCTCAACAACAAAACGCATAGCACCTCCCCACCTCCCCCGTGTTCAACTTAACTCCCGTCCTCTCTGCCAGCGTCTCCCAAGGAACTTCTCGATTCTGTTCCATCTTCCTCCCCCTCTCTCTCTCTCTCTCCTTCCCCTCCCGCCGTGCTACCCCAGCGCTAACGATGCCGCCTTTTCATTAGACAGCCCCTGCTAATTAATCTCCACAGAGGAGAGTGACAGACCTCCCCCAACACACACACACACACACACACACACACACACACAAAGTGCTCGCCAAGATATATGCAAACACACACTTCTTCTTCTCCCCTCTCTCTCACTCCCTCCCTCCCTCGTCCCGAGTGGCGTTGGCAGCCCATTTCATGCTTTATCACGTCTTTTAATTGACAAACAAGCTGCTCTTTTCTCTTAGGCTGAGGTCTATATCACCCCCTCACACACACACACACACACACACACACACACAGCAAAGCTTACATATGGAGCCAAGGAAGCTAGTTATCTGTTGAGAATTTGGATAAACGCACACGCAGGAGCAAAAAGCAAACCCGCTGACATATGACACGCGTGACTGTCACAGTTTTCTACTCTTCTACACACACGCACAAACGCACACACACACAGCTTAAAGAAAAAAGGTGAAGGCTACCCTCACTTGCTTAATCTTATGAGATTCTTTGACAGTTCACTCAGTGGCGACGTTGAGCGATACAGCGGGGATGGAGGCAGAGTGACGTGAGGTTCAGCACAGTTTGCGTTGGCCTCGTCGACCAAGGCTTTCATTTCCGTTTTTACTTTTCCTCTCCGCAAATGGGACCACGTGCTGGAAGAGCTCACTTCAGATGTAATGTCATTGGGCCCCCTTTTGAGATGGAGCCCATTCTGTGAGATTTAGAATATCTCTTTCCTGATGTGGCAGGTTCTGCATTAGAGGATTCAGGGATGTGGACGTGGGGCAGGGTGAGCTTCCTGCTGGCTTAGTCCCTCCCCCCCTCTCCTCCACCACCACCCTGTTCTTTTACATTCCTCTGCTTTTAATTGGGACTCGGGGCAGAAGTATTACATCCACTGGGATTTGGATAAATTGGACACAGGTTGAGTCCAAACTACAACTTTATAGTATCCTAATTGCATGTGCATTGGTTGCCATGCATATATAATGAGGTACTCATTGGGTAGTTTAATTGTGGAGGGTTGCATATTCATGAAATGAGCTCATGTTAGTGCAGACCTACAGAAACCTGCATCTGGTACTCACCGTGATGTGATACTGCCTCCAGATCTCTGGACAGGCCTGAGGAGAAAGAAGCAAACACTTGACGCGGATGTCACAAACAAATGGAAACAACAAAAACAGATTCCAAAACGCAGGGGAATGAAAACGTCTGCTAGCAACCGGCAGCGTGTTTCTGTAACTCTTAATGGTCACCGATGCACATTGGATATAAAAAGACACGACGAATAAGAAACCTTTCCCTGAAAGCAGGCTAGAAGCTGACCCCCCCCCCCCCTCCCACTAACTCGTTATCAAACAGATTTCTAGCGCGCTTCCCTCTCTGTCTAAAGCCAGCCAGTTGTTTGTGTCCCGCTGTGGATAAAGCATTATCTCCGGGGCTTCGCCACGCTGTTCCTTAAGCGTTCCGACATCCTTTCCCAACCACCGCAGCTTCCCACTGGGAAATTGAAAATGCCGCAGTCGCCGCGGGCAACGAGATTTATCTACTTACACACCTACTGAGAGAGAGGGAGGGAGAGAGAGAGAGAACGAATTCATGGATGTTTAGTTTTCTCTTTTTCCTACAATAAACAAATGTGCAATGTTCTAATTCTAGGAGAATATTTGAGAGCCATAAGGCCTGAAAGTGCCAGTTGAAATCTGTTTTTTTTAAAGCCCAGTAAAGCACGTTGGGCTCCTGCTCTTCCAGCTTCATCTCAATGTGAATACAAAGAAGGGCAAATATGGATATGATAGGTGAATTCTCCGCAACCTCTCATCTAGATTTTTGTTTTTTATTCTAACAACCCGAGCCCGACCCCCCCCCCCCCATTACCAACACCACACCCACGCCAGCTCCCATCCCGCTCGCTCCCTCCCTCCAGACCGCCGGGGTAGCGTGTTGTTGTCGGGGGCGACAGGCGAGGCGAGCGACACACTCGCGCTCCGTCAACCGTCTGTCTTTAATGAGAGACACAGAAAGGCCCAGGGGACGGAGACCTGACTCGCTTTTCTTTCTCAAACGCGCTCACTCACACACGCACTATCATTTGTGAGAGAAAAAGAAAGTTCTGCGGTCCAAGAAACGGGTAATTGCAATGACACGGGACTCGGTGCGTCTGTCTGCTGCTGAAAACTATATGCAAAAGAGCAGGAGGGGAAGAGCGAGATTAACTCGCGAAGGAAGAGAGGGAGGAAAGAATGAGAGGCAGTGAGAGAGAGAACAGGGGTGTGTGTGTGTGTGTGTGTGTGTGTGTGTGTTGGTCTCTCCTCTCCCTCCGGTGTTCACCTGGCTACTCATCCAGCACACACAGCACAGAAAAGGGTGACTGGCAGAGCGAGAGAGAGAGAGAGAGAGAAAAGGGGGTCGGTCGGGGGGGCACAGGCCAGCGCTTACATGCACACAGGGTTTTCTATGGCATTAGGGTAAATGGGCAAGGTAATGAACGTTGCGGTGGGGTAATTGTCATTGATGGTCATTAGATTCACCCTTCACTGCCAACACACACACACACACACACGCACACACACACACACACACACGTCCAATACTGGAATATGCAGCATGGCGGAGACATAACTAAGCTGTAATTGCTGAAGTGTATCAATTAATTTGAACAGTGGCGTGTGCTGACCCCTGGTCAGAGAGAAATGGGGGAGGAAATGGGAGTTCAGCTTTGTCATGTTTACATTTAGAGAAAACTGTTCGTAATTCAAGCCGAAGCACAAAACACACACACACACACACTTTTTATTTGCCTTATTATGATCGGGCTTCCTTTGCGTCCAATAGACTGTGTGATTATCAAAGTGGTGTCAGTGGCACGATGTCAGGAGGGGCCGAGAAATATAAATGCTGCATCCAGTGCATATTTACGTATGGAGACAATTGGTGCCTATAAAACAACGTTAGCTTCAGGCCAACAGAAGCTGTGAGCTTGTGACACAATACATCTGTCATGAATCAGACATTGCTGCTGGCTTACCTCGACTTAATGAGCTTGCTGGCTAGATCAGAAAACGATTGATTGCAAAGTCGGTCGAGCCTCTGGTGGCATACCGGGATACCGTCAGAATCGTGGTGTGGATTTTTGGCCATCCCGCCCAGCCCTACTGGTCACCATGTTGTTTTTTGGATTGGACCATAATTCAATAAATGAACATCATGCTGAATGCGACAATAAACAAATGTTTGTAATGTTTACTGAGGGAATAAATTAAGTGAGAAGTAGAGTCGCTTTCTCATCGACGTCAATGCAACTAGACTTTATTTGTACACAGAGATATCGCCCCCTGGTGGCCGTTAGAGGGAATTCAAGTTAAAGGCTTGAAAAATGTTCCTAAAAGTATTTCCAGAGGGGTGGACGCTGCAGATTATCACATGTCCAATATTTCCCAGGCTGTGCGTTTGCCTTGATTGAGGCAAGTTCACCTACATTCGTGCAGAACCTTCCGATGCCAACCTAACATAAACGGGACAGCGTACTCACGTCGAAGAGGTGCCCCTTCATGCCGCACCGCTCGCACCGCTTGTGCCAGTGCGCTCGTTCACTGCACGAATTGTAGAGGTGTCCCGGCAGGCCGCAGTTGTTGCAGTGCTTGTTGGGACATCCATTGGACCCGTGGCCTGGGTTGCCACAAAGGAAGCAGGGCGCCAACTTCTGCACCGCAAACAAACACACACACACACAGCAGTTTTACATACTGGTACTCGTGAGCGTGTATAAGCTGTACATGCTGCTGTGCACCGAGTGGAACTGACTTTGGGCTCGGGGCAGTTGGTGGAGAGATGTCCGTTCTTGCTGCAGTTTCTACACTGGACGTTCTTGTCTGTGTAGTATCGCTTTGCCACCCGCAGCGTCGTCACCCTGCCGCCTTTGTTGTAGATCTGAGCCTGAAACACACACAGTTGATGCATCATTTTTACGCCATCGTTTTTTATTTTTTTATATAAAAAAAAAACAGCTTTCAGACCATAAGAAAAAATAGTTGAAGGTTCAGATATCAGATCAAAGTGATTAACGTCCACCAACCTCTTGGTCCTTGGCAGAAACCAACCAGTCACTTTCATTTCCTTCAGCATCTGGCAGGACAGAAACGGGTTTTTTAAAATAAAGAAGTTGAATTGACAAAGTTATGGATATCATGTCAATTTAAAGTCTATTAATTCACCTGGTGTTTTTTTTTAAATTGCTGCCTTTGAAGCAAAAATTACTACATTTCTTTCTGTGGTTTTGTTTGGCTAAACGCATCTCTGTTGAAAAGGAACCCCGCAATAACTCAAAACCTGGGCAATTTAAAGGGAGATTGTACTCATCCACAATTCACTGGATGCTCAAATGTATTTTTTAATGCAGCCTAAATAGACAGAAAATAAAACCCTTGTTTTTGGCCTTGAACCGTTCCTTTCTTGCTCAAACATTGTGTCAAGAATTTAAACCAGGATTAAAAAAAGAACCATGGCTGATTAATTCAAGACAATGCCAAACCCTAATGATACACACACACACACACACACACACACACACACACACACACACACACGCAGGGAAACTGACACAGTGGCAGCCCAGCACATCTGTACGAGAGTGGCACTAACAGCGCCCTGAGGGACGCCGCTACACTTTCCTCAGGCCCACAGAACTGTAACTGACATCCAGAAATTGCAACACAAACACTAGCAGGAAAACCACACGGGCACGTGTACGCTGCATAAATTACGTGTTGATCGTAGCGGCCCCGTGGCGAGCCGGGTGGCGGTCTTTAGCCTTTGGACAAACATAGCGCCTTGAGCCAGCCGCACACACACACACACACACACACACACACGTTACTGTCTCCTTTCCACCGCCCTCTTTCCGTATTTTTTCTGACTCCATTTGCCGCCTCATCGTAATTCTACCCAGTCGTCCTTCCCGTGCTTTCTCGCTCTCCCCTTGTCCCCCGCCCGCCCCCCCCCCCTTCTCCTCCCATAGAGGGAGGTTATCGCCTCTCTTCCCCCTTCAAACAAATTAAAATGGCTGCTGTTTGGACGGGGCTTCTTTCGGCAACGACCTTCACCTGCAAAGGAAAAAAGAAAAAAGAACACGCGCACGCAGGCAAACATTTAGGCAACTCCAATTACGATGGTTTTAACGTGGTTGGAGCTTTGGGAGGAAACAAGTGATATCTGTTAGATGGCAGACTAGCTAACCCCAACAAACACACAGAAAAGAGCACAGGAGACGTGTTGTCCATCTACTGTCACACGGGTCCTTTGGGGCACTGCTGCTGTATGTTGGTTTGGTACAGAGGGTTGACATCTCTGCAGGGCTCAACTACTGTGAACAGACTGGGGGGCCTCTGTGTGTGTAAAAGTAGTCACTATTATACAACAACCAGTCAATGGGCAGCTTGAAGAAAAGACAGAGGGTGAAAGGTGTCTGTGTGAGGGCAGAAGTGCATCTGAGCGTGTGTGTGTGTGTGTGTGTGTGTGTGTGTGTGTGTGTGTGTGTGTGTGTGTGTGAGGAGGCGTTAGTGACTCAACGAAAGTCATTCCCGAAGCGTCTCCCGGGGGGACTCGCCAAATAAAGAGCAGGAAGCTTTCCCTTAATCTAAGGGCCCCCCATCTCACCAACACACACGGATAAAGGTTGAAGCTCTTTGTCACGGCCGAGGAATCAAACACACGGGTGTGGGGTGGGGGGGGAGGGGGGGAGTGTTGTCTGTACACTGGGTGGAAATATGCTAATCAGCATGGAGGCCCTGCTGAAAATCAAAACCATCAGAGCTCCTTGTTTTCACTGTGGCCTCAACTGATCTGACGGAGTCTGGAGCCCAATAAGCAGATGGCAGCAGCTGAGGTCTCCGCCATGTCGGCTACGACTGTTCACCATCAACCGATCTGATGTGCAAGCCTCGATCGTTGGCTAAGAGAAATCCGGTGGAGTGGGGGGAGGGGGGGGGGAGAAAACAAGGATGTCAGACTGTTCAAACACCTCCGCGGGCATCCAATGGAACGATTGCATGAGACAAAATTGTGGAGAAAAGAAGTTCCCTTCCATTCAGTTTCCTCTGGTTTTCATTCTCCTGGAGGAGTCAGACATCCTCACATCACCCCTTTGCAGAGGGGACAACGCTGTGGAAGAGGGGGAGACGGCGCGACGAAGGGAGAGAAGGATTGGGGGGGACACAGGGGCGACAGATGCTACCTGTCTGTCTCATAGGTACCCTGATTACTAGAAGATGAGGAGGAGAGGGGAGGAGGCTGTGTGCCAGTTCATCAGAGCCAGCAGATCAGAACAAAACTCGGTGTGTCTGTGAGTGTGTGTGTGTGTGTGTATGTGTGTGTGTGCGCGCGCATGAACAATTTAAATCTGTCCTTTCCACCAGTGAGAACAAAAGTGTACGTGTGGCTAATGAACCATGAACACGGCTCTCCAGCAGTGACACACACACACACACACACACACACAAACAAAGGAAGTATGAGGGGACTGCGAGCTGCATACTTTTCCCGGGACGAGGTCCAGGCAGTCTGATAACCCAGAAATGAAACGGGGAAGTCCTGACACCCATCCTCAACTGTTTCCTACGATGTGTGTGTGTGTGTGTATATGTGTGTGTGTGTGTGTGTGTGGGTCATCTACAAGCTGTTCTCCCCTCTGTCTGGGCATACATCAAAGCCTCGGACCGGCCTGCCTCGCCCCTTCCCTCTTCCCCGACACTTAAACAGGCATCCCAAGTCAGGCCGCCCATTGTAGCACGCTGTTGACCAGGTCCATTAACACGCCAACCCAGCACACGCACACGCACACACACACACACACACAGGAGTGAAAGAGAGGCCTTGCCCCCCCATATGGAGTTTATGTTTGATACTGAAGCGACAGGGCCGGATTAGCAACACTATACATGACAATGGTGAGGGTGGGCTGGAGTGTGCAGGCTGTGTGTGTGTGTGTGTGTGTGTGTGTGTGTGTGCGTGCGTGCAAAGCGCCTCCTTTGTGACATCACCCATGCCTTACAGCGCTGCCCTCTGCGAGGTTAAACACACCAAGAGGTTTCGCTAAGTCAGACGCGCGCGGACGCGTCGAAGCCCTTTTGTGTGACAGAAGTCTGGCCGGGGGATGTAAAACACAACGGCAAAGGGAGCAGGGAGACAAGCGAGAGGAACAAGAACAGTGGGAGGGAGGGAGGGAGGGAGGGGGGACAATGCATGGGTATGGGCCACGGAGCGCATTGCGACACGTCTAAAAGGGGAGCCGGCTGGATATCAAGCCCCCCGGACGGCCAGCGGGCAGCAGGTAGAGGAGGGTGTTCGGGGGGGGGGGGGGCGCGCGGTGGAGGGCAGCGGGGGCCGGGGCCCAGTCAGGGCGTGGCGATTAAATGATATGCGGGACAAGAAGAAGACGCTGGGTGCAGATATTTGGCATGCTGGGAATGGATCAATTGCTGTACAGGCCGATTATAGATTAAAGCTACACGTTGGTCTTTGGTGATCTCTCTGTTAGGCAGACGGGGGGCCGGCAGCGCCCCTCCAATGATTAAAAAAAAGCTAATTCTACTCATAAAGGCTTCGTTTGAACTGGTTGAGGTTTAAAAATACTTATTCTCCTACAATTATTGGTTTTCATGTCATTTTAATTGTCTTTTCTTTTAGACATTTAGACGTACACAAACTTTGAGACATTTACTTGTTTTTTGGAGAGAGTTGCAGGACGGTGGAGAAAAGTGAGAGTGCAGCACAGGCCACTCGATGATTTTGTCTTAAATATGTATTTTTTATTGTTTAAGGAGGCAAAATAATGGTAATTAAGACTACGGTTGACTTATCAGACTATTGCAATATTTGAAGTATTGTCAAATGAAAAAATTCCCTGAAAAAAAAGGGAAAAAAAGCCATCTTTTTCACTAAACAAGTCTAAAAAATAAAATACTAATATGGAATTTCAGACACAGCCCATGACTCCAGACAGTTAAAACACAAATTGAAAAATGAACCAGGACGAACATCTTGAGGATTGCACACATAAAATGCAATAGATTTAATCTTTGTATTACTATTTTATGCAATTGAAGAAATACAAATTGACATATTTGGGAAACGGTAAGTTGAACGTCTTATTTTCTCTTAATGAAGAAAAAAAAATCTGTTATCCTTCCTCAATTTTTATGATGAAATAATGGCAGAATATTACTATAACTTTTCCTGATTGGCACATGGGGACCAGCACAACAAACAAAAAATGAAACACGTAAAGGTCACTGACGTGAAGCAACAAGGACCCGTGTTGGTAGTGGAACTCAGCCGGTAAAATTCTCAGAGAGAAAATTCTTAATGAATTAAGAATAATCCTGAGACAGATAACATTACATTGTTATGAATTTAAGTTGCATTCAACGGAAGCAGAGGCCATCGTGGTCCCATGTTGCCACTTCACCACTTCCTTCATCGCAGCCCGTCTTTGATTATCCATCCCCGGCACGCCGAGTGTCCCCCGCCCCCCAGCTTGTGCCACCTCCTCCCCCCCCGCCCCCGTCCACACTACGTTGGCAGCGAGGGGCAGGGCAGGTGGCCAAACCTGTCAGTCACAGCGCCGTCGCCACGCGGCGATACCGCAGACACCAATTACCACACAGCAGGGGCGCGGCCTGGCAACCGCATGGCAACCACATGGTCCAATCAGGGAACACAACAACAGGGACCAGAGGAGGCCCAAAAAAAAAGAGTGACTGATTCTATGTGTGTGTGTGTGCGTGCGTGTACGGCAGATCCATATTCAAGTTATCTAAAACCAAGCCGGTGCATGCTAGCGTTGCACAGGTAGCCATTGTGCCGTTTTAATATCCGTTAGCTTTTCTATTATGAACACAACATTTATCTGAGCCGATCTGCTGATAATCAGACTGGTTCCCCATTGAAACACGGCGTTCTGCTGGTCTCACCAATCGTTCATCAATCCATGTTTCAAGAAGAGGCTGAATAGAAATTGGACTGTAATCTAATCTGATTACGCTTAAACATGCTTGGGCGGTTTGAGGACAAAACTGTCTCACTTTCAATTACATTACTTTTTTATTCAATACGTTTGCTTTCTGAGAAAGACGTCTTTGGCTTTAAGATTCCAAAGTTGCTGGTTTTTATTTTTTTGGGAGTTTAACGTATCTTCTTAGATTCTGCAGGTGCAACCTTGAAACAGACCCAACGTAGAGTTGATCCCTTCTGCCTGCGGGGGAGTATTTAGACACACAGTAGCCGTGGAACCGCTTGTATCAACACATGTACGCCATATGTCCATTGGTAGGGAGGGCGAGTCTGGCGCGGCAGCGCACAAGTCAACAAGTGTTTGAGTTTTCTTCTAAATGTCACGCTCATATAAACGAACAGCGATAAAACTGACCAAATTATTCAGGGAGCCCCCTTGTCTTCAGCACCAAGTCTGTGAGGGGCAAATATATTTTAATAAAACCAGTGAGTTGCAACCTCAATTTCATTTTGATGAATTTCCTCCTGCGGGAGAGAGCCAGGCAGCGGGCGGGGGAGGAGGGGGAGGAGGGGGGGGGCTGGGAGGCAGATAGAATTTTCATGATTGTTATTTTTGTTATTATACAATGACAGAAAAGGGGGGGGGGGGGGGGGGTTGGGGAGAAGATAAACGGCGTGGGTTTAATCTGAGGCATTCTGTGGAGCGCTCCATTATCGGGCAGGTTGGGCATGTCGAGGGGGTTATTTTTCAGAGGGATCTTTGGCCCCGGTAATTAAGCCCCATTCACCAGGCCCTGTTCATCAAATTAAAAATTTGTCATTAAGTGGAATTTACCATAATGCCTTTTTATCTGCCGGCGCTGCAGCATGCGTGTGCCTGTGTGTGTGTGTGTGTGTGTGTGTGTGTGGTAGAGGTGAAGGGGGGCTACGGTAGGGGGCAACCAATACGGGGTTACACTGGCCACACACACATACATGAACACATGAATGCCCATGCACCCTCACATGCACCCTCACATGCACACACTCACAAACTACGAAGAAAGGGCAAATTGAAAAAACGTAATAATCCTGGACAGTAACACACAATTGCATGAGCAAACAACTCTCTCTCTTACACACACACACACTTCAATCCGGCAAATCCACAGCCTTTGGGGTAATTAAATAATGGTGCTTTAAAGTTTTAATTTAGATTTGGCGTTTTCCTTCCTCCTCCTCCTGTATGTCGCACCGCGCAGACACACACATGCATGCAGCGGGTCGCAGTGGGGCTACAGACTTCATCCAAAGAGACAGCCCTCGATGGGCGAGCTACGTTGGAGCGAGTGAATGATTAAACGGGCGAATCTCGGCCTCCGTAGGCTTTCTAAAACAATACAATTATTAGTCTTTAATTAGAGCGGCCCTCTGTGGGACGCAGACAAAGAAGGAGGGAGGATTAGAGGAGCGGCTCTTCTATGGCTTCGCTCAAACGCAGCTCGTATCAATGAATACATCCCGCTGCCATCTTTCCTCCGGCAAAGTGGGAGGTTAGTGGGAGATTTGGGAGGGGGAGGAAACAATGTGTATTTCTGTTATTCATTTTTATTTTCAATTATTGATTGATATTCCCATAACGTATATCCAATAGAATAGAATACTTGTAACGGGGTTGATTAAGCAATAAGGTACAAGAGGCTGTACTTTATTATTATTATTATTGGAGGGCTGCCGGCCCCCCGCTACACGTTTTGGTCCGGTTGTGAAAGCTCGCATTTCTGGTCATTTGCAGCATTTACGGTTTTCTTTTTAACAGTCACGCAAAGTTTGACTTATTCTGAATGCGCACTAATATGGATAACGCATTATCGCTCAATAAAGTCCACCCAGTGACTCACACAACCAATCAGAATGCTGGATTCCATCACGGTAGTAACAAGAAAGTGTCTCCACATCTCTCTGAATGCCATCACAGAGTGAAGGTGGGGAAATAAGACCCCAAATGAACAGGAAGAGGAGGGGGGGGGGGCTGAGGAAGAAGAGGAAGAGCAAAGGGGGAAAGAAAGGAGGCGAATGAGATGAGAGGGTGCGAGGGGGGGTGGACAGATGGCAGAGGTTATGCCTGGCTGAGAGGGGCAAGACGGGCGGATGCTGATATCTGTGTGTGTGTGTGTGTGTGTGTGTGTGTGTGTGTGTGTGTGTGTGCTCATCCTTAAGAAAACCCCCTCCAGATCCCTGGATTTATTTCCCCTCAATTTCCCCGCGATTCCTTGCCGATAGCTGTCAAGGGTTCATCATAAACCATTTAAATAAGCGTCAGCCCGGCTTTCCTTTAATATCTAACCCGGCTCTTGCCCCGCTTGTATTCAGTGATGAACTAAATAATTAGGCCCCCGTCTGATTGACAGATGAAACCTGGTTGAGGAAAACCACAGATAGAGCTGAACAACACTGTCAGAATTGTGTGTGTGTGTGTGTGTGTGTGTCATAAATACAGTGCAGGAAGGAGTGGCAGAATGGGCAAAGAAGGGGGGTCTTATTTACTGTCGTTTGATTTGCCTCCCCCCCCCCCCCCCCCCCCGCTCCGTCCACCTGCCCCCCCCGTTATTTTATTCTGACAGGTAATAAAAAATGGGAGCTCTCCTGACAAGCCCATTTGAATTTGGATTGAATAATAGAAGTGTAGCGTTTCCCACAGAACGCCCTGTCCAAGCCTGCAACACACACTGCCAGTGTGTGTGTGTGCGTTTCCATCAACGCACACGTGCACGTGAACAAACCTGCTGCAGTTAACTGCACGTCACTGCAGTTAATGCAGCAACAATAACGATGTCCCGCAACTATCCGATCTCTTGCATTTGAGCCTTTTTCCTCAGCGCGCTCGTCTATATTCCAGCTTGCTTCATCCCTCCTCTTCTCCACTTACCTCACCCTCCCTCCCTCCCTCCCTCCCTCCCGCCCTGCTGAAATCCCATTCCCCGCGGGGCAGGCTAAATTGAATTGCCGTGTTTATATGAACAACAGGGCCGTTGCTTTAATATACCTTAGAGTTTATGCCTAATGCCTCCCCGCTAATGCCGCTGGAGCCCGGCAGCGCGGCGCGCTCACAAAGGCCGCTGAAAGGGAGGGAATGGAGCGATGCGCTGGGAGTGCGCTTCGGTTTGTGAGTAAGCCTGTAGACACATGAGAACCAGGCAGCGGTTCCATCGCCCCTTTAGCAAACACACCTCATTCCTCCGGTGTGACCAGGAAGAAAAGAGGGGAGGCCGATTTCTCTTTCTTTTTCTTGAATAGTGAGAATGCTGAATAAAAGGGCCAGAGGTTTAGTTGAGGGAGCCGGTCATGCTCGTCGACAAACATCCTCCATTTTCTCTCCCCGCCACGTCTGCCTGTCTGCCTGCTTTTCTCTCTTCCGGCCCCCCGCGTCAGGCTGCAAAAAGGACCCACGGTGCAGAAGGAGGGGAACCGGGCCAGAGACACTCGACCCCGATTACCGTCGACCAGTCTGCACTTCGCGGGAGGAGAAAAGACGCAATAATTTGTGTGCATTGAAACTATTTAGTGCCGAAACAGACGTGTCGTTTTTACCGAGCCAAACTGCCTTTACAAAGGACACCTTTTTGTCAACGTTTCTCTGATTCTTCAACCATATTGTCGAACAAATGACTCGATAGCTGCACAAAGATGGATGGCATCCTTCTACTAGATAAAAAGAAAACCCACGCGAGAGTTTAAAACGGCGGAGAAGGTGGGGAACCGCTTCTAGAATCTAGCTTTGAGAATATCGTTAATGACTTGCTGTTGCTGAGACAATGTTTTAAATCAATACTCGAAAACCGTCTTTGATCAAACGCTGGGATTATGTCAACGAGTTGCAACTAAATTAAATTACAAATTTGCTCCTGGCACTGCAATTCTAGTAAAATCGTTTTTTTTTTTTTTTTAATCATGTTCAAAGTAATGAGAAAGATGTTTGAAAAACAAATACGGAAATAAGAGTTAATAAGAGGAGACCGGGAGCCGCAGGAGAGCCTGGTCCGATTAAAGGAAGCTTAATCAGTATAGAACCTAAAAGCTTTTCTATTTCGAGGAGCCCAAACCAACAACCTTTCAAAGTTTGCACTCACCCCCCCCGGGACGAACAGAGCGAGGCTCACATTAACGCCGTGATGAACTCTCGCTTGTTGTCTGGAAGCCTGCGTCAAAAATATCTGAGCTCCCCAAACGACCTGGTAACCATCTCTTCTTCGCTCTGATTTTATCCTCTATAATTAATTTTCGCTCCACGCGCCGGCCGAGCGAACTCCAGCCGCTCAGCGCCAGGATCCCAACCGTCCGTTTATCCGCAATACCCGCCGGAGGAAAGCGGTGGGTTAGGTGTGCTGAGGCGCGCGGGGAAGACGTGACGCCACGGAGCGCTTGGCGAGACGCTCAGGGAAAACCAGTCGGAGCAGCGCTGGGCCGCACTGACTGGGTGTGTACCGCGCAGCTCACCCCCGCAACAGAACCCGGCGAAGGGAAGCATGGCAGCCGCCACGGGACCGCAGCTCGGTTCTTGCAGGGGAAGATGGCAGAGTGGAGGAGTGAAGAGATGGATGGAGTGGTTGGGCCGGACGAGATCGGGGGGGGGGGGGGCCGAAGGCCGAAGCCGATATGACGGTGAAGGTAGATGGCTAGCTCGCTGCTGTAGCTAACAGTTGTGTATCGCTAACAGTAAATCTTTGCCGCTTGCTCTTTTCCAGAAATGTCCGTTTGTGGCAGACACTACTCGCCGCTACGGTTCGCCTTTTTGTCACCAAAGAATGGGTTGAAAATGATAATTACCCCGATGGGACGGACTCATCGAGCAACTGACCTGGGTTATCTATAATCAACTTCTCTTTTTCAAGACATGGGCCTGTTATTTTCGGTTCCTCCCGCCATCAGAGAAGAAACAGTTGGCGTTTGCCTGCGACGACGACGACGGCTCGAGGCTTTAGCAGGTTCAAGCGCCTGCAAGGGGCCCGGGAACAGGCCATCCTAATGGGACAAGTACCGGCGTCGGTGGGAAAAATCAAGAGAAAAACAAAGAAAGAAATCAGTGAGAAGAGGGATGAGAGAGGGGGGGGGGGCAAGATGACTGAAACATGGCAAGTGCCGGTGAGGCCCGACCCGGCCCAGCTGGTCTGTCTGACGAGTGCCTTAATTAAGAGACGCGTGGAGAAGCCTTAGGAATGGCCACGTACACACACACACACACACACACACACACACACACACACACACACACACGGCCCTCTGGAGAGGAAACTGCTAAACAGGCACAGTGTGTGTTTGTTTGTTGGCAGTGTAGCCCCCCCCCCCCCCCCCCCCACAGCCATCCTCAGGGACCTTGTGAAAAACATTGCCAGCTATTCTTAGTTGCCTTTGCATAGCGGGCCGAGTGTGTTCTCTCCCTCTGATCCTGTTGACTGTTGAACTGAACTTGTGGTTCTCAAAAACAGCTTGGATGCAGCGCGTGAGCCCCCCTCCCTCCCATTTTTCCTCCTCCTCTTGTTCCTCACCCCCCCCCCCCCCCACCCCAAAAAGCATATTAATATTAATACATATCACTCCAAAAGCCTTGCCCTCCCCCCTTCCCTTAAAAAAAACACCACCCTAGGCTACCAGTTAATAAAGGCCTCTTGGCGACGTCTCCCCGCTCAGGAAAAAGAGGGACGCGGAGACAATAAGGGGAAAGTTCTCCAGCCAAATAAAAGAACAGAAATTAATACAGTCCCACGGGAACTCCCTCCGTCCCGCTGCCCCCCCCCCCCCACCCACACGATAATTTGATTTCCTATTTAGTGATTGCTTAATTATAATGATTATTATTGGCAACTGTAATTGACTTTTTTTCCCTCCTCCCTGTCGTCCTCGGGTCTTCTTTAAAAAAAAAAGGGCGAAGCCGGCGGTGAAAATGGGGGACCGACTGGATGGATGCCGACTCCACGACATCCAAAACGCCTCCCCGGGGCCTCGCTGCCCGCCAGAACAGACCCTGACTTGAAGGTGTCGAGGACGGGAAGTTGTTTTTTAATCATATGCAAGAGAGAGTGTGTGTTTGTCTCCATCTCTTATCCTGTAGCTGAGGGGAACAATGTCTGCCGCAAAGAAAAGACATCCTCGCTCTCAATGGGATCTACTGGTTAAATAAAGGTTAAAGAAGACAGGGACTCCCTCAGCTACCACGCACACACACACACACACACACACACACACACACACACACACACACACACACACACCTTCTGGTCTCCAGTTCATTACCACTTTCTGCCTACTGTTACCTATCCTATACTAAAAGGAGGATGTTATATTCTTTTTCAGATAAAAATGGACCAAATAAACCACATGAGGTTTGATACGAAATATTGTGCAATGAATTACGGGTTAGTTTTTATTTTTATTTTATTTTTTTAAATCAAAACAAAAAAAAGTCTGTTGAGAAGTATTTTATTTTGTGTCACGTTTCTTCTCCATCCAGATCTAAAGACGGTGAAACCTGGTTCCAGTGGTCCAGGCCACGGTTATTGGGCTCATCTCAGGCGTGGTGAGGCTCTCACACTCACACACACACACACACACACACACACACACACACACACACACACACACACACACACACACACACCTTTGTGTTGTATGCACACACACCATCAAACTCCAACAGAGACACAACTCCCCTTTCATTCAAAATTGTCTCATTTTCTCACATTTTCAAAACGCAGAAAATTAATAACATTAATAATAAAAACATGTTTTCTCAAGTATGAAATTTGTTTGACAGCCGCCCGGTCCGTGTGCGTGCGTGCGCGTGTGCGTGTGTGTGTGTGTGTGTGTGTGTGTGGGGGCGGGCTGAGTGCAAGTTTAGCCGAAAGTGTTTTCTACTTGATATTTAAATGCTGCCCTGTGAAGAACTAACAGCCACATTAAAACAAATGAGCACCTGCAGTCGCGGCCACAGATGTATGTGGGTGTTTTTTCCTTTAAAAGTTTCCACAAAAAAAATAAAGAAATTTTCATAGATTATTTTGACAAAGACCACTTTCAGACAGGATGGCTGGTGTCACCCAGATGCAGATACATGTGGTATAATTAAACTCTACATAATAAACATCCACAGCTGAAACTAGAATACGTCAGTAACTAAAGACAGGGTTAATAATTTGATTCTAATTCTTTCATATAAGAAAAAGTAGAGGTTAAAAAAAAAAAAAAGGTTAAAGTTGCACAGCTACATTATGAAAAATGTTTCATAGCTCAATTTTGCATTTGATCTCAGAAGCACGGAGATAGACCCAAAAGCAACGATCCAACGTACACGGACTCCTCTCAGCTCAAACGACATCGACCCACAGCTTCAAAACACGCTAAATGTGGCCGTGCGATGTGAAGCAGCGGTTTTTGCTGGATTTGCAGGTTTTTGTAACGACACCGTGGCCGATGCCTTTCAAGGCCCGTCTCCTCCACTTGAGCTTAGCCGCTCTCATCTCTCTGTCTCTGCTTGTCCGTTCCAGCGGGTTTGCTTTGGATGCTCGAGTGCTGCTTTGCGTTGCTTTCCAAATGTCTGCTGCCTCCTTGCTGCCGTTGGCCTCTTGTGGAAACAATGCATTTTAGTGGGGAAGCCCTAACCCCTCACCCTCCAGGGTTACAGCGGGATCAAACTAATGACAGGACTGATCCGTCGGTGCATCTGCAACTTATTCTTTAGGCAGCCCTACGCGCGTCATTGTGGGGGAAAAACACCACAAAGCACCACAAAACAAACACGCGTTCGGCGTGTAAAATAGAGCATAAGGCAGTAGAGGCCAAGCGTGTTTTCAGTTGACGTGGGAGAAACATCCCTTACAGCAGGACACGAGGATGGACATGACCTCTGACTGTCCAGTTTGAGTCAGATGAGTCTTCCATCACTTTTGTCTTCAGATGACAGCTTTTACAAAGTGCATCTCCACGATTTACTTTGCAACGCGTTAATATCAGGACCGCACAGAAGTCTCATTAGATTTGCATTTCCTCTGTAAAAACTGGATAATACAAGTCAAACTATGGCACAGCAGTTTTGTGGTGTGTGTGTGTGTGTGTGTGTGTGTGCGCCTGTTCAAACACACTGTGTGGTAGTGTGGGTGTGGCGTTACACCTCGCGTGGCACTGGGCAGCTAAGATAAGAGCTGATCCTATCCATGCCTCCCTTCTGCAGCGCCCGCCCCCACACACACAAACACACACACATCTAGTGTGGTACCCAACATGCCATTGTAATCTCATTTTACAATCCTGATGCCCACAGCCGCAAAACACACAGAGAAGCCAACTAAATCCAGATGTCACGCGTACACTACGCTGGAGGGCTAGGGTGATACGGGAGGTCACATGGTGGAGCCGGCGCCACGTCCACCACGGCTTCAAGTCTCCCTCTCTCTCTGTCCATCTTCGCTTGCAATGTCCAATTAATCAGAAAGAGTGCATTTTCCCACAACTATTGATAAAAGAAAGATGTGACGGGCTCAGAAATATTCAGGCCCAAAGCAGCGTCACTCATTCACTAACACATCAGGTCCAGAGTGAAAACACATTCAGACGATAAAAGCCTTTTTCTTCTTCTTCTAGACCGCACGACAAAACTACAGAACCACACAAGAGAGAAAACTATCCTCCAGGAGGGGAGGAGAGGGAGCGCTTACCTTCCTCCTCTGGGAGATAGAGTTAACCATTGGGTACAAACTGCTCCCTAATTCACCAAGACTTTCAGTGATGCACACACACGCACACGCACACACACACACACACACACACGCACACTCGGTCTGTCTGATGGGATCAGCCACCCCAACAGCGAGCCGGGAGCCGACTCTCTAAGCCTCAAACAAAGTTTGATGTGCACTGACCAAGACTGAGGGGACAAAAAAAAGGAGAGAACTGGGGGGGGGCGGGGGGGCAACAGAGAGGAAGAAAAAAGGTGTGACCACTGAGTGAAGTTTAACCACCCCGCCTACACGCCGCATTCATTCACCGTGAATGCCCCCCCCCCCCCTCTGGTTCCGTCTGGCCGGCCGGTCAGCCCCTCGCTACCCCCCCCTCCTCCTCCAGCGTCCCTACAGATCCACCCAGCTGCCCCCCTACGGCCAGCGACAGGCCGTGTGGTTTTGATATTTTTTAAAAATAGCACGTGTGATGGAGTGTTTGTACAAGTGACACCAAGCGGGCGGGAACGAGGCAGAGAGAAAGAAAGGATCCAATTTCTGCCGGGCGAGAGGGAGGAGGCTAAGTGTAGTGAATGCGATTTGATGGTGATGCTGAGACGGGCTTTAGGCGTACAAATACTATTAGTCACTGCTGTGAGAACCTGTTACTCACACACCCGCACAAATGTGTGTGGGGGGGGAACAACAACAGCAAGGAAGAGCTGGGCTCCCGGGCTACAGGAGTCAACGCGCGACGCGGCGTATCAAAACAGAAATCAATATTTTTATTTATCCCTCAGCCCGCGGTTACGGATCCAGCGGTTAGTGCCGTCGTAAGAATTCAACAGAAGATTGGCCTTTTCTCCGCGTAAAATAGAAAAGGGCATGTGAAACAAATTCCCACAAGAAGACAATGAGTGTGAATCCTGCAGCAGCAGACTGAACAGGAGGAATAACCAAAATGTCATTACAACATAACATGGCCTGCTCATTGAATACAATATCGGATTTAAACTCATGTTCTTGGTTCACTATTTTTACATTCAGTATGCATTAACTCAATACACCTTGGGTTTTTTTTTGTACTGTCATTTTGAAATGCCACAACGCTGCAAACTGTTATTTTCACAGATTAAATTGATTATTTTCTCTGCATCTATAAAATTGTAAATATTATCTTACCATTATATTAGCATCTTCATTTTTGCAGAGCTGAAGAGGATCTTATTTTGTTTGCAGTGAAAAGTCCAAAGACATTCTGTTTACGATAATATAAAAGGAAGCAGGAAATACTCATTTCTTCTTGAAATGTAAATCAAAATCCTTTTTTGACTTTCAAAAAAAAGTTGCCTATTTACTGTCGCCAAGAATTAACTAATTGACAAACAAAAAATATTTGTTAGTGGTCTACTGTTGTCTCACCACAATCCATACTTTAATTTAAAAGTTGCAAAACTTGAAAACAGTCCAATGTTAAACTTAAAAACATTTAGTATGCACGCGCATAGTTTCTGTTGACCACTGTGGGACCTGAGCGTGTTTTAACAAAAAAAGGCCACAGCTAAGGGACAAATACTATTTTTGATTACGTTGAATTACACACGAGATTTTTGTCCATATTTAAAAAGATGCTTTTAAAGTCGATCAGCGAAGCTCATCTCCCTTCCCGCCAGACCCGGACAGCTCGCATCTTCAGCCTGATACGACAACAAACTGTTTTATGTCAAATTGGACATTTCTGAACAAACACAACTATTTTCATCACATGTGCAATTCAAATCAATGATTCGTCTGTCGCCGGGATGGAGGTATGGTCCCATGGAGGGAGACTGAAAGGGGAGGGACTCTGATCAACAACTTGATCATTGGAAAAATGCATAGCTGGCATATTCTAGATTATATTTTTTTCAAATAAAAAGACCAACATCAACAATGTGTTTGCTCGCGTTTTGATTTGTCTGACTCTTTTTTCACTGGATTAATACACATCCCATGCACTGACAAACGTTTACGGCTGTAAACAAACTAGTGTTGATGTGGGTTGTAATTAAGAGGTCACATTAAGACTGTGGCTCATTGATGCGTTTTTAAAACTTCACGGACAGCGGCCGAGCTCTACAGAGGAAAGAGCTAAATCGGGACCCATTTATGTTTGTTTCTTTGGTCTTTTCATGAAATTTAAACCAACAATCTAAAATCATATTTGCCCGCTTTTCCAAAAACATTCAACCCCTGCTAAGAATTACTGAGTAGAATCAAATTATCTCGCAGCTCAAGACTATTGAGGCTCGTCCCTCAAATTTCTTTGGCTTCAATTCCTTTTTTTCCCCCTCTGGAGAGAGATGGGGGGGTGGGGGGGGGGGCGAACACTCCCCCATTCCACCCACTTTAAGACCTCTTCCATGCCACACCCATGACCCCCCATGTGCCGACATGAGGTCAAGCTCCAAAGATCACAGGGAGAAGCCAGACGAGGGAGAGAGAGACAGAGAGACCTAAAACCCTCCACTCCTCCCAAAAACCAAGCCAAAAACCTCAAGCCTTCCCACCAGCCCCCCCCCCCCCCCCTCCCCCCTTCAGCCCAGTTGTGTGTAGAGGCGGCGGTGGGCACTCTTGCAGAAACATCAGCCCAGAGAAATTCAAATGAGGAAATAACGGTGAGAGAGACACAGAAAGAGAGGGGGGGGGTGCAGGGGGAGAGAAAGAGAGCACAATAGTGGGAAAATGGGATAAAAGAATGAGATGGGAGAGAGTTAGGTAGGAAGGAGAAGGGAGGGGGGGTCTGGAGAGGTTGCTGAGGCTGCAGGTTAAGATAATGTGTAGATCTGGAGAGATTTGTAGGGAATATTTTTATTCATTTTTTGATTACTCCCATCTGGCCCAACCTCCGCTTGTTGTCTCTGCGTTTGTTTGTTTGGCGCTCCGGCGTTATGACTGCTGGTATGTTCCCGTGCATGTACACACGCATGCTGATTAGAACCAAGTGGAATGTTTTCAGCAGCACACGTATTCGCACACAACAACACGCGGAGCACATTCAGATGCATCGCGAAGGGGAGCCACCGGGCCGCCGCCAGGAACGCTGAGCGCTTACAGATTGGCCGACACCGGTGCCAATGCGCAGAGCGCTCAGGGGGCGCGGCCCGCCGCTCCTTATCAATGTGCTGCAGGTAGGCAGTGTGTTCCGACTGAGCTGGACCAAACCAAAAAAAAAAAGAAGAAGTGGGAGTAAGGACGCACCTTGGGTGCCGTCGGACCCTCCCTCCAGGTTGAGCGAGATGCTCTGGTCGCCGTCCTGCCGCCCTCGACCCAGGATCATCCAGTTCTCCAGGTCATCTGAATCGGACGAGTACGAAGAGTCCGACTGCGAAGAGTCGGAGCTGGAGGCGGAGGTGCTGGAGTCCACCGTCACCGGCAAACTGAGACTCCTTTTCTGGCGGCCCTGGATGATGATGGTCGTTAATGTGAAGCCTTCACGTGCAACATGTCCACTCACTACCTCATCAGGCAACACCTTGTGACAAGTAAGCACACTTCAGAATCAAAACCTATCGAATTGAAACACATACAGAATCAGGACCATATATAGTGGTGGAGCAGTATGAGATAAGCTGGGAGCGGCTTTTTAAGCCGACCCGTGGAGCTAACGTGAGCTCATTTGCTCACTACTGAGGAAAGAAATTTCCCGGCGCAATCATGATCAACAGCAAGATCCACAGCCATTAAATCGGGGGGATTTATTTCAGGGATTTCAGAGGTAGATCAGCCACAAATATCAGAGGGCAACAGACAAGTGCTTTGCTTTAGTTTAACCCGATGAAGCAAATGTTGACCGCACAACGTAACGGCTAAGACAACTCGCGTTAGGAGAGGCTCCGCTCTGAACAATGGGCTGATTGGCAGTGCCCTGGGTTTCTAGGTCAAATTGGGATTGGTGCAGATGTTTCTTGCTTTGTGCAATAGGCCGATAGCAACAGTTGTGTTGCTGTATGTCTTTTTCCACACACACACACACACACTTACACATCACTCTTCACTCTCTACCTGTTGGGCCGGGGTGGAAGTCTGCAGCTGGCGTAAGCTTCGGCCCTTCAAGGCGCAGACCCCTTCATCGTCGTCAGCGTTGTTGTCATTCTCTGAGATGGAGATGACGTCGGGGCCGGAGTCAATCACGATGACCTCTTCGATAAATGATGAAAACGACTTTGGACCGTTCGCGTTCCCCGTCTTCTGTCTACGGAGTTTGTCTTGCTTCTTCTTCTTTTTCCGCAGGCATTCTAGTAAATTATTCAAATCGGGTGACGGGGGCCTACAATCCAGTTCTACCGTCTCCTGGGGCGCCTCATGCTGCTGGCTGTCCTGGCCCTCCGTCTCCACCCTGTCCTCCCCCTGCTCCTCCAGCGCCCCGGCGTTGGAGGAGTAGTGGAGCTGGCTGTAGAGGTGGAACTCCAGCTCGCTGTTGGCCTCCGACCCATCAGATTCACCAGATTCATCCCATCCAGCGTCCCGATAGAGTTCGTCCTCCAACGCCCTCCGATACTGGTACGGACCGTACATCACCCCCGAGCGCCCTCTGGCCACACACACATGTGCACACCGTGTCAACGCTCACACCTGAGGAGATGGAGAGGAAGCAGACTGCAGGGTAAAACAAATGAAACCCAAAAGGAGTCATTTTAGGCCACGCAAGACATCACAAATGCACACCAGGGTAAAATAAAACGGCATATAAGCCATGTGTAATAATATTGTCCACGCCAGTTTCTGCACAGGGCGAGTATTACCAGGAGACTTCATGTGACTGAAGGTCAAAAAAGGCCTTTTATATAATACGCCCAACGTTTACGTATGGAGCGGCGTGTTCCATCGAGGGTGGCCCATCGAGACGAGACGCCTGCATTTACCCGAAAAATGTTGTCAAAAATAAAAGGCTTTTGAGTGTTACACGAGTTTACTTTTAGTCATTCAAACTCAATATTAATGTCAAGCCAACCATTACCCAAAGGTAAAAACATTCAAGGCTTTGAGGGTAATAATTATTTTTATTACACAAATACTAATGTTTACTTTTGGATTAAAATCTGTGTAGAGCGAAGTTATATTCACTTCCCTCTTGCGTTTGACAACTATCAATTCCCCAAATACCAATATAGGATAACCAACTGGTACATTATTAGCCGAAATTGCTTGTTAATCTTTTCCTGGCTAAACTATCCATCCCAAGCAAACTAAATGATAGGAATTATTATCTCCAGCACGGAGGGATAAGAGAACGCAGGCGTGCGTCAATCACAGGGAGGACTCAGACTTTGGTCTTGTTCTTAAACCCGCTGGGGCTTGTTAACAAAGCTGAGAGAGAGCACGGATCAGCTGCCCTCCAACATTAGTTTTTTTTCCTTTGCCCTTTGATCACAGCTTATGTGGCGAGAACCCGCTTGGAATCCAGGTTTATTACCTGCGACGCGGACAACAACAAATACCCAATCAGTGCACAACTTAGTCATGAAGAGTCTAGAAAGAAGATATTTTAACATACAGCGTTTGCTAATTTCCCCCAATATCGGTCTCCCTAACTATCACACACACACACACACACACACACACACACACACACACACACACACACACACACACACACACACACACACACACACACACACTGGCCCATTGCTCTGCCCAGTGCTGCGTGTCTGTGTCATGATGGCTGGAGATGATTGGCTCCCAGACCGCACACACCGCAGAAAGGCCACGCTACGCGGTCACAAGCCGGCCGCCGGGGGATTAAAGCGACAGAAAGAAAGAGGCTCTTAAGCGGCTGGCGAGGGGGAGCGACGGTTTGGAAGTTTGTCGCACAGCGACCTGGAGCCGACAAATGACCGCCTGTGTTTCACATTGGTGGAACAGAACGCCCCCCCGCCCCCCCACGCACAGCCGCGGCCCCGAGGCACAGGTGTGTGTTCACTTATTCTGCCGTATTGCAGCTCAGCACAGGGCTGTACGGGTACATTGGGACCACAAACCATATACTTCTCCCCGACTCTCCGTTAAGGTGGAACAACTTCCAACACATGCTCGGCTCGGTCTGTCGTCTAAGGTTTTTAGATGGAGTGTGTTTTTGTATGAGAGATACGCAAAGGGACAGTAGCCTTGGAAAAATCAAATTTACATCAGAACTCTGTCCAGCATCGAGCTCAGCAGAAGTCTGATCAAGCAGAAGGAACAGAAAACAGTGTGTGTGGGAAGGAGCTTAAAGTGTGATTCTGAGGTGCTTTACTGTAGTATTTCTATTGTATTATATTTCATATTCATATTCCCCAATATTACAGAGGAGTTTTAACTTTTGAAGATAACGATTTTAGATTAAAAAGCACACCATATTTTTTCAAGTATGCTGCACTGAAATAGATTTAAAAACCGCAAAGTAACCACGAATCCACGTTGACCTACTGTATCAACTATGCTGAGTACATATAATAACGGGGGGGGGGGGTCTGCTTCTTAATCACTACTTTTATTTTGTATAATAACATATTAGCATTTTATTTTACCTGCATAGGCAGGCTAGTGTAGATATGTACCTTTTACAATAGAACTTACAGCTACTTTCACATAAATAATAAATAAACTCCTTGTTCCATCACTGTTTATTCGGACATGTCCGGTATTTCCGACCAAACTATTAAAAAGCTTACCTGGCGGTTAATCGGTACGTTTGTAACACTATTAGCAGAACGTGGAAATTCAAATTCACTTGGTTGCCATGGTGTTTGTTGTTCTTGGACACACACACACACACACACACACACACACAGTGTTAAATGACAGAATGAGGTCTCAAACATACGGCGCGGCATCTTTTAGCACACGAATGACAACAGAAATATCAGTTCTATAAATAAGTGTGCACTCCTAAGTTAGCATGGTGTTAGCCCCGGCTAGCTCCATGCTAACGAGCTAGCAGGCAGCTCGAGGCACACGTAAGCACGGCAAGGAGCCACTGCTAAGTGGCTAATTGAGGTCAACCCGGACGCCAAAACACAAAAGCCTCGGACAAAACGGTAGCTACGATGGTGAATAATTTGTAATTTATTCCACGTGTCGATAAACATGTGTCCCTCCGGTCTGTCCACGTGCTTTAGGCAGCACAGCACCCGGGTCGGATGTAAACAAGGAAGCATTTCAGTCTCCAACACGCACAAAGGAAAACAAATGCATGCAAATAGAGTCATTCTATCAATAGCCACCACTATACACGTTTCATATTTAATGCCGGGGACTGCGAGCTCACCTTTATCCAACAAACGGTGGGGTTATAAGAACCGGAGGAGCACTTCCAGTCAGAGGGAGAGAGACGAACAACTTCCGGGTTTGTCAGCAGGAAAATGTGTTGGCCGACAGTAACGTTTCACTGCGTGCGTCCGGCGACCACCACGACCACTGGAGGCAACCAGAGATCCCCCGCGAGAAGCGCCTCGATCCGAAAGAATGTTTGGCTCGAGTTTGAAAGGCTGGACTTGAGATGTATAATGTTTTGGAAAATCGAAGCACCGACGTTTGAAAACGTGTCCACGGTTTATAAAGACTGATCACACGAGGCTATTGAGATACACAAGCACAAACCTCTTCCCACAGAGGCGCCGAAGCTCTGGTTGTACAGTCGGAGTGCTACCCAGAGCTAATAAAAGAAGTGAATACTTTAGAATTTATAGGGATAGTATTTTGTTAGAAATACTCAAATCAAGCCCAAAACGTTAAGCCAATCTTTTTTTATAATGCATTACCTTCCAGGGTCATAAAGGGGCAGAAAGTGTTTCTATGCATCTTTATGAGATTATGATGCGTTATGTATAATTTTGCTGGGATGTCAAGTTATTCCAAATGTGCCATTCCAACAGTTTCATTGTTAAAAATGGCATTTAATAAATAATAATTGCAAGAAGGAGACAGAATTGACACACAAGTCATGCATCAAGGCTACTCAAAGGTCTTCTTCCCTACTGAAATATTCAGTTGGAAGATAAACATACTAAGACAACACCAAGTTCTGGTAATCAGACAAAAGACAAACTCTCCGTTGTCCAAGCAATATTGACTAAGACACAACATGTGTTTTCCCAACACACATAATGACCAAAATCTGTGAGGATCAGTAAGCCCATTTTTTTAGACCAGAGGACGTGGAGGTCACAACCCATCAGGGCAAAGATAGGTAATTAGATTTTCTATGATGGGAATTTATTAATTGTTGTTTCAAATTGCCTCTGAGCTTTATTTAACATCACAATCTAATAAAAGACCAGACACACTTGCAAAAAAACAAACAAACAGGGGCTCTAAATGGTTGAACTCTACTCTTCTGTGAAGGAATATATTATGGTTGTTCATGTTCTATGAGCTCACCGAATACCCTGAAACGGCATTATTGTGAGACACAAACTCTGATTATAAAATATGATGATTGAAGCTGGGGTGGAGTAGTTAACTTGGCTGCTTTATTTCAGAGACATCGTATCTCATTCTGCAGACAAAAGATCCGGCAGGGCCCTACACTGTTTCACTACATAGACTTGTCATTTTGATGGATGTGGGGTGTTTTTACATTCCTCAAAGAGGCACAAATATCAGCTTTGAAATGTCAGAACGTGTGCATGTGACTAGCATGGATCTGCCGACCCTGTGTCATTATTACATGTTGATGGGAATGTAAATCTATATGTAAATGTAATTCAACAGACTGGCTATCGCCATCAGTCTTATTTATGACTCAGAATGCGGCAGAATTATGGCATCCTGGCTCTCGTGAACATGAACATCTATCCGCTTCCCTCCCTTCTGCACCGTGAGAGTAATTGTGAACTCTGTATATCCGACTATAGGCATCGGCGGCGTCGTAGCGGCGAGCAAATGGCATATATGATATGAAATCAGAGGGTGAATGCCATCTGATTCCAGAGGGTTCTCCATGCGTGTCAACGGGGGAAAAGGCCATCACAGAGTTGGATTGTTTCCCTCCGAAAAGGTTAGGCTGCACCTCATGTCTCAGCACTATCACCTCTTGTATACATCTGACACACACACACACACACGCACAGACTTAATATCCTGCATCTGTTTTGTTTTTTGGGAAGCACATATGGGGGCCCTCTGCCTCTGTGCTCCCAGTATCTCACCAAATTGGATGCAGGTTTTGGGATGCCTCAGTGCCTCGTGAAATTGTGATGTGGCTGCCTGATTTTGGGTTCCATGCATTAGACGGTATTTATTATTTTAAAAGAAAGGTGGAGGATGCCTGACTGAATGGAAGCATCTGGTTCAGCGGTTCATCTCCCAGCGTCCAGACCACTGGCGTGTTGAAGATGGATGGAGTGTCCTGGACAAGGGGGTTTAAAGTCCCCCTGATTTGACAATCACGCATTCCAGGGGGGGACGGTTCTGCCTGGCCAATGATCTTTATTGAGGAGAAGGAGTTAAAAGAAGCATGTCATTGCTCCCGTTTGATGTCCTCTGCATCCGGCTCACTTTCCGTGCCAGGAGCTGTGGTCAACGCCTTTTCCACAGAGCGCCCGATCAAAAACGGGATTTACGTCAGCTGCTCCGGTGAATTGGCAATATTCTGCAAACTGATGGTCATTTGTGTACAAATGTACTTGTCAGGAGACTAAAACTGTGTCCTGAACGCTGCTATTGCTTCGGCTTAGTCGTGTTGAGAGGATTTTGGAGAATGCTGTGCTAAAATTAGGCACAAAGCATTGTTTTCTTTGGTGAATTCTGAGGACAAACCCAAGGACAGTTGTTTGGGAATAGTTGGCACAATTAGACGACATTTATTAGTTAGCCAACAATATTTTCCCGTTTTGTTTGTCCTTTTTACAATTGGTTTGACTAAAAAAAATTATATTATACCACACCCTTCATCATGCAATGTTCTTTTTCATCATCATTATTTGTCTCTTTGTTGACGTCTAGCTAGCAAACAATTGATTCATTGAGAAATTAGTCAGTAGACGGATCAAACACTTAAATTATAAGCCCAACACATCATGTATAAAGCATGTGGAGCATCTGCTTGCATGCAGTAATTGGCCGCGTCAGCTTCTCTCAGTTCTGAAAAAAGAAAACTGTCTTCCTCTTCTGCCTTTGGCCTGGGCTTCCTTCTCACTGTATGTATGTAAATACAACCAACCGGCGTGTATCAAAGCAGCCAGGCAGGAGGAATTCCCTTAAAAAAAAAAAAAGACTCGGCCTGGATCAGCGCTTCTGAACAAAAATGTCTCCCATGCATCACCCACATGGGGCCCTCTGTGCCAGAGTCATTCACACCCACCACATGAAATACAGAATTCTCTTCCACTGCAACACACACACTCTCTGTCGTATTACCACAGTGAGAGTTTCTTCCCGACAGTCGCTTAGCATCATCTTTTTATGTTGTATTAATTAATAGATATCATGGCATCAAATAGCCCTGCAGGATATGGAACCGATGGCGTAGTAGAGCAATTCTGGAGTTAATATGCCAAGCAGAGCATGGACTAATCAGTGGAAGAGCTCACGGGCAGGGAGTGATAGAACACAGCTGGAGGGGAGTGATGGCTTGTCACAACTTCTGTAACCGAATATCTCTTTGGTTTTATTGTCATCATCGTCATCGGGGTCTTCTCTTTACAGCCTTGTTAAGAAACACTAATCTGGGACATCGGTCGTCCCACATGCCCAACACCAGGAGCTTTGACACTGCAAAAAAGGATAAGCTGTATTTTTAAATAGGGACTAACTTAGCACATATGTGGTTGCAAATCCTTAACAAATGTGTCTTTTCTTCACATTATTTAATGTAGCTTTTTTGTCCTTGGGAAAATGCTTCACATGAGGCGTGGGTTGTGTATCTAAAACACTCAATCCTGAGGTGGGATCTAGTATCGTAATATAATGCATCTGCCGACATGGTGTTAAAGTCAATTTAGAAACTGTTTTTGGATAAATTAATCAGATATATTTGCACTCTAAACAATTTCACTGTAAATTAACGGTAACTTTATGTTTTTAATGGTATTTTACCATAGGATAACCGCTTTTACGATAAATGCCAGAATGTTGCCGTTTATTTACAAAAGTGTAAAAACTAATTTAATACATAACGGTTGCAGTTTATTACATGTCTTCAGGACAAATATTTCAGGGACATTTGTATCCAAGAACAAAACTTAAAAATATATTGCATGTGTAGAAAAAAAAGAATGAAACCACAAAATCATCAGGAACCAGATGAAGGGAACTCATACGCACCTCAGATACAAATTATCACCAGTGTGTCTTTGAATGTAAATGTAAAGCACTAAATTAGCACCCATGCACTCCACAAACTGACTCTATCAATTTACTCATGAACTTACACCTTGGAGTTGACCGTAGCAACTGGCCGCCATCTTTAATCCTGTAGTGATGTAATAAACAAAATGAAACATTTGTACAGTTTCAGTGGTGGAAAATGAAACCGACTTATGGAAGTAGACAATGTTAAACTAAAGTCAGGAGGGAGACCGTGTTAAGGTAGAGACAGAAAATATTCTTAAATGGGATGAAAGCTACAAAGATCAGACAGCAATAGGCAACGAGAAGGCTTGTTGTTGTTGTTTTTGAAGACTTTACAGGATTCAGAATTGAGAACATAGCAGCACACAACTCTTTAACAACTGTGCTTTTCCCGCTGGTTTCAATAACATCCGCTCGGGAGACGAGGCAATGAGTTACTCCTCGCGTTCAGGAGCTGTCGGTCACGTCTTGTCACTCAAAAATAATTTTTAGGCAATGAACGGTTTGAATAATAAAAATATTCTATCATCATTGGAGACACATTAACCTATGGACAGCAGATGTAGATGGATTACAATTCATTGAACTTGTATAGAGAGGTGTATTTCCACCGCGTGGGGTGACTGTTAATCATAAACATTTAACTGTATGTTACAGTTATTATGAAACACTGTAAGATGCCCTGGAAAATCCCCCATAAATTTATAATAATTTGTGGTTTCCCTCACTGAGGCCACGTCCATCTGTGACGAAAGGCCCCGGCTTGACAGCACCTAATTTTTTAAGGGGTCACATTGCCAAAAAACACAGTGGGGAACCATCGCCGTACAGCACAATAGGAAAAACATTTTCTGTTTGTACTTTTGTACTCAGTAGATTTTAGACTGCCTGAAAAATCTATTGTTGTCTGACACTCCCACTCCCACAAAAATTGAATGAAATGCCAATCCAGACTAGATCCCCTCCACACACACGCTCACACACACACACACACACCAGTAAAATACTTTTTGGTGTAGCTCTGAGCTCAACAGTCTGACGGTGCTTTCAGCAGGAAAAAGACTAGAACAAGAGAAGCAGCCTGACGACACCTTTTCAGACCGAACCAAGTGACTTGTGTCTATGGGGATTGAATTTGTGAACAGAAACTCTACACACACACAAAGTTCGACACACACACGGTTACACCTCTCTCTCAGCGGTGAGTGTAAAAACCACATTGACAGGAGCCTTGTCCCCTCTTGTCCAATTGTCACGCTGAAATGTTTACCTTTTACATACAAATGGCCCCGGTGTCGTGTTGTGTCACATAGTGTTTCATGGACAAATAATGCGTCCGATTTCTCAATCCGCCCTTGCGGCCCTTGAGGCCCTTGAGGCCCCCTCCCAGTTTCTGTAGTCACAGCAACGCCCAGGCCCCGGTGTCTGCGGGAGCAGGAGCCCTGTGCCTCCTCGCTGAAGGGCCACTCCGAATGATGGCGGCAAACAAATCAGAATTTAAAGAAAGCTAAACGTGAGGAATGGTATTATTGGGAAATAAAATATAAAAATTGCAGGTACATTTACTTTAGTTTTCCAATTATGCTGTTGCAACTAGTCCTCGCTTTTTAGCCAAGTTGATTTATACATATAATAAATAAAAATCCAAAACAAATATTTCCCCGCTAAAAGTACAGCCAAATGGGGTTGGCGTTGAAGAAGAATTTTATAATTGTATAATTAACATTTACTAAGAGATGAGACGAGCAGTACCAAACATGCGATTAGTTTATAGCTGACGGAAGTATTTGACTCTTGCAACAACGCACTTTGAGAAGTGCATTAACATGTAAGCTTCATTAAATGCACCAATAATAATAATAATAATACCACAATGTGTTGTCTATAATAATAGAATACACATAACGAAAAGGGTCAATTCTACAAGATGAGACGTTTTAAATTGACTAAATAATGTGCAAATGATAAAGTAACATTTTGAGGGCATGTTTTCTTCACCATCTCAGGACCTTTGCCTCAATAACTAATAAATATTTCCAAACAGATCAGCCAGGTAGATTCGGTAATTAGTCACTGGCACATTGAAAGCACACGGAAGCCTTTAGAACCGCGTCTCCTTGCCGTTTTGCCCCGTAATGTAAACGAGGGCCCAGAGAGCCCAGTGTCAAGGTCCCGGATGGTTACGTGTTTACTAATTGTTCTAATCGTCCCTTCACTTCTCGCTTTTAATGCTATTCTTTCCGGTTCCGCTCGGTCAGATCTCCGGTCACCGACCCCCCCCCCCCCCCCCCCCGCTCATATTCATTACATTAATTAGCACGGGGTTAAAAAAACAAACAAGAAATGATTAATAAGGAGAAGTCTTTGAGGGGGAGACGACAAGGCAGAATGTGAGCGAGACCCCCCCCCCCCCTCCACCCCCCCGCGGGGCTGCGGGAGACGAATGAAAGGGGAAGCCATGGACGTTAATATGATTACAACGGATATAGGGGAATGTATTCAGTATATATATGCCGACATTAGACCTCAAAGGAAAGAAATGTATAAATTAATGTGTTGCAGAATACATTTCCAAAATTATGTGAAATTGTAAAATTCACATTTTTTTATTCGCTATTATTACACACATACATAATTTGAAATAATAGTAATATTTCTTATACGAATAATAATAATAATGATATATAAATATGAATATTACATCATTAAAATAAAACAGTTATATTTTCTAATGTCGTGCTGCAAGAAACTGTTAATATGCATTGACACCAAGTATCAGCAAAAGCTGAATTAAAATAGGCGTTTATTAATCTGTTTAATTGTCTCAACATTGTAATAAAGCCATATCTATTTTTAATGTCTTCCTCGTCCTGTCACTCATTGGCGCGTGATTGGCGAGAAATCATCGACATTCAAACTTGCAGAACACAATAAGTAGCTCGATAGAAAAGGATTGTATTCAGTCTCTGCTGCGAAGTTGTGCGTTCATGAAATGCAACTAAATAATCCGCCAGCGTGGCCATGCAACAGGTTCAGCTTTTGGTTTTGCAATTTAATATATATATATATATATATATATATATATATATATATATTTATATATATATATAAAAAGAAATAAGGACGAGGCAAAGACTCATAACTATCACTGTATTCTACACTGTACAGTGTGATCCAAACCCCCTCCCGCCGGCTGCATCACCTCCTGCTGTAAGCTGACGCAAAGGTTAATAGATTTATCGGGGGCTGTTTCTGCGCCTGGAGGTCAGATCTGTTTGGCCCCTCCGGTAACCCAAATTACATTTCCGTTTGTCTCACATACACTTCCAACCGGCCCGTCTCCATCTCACGGAGCCGAATCTTTTACATCACAAGAGGGAAGACAAAGATGTTTTTTGTCCCCCGTCTAATCAAAGGGCCCACTCACTTCCGGGTCACGCTTCAAATGCACAGCTGGATGCACTTGCGTATAACTGGCCTGCTAAAATATCTCCCCTCGGCCGGACTGTTTTTGTTCTTTTTGGAAATATTCAGCCCAGATACTCGCTGTAACAGAACGACTGAGCCACGTGTGCAGGAAATGTTCACTCATTATTCTCCCAGAGAAAAAAGAAACATGTCGATGGGAACGAGAACAAAAGTGCCGGTATCGGAATGAGTGGAACATTTCAGTGGGCGAACGAGTACTTGTGAAAGGTTAGAAACTCGCCACAGGTGCAAAGAACCGACAACCGAAGACCGGAACTATCCGGCTTATGGTTTTTGCGCACAACTCACGTGCACGGAGGAGGAGAGGACTACGCCCTCCCGGCAGCACGGTGGGTAAAGGTCTGACGGCGTAAATGCACCTGCTCCTTTCGCCCCGTGCGTCACGCGTAAAGTTCAGCGTGCCGTGCGTAACAGGTGACATGCCCGCAGGGGAGCAGATGAGAAGTTGGTGACCGCGCTTTCGGGGACGCTGTTGCAATGACGCTGGACATAAATACAAGAATTAAAGTCTTCAGTGAGGAAATTAATCTAACCGAGGGGGGGAGAAGGAGAGCGCGGGCGGGAAAGTTTAGTAAAGTGGAACTTGGTAACAGATGCTAGCAAAGGGAGAAGGGGGAGGGGAGTGTATATGTTGTGTGTAAGTGTACGTGTGTGTGTGTGTGTGTGTGTGTGTGTGTGTGCAACCTCGTGCGGGGGGCGGAAGAAGACAGGACATGAGCGCACATTGAGAGAGCGGCTCTTTTACTCGTGCTCATTTCACGCCCCCCCCCCACACACAAGCCCCTTTGCCACCTAAAGCGTTTAGTTGCAGCTGACTGAGCACTTGCAAGCAGTGGCCCAACTGGCCCCCAAAAGTAGTGTAAAGCAGAAGAAAAAAGAGTGAGAGAAAAAACCGTGACGGAGTGAGAAAGAGAGGTGTGTGAGTGGAGGGAGGGGGGTGAGACAGAAAGAGAGAGGGGGGAGAGAGGGAGACACTAGGAAAAAAGTTTTTGTTCTTTTCCTTTTTTTTCTGTCCTCCTCTCGCCTCCCCCCGGTCTAACCGGGCAACATGGAGCAGAGCCCCGGGAGTCCTGCGCTGCGGCTGGGGAGAGCAGGTAGGGTCGCACCGGCTCACTTTCTCACGGAGACCTCAAACTACTTTTCCGAACAAGTGAAACCCTTCGTGTTGCTGGTTGAATTTATTTGTGTTTTTTCGCTGATGCGAAACTTTCTAATAGAAATTGTGGACGTTATTTGTGGCGGGCAAAAGAATGAGAAAGACTTCTTTTTGACTTTTTACGACTTGTTCTGTTTGGCGAGAAACGATTGTGGAAACTTTGGAGCTGTTTCAGATTGACATTCTCGTTTAAATGTGAGTTTCATAATTTCCTATTTGCTTTTATTTGGCACTGTTCGCTGGTGTGAGCAACAAGTGTGATTTAACTTTTCAGCTTTTGGTTGGCACCTTGACCGGCTCTTACAATAAAGAGCAGGGAGGTGTGCGCGCTTCTTTGGAACCGCCAATCAGGGACGAGCGATTGCGTATCCGCGCACGTTTGGTCTCATATTTCGGGGAGGTTTGACAGTCTTCTAAATGCGATTCAATATGCGCCATGAGAGCTGTGACATCTGAGGACTGGTCCGTGTTTGTGCCGCTGAGTCTGGAATGACTCCCGCGTTGTCCTGTCCCTGCATTACTCAACCCAACAGGTTCATTTGGCAAAGGCCTATTCATAAACCAGCGGGGCTCTGGTACAACCGTGGATCCGACCATCGACCTCGTTGTGGCACCCAATGGATACCACATCATTTCATATCGCTACCCGCTGCGCCCGCATTGATAAAACGTCGTTTGTCATTAAGAAACGCGATGCTGCCTCAGAGGGATGTTCATTCTCACATTGGAGCGGCATAAATAGTGTCATATACTAGAACTAAATGAGCTTCCGCCCGGCTTCATGCGGGTTTATCGAATAAAACAAATAATGCATCTGTTGAAGTGTCTTGTGTGGAGTGTGGCTCCTGCTCCACGGTGAATGCAACTGGGTTTGTAGCATTTGGATCATAACCTTTTAACCACTGAGGGGAGTTTAAGGGAGGGCCCTCCGTGTTGGCGTGTGGAGTTTTGGGGCCCGGGGCCTCTGCGGCTCTCTCACTTTAAGGGACGTGCTCGGGGTTTAAAGGAGAGAGCGAGGTGGTTTTGAGGAGACCTTCCTCTCTTCCCGCCCTGTAGGTCGGCCGTGCGCGTCTACAGGGCCCCGGGGCCGCCATTTCAGTCCCATCTGACGACTACTGGCAGTGGATGAACTCAAATTATTATTCTACAAAAGAGGAAAAAATGAGAGGCGGGACTTTTTTTGATCTATTTTTATTTTAAAAAAAAATGTTTTTACCTGCAAAAGTTAATTCAAGTCGTGACCAAACAGGACAGAAACACAGAGACAGATATGGAGACAGAGGGGCGAATTAGAGGGGAGGGACGGGAGGGAGGGGAGGCAGAGAGAGAGAGATGACCTCACTTGGCATACAGCCTGCTTCCGCTTTGACCTCAAGTGCCCTCCGTGTAGGACGAGGTGATGTTATGGCCTTGTTCTTGCATGGAGACAAACAACATCCAGTGCGTCCGTTTGTGTGTGTGTGTGTGTGTGTGTGTGTGTGATTCATATATATATATATATACGTGTGTGTGTATCTAATTCACAAGCGAATACAAACTTAAGAGGAGATACGAGGAGCTTTCTCATTATGTTTACAGTCAGCCGGCGTGTAATAAACGAGCTGGTGGAGTTAACATGCGCTATTAATTTTTCATTGCTTTTTTCGTTTCGAGGCTGAGGTGCTAAAAAAATAAAAAATAAATAAGGAGAGAGAAGCAAAGCAAAACAGCCGAGGCTTTCGTGGTGGATGAGGGGGGGGAGAGGCAGCATTTAAACAGCAACACTGCCTGCAATTTACCTCCAATGATCATCGCAACTCAACCGCATTCTCGCTAATGTTCAAAAAAAGTACGCGCACCCCCCACACACACAGCCACCCCCCCGCCCCCCCCATCCATCCCCTCCCCCGCATTCTTTAACACTGGAGAGGTAATGAAATATGGTAATGGTTTTGGACCCCGGATTAAAGTCTTCCTGATGGAAGTTCGTTTCCTCCAAATTTCAAAGCCTAAAGCGACAACAATTTGTATACATGATTGATTGTGTTTGGATTCTTTTTCGGGGGGATTTTAATTGCTTATGTATTTAATTTGCAAATCGTGGAGACAAGGGCTCCGTTTACTTCTTGTTTGGTGAGGAAAGCACCCGTGTATTTTCTCAATAAATACAAAAAAACAGGCTGTGAGCAGAACGAGAAACAGGTGAAGTAGGAAATATTTGATATATTGTGCTTTTTGCCTGTTTTGAGACACCCGGATCAAAAATACTCTGTCAATGCGAAATGGAAAAGAAAAGAATACAAACATAGAATAATCAAACTGTTAACGTAACATAGCGAGACGTATTTCATAATGTGCAGAACATTTAGATAATATAATATAGAAGAAAATAGTTGTTTCTTACAAGATGTATTTTCTCCTTTTCTGGATTTAGGGCCTAAATATTGATGTGGCGGTTGGTGCATGATCCAAGTCCGAATATCTATATCTATATCTATATATATTTCAATTTCGTCAATTCATACTGTTTTATTTGCGTTAAGTTCAGTCTTTTTAGCATTAAAAAGCAAAGCATGACCGTGCTGTCAGTCGGCTTTGAGGCCTTAAATCCGGAATCTACAGTACAGATGTGGGAAATATGAATGAGGGATAGAACGTTAACATCAGCGGGATTGTGAGGAACGACGTTCTTTTTTTATGAAGCCATACATGAGCTTCGTGCAGTAGTTTATTTCACAGATCACAATCTCAGGAGTGAATCTGTGATCCCGCGCGGGCCCGCGGTGCTTTACGCGCTGCTTCCATTTGGCTTCACGTTTAGACGCCAACTCAGACCGATTTTGAGACTCGTTTAACTCTTTGAGTAAGTCCAAGTTCCCGCCGGTCTTTTTTAACCGTTTTTTGTTGATTTGCGTGAGTGTGTAGGCGCGTGCACGCGCTCGGACACGTTACACGCACGGTTGAACGCCCCCTTGTGGTCTGGTTTCCTCAGTGAAGAGAAAGAGAACTAAAGCCCAAATAAACCCTCTCAGTCTCTGGCTGGATGGTTAAAAAAAGAGAAAAAAACACTAAAGAAGAAGAAGAATTATTTGTTGTATAATGACATGAATAATTGTCCAGTTCCGGAGTTGAAGTTGCATGTTATGGATATTAAAACTAATCAAGAAATCTACAAATACAAAATCATAAATGAAATAGACTCAATAAAATCACACATTGACCTTTTCAGCAACGTTGCCTTGAGGTACATCAAACATGTACGTTCCTCTGAGGAGGAACCTGCAGACTAGTGAGGCGCTATTGTCGGAGCTTTCCAGAAGACATGATGTGTCTTCAATGGTATAATTGTTGCATATGCGTGATTATACATCTGCTGTATATCTCGAATGTTTCTCATCCAGGTTCTTGCGAGGACAACACGTAATGAATCTCTCTCTCTCTCTCTCTCTCTCTCTCTCTCTCAGTTTTGAGATTGGGAGCTCGCAAATTGCATTTCATTAGAACCTCCGTCTGCGATCCTGAATCAATTAAGTAGTGAATTCATGTTTCATATGTTTGTCCGTCAATTCTCCCGAAGTTAAATATTTCTAGCATTGTGTTGAAGGAAGGAGGGGGGGGGGGGTTCATAAGACTTCACTGAAAACTGCAAAAAAGAACCGGATGCTCAAAATGGGGTGTCCCTTTAAGAGCTGCCTCCCTGTACTCCTTCCTACTGTTCTCATGTGATAGAAAGAGGGGCAATACCTGTTTAAGTTCCCCTCTTTTATAAAGCCGTGCTGCAACTAAGCCTCATTTTTTTAGTAATACTTAATTAATTAGCCGTTTAATATTGACATGAATAAATTGGGTGCAAATGGGTTCAAAGGCGTTTAGTTTTTCTTTCTTCACTTTGCTAATTGAAATTAAACACATGATCATTTACTCCTCCAGCCTCTTGCGTTGCTTCAGCAAAGCCTCCCCATTGGTGGACGGCCAGTGCCCGCGGGGGGCTGTCATTGGCCGACGGGATTCGCAGCAGCCAATAGGCGCGCTCCGCCGCGCCCCCTCCGACCCGTCAGAGGCGGTGACGCGTGTGGCGGAGGGGGGCGGCGCTCGCGCAGCGATTGGCTGGCGCCGCTGTGAGTGACGGGCAGCTGGGCCGGCGCGCGCGGGTTAGGCTTCCAGGGGTTTGGGAGCGCGGGCGCTGTCCGCACGAGAGCAGGTCCTGAAACGCGGCGTGCTGCCCACCCGTCGGACCCCCGCAGCGCCGGCAGTTCTCTTTTTCCTCGCGGTTCGAGGGAAAACCTGTTTATGTACATATTTACACACCAAACGTTTTGGACGTTTATTTGTCGGGGATTCAAGCGCGAGCGCGGAGAAACGCTTTTGAATTTTAGGGAAACTGGGATTTTTCTGTTTTTTACACCAACGCGTAAAAACAAGAAACTCACGCAGAAAGCCGGAGCCGAAGACGTTTGTGCCGCGAGTGCCACCAACACGCAGCGAGACAGAGAGAGAAGGGGGAGAGAAGGGGGAGAGATAACAGAGTGAGCAAGAGCCGTCCTTCACCTCTCTCCCGGGATAACAACTTTTTATTTTGTATTTTCCCCGCTGTTCTTTTCTTCTTCTTCTTCGGCCGCTGGTGGATACGAGACTCCACGATGTGAGCAGTCACCCGCTCTCGCGCGCTATTGATGGAGAATACCAAGTGTTGACGTGAAGGCGACCTGCCGAGGACCATTTCTGACAAGAAGAATAGAAAAGAGGAAAAATAACACTGGATTTGTAAACTTCATATTTTTTATTTCTCGTATTTTTAAATATTGCAATAGACTCAAAGGAGAAAGTTCACGACCCCCTCCCACCCACCGTATCCTCTTCATCGGCTAAGTCGCAGTTCAGGGGTCACGGCCAGCGGAGCGAGAAGAAGACCAAAGGGAGGGAGTTTGCCCTCCATATATTTTTTTTTTGTTTTCGTTTTTGTTTGAATGTGTTCCTTCTTCTGGCTGAGGAGACTTTGTGCGGACGAGCAGCCGAGGGAATGAGCCCCATCGCCGTCGCTTCCCTCCTCGGGTTCCTGGAGCCCCGTCGCGGTGTCCCGTCCCCGTGGGGAGGGAGCCCGTCTCCGATTCCCATTTTTGACGCTATTACTTCTCTCCCCTCAACCTGAAAAAAAACCCACACTTATTTTCTATAAATCTTATTTTTAAATATAATTTTGTATTAGTGCAAGTCAAAGTAAAACCGGTGACACGTTGACAACCGATTACTTTACAAACATTTTTTGTTTGTTAATTAAAAAAAAAATCCGCGTTGTAGAGGGAACTGGAAGCCCCTTTCCCTTCACTGGAGGTCACGGTGCGTCAGTGAAGTGGCCGTCTGAAGCGGGGCGTCCGGGGGGCATCGTCGGTATCGGGGGCCTCGGCAGCGCGCCACCGTAACGATGGAGATTCACTGTAAGCACGACCCGTTTGCTGCAATGCACAGTAAGTTTACACTTTTATATTCCTCCCCATCTGCATGATCCCATCTGCCCTGTGCTGCGACCCCCCTGCCCCCCCACACCCCCCCACACACACACTCACACGCAAACATCAATAGATTTCAGCTGCACGATAAACTGTAAAAAAAGAAAAATATATAACTAGCTTTGCTTGGTGTCCGAAATAATCTATACCGGCACAAAAAGTGTCAACAGCAATGCTGAAATAATACAAGCATGGGCATTTTGCAAATTGCGTTTTGATATATTACTAATGTTGTATTTATGTATTTAGGACATATATATATCTATTTATAGATGTGTGGTTAAAATATATATATAATACAGCTTTGGTTGGAAATATTTGTTGGGCAAATTAATTATTTCCTATTCTTTCTAATGCATTAACGGTATGGCTATTCCTTGGCAGTGAATGACATGTGGTGTTGGGCCCATTTATTGTATTTATTTTTATCATTTATCTTCGCTTCAATTCTGCAGGTTTTTCAGCAACATGTGTATTTTGACTATAATTTGGGCTCGTGGAGTCGGAGCGGTTTATTTTGAATAGTAAAGTTTTAAATGTTGTCCATACAGACCTGTATTTTGTTAAATAGTGTCGGTGTGTTGTGTGTGGGGCTGTTCGCTGCGTTTTAAAGGGGACGTGGAGGGGAGGGGCAGGGGTCAGAGAGAGAGGTAGAGAGATGGTGTGGGGAGGGGTTTAGGGTGGGGGAGGGGGGGGGGGTAACAAAGCATGACTAAAAGCTGAACTCGATCCACAAACAGCAGCGGGGTTTTCTGGATCGTAACCAGGTTAGACAGGCGCGCACAGGTGATCGGAGCTGTGCGGGTCTCACGCGCCCGTAACCAGGTGGGCCCGCGCTGATCCCCGCGGGGAGATGCTGCTCTCACGGCCCAGCGGGTCGGAGCGCGCACCGCCTCGCACTCGCAGCGTGCAGCGGCGCCGTTCTTGCTCAAAGACACTTCAGCAGCAGAGCAGGTGCTCGGGGGAGATGGAGGGCATGTGAGCAAGATGGGGGCGGGGGGGGGGCTGCTTTGTTTTTTTAATGCCACAAAACACCTATACTTCCTTAATTTAACCCTGAACAAGCGTTAATTTACATACTTCTTCAAACTATGTCATTTTCCCAGCGCAGCTAAATGCAGACACATATTTCAAATCTGAAATTAAAAGTAATGAGTGTCTGTCACAGAGGCCCAGGTAATAGGAAATAATTTAATCAAGAGGTCTCAACCTTCAACATCCATTGGTTGCATTTTTTCAATGTCACTGTTATAAAATAATATTTTTATAATATGTAAAAGATATATAAATAAATAAAAATATATATATGTATACAAAATAATATATATATATATATATTTATATATATATGGCCAAGTTTTAATACACACACACACGCACACGCACACACACGGACACACGCACGCACGTCATAAAAAAGAGAAAAGCAACTAGAACGGATGACGTTTCCTCTTCGTTGCCGTCGCGCTGCCGACGGTGGAGCGGAGCTAAAGTTATATGTCAAAGCCCGGAGACGCTTTGACACGATTACACCCTAAGAAATGTCAACGCTAGAGAGATGGGGGGTTGGAATGAATCCGCTGTGACTCCTGGAAGTGTTGCTGCGCGAACACGTGGGTCTCCAGGGTTGTGTGTGTGTGCGTAGAGTTAAGCATTAATTTAGGTGGTTTGTTGTCCTTCTTTTCCTATTGCATCAAATGCGTGCGTTTGCGCACGCCGGCCCCTAAGAGCGGGCAGTTATTTACATATAATTCTTTCGATTTGTATTTTAAATTTAGACCTACAAAGTTGCTTTATTTGGGGTTGTAGCCGTCCTCTATGTTGGCAATAAAAAAGTTCATATTTCAGATATTATCTGGTTCGCATCGTTCGCTGTTTACTTGGTCATAAGTTTAGAGCGTGTTTTGAACCATAAGAAACAACTCATAGAAGAAATCCATAGAAATCCATAGCAGGTAATTGTGATGATAATGAAGTGAATTTCATAATCACGTATTGTGATGGTAATGGCGGCATGCTGAATACTGAGCAGGCTGTGGCCTACCTTTTCTACAACCATTTTCTACATCAAAACACACACACACATGGATACGAAATACAACGAATTCAGTTTGGTTTTGAAATAAACCGCAAATAAGTCTTATTCGTTTTAATCAACGCGTTTTTATCTCTTCCCCACGGGAATCTCTGTAAAACGGTTCATTACAAACCGTTTTATAAGCCCAACCGTTCATTAACACAAGACTCACTCTCCGCAGATAGAATATGAATTATTCCACCTTTCAGAAATAAATAAATAAATAAATAAGACAACCCGTCCTGAACGGATGGCTGGGCCACCTCGCGCATCTATTTGACCGTTTGCTCGAGGAAATGTGCTTCATCAGTATTCTCGCGGGGCAACTTCCCAAACAGGTTCTCAGGCAAAAGTCATTTCTGGTTTCCTCCTTTTTTCCTTCTTTCAACAGACACGGAGAGAAGACTGGTGGCTTTTTGTGGTGATTTCTTCTCCTTTGCTTTATTTTTGAGTCGTCAGCCCGTGACGAGGCAGATGAGAGATGAGAGAGAGAGAGAGAGACTAATAGACTTTATTTTCTGGATGGGGAAGCTCGAATATATACTGCTTTATCTCTGTTGTTTTTTATTTTCCTCCCGGAAACAGTGAATCAATCAAACCTTTAAGGAGGTGCTGGGCTTTTTAGTTGGCTCCTATGAAGGGTAAATAAGTGAAATGCAACACGGGGACTGCATAATGAGCCCTGTCTCTGTCCCTCCCTGTTTTTTTTTAAATTCGAGATGAAGATGAAGCCTCTGGAGAGTCAGCTTCAGAATCACCTACACCCCCCTCCCCTCCCTCCCCTCCCTCCCCATCCTCATTTGGGAGAATCTTTGTATAATTTGCAACAAAAACCAGGAGCTGGCCAACCTTGATTGAATTTCCACGAGCGAGTGGTTTGACTTGTTTGGTGAGGATTTGCTGGTCCTCTGTCATTAACTCCCACAGCTGTGAGGGAACATCAGCGCTGACTGCTTCTCTGATATGACATGCTCAGAAAATATGAACAAAAATCTAGACATGGAGAATGGACCGCCCAAAAAATGCTAACCAATTCTGGTGCATTTCCATTTTAATAATGATTGAACAATTCCAGATGAAATTGGGTCCAGGCCAGCATTCAGGTGTGGCAGCGCGGCACGTTGTCTGTAATGCTGCTTATTTACGGAGCTATAGCCTCAGTGGCCGATAAACAAATGCCTTATAGAAGGGTTAAGATACTGCGTTTTCCCCCTCTCAGTATATTTATGGGCTCGGGGGAAAAAAATACATTTTAAAACACATAATCCCCATCACCCACCCCGAGGATGGTGAGAGTCTGAACGCCTAATGCCAACAGTAAATACACCGATAAGTGAATAAATAGTTATCGGGGCGCTTTTTGTGGGTCACAAGTCATTCCTCTCCATCTCTTTACAAAGCAAGGCGTATTTCATGCCAGGCCCAGATAGGACGAGTGAAAGGGACCATTTCATTTACTCTTATCTTAGAGAAAGAGAGGGTGGGGGGGGGGCGGAGGAGTCTTCTTTGGAAGGTACCTTTGGCGAGGAGGCGACTTCCATAAACGACCCCGCAAAGAAGGAAGAAAAACCCGGTGCTTTTATTCATGGAAAGGTTCCGGGACGTGATAATAAGCCGAGGAGGAGGTGAATAATGCCTTCACACTTGTACAAAACATTCACAGAGAGCGCGCGTGTGTTTGTCCAAGGATGGCCATGTAGGTCAGTGGGCTCGTTCTTGCTTTGAGGAACGTCAATCAGTATGTGTGTGTGTGTGTGTGTGTGTGAGAGAGTGATTTGGGATCCAAGTGGGACGTTACAGTTATAGGACTTCCAGTAACATCACAGAAGGACACAAAATGACAAGAACAGTGGGAATCAGCTGAACTGCAAGAAGTGACAATGACAACGTTCGACAACCTTCCAGTCGTCTCTCTACTATCGCAGAGGGATAAAATATCCCACAATATCAAACAAAAACAAGTAGTCAGTTCAGGTTGTAAAACCCATCAAGGCTCTTTGGTAACTGTGATTTGCCCAGGAACTGCTTAGGTTACAAAGGCAAGACAACGGCATTACATCGTCTCACAGATCCCTCTGCAAACAGCAGATGTAGTCTGAGACATGTTCCTGGAAGGATGCTCCACATCCAGTGGACGTCAGTTCCATATGAAGAGGAGCATCTTCCCAGAAATGTCCACACACCAAAAATCACTCAACCAAACATGAGAAAGGTCGACTTGTTGGTTGATTTGTATGTTGTGTGCGGAATGTTTGGTGTTTAGTTTTGCATAACGCGTGAGAGATGGATTGCTCGAGAGAAAGCTAAAGAGCATCAAAGTCTCGACATCAAACCCACAGCGGACCGGACGTTCAGTACGTCCAATTTCTGTCCGTGTAGACCCTGAGCCCGGAGCCTGCGCGATCCCACGGCCGCGTCTACACATCGGTGTCTTTTGTGAAGAACGATTGCTTTTTGAAATCACGCTGGCCACGGCTGCCATCTGCATAATGAGGCCTCTTCTGTCTCCAGAAAATAAAGAAGTGCGAGCGGGAGGGAGTGACCGGCTGCGTCCCGCCGCTTGGAAGCAGCTCAGTTTGATTTCACAGAGCGAGACCGTTGACTTCACACTTCATGTGTGGATGTGTTTCTATTTGAGCTGGAGGAGCCTGTGTGTGTGTTTATTTATTTTATGCTGATGGAGGGGAGGACAGGACAGGGGGATAGGTTCAGGGGACAGCTTTGTGTTTAAAGGGGTATCCCTGCTGGGGTAATGTGTTTAAAATCTATTACCCCCACAGCTAGGATTAGCTTGTGTGTGTGTGTGTGTCTACGTGTGCATGTCTGTGTGTCTTTCCCCTAAAGACGCAATCACTATGGTAATGCAAAAGCCAGTGGATTATGCGGCAGAAAATCTGGTTTATTTACACTCTGCCTTTGGTTAGTTACATTAATGTACAGTAAAACACACGATTGGGGACCGGACGATAGACTGTAAGGATCCCACTACATATATATATAGTCTTTCATCTACTGACTGCTGACTCTGCCCCTCCTCAGGTGCATGCTGGGACAGGCTCCAGGTCTGGTGCTCAACAATTAATTGGATGATTTGCAACAAATAAAATAAACCAATTTTGTACGTCCTAAGTAAAAATGCCAATACTCTTTGTGTTCCGTGACGGTAGACTGAGCATCTTTGCATCATCAGTCACATTGGGACCTTTTTGTAATTTGACCTTTGTTCTATTGCACTAAAGTTCTCAATCACTGAGAAAACACACGGTACTTTAAATCTGTATTTAATACAATCTGTATTGTAATCTAAAGTATTCCATTCGCACAGGCATTTATTTATGGAATTACCAGAAAACACAACATAGGGTGACATTGTCATTGAGATATGAAATGACCCATGTAGTGATGGCATATCTGGGCCGTATTGCTCACTATCAGTTTTTTCCTTTTGCTACTTTACATCTGTCAACATAAAACAGATGGTTTTCAATTGAACTAGCAGGTGGCAACATATGTCCTATATCTGACTCCCAATAGCAGAAGAGCAGAGTATTAAAACAGTTTATAACAATCCTATGAACCGAATTCTATTCTTTGTTATCCTAAAGTAAAAGGGTTAGTTGGTCAAAATTGAATCCCTTCATTTACTGAAGATCTTAGCTCAACTCTGCACGTTTGCACTTTGGAGCAGTTTTAATCGGTGCTGTGATGCTGAGCAAGTTAATCCGTGACCGGGAAATCTCACCGGTAGCAGTGTTTCTCTAGCTATTCATATTTTCTTAACCAAACACAAAGAATTATCACAAAACGAACACAGACAGAAAGCCCCTCCATGGCCAAAATAAGACTAAGCGAGCGAAAACGATTGTGGAGGCTTTTATTCAGACTGTGCAGCACTGGGAGGGATGTTTATGTCAACATCACTCATTAGTGGTCTTAACTGCCTAGTGTGGCCTTTTGTGGTTTTATTCATCTAACAGAAGATTGGACGGATCAGAAGAATTGAGATGACCAAATCTGATAAGCCAGAGCTTGGAAAATTGTCTGTTGCGTCATTTCCCAAAAATATTGTAATGAGGGAAAAGACGAGGCCTCTGACTGAATGATGCAGTAAATTGATGAAATTCACAGATTTTGTCTGTGAGGTGAGGTCACACTTGTTCACACCTTCTTTTGGTCACTTTGAATAACTTAATCTTCATTTTACTGCCTGTAACCTAATTAAATTCATAAGAAAGCATTCGTCCACCTATCACCTTGTTTTGACGTGTCTTCCTCTGATCTCTTCTCTCTCCAGGACACGGCGGGGTGAACCAGCTTGGAGGCGTGTTTGTAAACGGCCGGCCGCTACCAGACGTAGTGCGGCAGCGAATAGTGGAACTCGCCCACCAAGGGGTCCGGCCCTGCGACATCTCCCGCCAGCTGCGAGTCAGCCACGGGTGTGTCAGCAAGATACTGGGCAGGTAAACGCGGCTGAGGGATATGAACGTACCTGAGGTGTATGAACAGGGCTGAGCTGTATTCAAGGGATGGCGGTGCCTAAAGGTGGAGGAGGTGGATGAAGAGGGCTGAGCTGTGTAGGTGCGGATGAGGTGTATAAAAAGTTGATGAGGTGGATAAATGTGGATGAGATGTACAAAGGTGGATGAGGTCTATAAAGGTGGATGGGATGTATAAAGGTGGATGAGGTCTATAAAGGTGGATGGTGTTTATAACGTGGATGGGGTGTATAAAGGTGGATGAGGTGAATAAAGGTGGATGGGATGTATAAATGTGGATGAGGTGTATAGATGTGGATGAGGTGTATAAATGTGGATGAGGTGTATAAAGGTGAATGAGGTGTATGAAGGTGGATGAGTTGTATAGATGTGAATGAGGTGTATAAAGGTGGATGAGGTGTATAAATGTGGATGAGGTGTATAAAGGTGGATGAGGTGTATAGATGTGGATGAGGTGTATAGAGGTGGATGAGGTGTATAGATGTGGATGAGGTGTATAAACGTGGATGAGGTGTATAAATATGGATGAGGTGTATAAAGGTGGATGAGGTGTATAAATGTGGATTGAGGTGAATAAAGGTGGATGAGGTGTATAAATGTGGATGAGGTGTATGAAGGTGGATGAGGTGTATGAAGGTGGATGAGGTGTATAAATGTGGATGAGGTGTATAGATGTGGATGAGGTGTATAAAGGTGGATGAATTGAATAAATGTGGATGAGGTGAATAAATGGGGATGAGGCGTATAGATGTGGATGAGGTGTATGAAGGTGGATGAGGTGTATAGATGTGGATGAGGCGTATAAATGTGGATGAGGTGAATAAATGGGGATGAGGCGTATAGATGTGGATGAGGTGTATAAATGTGGATGAGGTGTATAAAGGTGGATGAGGTGTATAGATGTGGATGAGGCGTATAGATGTGGATGAGGCGTATACATGTGGATGAGGTGTATAAAGGTGGATGAGGTGTATAAATGTGGATGAGGTGTATAAAGGTGGATGAGGTGTATAAAGGTGGATGAGGTGTATAAATGTGGATGAGGTGTATAAAGGTGGATGAGGTGAATAAATGTGGATGAGGTGTATGAAGGTGGATGAGGTGTATAAAGGTGGATGAGGTGGATGAAGAGGGCTGAGCTGTGTAGGTGCGGATGAGGTGTATAAAAAGTTGATGAGGTGGATAAATGTGGATGAGATGTACAAAGGTGGATGAGGTCTATAAAGGTGGATGGTGTTTATAACGTGGATGGGGTGTATAAAGGTGGATGAGGTGAATAAAGGTGGATGGGATGTATAAAGGTGGATGAGGTCTATAAAGGTGGATGGTGTTTATAATGTGGATGGGGTGTATAAAGGTGGATGAGGTGAATAAATGTGGATGAGGTGTATAGATGTGGATGAGGCGTATAGATGTGGATGAGGTGTATAAATGTGGATGAGGTGTATAAAGGTGAATGAGGTGTATGAAGGTGGATGAGGTGTATGAAGGTGGATGAGTTGTATAGATGTGAATGAGGTGTATAAAGGTGGATGAGGTGTATAAATGTGGATGAGGTGTATAGAGGTGGATGAGGTGTATAGAGGTGGATGAGGTGTATAGATGTGGATGAGGTGTATAAATATGGATGAGGTGTATAAATATGGATGAGGTGTATAAATATGGATGAGGTGTATAAAGGTGGATGAGGTGTATAAATGTGGATGAGGTGTATAAACGTGGATGAGGTGTATAAATATGGATGAGGTGTATAAAGGTGGATGAGGTGTATAAATGTGGATTGAGGTGAATAAAGGTGGATGAGGTGTATAAATGTGGATGAGGTGTATGAAGGTGGATGAGGTGTATGAAGGTGGATGAGGTGTATAAATGTGGATGAGGTGTATAAATGTGGATGAGGTGTATAAACGTGGATGAGGTGTATAAATATGGATGAGGTGTATAAAGGTGGATGAGGTGTATAAATGTGGATTGAGGTGAATAAAGGTGGATGAGGTGTATAAATGTGGATGAGGTGTATGAAGGTGGATGAGGTGTATGAAGGTGGATGAGGTGTATAAATGTGGATGAGGTGTATAAATGTGGATGAGGTGTATAGATGTGGATGAGGTGTATAAAGGTGGATGAGGTGAATAAATGTGGATGAGGTGAATAAATGGGGATGAGGCGTATAGATGTGGATGAGGTGTATAAATGTGGATGAGGTGTATAAATGTGGATGAGGTGTATAAATGTGGATGAGGTGAATAAATGTGGATGAGGCGTATAAATGTGGATGAGGTGTATAAAGGTGGATGAGGTGTATAGATGTGGATGAGGCGTATAAATGTGGATGAGGTGTATAAAGGTGGATGAGGTGTATAAATGTGGATGAGGTGTATAAAGGTGGATGAGGTGTATAAATGTGGATGAGGTGTATAAAGGTGGATGAGGTGAATAAATGTGGATGAGGTGTATGAAGGTGGATGAGGTGTATAGATGTGGATGAGGTGAATAAAGGTGGATGAGGTGTATAAAGGTGGATGAGGTGAATAAAGGTGGATGAGGTGAATAAATGTGGATGAGGTGTATAGATGTGGATGAGGTGAATAAAGGTGGATGAGGTGTATAAAGGTGGAGGAGGTGTATAGATGTGGATGAGGTGAATAAAGGTGGATGAGGTGTATAAAGGTGGATGAGGTGAATAAAGGTGGATGAGGTGAATAAATGTGGATGAGGTGTATAGATGTGGATGAGGTGAATAAAGGTGGATGAGGTGTATAAAGGTGGAGGAGGTGTATAGATGTGGATGAGGTGAATAAAGGTGGATGAGGTGTATAAAGGTGGAGGAGGTGTATGAAGGTGGATGAGGTGTATAAATGTGGATGAGGTGAATAAAGGTGGATGAGGTATATAAAGGTGGATAAGGTGTATAAAGGTGGATGAGGTATATAAAGGTTCCTGGTTTGACGGCTGCTTTTGTGGTAAATCTTTGACAGCTCCAAGTTAAAATCCGAATCATGTAGTAGTAGTAGTTGTTGTTACAGTAGTAGTAGTAGTTGTTATAGTAGTAGTAGTTGTAGTAGTAGTTGTTGTCACAGTAATAGTAGTAGTAGTAGTTGTTGTTGTTACAGTAGTAGTAGTAGTAGTAGTTGTTGTTGTTATAGTAGTTGTAGTAGTAGTTTTTATCAGTAGTAGTTGTAGTAGTTGTTACAGTAGTACTTGTAGTAGCAGTAGTAGTTGTAGTAGTTGTTACAGTAGTACTTGTAGTAGTAGTAGTTGTTGTAGTAGTAGTTGTTACAGTAGTACTTGTAGTAGTAGTAGTTGTTACAGTAGTAGTTGTTACAGTAGTACTTGTAGTAGTAGTAGTAGTTGTTGTACTCTGTTGAGCACGTGTCAATCTGAGGTCACACTGACTCCTTTCTGTCTCCCTGCTGTCTGCTCACTTCCTCGTCTTCTTCATTATTTCGACCCTTTGCCCTTCGTCTCTTCTCAGCGTCCTGTATTTCTCTCCCGTCCCTTCGCAATATTTTTGTGCCTCTCCTCACACCCCCTTTGTCTCCCTCTCTCCCTTTTTAAAGCTCAAATTTGAGACTAAATCCGTGCTGGTTCCGTCCCCCAGAGAAGAAAGACGGACAAAAGGGAAAAGATTCATCACTTTTTGGGGAATTACCATCAAAATGAAAGTGTTACCATATTTTGAAGCCCCCCCCCCCCCCCCCCCCCCAAAAAGGAAACGAAGTGAGATGGAGAAAGAAAGAAAGGACAAGAACACAATCAAAGAGGGGAGAGGCGTGTTGAAGAAGAAGAGTGCAGGGTGGGGGGGCAACGGGTGAGAGACAGAGAGACCATTTGAGGGGACGGAGGCGAAGGATTAGCCACATTGAACCCTCAGCTATATGAAAAAAAATGTGTTGCTCATTGTTCTCCCTTGCCCCTCTCTCTCTCTCTCTCCCTTTCTCTCTCTCTGTCCTCTCTCTCTCGCTCCCCCTGTCCTGGCCGTTCAACTCACTGAAGCGTTACCGTGAGGGGGGAGAGGGGAGAGAGGGATAGCAGGAGGGAGGGAGGGAGGGTTGTTTTATCCTCTCCTCTCTGTGTCTCTGGTGCCGGCAGAACAAAAACAGCAACTCTGCTGCTTCTTATGTGTGCTCGCGCACGTGCATGTGTGTGTGTGTGTGTGTGTGTGTGTGTGTGTGTGCGTTAGCTCATAGTTGTGCGGATATCAATAACCACGCTCGTTTATTCGCCGATGATTCCTCTGTGAATAATTTAAATAGTTTTCCATTTGGAAATAGATTTTTTTTTCTTCTCTTGGTTTCTTGTTTTTCCTTTAGCTGTGTTTAAACTCCTGAATAGTCAACGTGTGCAAAACGCACACAGGAACACACACAAGGAGACTGGGAAGCGTCCGTTTACAGGAGCGCACATCTTCAGGGAGGAGAACTCTACCTACAGCGCTGCAGAGAGAGAGCAGCTTTAAGACTGACTGACAGCTTGCATGCACACACAGCATCCCCCTTTTCTCTCCAAGCTCTGCAGCACATTTGCTGTCCCCCCCCTTCACCCCCACCTACCCCCTGCACCCATGCCCCTTCTGCATGCAAATACATTCATGAAATAGCCATGGTGGACACGAAACGTCTGAATCTGTGTGTGTGTGTGTGTGTGTGTGTGTGCGTCTGACACAATGTGAAAGCGGCAAAGAAAAATCAGCAGCACGAGTCAGACATCCTGAATATTGACGTCACGCTTAGTTTAACGGTGATCTAGCTGTTGGTTGTGATGGTTGTTAGAAGAAGCCGCATGCGGAATTGTCTGATGTGTAGTTTTACTAAAACGACGTAAACATTTTGACCTCAAGGCAATAATTGTTTTCTCTGAATCTGTGGCAGTGAATAAAAACAACGTAATTAAAGACATGAGGAGAAAGTTTCCTTTTCAAACTCTGAGGGTTAAAAACATCTTTTGCAAGGAACACCAAAGCAAAAACAAATAGATAAGAAGGCAATGTCCAAATCCACACAAAGTGTTCCAAACTTGAGCCGGATTTAGTGCCCCCGTTTGAGGGACTCTTGCTAAAGACTGTGAACATGTGATCACGGACACAAAGCAGTTTAAAGATGATCTTTTGAGGTGACACATTCTTCTACCCCGTAAAGGGAACAACCTCTGTGACCAACGCCGGCCTCTCTCTGCGCTCTCGTTTCCCAGGTACTACGAGACGGGCAGCATCCGCCCCGGCGTGATCGGGGGATCCAAACCAAAGGTTGCTACTCCCAAAGTGGTCGACAAGATCGCCGATTACAAACGCCAAAACCCCACCATGTTTGCCTGGGAGATCCGGGACCGCCTCCTGGCCGAGAGAGTGTGCGACAACGACAGCGTCCCCAGCGTCAGCTCCATCAACAGGTACGCTGTCTCCAAGTATCAACTCGGGACAACAGGTACTGAGAGCAGGTAGAGCACGCAGCTGTATATTACGCTGCTTCGATGTGTGTGTGTGTGTGTGTGTGGAAAAGAGAATGACAAAGAGGCCCAGTCTCCATATGTATGAAGTGGCTGCAGCTCAGTGGTTCAACACGATGGTACAATGACAAGCCTTTCCCTTGAGCATCGAGGCAGAGAGAGAGAGAGAGGGGGAGGAGAGGGGGAGAGAGGGAAGGATTGAGCAAAGGAGGCAAACAAAGGGGAAGGAAGGTGTGCGAGGGGACGGACAGAGAGACACGCACAAGGAAAGGAGAAAAGGGGAGAGGACATGAGAGGGGAGGAAAAGAGGGGGAGGAAAAGAAAAAGAAAGGAGAGGAAAGAGGAAGGAAAAAGGCTTGCATGAGCAGCCAAGCAGGAAGTGTGAGGCCCCTCTGCCATGTCAGCCTCAGCCACTCCACAGACACACACACACACACACACACACACACACACACTGTTTAGCTCCCACGATGGTCATGTTCTCTGTATCACTCAGAATCCTCACAACACACACACACACTATAATATCTCCTCTCTCTCCTCCTGCAGGATCATTCGGACAAAGGTGCAGCAGCCGCCCGGCCAAACCGGCTCGGTGTCGGCTCACAACTTAGGTAGGTCTGCCGCTACGAAATGCCGCTTCCAACCGCCGGCGCACGTTGTGACCGCGGAGCCGCCGTGGTGCGAATCTCTCAGGGGCCCCCGGGTGCAGTGTGCGGAACCCACGAAACGTATTTCTGAACCGTCGCGGGCCAAGCAGGTCTTTGCTCAAATGTTTCAATCAAGACGAGGAGGGAAGGAAAGGAGACTTTGGAGCTGCTGAGGACCGCCTCGTCCCACAATGAAGCCAAATGACAGAGGCCTTAACGCAGGCCGCCAACCCCCCCCCCCCACCCCCAACCTTATGCACCTGTTTTCTGCCTTTTTCCACAAGAACCAAACGATCACAAACGGAAATGTCGTTCGTTTGCTGTGTTTCTTTGTCCTGGTTTTGTTTTGCCAGTTCAAGGTGGATTGCAAGAACGTTTGAGGACTTAAGCCAACAAAACATATAAATTGTATAAACGAATATTCCCGCTCGACAGGCCATTGTCTGACTGTTCACTTCTTTCTAACCCTGTTACAGCTTGAAGCACTATATCGCTTACAGCCGTGACAGAAACGTTATTTCCATTTTCTCGATGAATATCTCCGAGTTCAGATAAATACGAGAATCCTTCCTTCCCTCCCTCCTTCCCCCTGACTTCGCCCCGCAGTGGATTGTGTTTTGGTGTCGCTCATATCTTCATAATCGCTTGTCTATTAATCTAAATTAATTTCACACACACTGCTCCCTGACTCCTACCTTTCACACATTTAGCGCACACACACACACACACACACACACACACACGCGAGCACGCTTACAGATTACACAGATAAATGGGTCCCACTCCCAGGCGGAAAATTGAACATTTGGATTTGCGGAATAAAAGCGTTACGTCTGATAAAAAAGAAACAGTGAAAAGAAAGAGAAAGGAGAATCAGATAATTGAAGTGCTAAATCAAGTGACGGGAAAAGGAGGGATATGCATTCATTATCGTCGGCCTGCCGTTAGCGAGCGAGTGACGGAGGGACGACCGTGATCCTCTGGTTTATCCTTCCGTTTTTTTCTGCATTCCCCTTTCGCTCGTGTCTTTCTGTGTTTGGGGGGGGGGGGGTCTGCTGGGAGAGAGGATTAGGATGTCTGTCTGCACACCTTTCTGTCCCCCTCCTGGGACACCATACTGTCACTCAACCCCATGTCCGCTTACAGGGGCGCAGATAAGAGATCGAGGAATGAGTGACTATGTTCTGGTTTGTGTCACTCCTCAGAGTGTGCGTGCGTGTGTGTGTGTGTGTGTCAATGAAGCGGTGAAAAGTATGTCGCTTTGTCGCCCGGCGAGGAACTTGTCTCCCCCAGGGAAAAGATTAGAGGGAGAGACAACGAGAGGCAGAACAGAGACTCCTGTCCTTTGTGGCTTTTGTTTTTTCGCCCCCCCCCATTTGGTCCGTATGGCTCAGTAAAGGTTTTGGAGGATTGAAGTGCATCTTTGTGGAGTTTGGGGAGAGAAATATCGGACATCACACAGCTTTTTTGTGTCCGTCAAAGTGTCTTTATGAACGGGGTCGCGGCCTGTGACAGTAGAATGGTACATGCTTCAGAGCCTCGTAGCAACAGCACATATGAAGAGTAGCGTAGTGCTGTTGGGCTGACAGTGACCGTTATTATATGTGAGCCATAAATAAGCTGTGGCACCAACCACGTGTTGTTACAGTGTCCCTCCTCTACAAATCTCCAAAGCTGATGCAGTTCATCGCTGCTGCAATACCCTGTCAGTCTGTTTAGCGTGGAGCTCTTCAGTCAGATATCAGCATTCATTGGGATTATTAAAATGTCTTTGAAGAATTTATGGATATTTTTTCCTTCATTGCGTCCCCATTTACTCTGGAATGCTAACACAAATATGGAGACCAGATATATTGGAATATCTATCTATCTATCTATATATATATATATATATATATATATATATATATATATATATATATATGATGTGAGCCTTAGTATTGAGCAGCTGTGCCTAATGTATTTTGATTATTTTTATTTTCTGAGGGAAAGAGCTTAGAGCTTGATATAAATTGCGATAACAACACATGAAACAACATGCGATGGTTTTCCACAGAAATGTCCCCAAAAGGTAACTGTAGTGTGGTCATGTGGTCTGTCCGCAGCGACGTCCGTGGCGGCCACGCAAGTGTCGGCAGTGACCAGCGACTCGGCCGGCTCCTCGTACTCCATCAGTGGCATTCTGGGTATCAGCTCCGCCGCCGACGTGGGCAAGAGGAAGAGGGACGAAGGTGAGCCAAAACAATACGCAGCCGGAGGACCCCCCCTCCGCCCCCTCCCATCAATGACAGATGTGTGTGAGTTTGTGTGCCAGCTGCAGTGTGGAGGTTCTGCACCAAGCATCTTCATTTAGAAACCCACACTTCTTCACTAAAGGCGCTACCTGAGAAGTCATCGATCATACACGCTGCCACACCAGATCAATGCTGGATGCATGTTGATGGAGGAGGGTGCACGGGGGGGGGGGGGGGCGGAGTGGGGGGGGGGTGGAGGCTCTCGAGGTATATCTGTGCATGCGCAGACACGTGTGCGTGCCCGTTGGTGTGTATGTGTCAGTGTCAGTGGCATTAAAAAGCCATCAAACAGACAGTCTCCTGCGGTAAATGAGACGGGACCAGATGTCGTAGCGAGGGGGGGGGGTGACAGAACGCCACTTGGGGCTATTTCTCTCTCTCTTTCACACACACACACACACACACACACACACACACACACACACACACACCAATATACAGTATGGGGTCCTTTCCCACTGCTGATGAATCTCAGGTGCTCCTTGAGCGTTTGTCATGCTCGGATACGACCCACACAGCCATCAGCTGAGCACAAAGACTTTTAGCCTACACACACACGCAGATCCAACAAACACACACTTGGTAGCTAATAGTTGTACACACGTTGGATCGTTTCTCAGTGCTATTAGTTGCATGTTTCTCGCTACAAGAATTCAAAATATCTCTACTTTTATTATGAAGCCGTATTTCAATGACAAAAAAACCCACAAGTCACGTACCATAATTAAACAAATGTATCCCACTCTATTATCTGTGCGGTGTGGTTGAATCTGCAGCCCGAGCTCTGTTATCTAATTAGCAGCATTCTTGTTCCACTTTGTTCCCCCATGTGCGTGACGTGCTGCACCGCATGCTGCATGCGCGGCCTCTCTTTCCACAACTTCTATTGACAAATACTGCGTGGCTTTGTGTTTTCGCCGAGGCCTCCACAGAGCGCTGTGTCGCTGCGCGTCACGCTTTAGCCCCCGCGTGTCTTTCTCTATCTTCAGCGCGTTCCGTGGCGGAGGTCTGCGCGGCCGGCTCTGTGGTCTAATTAACAGCATTGCTAATCACAGCTTCCATTAGAGCAGCCCCCGCTGGATAATGACACACGCGCGCAGCACGAGGCGACGGGGGGGAACAGCATGCGCTGACATGGACAGACAAACACATGCACAAATATGCAGCGACGCAAGCTTCACACACACACACACTAGGAGCATTTGTCCATAGAAGCAAAGAGACACAAGTCACGCAGGAGGCCAACCATCACAGCTCTCACAATGACGGTACTTCTAAGCCTCAGAATATTTTAAATATGCAGCAATAAGTCATATATATCTATATGTATATATATATATAGATATATATATATATATATATCTATATATATATGATATATACATGAACATGAGTGCTGGAAAGTTGTGTTTCTGATGTAGTACAAGCATAGATATGGCAGCTGTGTGAGTGATGGGAACACAGGAAGGCGGGATCGGTGTGTGTGTGTGTGTGTGTGTGTGTGTGTCGGCAGGACAGAGTGTGTGGGGGTAAAGCCCCGCGGTGACCTGTGCCCCCAGCCAAAGCGAGGGGAAGTGGGGGGTGATTGGGGGCAAAATGTAGATGAATGGGAGTGAATGGAAGAACTTGACTTGTGGGGCCAAAAGGGGACTATTGTACGGCAACCTATTCTTTTAGGCTGTGTGTGTGTGTGTGTGTGTGTGTGTGTGTGTGTGTGTGTGTGTGTGTGCATCACGGATACAGAGATCAGGATAGGTTGGCCTGTTAAGACACGGCATGATTCTTTTCTTAAGTGTTTCTTTAAAAAAAAACTCTTTTGCGCAAGGATGAAATATTTTTACCCAGAATGCTAAACTGACCTCTCACCCCGTTGTGCGTCCTCTGTGACATGCAGCAGCTTACCGGATAAAAGACGCATAGGGGCGAAGAAAAGGATGGAGGACGGAGGAGAGGAGGGAGCTCCGCCCTTCACCCTGAGTTCCTCTGAGTGCCCCGTCCCCATAAAACAACTAGAAACGTTGCTCTTGGGAGTTTAGATGGGGTGCACACACGCACACACACACACACACACACACACACACACACACACACACAGGCATGCACAGGCTGGAGCTGTGAGGTCAGACTTACAACCCTTGTCATATCAGTATGATAATCTATGTCAAGTGCAAAAAGATGCCCACTGGTGGTGTCCTACCCCCTGCAGACAGACACACACACACACACACACACACACACACACACACACAGAACATGCACTGAAACACACAAACGAGTGACAACCCATCTAACTCTCTGAGGTATTTAGGATTTAATAATTCAGCTGTTCCAGGGTTGTCTGAAAAAATGTCTACAGCAGGCAGAGAGAGAGAGAGAGGGAGAGAGAGGGAGAGAGAGGGAGAGAGGGAGAGAGAGGGAGAGAGAGGGAGAGAGGGAGAGAGAGGGAGAGAGGGAGAGAGAGGGAGAGAGAGGGAGAGAGAGGGAGAGAGAGGGAGAGCAAAAGAGGAAGACAGTGAAGGCGGAAGAGAGAGGAAAAAGGCAGAGAACAGGGAACAATAAGGGCTCATTGTTTGTTTTGTTCTGCTCTGAAAAAGAGGGAAGAGAAGCGCTTCCCTTCTGAGACTGACTCACAGAGATAGAGGCAGCTGTGAGTGTGTGAGTGTGTGTCTGCGGGTGAGTGTGTGAGTGTGTGTCTGCGGGTGTGTGTCTGTGTGTGTGTGTGCATGTATCCGACAGTGAATAGGGTTTAACCCGTCACGGCAATGAGTTTCTTTACCCATCCATGGACACAATGAGACCGGCCGGATATCAAGCTACCCACCCACCAACCCACCCACTCTCACACACACTCACACACCAACCCACCTACCCACACACACACACACTCACGCACACACACACATACAGACGAACGGACAATATTGATTATCACGAGTGGAACGAGTAAAAGCTTTGTTCTTACTGCTAGATTACAATGGTCCTTCGTCTTCTGTGTGTCCTTTGCGGGCGCTCCATGGAGACTGACTCGGGTCAGTCTCACAGTGTGTATTCGGGTGTGCGCGCTTGTATTTGTGTGCGACGACGGGACAGCAGAAAGCAATAAGGCAGCTGAAATGGTGCCATCAGAGCTACATGATTGATCAATTGAATTCCATCACGGGGACTGGCTGGTGGGATTAAATGGGTCGCCGTGGGTTACCCGGCTAAAGCATCATACTGGCTTTATCTCCCTCCTGATTGGTCTGTCACCGAGCGACCCAGACACTCACACAGCTGCCAGAACCCGCCTGCATGTGTGCGCGAGAGAGACTATGTGGTTGAGAGAGAGAGATTACGATCAAGGGCTGTGTTGGTGAGAAAGTGGGTGAAAGAGGTTTTGTGTTCTGAAAAGGTGCGGCGAGGTTTTGTGAGTTATGGGGCGCTGTGCGAGTGTGAGCTTTTTTTTTGTTAGCGGCTGATGTGACCATTTGAGGTTTGCTATACATCTTTGAAACAAACTAAAAAAAACACCCTCCGTGCCAATGACATCAACCTCAAGACGATGCTGCGTAGTTTGCAACTACAGTATTAATAAGTAGGGTTACACATCTGAGGAGTTGATCAGCATGTGGTTAAATATGCAAATCTACCATGTAAAGAGTTTTTGTCATCATTTCGCTTGGAGATCTTAACATTGCACTTGACTAAGATGTTGGTACGATGGGTAAAGACATAAGCGATCATGTATAAAAACACAAGTTGGTTGTCCAATTGCAAAAAAAACGAAGGGAAGTGATTCATTAGCAGTGAATCTGCCTGTGTTCGTTTTCAAACGTGACCCAATGCACTTGTCACAGTGAAGCGCACACTTACGTCTCTTGTGCAATCGAGGGATTATTTCTATTTTCCCTCCAAATGACTGATTTCGACAATCTGATCTAAAGGTTGTTGTTTACATCTTGTCCAACCTTCTGACCACTCAACCGCATCGCCGGGAAAGGATTTAAACACGGTACCATTTAGCAAAAGCCACGAAAGGAACGCAGTCCTTCTTTTCTGTAAGAAAACAAATAATGCATGAAAATAATGATGATACGAGTCCCAATAGCAGTAATCCTACAGTTAACTGGCTGTTCGCCATCCCGCTGTAGTACTAGCTGTATGAGTTAGCTGCTTCACAATTGGACCAATCACACGCTTTAAATTGCAATCGTATTCAATTGAAGAATTTCTGTGATTGTCTGAGCGAATGCACACAAATAGTAACTTCTTTCTAAACGTGGGCACAAAAAGAATCTAATGCAGTACTTTTGTTTACTGGAGAAGCTTTGATAATAACAATGGTGAACACCTTCATTTTTTTTTTCTTCCTTTCTTTGTTTAGGATCACAGTCTGGTACAAATGGATCTGTGTTCTCTGTCCAAATGGGGAAAAAAAAGATACATTTGAAGCCTCTTTCCACCCGTCTGTCACATCACCCCCTCTGCCACCGGACACACACTGTCTCCTACACACACACACACACGCGCCAAACACACAGTGACCCCGAGGACTAAAATAGGCTCTCAGGAGCGGTTTGGAGTGATGAATTGGCTCTATAACGGGGGATTTTCACCCTCATCCCCTTTTTCTCTCTATCTTTTTTTCTCTAGTTCTCTCTTTTCTAATCATTTGTGGGCCGCGACTCTTCGGAGTTCTTATAATTGTCTTGTTCAGTCCCTCAGACTCGCAATAACTGGAGGATACGAGAGCACACAGTCTAATACTGATACCGCAGCAATATATACCTGTGTGTGTGTGTGTGTGTGTGATACGACACAAACGGCGGAGAGGTGTGTATATATGAGTACTTTTCTTTGAGAGATCAAGAATGAGAGACAGCGTATGCTTGGTAATGGATTGCATTTGTATCGCATTTTCTCTGAGTTTTCACAATCTACCAAGTCCCAAATCAGCTCAGTGGCTTTCATTTGAGGCTATGATTTGCTCAAACTTCAGCCTCCACATCTCCCTCGCTGATTCATCGTTTTGCATCGTCTGTGCCGGGTTTTTTTTGCCCTCCTTCCTTCTGCACACCACACTCCCCAAACCCCCCTTCAGACCTCTCCTCCATCTCCCCCACTCAACCATCCTAACCCCTCTCCTCTCCCTCACTCGGTTGCAGGTTTGCAGGAGTCACCGCTGGCCAACGGGCACGTCCACGGTGGGCGGGACTTCCTCAGGAAGCAGATGAGAGGGGAGCTGTTCTCGCCGCAGCAGATCGAGGTATTGGACCGCCTGTTTGACAGACCCTGTCCGATCCAGTCCGGCTCTGACCTCTATGTGAGCCCGGACCCTGGCAAGGTAAGGGGCGTGGCATCGCGCAGGCTCTGGGCGCAGGCGGAGTTTGACTCACGTTAGAAACAAACACAGGTCCATCTTTTGGGTGATGCGTTACTTTTTCCTTATGAGGAGTGCCGCATCACCACCGAGGGTGACTTCTAGTGAACGCATCCCATTTTTCCTCCCCGTCAAACATTGTACCTTGACATTTGCTACAAATATGTTGTTAATATCATCTTTTTATTGAGCAAGCTTCATTAAGACAATTTGCATACAGTAGAAAGATACACAACAGATCTTGACGCGCTGCGTTGTTGCTGATTCTCGTCTCTGCTTTGAGCTTACAGCCTGTCCTGCCTGCTCTGCCTTGCCATGGCAAACCTGAAGAAATCCTTCAGATTGCATAATGAAATACTCCTTGTTATATCTCCGACACAATGCAGAGTCATCGCCTTCATTTTAATAGATTTCCCTTCCGGTTCTCTTCTGTTGCTTTTGCTCTCGGGGCGCTTTGGAGGAGTCAGCGTGGAGCCGCGTTTGGCCGTCAGTCTGACAGACGGCCCGAGCTCCCTGCGGCCTGATCAGCGTTGTGATGGCTGCAGCGGAGGCCCAGTCACATATTGATGTTCCTATAATCCAGATACACTGCACGGGTTAATGAGCATATTGACACCAGGCCCTCGCTGTGACCTCACTTCCTGCTGCTTGGTGTGCGTGTGTGTGTGTGTGGGTGTGCGAGTTGTCTGGACGAGATGGAGGAAAGGATTTTCATCTTAATGCTGCATCTAAATTGACCTCCCGTCCTCTCTGAGCGGTTCAGTGCATGTAAACCTGAGCGGAATAGAAAGGTGTAAGTAGCACGCGCAACAACACAATGACCACCAGCTAGCGTTTGTATTCTCTCTTCCTTTGTCACGCTTACTTCTAATCTGCAGGTCGGAGGTCACATTAAGGGAATATTCTTTAAAAAGTATCCCTGCATCAGGTCTATTTATTCAGTCAATGTCAAGGGCGAGAGGACAAACACACGCAAGACGAGTGGTGGTGTACGGAGCAACATTTGGGCTGCAGCCTTAGACCTCTGGGGCAGAGCTCGCCTTTTTATCCATTGACTTCCCTGCGGCTGACACGGGGCGTGGAGTGGCACAGGGCGAGAGGTCGACAGGGATCGGCTCTAGTAGCTCTATAGACTGAGACTCAAGACTATAATACCCAGGATTCATAGGTCAGTGTCCCCTGTGGGCCCCGGTCAAGCCACTGGGGTCGGGCACAGGGGCTTTACACCGCAGGTCGCTCCCAGGGGGTCAAACTGGTTTAAGGCCACTGCTTTATGATTACAAAGAGGCACACACACACACACACACACACACACACACAAATTGCCATTGCTGTATGTCTCTCTACCTCTGCTTCCTCCTCTCATCCTGTCTAGTTGCCCCCTTCCCTCCCAGCCCGCTTTTTCCCAGAGGGAATGATTGACAGTCGTACCCTAAACACCGACACCATGACAGCTGCAGCTCAGCCGCTGTGGTGTGTGTGTGTGGTGTGCGTGAGGTGTGCGTGTGGTGTGCGTGAGGCACCGCTGGCAGGGTTATGGTCCACGAAGGTCATGCAGTGTTGTGACTGACATTCCTAAAAGATGCCTGATCTACGCTCGGGCCCCGCTGTCGAGGGTGGTGCAGCATGTGAGGGCGCCCTTAGTGAGTGTGTGTGTGTGTGTGTGTGAGAGTGTGGGTTACAGAAAGAATGACAAATGGACAAAGTGACAGTAAGCCAGAGAGAAAGAAAAGTGCCTCCATTTCAAGTGCCAACAGTGGAATGCTAATACACTGAAATTTCAGCGGCCATTTCAATCTCTTCGTTATATCTTCTCTCCTACTCGTCATCCCACTTGAACCGTTCACATCCCTCACAAACAAATGCTATGTGGCGTTTGTCTCAGACCCTTTCTTTATCCTTCCTCCCTAACGAGTCATCCTTTTATCTCCCTCCCTGGTTCCTCCCTCCGAGTCTATTAAGCCCCACTGCTAATTTGTGTGTGTGTGCTGGCGCTCTCCCTGGGTCTGCATGGGTGCCTGTCAGAGAGAGTTCATTTGAATTTCCCCTCAATCACTTCCTATTATCTAGGTGATAAATCAGCAATCGCTGATGGAGCCCCCCGGGTCCAAATGCCCACCCCAGCTCCACCCAAGTCTGCCTGCACTGGGATAGAGGAAGACAAAGTGCTCGTCAGAGTCTCCGCCCAAAAAGCTTAAAACAAAGCAGGGAAGGATGGAGATGGTTTCTAAGTGGCCTACGCTCCGTCTCTCCTAAAACAGTCAACACCTGAAGCAGGAGGGCAAACATCATTCAAACAGGAGGAATATATTTGGGATTATTTTCAGTAGAGGATGAAATCCAATTTTGTACTCCATTATTACCACCAGATGTCATCATTCTAAATTCCACTTCGGCTGATGTTGCGTCAAAGAATGCAAATAATAAGCAGGGAAATCCCAACGTTATTGTTTTTTTTGAGATTTTGCGCCACAGACAACGGCACAAATTCAAAATGTACAACGACACTGAAGCTCTGCGTTGCAAACTAAGCCACTTTATTACTCTCTTTAACCTCGACCAAGCACCGCTGGCCACGTCCAACCTTTCTTACCTTTCACAGTACAATAAATAATCACCATACATAAAAATAAATGGAAGCTCCATAAAAGAGTTGGCTACGCAACACATGCTGCTTTGGCTCAGTCGGTCCGGCTGGTTGGTTTATTTTTAAAAATGTGTTAATTCACATCAGAGCTATAAATAGTTGGCAGGCGAGTCCTTTGCATTCGCTTTTTGCATTTCAATTAATTGTTGGTTTCAGGTTTATTATGAGATCTTTTGGTAAGAAAAATATTCAATATCACCGGCAAACAAAATAAGTGTTTCCTGACTGCAAAATTTAAATCAATAAATTCTGCATGAACTAAAAATGTCGGTCTGATTTGGGATTTAAAATGTATGAACTGACACAGTTGGAACGGATCCCCTCCCCTCTGCTGCCATGCTCAGTTTGAGCACAGATGAATTCCTTCCCCGCAATCCCTGTCTCAGTTTGTGCGCCTCCGAGGGGATTGTTTGTTTATAGCCGAGCCCTTTTCCATCAGGAGTACACAAGACAATGTGGAGGGGGAGAGAGTGAGGGAGAGAGAAAGGGAGAAATGGGGAGCTATTTGGGGAATGGAGAAAAAGGGGAAATACTATTATGCAAATGATGCAAGCCAACAGGGCCAGTGTGTGTGTGTGTGTGTGTGTGTGTGTCAGAGGGCCGATTAAGGCTCATCTGTTATTGATGTGAAATTTGGACCTAACCATTGCCTTCCCACATCCAAGCCAGTATACCGACCTCCTGTGTGTGAGTGGCGGGTACGAGAGACAGGAAACAACGGTGGCGAATGGCAGATTATCGCAAACCTTTGAGCAAAACATCGACTAGAACACGTTCAGCACAGTCCAAAGGTTCAATTTGTCTTACAGAACCTTAAATACAAATCTTCTCCTTATAATAGGACGCAGAGATTCTCCCCCCCCCGGCCCCTGTGCACAACTGATACCAAACAACAGAAGCTGACAGAAATCTGCACTTAATTAATAAAACACAATGTGTGCGACGGCTTATCAAACGGCAATAGTCTCCACGGCAGTTTGTAACACTACTGGGACAGAGTTTACAACTCTGGGTTTTCTCCAATGTTCAGGAGATAAAGAGCACAAATACCCGCACTGGGGTTACAAAGTAGTACCGCAGCATTTGTGCGCTTTTTGCAACGTTGCAGAATGACGTCGCGATACAATGTGGAAAATCCAGGTCAAACACTTACACTGGATGACTGTATTTTTACGGGAGCTTTTTGCACACTATGTCCAGAATTAACAATAAAACGGAAGAAGCGTTTTATTTAGCTTATGTTGGTCTGAACGTGTCTGTATTCTTTAGACTCCCACAAAACCAACATTTCTTCTTTTCAGCTTTATATTATGTTGTTTTCTTTAATCCTATTTAGTGAACCTCTTCCCGCAGTAAAGTTTTAGTTCACTAGGTTCAGGTAGTCTTATCTTAGTAAAAGTTTTTTTTTATTCAACTGGCAACAAAAACTTTCTGCAAACTTTTGAAAGGTTGCAAAAAGAAATGTAAACAATATTTTGGTTTCACCATTTTGTTAAAAAAAAAAGTTGAATGTTGGCGCCATCTTGAAAATGTGTCTCTGTCACGGAACGAAAGCTTGTGGACGAACATACTCCGCCATAGTTAACTAAATGCACACAGCTTGCATCCATTTCTCTTTGTATTCTCTTCCCCACCGACGCGTCGTCTCACCCGTCTCTCTGGCCACGACTTCCTGCCCCCCCGTCCAGTTCCACCCGCCGCCTTCCCGTGCAACCCTCCACCCAGCCCTGTACGTACAACACCCCCACCCGCCCCTCCGCAGCTGCGTCCCTCCCCTCTGATGAGGGCTGATGGCGCTGTATGAGCGGTAGAATTGACAACATTTACGGGGCCGAATGAGAATGATCCATCTTGCTTAGCGGGCCTGTCACCCCACTAGCCAAACTTCATCACGGCCAATTACCACGGCAGACCCCGTTCTCCTGAGCCGCTGCCGCTGCCCGGCCCCCATCTACATGGATACACGCACACATTAGACACCATTATGATAAGACACGGGGCGGAGGGGGGGCGGCTGCAGTGATGGCGGAAAAAAATAAAACAACTACAGGTGTGATGGAGTGGGGCAAAGAGGGGCGCTAAGAGAGAAGAGACGGCTTAAAAGTGTGTCTGAACTGTAAAGAGAGAGAGACGTGTGTGTGTGTGTGTGTGTGTGTGTGTGTGTGTGTGTGTGTGTGTGTGTGTGTGTGTGTGTTGGGTAGTGTACTAGGTAAGCTCTTATTTGGCAGGTCACAGTCCAGTGGTTGTGTTGTGTGTTGACGAGCACAGGGGTGTTTAAGAGGTCAGTGAGCACAAACACACGCCTACACTTACGCCTCTACGCACGCACACACACACGCACGCACACACACACGCACACAGATGCAGAGGTATTAAAAGGGTCAGTGCAAAACTCCAACCTCGTCACCTAAAGGAAAGTCTGATTGATGTCATTAGTGCACGCTTGAAGGCACACACACAAAAACACACACACACATACACACACACACACATACACACACACAATGAAAAAAGCGGAGTGGATCTGGTTCGTGAGGGAAAGTGGGACGTTTTTTCATGCCGGATTCTGCACAAATGGAGTCGTAGCCAATGTGGAAACCCCGGTTTTAGTGATTTACTTTGGGTAAAGACGAACTACGTCGGCACCGATATGTATCTTTAATAGTCGTTTTAAACAAAAATATTCAAATGAGTTTACAGTTTACAAAGATTTACAAGTTCACCGGTAGCGATGGGTGCCCCAATTCTGTTGCGTGTTAAAGGCTGTTAGGCTGATCATAGACACCGTGACGTCAGGTGTTTTGAAGCCACAAGTTTGACAGTTTGGTTGTAGCCATCTTGTTTTTTTGAGAATTACAACTGATGATTGAATATGACGTTTTTAGGCTAACAAAATGTGTCCATTACCGTTTATAAAAGGAAAACACACTGTGAAAGAGTGAAAGTTATGAATCAAAAACCAAGACAACTCCCGCATGGGACAAACAGTGATCAAGACCTGACAATCACAAGGTAGCCCCGCCCCAAAGCATACCCTGCTCTATTTCACTGCAAGTGAGGCAATGATGCACAAAAAACATCGTATTGAAAAATACTCCAAACTGGCAATTGAGACCATAAACTTGTTCACCGAGTCAATAAATCAAGTCAGTCTATCCCAGCTAACATTGGGTGAGACACCGGGGACACCCTGCAGTCGTTGACATGTAGGGACAACCAACTATTCACATTCACACACCTGCAATTCCTCAATTCCTAACCGCAAGCAGCCGACTACTGCGCATTTTGAGGGACGTGGTTAAGGGAGGAACGTGGTTGAGGGAGGAACGAGGTTGAGGTTGAGGGAGGGACGAGGTTGAGGGAGGAACAAGGTTGAGGTTGAGGGAGGAACGTGGTTGAGGGAGGAACAAGGTTGAGGTTGAGGGAGGGACGAGGTTGAGGGAGGAACGTGGTTGAGGGAGGGACGAGGTTGAGGGAGGAACAAGGTTGAGGTTGAGGGAGGAACGTGGTTGAGGGAGGGACGAGGTTGAGGGAGGAACGTGGTTGAGGGAGGGACGAGGTTGAGGGAGGGATGAGGTTGAGGGAGGGACGAGGTTGAGGTTGAGGGAGGAACGTGGTTGAGGGAGGGACGAGGTTGAGGGAGGAACGAGGTTGAGGTTGAGGGAGGAACGTGGTTGAGGGAGGAACAAGGTTGAGGTTGAGGGAGGGACGAGGTTGAGGGAGGAACGTGGTTGAGGGAGGGACGAGGTTGAGGGAGGAACAAGGTTGAGGTTGAGGGAGGAACGTGGTTGAGGGAGGGACGAGGTTGAGGGAGGAACGTGGTTGAGGGAGGGACGAGGTTGAGGGAGGGATGAGGTTGAGGGAGGGACGAGGTTGAGGTTGAGGGAGGAACGTGGTTGAGGGAGGGACGAGGTTGAGGGAGGAACGAGGTTGAGGTTGAGGGAGGGACGAGGTTGAGGGAGGAACAAGGTTGAGGGAGGAACAAGGTTGAGGTTGAGGGAGGGTCGAGGTTGAGGTTGAGGGAGGAACGTGGTTGAGGGAGGAACAAGGTTGAGGTTGAGGGAGGAACGTGGTTGAGGGAGGGACGAGGTTGAGGGAGGGACGGGGTTGAGGTTGAGGGAGGAACGTGGTTGAGGGAGGGACGAGGTTGAGGGAGGGACGAGGTTGAGGGAGGAACAAGGTTGAGGTTGAGGGAGGAACGTGGTTGAGGGAGGGACGAGGTTGAGGGAGGGACGGGGTTGAGGTTGAGGGAGGAACGTGGTTGAGGGAGGGACGAGGTTGAGGTTGAGGGAGGAACGTGGTTGAGGGAGGGACGGGGTTGAGGTTGAGGGAGGAACAAGGTTGAGGTTGAGGGAGGAACGTGGTTGAGGGAGGGACGAGGTTGAGGGAGGGACGGGGTTGAGGTTGAGGGAGGAACGTGGTTGAGGGAGGGACGAGGTTGAGGGAGGGACGAGGTTGAGGGAAGGACGAGGTTGAGGTTGAGGGAGGAACGTGGTTGAGGGAGGGACGAGGTTGAGGGAGGAACAAGGTTGAGGTTGAGGGAGGGACGAGGTTGAGGTTGAGGGAGGAACGTGGTTGAGGGAGGGACGAGGTTGAGGGAGGGACGAGGTTGAGCGTTGGCCTCGTGGTTGAGGGAGGGACGTGGTTGAGGGAAGGACGTGGTTGAGGGAGGGACGAGGTTGAGGGAGGGACGAGGTTGAGGGTTGGCCTCGTGGTTGAGGGAGGGACGTGGTTGAGGGAAGGACGTGGTTGAGGGAGGGACGAGGTTGAGGGAGGGACGAGGTTGAGGGAGGGACGAGGTTGAGGGAGGGACGAGGTTGGCCACTTTAACCCAGGTTGTAACATCACAGCTCTTTTAGCTCAAACCACCAGCATCCTCCGCCCTAACGTAACAAAGTAGTTTGGGTTCCTTCCCGTGTTGTTTCCCTGGTGGCAGCTTGTCATGTCAACGTGTTACGTACCAACATCATACATGTTTTTAAGAGGTTGCTTCCATTTCACGTGACTGTGTGAGATCATGTTGCAACAAACACACACATACACACACACAACCACGCGCACACACACACACACACACACATACACACACACACACAGGCAGGTCATTTTCCCATCATGAGCGTTGCGGCTCTGAGAGTCCGTGGTTAATCTATATATCATTGGTCATTAGTGTTGACAGCTTCACTCTAAATCACCACACACACACACACACACACGGATAGATGAGCATAGATGAGAATGGAGGAGAGTGGATGAGAGTGGAGGAGAGTGGAGGAGAGTGGATGGGTCATGGCTCGGTGTTCGGGTCAAACACAGGTGAGGGGACAGTTTCAATTATCCATCTATCTGTCTGCATTTGGCCAACCAGGTTGTTATAGATACAACATCCAACTTCATTGCACTGTAGACACTAGATGTTTGATTTAGTCATTTATTTAGAAAGAACTAGGCTTTTTGTTTTTAGTGGATGGATCATGTGGAATCAGAATAGCTTTTGGTCTAGGAACCTAGAAATAAATCATTCTTGAGTGCCAAATTAAAAAACAAATGAAATCCTCTTTATTCATTTGTGCTGTTATGGTTTTAAAAAGAATACATTAGTGTTCTTTCTGTAATACTACAACGGGTGTGCAGAGAGAACTCTCCATCCTGGACCCTGTACACGCAGGACGTAGGAGTCAGGAGTCAGGGAAGGTCACTTTAGACATTCACGCCCTGGACACCAGACTCCAGCAGACGCTAAAACAGCATTTAATCAGTCATACTGCACCGCCGTCTTCACCTCAACCCGTGTTCGTATATAAAGCATGTTAGTGATAACACCTGTTCTCTGACCTGCGCGTATTTAAAAACAGTTAGTGGCTACAAAAAAACGTGCGCAAAAAGACAGCAAACTCCCCTTTTATCCATTTCTGTCACCGCCAGTCGAGCTCGAGGAGCAGTCGCAGGGCCGCTGTCATTGGTTGGGAAGTGTGACGGCGTCACTCATCAACATCGCGCCCTCACTGTGATGTGTGTGTGTGTGTGTGTGTGTGTATGAATAATAAAGCTGATGCTTATTCTGATTCTCTTTTAACTTCAAGCTCTTTTCAATAAATTTTTCACAGAGAATAAAAAACTACTAGCTAGACATCAAGCAAGATGTCGCCCTGTTGCTTCATTCTCCTTCTCTCTGTGTGTTTGTACCTTCTTTAGTGTGTGTGTGTGTGTGTGTGTGGACTGCGCGTACGTGTGCTGAGATGATCACAGTTCTTATTGTTGCTGGTTTCTGAGGGAGACAAGAGGCTTTGTGTTAGCCATGGTCTCTGCGATGGCACAGTGAGAGTGTGTCTGTGTGTGTGCGCGAGGGAGAGCGAGATGAAGGGAAAGAGCGCGCTGATCCTGTGGTTATAGACCGTTGGACTCCGTAGTAAATCCCTGTCTTTGCAAACAGATCAATAGGCTCTCGACAGTAGGTGTGTTTCTGTATGTTTCTTTGTGCGTCAGTGGGTGTGCGTGTTTGTGTAAAGATTTGTGGCTGCACGTTGGGAAATGTAGCAGGTTCTCACGAGCAGCTGATCTCGTGTGAGCGGCACGTTTTGGTCGCGTGGAACGGAAAAACTGATTTTTTTTTTGTCTTGCTCCATTCCTTATCTCTGTCTCCACTTGCTGCCTCGGCCCAGACGTCCGACTACTCGGCCATGGCCTCGCTAGCCGGCGGACTGGACGAGATGAAGAACAGCCTGGCCAATCCCGGTGCGGGGGCGGAGTTAGGGGGCAGCGTGTCGGGCCCACAGTCCTATTCACTCGTTCCAGGTAAGAGTCGCCCGACTACGTCTGCACTTCACTTTCTGCTACCAGATAAAAAACGTAATGATTTAAAGAGAAAATAAAGATGTATTTATAGCATTTCAACATTTTACATCAATCTTTTTCTTTATACTGTACTTGTTTCACACTTTAAATTGTGAGTCTTTCTTTGTGGCGCATAGTCAGTGATGGTCAGTTTTATTGCGATAATGTTTCCAACATCATTTTAGTACATTTCCATCCCACAAAGAAGAATCCCACAGTTACTCCACTCAGTTACTCAAACAGACGTAAGCTTCATCTCACGAACCAACAACAACGGCAACAATGGTGACAATATTAAATATCAAGCCTGCATCTAGGAAGCTGTGCCACAAAATAATGCGAAGATGCGAGTCTTGAGCTAATTGAATCTATTGGGACGGAAGTGCAGCATTTTGTTGTTCTGCCTGTCGGATTGCAACTAACCTCATCAATATATGCATGAGAGAATTACTCATAAATCCACTGCGACTCCTCCAGCCTACGGTGCTCAGGTCCGTGCAGTAATTCACATTCCAAACACACTGCAGACAAACACCTTTTAAGTCCACCTCAGCAGCAACATGGACACTAAGTGATTGAACCTGTTTAAAGACATGAGTGCTTTGGTTCTCACGAGAGGCCGGAAGCCCCGAGGACGGGAGGAAAAGAAAGGTGGAGCGACGGAGGGAAAGCGAGCGTCTCGTCCGTCCCATTTAAGCGGCGCCCGAAAGAGGCAGAGGTTAATTAAGAGTAGACTAGGGAGCCCTTTCCAAAGGCTCCACGGTTCCCGTCTATAATGAGGGGAATCATAGAGCTGGGAATTTGGGATCTCTGGGAAAGGGCTCCTCTTTTTGTGCCCTTTGAAACCTCTGTGGAATATTACCTGCATAAGTCGAGAGGGAGACCCGGAGGAAAAGAAGAAAAAAAAATCCATTTCTGCTTATGCATGCAAACACACACGGCCGTATTCACACACACTCACGGCTTCTTAATAGTATGCGTGCACTTCCATGCCAGCTTTCTCCTTCAGAATAAAAGATCCGACATCGGTGTGTTTTGACGCGACTCCCCAGACGCGCTGATACGACATTTACACGTTCGGCCTCCCTTTCTGCGGCCAGAATCCGCAGGGACGTTCTTTCCCTTTGCTCGGAACATCACCTGGTCCACTCGGGTGCAAAGGGACAAACGCCACCTCCTTGAGTCCCCCCACCAGGTTTGACATATGTTGCTCTGATGGCCGTGCGTCGGCGGAGCGTTGGCTGGGGAGTCGGCGAGAGGGAAAGGGAGGCAGAGGACACGCGCTTCTGTAGGCGCTAGTGAGCGCGGAGGGGGAGACTTGTACTCGTTTGGTTGACCTCTACTGCAAAGCTGTGGAGAACAGATACATCAACCCAACTGGCATACATATGCACAAACACACACACACACACACACACACACCTCAGAGGATCTGGCCCTGTCTGCCCCCTCTAAGTTGGGCTGTGGAGAGTCCATCTCTCCCCTCTTCCTCCCTCTCCTCCGTGCCCTGTGCACTGACCCTGAGCGGATGAGTAGCCCGTCTGCACTAATGCCTCGCTGTCGCGTCAACCGGGCGAGAAAAACTTTACTACGCCGAGACAGGAGAGAGGAGGCGGAGAGGGACAGAGGAGGCGAGAGGAGGGTGGTAGGGAGGGAGGCGAGGAGGCTCATATTAAGTGAAGAGAAGAGAAATGCTCGAGCTTATTATACCATTAGTTACTAATTATATAATTAGTTTATTAGTAACCTCTTATCATCTTTTCAGACATTTCTGATTGTCTTGATTTAGATTTTTCAGTAAAGCCTAAACAGCCGATAGTCTGCGTGGCTGGAATGAGTCAGTTTGTCGTTACACGGTACATGGGAAGTGCACGTAGTCATCTGGAGGTCACCAATGGATTAGTTGGCTGACGTTTTGAAGCCTTGAATTCATCATTTTGGCCTTCGCCATCTTGGCTTTTCTTAGTAAGTAAGTGTTACACTGAAAACACAAAGACCTCCCAGACCGGACAACAGACCCTCAAGCACACACTGCTTCCTGGTCTGTGTTGGACTGAATTAACATTTAAGTAGACTTGCAACTAGCGGTTGAGACCATAAACTCATGTTGTTTGAATAAATCAAGTGAGAAGTAGAGACACCCATCTCATAGATTTCTTTTTAATCAACAACCTATTTTTGCAACCGGGGAGTCGCCCCCTGATGGCCAGAAGTGAGAATGCAAGTTTCTGGGAACTTTACTTCAGACCCGGACGTTGAAAAATAAAAATGGTGAACCCTAATGATCCACTTGCCATAAGAGGTTATTAGCTGATATGCCAGCATGCAATGGAAAGTAACTTTATCCACCCGTCTGCTCTGTCTCGTTTCACAACACCTTTCCCTTCACATTGTTTCTCATGAACCCGTCTCACCCATCTCCTCCTCCTCCTCCTCCTCCTCCTCCTCCTCCTCTCAGTTAGTTAGTGGTGGTTAAGTGAAGGGGAAGTGAATGGGATTGATGGTGTTAGCATCTGAGCTGTTTATGATGATGATAAATGTGTGTGTGTGTGTGTGTGTGGGGGGGGGGGCGTCAAAGCACTCGTGTGTGTGTGTGATGATGATGAATGGAGGGCTCACTCTCAACGCACTCCCGATGTCTACCACACGCAAACACAGAGAAATGATTCGGGCCGACACACTGTCATGTAGTCTAATGCAGTTATATATCCTATCCACCAAGTGACGGGCTGAAGAGGTTAGGAGGAGGAGGAGGAGGAGGAGGAGCAGGAGGAGGAGGGGGGTGAATAGATGTCAGTGGACAATAAACGAGGAAGAAAGAACCAAAGGAAGAAGGACATCCTGAATGTGCTGCTGCCTTAACCTCGCTGTGAAGATTCTGCGTGTGGTGGAGAGTTTTACAGGTCATCCAATTACAGATAGTTGACTTGTTATTGATGACACCTGTAGTCCAGGATGTCCGGTATTGCAAACGAGAGCACAGTCAGCCCTATATTGCATTTGGGCTGGTTTTAAACCTCCGTTTGCGAGTAGAGGTGTCGAATAGTTTCAGACCTTCAGCTTGATCTCCGTATCCATGGCGGTCAGACCAAAGTAGGTCTAACCTAAACTATCTATTTCATGATACTACGTAAAACGCTGTTTAGAAAATTACTATTTACATTTGGATTCATGGCATATTCCTATTAACACAACACTCGAGTAAACCAAGTCAAAACACAACAGGGGACCCTGACGTGTCGTTAATCAAGGCAAGATCAGCGATGCAATACTTGGAAATGTACTGCAAAATGTGCTTTATTGTTAAATAGGCGTGCACACTTTGACTGCAAATATGACACGTCTGCATTTTTGGTAAATAAGGTAAATATCTTGGCATCATCTCAGCATTAAGCATCTTATACTATAAACTGGTCATTTCAGTCAAATGGTTCCGAGCAGCATTTTGCCTGCAGGGCTCCTTTCAAGTAAAAACGTTGATGACAAAGACGATATCGACACGGATCTTAATATTGATGGCAGGAACGTGTTGACACGTGTGTGTGTGTGTGTGTGTGTGTGTGTGTGGTTACAGGTCGTGACCTTTCCAGCACCACTCTGCCAGGCTACCCTCCTCATGTCCCCCCCACCGGACAGGGCAGCTACTCCACCCCCTCCCTCACCGGCATGGTACCTGGTGAGTACACACGCAGTTTCACTCGCCTTTCCTCAGCAGGTCGTCCCTCGGCCTGTTCCTCTCAGCAGATTGGACAACTCTACATACGTATGTGTTTCAACTCGCACTTGGCGTGTGTGTGTCTTCGGGGGGGGGGGGGTGTCCTTAGCTTTGCCACTTCCTCCTTCTTGTCTGTCTACACTATGGCTGACAGCGTTCCCAGGGGGTGGCATGTGTGTGCATCCATACGCGCGTGTGTGTGTGTGTGTGTGTGTGTGTCATTAGAAACCAGCCACAGTAGCACAGCTGTCCCTCCTCAACATTAGTAATTTGTTTTTAATGAGAATCACCAGTGACCCACGACTAATTCATTCATTCCCTTCCACTCCGCCTTCCACGCCGCTTTTGTGTTTCAATCCTGGGCCGCCATTCTCAGTCCTTCCTCGCTCTCCCTCTCTCTCTCCCCGTCGCTCTCAGTCTCGCCGTGGCGTTCTTGGTCAGTGTGAAGCGCACCGCAAAAGACCCTCCAACAAAGTCCAAACACTGTTGTTCACAAGTTCCCGTCCCTGTGTATTCCCAATCATCACTGTCTGTGACGGACACACACACACACACACACTCTCTCTCTCCGCGGACGTGTAGCAACATCACGTCCAAAGACGGGGTAACCCCCTTCGCCCTGCCCCCCCCGCGCTCACCCCGTCCTGCCCCCTGCTTTGACAGCGTGTGTGTCTCTCTCTGCGTGCCGGTATGCGGTTGTTTGTGTGCGCGCGGTTGTTTTTGACAGTGCGTGGGTTTGCGTGTGTATGCGCGACCTTGACATCAAGTTACACAAAGGGAGACCCCTGAGCCCCCCCCCCCCTCCCCTCGCACTCTCCCCCCCCCGTCTCCTAAACAACCTGACACGCCGCCGTCACCGCGGCGATGACAAGGGAAGGATGTTCGCAGCCCGGGGATGCCATGGAGACCGCATCCCGACCCCACCTGACAGACGCACACACACACACACACACAAAGGATGCTGCGATGAAAGGAAAACCTGTTGGGTTACATCCAAACACACACACACACACACACTCTACATTCTAAATTCTTCTCAGTGAGTATTTGAAGCTTCACGAATCCTCCCGCCGACGGGGGCGACTGGAGGAGATAATCTCCCAACTGTGCTTCGCCGTGTTTTATCTCGGCACTTCTCCAGGCAAATTATCCTTCTTTTTTGTCCACTCTGGTCTAATATCATACCTTCATTAAGCAGCAGCTCTCCTTTGCTGCTCTCCTTCTCTCTTCCTCTCTCCCGCTGCTGCAGGGGGGCTGACACGCAGAGGGGGGGGAGGTGGAGGAGGGTGGAGGAGGAGCAGTGAGGCAGAACCGACAGAACGAGGGATGGGGTGGGGGCTGCAATGGAAGGAGGGGGCATCAGGGTCTGTGACTGTCAGCTATGGGAGAGGGATCCCCCCCGGGAGGAGTGAAGGTTCTGGAGGAAAAGAAAGAACGAGTGCGGGAGGCCGGGTGGGGGGGGGGGGGGGATAAGAGAGCAAGTCAGTTGAGAGATGTTGAGAGAAAAAAAAAATGGGGAAGAATGTTGTTTTGATGTGAGGGCTGACGGGCCGGCCGCAGACGGCAGCGCCAGAGGACGAGGGAGAAAAATGGAGAGAAGGAAGGTGAAGGGAAGAGCGGGAGGCGGAGACGAGAGGGACGGCCGACCCCCCCAGACAGCGAGCAGTAAATGAGGGAGAAAAGCTTGGACCATCATCCGCTGGGCGAGAGAAAGGGGCTGAGCTCTCTGGGCCCCGCAAGCCGCTCTGTCCGAAGCTCAAGGAACACCGTCGAACCCCAAGAACACGAAGTTCTGTCATTGAAAAGCACCGCGGACACGTGCACGCTCCTTCACGTGCACGCTCCTTCCGGAGAGGCGAAGCCTGCAGTAACACTGGGAGATTTTAATGAGGTGCACAACACGCTTTGCATTTCAGCACCTTATTAACGGCTTCAAGTAAAAGTACATCCTGGTTACACGGACATTCTAGCTGCTGCAGTGAAAAGAGAAGGGAAAACTTTACTCATGGACGGTAAAACGAAAATAAAAGTGCTCAACTTCAGCTTGATCTTTTCTTAGAAACGTCTTGTGGCCCAAACACGAAACAGGGGGAGGCGCAGTAAAAGATACGAGAGAAACTAAATAAACTCACCGTCTGCAGCCTGCGCTCTGAACATGCTCTGTCTCTTTGTTTCCCCTCAGGTGGAGATTTTTCCGGAAGTCCATATTCCCATCCGCAGTATTCCACGTACAACGAATCCTGGAGATTCACCAACCCCAGTTTATTAGGTAGGTGCATCCCATGTGAATGCGTTTCATATTCATCCCACCTCACAGCCCACTTCGAACCTCTTGTAATAGCCAGTATCTTTTATGCTCCACTCTTACGTTTTTTTTCTTCTTTTTTCTCCATTACAGTACATTTCTGTCTGTATTGTACCATTGTGCCGTACAGTATAATACATCATGGACGCACTAATGGTTCTGTGAAACGATGTTTTGAAAAAAGAGGCAATTTGCGGTGTGAATGAGGTTGAAGAAATGGGGAAGAAAGAGAGTGAGAACGGAAGGAACAGATTAACCGACATTCATCTGCTTTGCACCAGTGTTGCGCTTTGGAACTTGGGGGATTTCATCAGTCACCGTGTAGGAAGTTAAGCACTTATTTTCTATTTTTCACGTGGTCACCTCGACATTAACCGAACCAAAGTGAGCCGCGAGCAGTGATCTGTCGGACTGCAATATATAAATACATCCATTGCCACATCTCAAAGGAATCTTCTCAGACACCACCTATGGGGGGCACGTTTAGAGGTGAAATGGTCCGCGGGTGAACGTGTGTTAGAGGTCAACAGGTGAGGCGGGTCTGTAGTGTGTATTCTGCAACCCCTTCCGCCCCGCGCTCACCCCTCTTGTCTCAACTTCCCTCCGCCCGTCTGTCCCCAGTGTTCCAGCAGGACTATGGGTCGCTCCTGGGGACTGAAATCGGCTGCTCCTCCGGCCTCTTCACCAGCCAGGCAGGACAGATGCAAGGTAGGTGGACAGAGGACAGAAAAAGCAGATAAAGACGAGGAGGACGTTAACGTAGATTGGCCGCGGTGGAGAAGGGGGGGGTGAGAGTGGAGGTGACAAATGAAAGAGGTAGAAGGGGAGAGACGGCGTCTCGAGTCTCGTCTGAGACTAAATAGTTTGTCAGGCCGGCTTAATGCCGCACTTCCCCAAAGAGCCTCCTGAGATTACCTGTGGACGGACATGACCTGTCAACACACCGCCCGGCTGATTGATGGAAGTGACAGGTGGTGTGTGTGTGTGTGTGTGTGTGTGTGAGAAGGCTGTTGATGTGTTTGAAGGTGAGTTAGTGTGTCTTTGGGGTTACAGTATTGAATTGACCTCCTCCCCGAAGAGAGAATAGACTCAAGGGATCAGCAGTAGTAGAGCTGTGCTCAGTGTGTGTGTACATGACTGTGTGTTAGTGTGTGTGTGTGTACATGACTGTGTGTGTGTGTGGGAGGAGGTGGGAGACGTGTCAGTGTCACAACGTAGACCGAGTTCATTTCATCGGCCTTTTTTTCATTAGCTTCATCTGCTCGTGTCATCTCCTTTCTGCCCTTTCCTACTCAAATTAAAGTAAAACATAATCTTAACGCTAAATTGAAGCTGCTCATTCGACGTTTTACATTTCAGTAACCCAACGGAGTTGTACAATAATTCAGATTTAATACAACGGGGGGGTCATGTTTTTGTCACTTTAACCATCAGTCACACATCATTTTCTCACAGACTTACAATCGGATTTCTTCTTGCTACCAGGGTGGATGTACAAAACAGGTCCCAAGTTGTGATGAACTGGACTGGGAGTGAAAATGTGGTCTCTTTTCAGGGGAAACTGACTGAAAAATGTGCGTTGTCCATTTCTCCTCAGGGTCACCGTACTACTACAGTGCAACATCGCGGGGGGCGGGGCCTGCCGCCACGGCCACGGCCTCCGCCTACGACCGCCACTGACCCCTCCAGCGGTCAGAAGACCAGGACGGGGGGGGGGGGGCGAGGGAGAGGGGGGGGTTGGTGGTGGGGGGGGGGGGGGGGGCAAGGCGACGGATAGCACCAGCACTGCACAGTGCCGACCTGGCTACGCACGGACGACAACGACAATGATTTGTGACGTCAGTGAAGTTTGAATTTTCTTCGACTGACGCTTGAGCCGACAAAAAGCGCCGCTGGGCCGAAGAACGGTTCGGTGGTTGCGACAGCGCTGTGAGGACACGGGCTTTCGGCGGCTGGCTCCCCGCGGATCGGTCGAGGCTTCGGTGACCTGTTTTTAACCAACCACCTTCAAACCCGAGACTTGAGTGGACCAAGTGGTGATTGAAACGGTGCTGTGATCTCTTCGGTGGTTAAATGTTTGCGTTTTCAGGTTCCAAAAATATTATTTGATGGAATCATTTGAGGCGATTCCAGCAAAATTGCTTTTACAAAAAGTGTCTTTTTGTGCCGCCCCCCTCTCGCCCCCACCGACATCAATCAATCAATTTTCTATGCCACGCTACGGCAAAGTAAAGACAATCCAATTCTCATAACTTTAAATGACCAAAATCACCGCTGGCGTCACCGCTCTAGTCTCGCTACTGTGGATGCGACGCGTTTCCTGTGGGGTCACAACGCTCGCAGCCGGTTTCACCACACAAGCTCCCGCTGCTCAGCCCGCTCGCCTGTCCGTTACCGGCGACGGTACCATCAGCACCGTAAGGCGCCTCCCAACAGACAGAATCTATTGTGTGGACAACAAAACTGGCGCCCAAGTCTTTGCTCTTCTGCTTTTGGGCAATTGAAAAAAGGCTCGACGATAAGTGGTCTCTCTCTTCGACCTTCGACCTTCGACCGGTGCCTCGACTGGAGGGGAAATCCTAAGCTTGGGGGGGGGGGGCGGCGGCGCTCAGTTGCGGTCGCCGAGACTACGATCAGATGAATCGGCGTGCCGGGGGGGTGAGCTTCAGTCGAGCGCTCAGCCCTGCCGCTTGCAGCCGGACGCCAGTGTGCGTCGCGGCGCGTCGCAGTGCGCCTGACCTCCACGCAGGTGCCACCGACCGACGGACAGGCCTTTCGGCAAAAGCACAGCCAAAAATCTGACAGAAACATTCACATCAGGCCAAAATGAAAAGAAGAAAAAAAAAAGCCAGTGGTCGTACAGGAAGGTGCTACGCCAGCTCGCCGGCCGCGACGCAGTCAAGAGCTATTTATAATGGGAGGAGACACAGAGTAATATATTAAGGAGCTTTTTCTGCGCTGCACAGTGAATGCCTGTCGATGATTTATAATATGTGTCACGCTGTTGTGCTAGAGTAGTAATGATGATGATGATGACGACGCAGTGAAATATGAAATCTTAAAAACCGTTCCACGTGACGAGAAGTCTTTGTTTCTGAGTATGATCTGAGTTTCCTGTTTTATCGTTTGTGGCCAGGGAACAGCTGGCGCAGGTGCCACTCAATAAAAAGACAAAGTCATTTCAATCTGCTGCCCGGATAACGATAAGACCCAGCGGGAAGCAGCAGCACCCTCTCTCTCTTTCTCTTTAAACTCCCCAAAGATGGGCCTCCCCTAGTGGATCGGCTGACCAACTACAAAAGCACAAAGAGACTCAATCATTATTTAAAAGGCGCCATTTTTTGCTTTATCTGACTTCCTTTTAGAACTAGCACTTCTTCTTCTACTCGCCCTTTCAAGCGCATGTCCCTGTGCTTGTTTGGCATCCCCAAATTGTTTTTTGCAACAAACCCCCCCTCCAACAAACAAGCGTTTGTCTCCTCCATCAGTTGTGCGCTGTGACAATGTATGCCAGCGGGGTGGAGGCCTTACCCGTCCCGTACGGACACGGCAGGACGGATGTGCCCACTCAGCGTTGATCAGAAATCAGTGCGTCCCCCCCCCCCCGGTGTTGGTCTTGTGTCTCAACTGAGTCTGTGCCCAGCTTCCTGTCTCACTTCTGTCCTTAGAGACTTGTACAGTAATCAGTGAACGAGAAGAGAAGTCACAATGTCAACAGCCGTTGCAGTTCTTCACATTTTCAAAAAAAAAAAAGACTAAGAGGTGTGTGGTGTTGTTTTAGCCATTGTCCTGAAATGTTTACGTATATTTTGTTGTTGTTTTTACTGGCACACGTGTGGCTGACCGCAGCGCTTCGTTGCTACTCTGTAGCCACCAAATCTGCAGCGTGCGACATGAAAATAAAGCTACCCACAAACGCATACCTATGACCACTGAGCAAAGCTGTTAGTTTTTCTAAATTGTTTTTTGTTTTCTGATATTCTGTAGCGATCGAGGGGACCCTTTTGCATTTGTAGAGCCTAAAAGTTGTGCTGCACACACCTCTGAAGCAGATCGCTACGACGGCAGGAGACCGTCCTCATTCCTCTTTCTCTCCTCATCCTTTGAGGCATTATTGAACCTGAACCACACCAGCTGAAAACAAGGACAGTGCCTTTAGTTTTATATGTCACCCCCCCCTCCTGAAACTCCTCCCACAAAGACCGCTGCCCAGGACAACGCCGGGTTGACCCTTAAACGACGCCTGCCACCAATGAGCAGCAGCCGGCGAGCTGCGGCAACTGGCCCCGATCCAGAAATGTGCAAAATGAACAATCAGCAAACAGCATCATAGTGCCGCAAAAAACGACATGTGTTGTAAGAAAAAGTCTCGGCTTTCAGCCACCAATGTCGATGAGCAGCAAAGGGGTTCCCCGAATGTAGTGAAAGGACGTTGGAGGCGCACCGCCCGGGATTTAGACCCACAAAAAGGATTTGCTGAAATGACTGAAATGAAGCAGATGAACAGAACAGGACCCACTAACAAAACAAAGGCACAAAATACACAAAAGTAGGTGACAGACATGTTACAAGTCTGTTCATTAATATTGCTTTTCTATATTATTAGTCGACCAGAGCGTGAATTACAGCCTTTTTCACACACACACACACACACACACACAACGAGATTTGGATTTAGAGTCGTTCTCCTTGAGGAGGCGAATCCAGCCTCTGCTTGGCCGCTCGCCAGAAGCTTGCGACACCAAAACGGGGCCCAAATTCCTCCTTGGCTGTTGCCGAGGATCCCAGCCGCACGCTAACGGGATTATTGGTTAGCCGCTGCATGTCGCGGCGACACAGCTTGCCTTTGCCACTGCTTTGACCTAATGGGCTCACACGGGGAGAGGCAGCGCAGCTCCGACTGGGCCTTCCGTCGGCAGCCGTGACATTGACTGCAGCGGTGAGGGGCGGGTGGGAGGGGGGCCGTCACCGTGGGTGGTACTGTAGGAAGCACGGGCAGGCGGAGGCCACACACACACACACACACACAGAAGTATAAGTACAGACACAAACTGTCTTTGTCCTTAGCGGAGAGTGGGGATTGCCCCTCCTCTCCGGGCCCATGTGCTCCCCTGGGGAGGCCAAACCTGCTGTGCCATCAGAAGCCTTTTTTTCCTCCCCCTCCCTCTCTCCCTCGGCCATAATCTCATCACATCTCACGCACTTGCCTCCCCTCCCCTCGCCTCCCCTCGCCTCGCCTCCCGTCCTGGTAGCATTACCACACCACCAGGATAAGGAATATTAAAAGTACTCCGTGGGTTTCCGGCCTGTGACCTCCTTCGAAAAAATCCCACTTTCCTTTTTGCCCCCCCCCCTCCCGCCCCCCCGGTCCCGTCCTGTCGATATCCTGCGGCGGTATGAAGCAGGGGGCCGAAGTGAGGTCATTTCAATGGCAACATTGCTGCCTGTGTTCTTTATCTGGCGGAGAATTTTCTGCGAGATGGCATCTTGTAATTTGCTTTTCTCCCCGTGCATCTGTTGAGAATTAAACCCCCCCACAAAGAAACACCAGTTTCAGATCAAACAAAGACGTTTCATTTCCAGTTTACTGTCTATGAAAATTCAAATGGCATCCTGAGTTGTTGTTTTTTAATCCCAGCTCTGAATCAAATGGGAAACGGAAATAAAAATGCAAATTAGTTTGTTCTTTATTAGGATTTCTCAGCAAGTGTGCACCGTCTGACTGTATCTCAATATGAAATCCATGAAGATGGCTACTGCCTCCACCAAACCTGAGGGGATTTCAGCATCACATTTTGACAGCAATTAGTGGCACAATCTGTTTCATGCTTGCTCATATAACTAGGCTCTGGACAGATCTCACGCTGAAGTGTTACAATGTTCTTTACATCTTAATATTATTCAACTGTGGAAGAGGAGACATACACAGGACTCTGCCTACAAAAATCAACTGTGCTGTTTAAGCCGACGTTTCAATCAAAGTGAAGATAAAGAAAAAGAAAAATAGGTAACATGATTTTTCACCTTACTGTGGCCTTTCGTGTAACAATCTGGAGTTTTTTGTGTCCATGGCTTCCTATCTGGGATGTTGAAGAGATATTTATATCTGTGACGTTTCGTTAAAAAAAAAAAAGAGAAGAAGAAATAAATACAGCCGAAGGGTAACGATGAATTAGGTTTCAAACGCGACAAAAAGAAAACATATCTGTAACATTCACTAAAGCCTGTGATGCCTGTTTTAAATAATAGACTCTTGTACAAAAGAACCCACATATAAAATAGCAGAAAAATACTTACAGATACAAACACAAAAATGAAGATAAAGAAATGCCTTCAAATATTCTGGACAGGAGGAGTTAAAAAAAAATAAGTTAAAAGAAATGCTTCTTTAAGAAAATGTGTATGTTTTTTATTCGATTTTCTAGTAGTTGCAAACAAAACTTGGTGTTTTTTCTCTTTGTGTGTTGCGTGTTGTCTTAATATTTGAATGTATTTTACTGCAGTGCGAATTTGCCAAAGATATCATATCAATTGATTTCTCTACTTTTATTTTTATTTTTTTATTTTTTTTGGTGGGGGGATTTTTGTTTCCTGAATTGTGATCAATTTTCTTCAGAAAACTGGAAATAAATGTTAAATTAGATATTATGCTTATTTTTCATATTCCTAACGTGGATATTATCGTTAGTTCATTCCCTGGGTTTGAGTTTACTGTGAAATGTTAAATTGCAGTTTGCTTGATGCATTACTTCATAACGTGTACATGTTCATCCGTCCACCTGAGTGACTGTTGTAGGTGAATTATTACATTTACGTACCTGTAATGTGAAGCTAAGAAGTAATTATTTGTAAATATTTGCCATAATTTTATTGGTCCTTCAGAATAAAAAATAATTTTTTGGAAGTGACAGCTCCCGCGTCAGTGCTTGGCTACGAATGTGCACGTGTTTTCTGTGCATGCAGACGGAACGCGCACATTCCTCAACGCGGCGGCAGCTAAAACCCCTCCTTCCCCTCAGCACCGTCCCACTGCTGCAGTCTTGGCTGCTGGCCGAGTCCAGGAGGGGGCAGAGGTGTGTGTGTGTGTGTGTGTGTGTGTAGGGGAGACGAGGAGGGGGAGGTGGGTGATAATAGGACACAAGCCGCGACATGGCGACAACACGCCACACACACAGAAAACAGCACAAACCCAGCTTGAGACACCGGCCGGGCTGTCTGCAGTTTGGGTTCCTGCCCAGGACTGAAAAGCAGCATGGTGAGCTTGCATGTGTGTAGGTGTGTGTGTAGGTGTGTGTGTGTGTGTGTGTGTGTGTGTGTGTGTGTGTGTGAACAAGCTAATTTTGGTTCCCCGCCAACTAAAGGCAGCCCTGTAAAAACGACTCATATGGTGAATATTTGTAAAGATGTTTTTATCTTCAGGGCTGCATTAACCCTTCATGGGCCCGGGGCCCCAGCATGCACCCCCCCTTCCCCCCAATGGATGCAATGCCGAAATACTTTCAATCCGGTGTGTGTGATTTAAAACTTAAAAAATTGTTTTGTGGGTTGTCGTTTAGAAGTTTTGATATTTGTCGGTCACCGTCTGGGCTTTTTTTTTGCAACCGGCGGACAGAAGTGACCATATTTGGACGCCGGAGGAGGGGTGTAGATGCCGTGCACAGCTCTGGTAGGGCAGCGACCTGTCAATCACAAGGTAGCTGTAATTATGTTGAAGACTATTAAACAACAGACTAAGAATATAGACTTCATAGTGTTTACTGAAGGAATATATAAGGTGAGAGGTCATTTTCTCATGTGGGTTTAATGAAACCAGTTATTTTTGCAACTGGAGGAGTCGCCCCCTGCCTTTCAGAACACAGAATGCCACTTTAAGGAGACCATACATTTATTGCTAAATTGAGATTAACAATAAATATTCAAACTACTACTGTGTAAAGGGAATAAAGCACTAATTCCTTTCTATGATTTTCTTCGTAAATTCCCTCACATTTGTCTTGAAAATCGGTGAAATCGTGTTGAGAGCAAATCAGCATCTACATTTTTTACAACCATAATATTGTGCCACAATATAATACAAACCAAACACATTTTCACTTCAATACATTTTGCTCATCTCTAGTGTTTAGCAAGATCTTATTAAGTTGCAATGTAGGAATTGCAGGATCTAGTATTTTTTGGACCTTTACCCATGCTTGGTACTAAAAGTCGGAAAACCTAAAAATCTGTCACCTAGAATATCAACTCAAAGTATGAGTGATTCAGGCTCGGTCTGCACCTACGTTGCATGTAGCAAAGACACAAGAAGGGTTTAGGGTCAAGGTGCCACCGCAGTTTGTGCAGAACTGTGCAAGCAGAAAATACTCAAAATTGGGCCAAACGCTGTTGCGGAAAAATCCGACTTTGACAGTGTTGTGTTGGTTGGAAGGCAGCGCCACACCCTCTGCCCTCTTCACTCCCCCCTTATTACGTAACATGACTAGGCATTGACATGTGCTATCTCTCCTCCTCCTCCTCTGGCTTCCCACACAAGAGCGCAGACAGACAACAGTGGTACTTATGGAGGCCAAGGAGTCATGCAAATTAACGTCAGTCAGCATCAGTGTGTTTTGGCCCTCCAGAGCCCCAGTAGGGAGGAGGTCTGGGGCCAACTGAGTATAATTGGGCCTCAGCTGATTAGTGAAGAGGGGCTCTTATGGGAAGGGGGGGGGTGGGGTGCGGTGCTGAAGAGATATTAGGAGTGAGAGAGCAGGGCCCTTTGAATCAAACAGGAGGCGAAGGAAGAGGAGAAACTGACGGAGCATTGAGAGGGAAGGGATGGAGCAGGGAGTGTGCGAGTGTGCGAGTGTGTGTGTGTGTGTTGCATATTCATGGCCGCTGCTGTGTTTGCACCCCGACTTCTCCTGCCATCTTCTCTCTCTTTTTGCTCTAAACTGAAGGCATTTGTCTGGGAGCAGAAACATAACTGAAGATGTGCAACAGGCACGTAGACCCTATGCATTATTTATCATCCGGTGTTGATTTATGTGAAGGAGTCCTCTGGTTTCCTATTAGTTATGATAACAGTGTACTCACCAGGTTTGTTGCTTTTATCGTCCATCCGCTGAAAAGAATTCGGATGTCTGACAGGAACAACGAGCAAAAGCAGTGAAATTATTTCCTATAAAAAATATATGCAATGCAACATTATGGCTGCCTTCAAGGAGACACAGATCCTTTGTTGGCAGCGATGCCAGTGGACATACAGTGGGATGCCTCCGGATATCGGTAAGTGGTGGCCGTAACCATCCACGGGTTCGTGCAGCTGCTTTGGAATCTTTAGATTGATGAATTGCATTTCTTTAACCAGAAGTAAAATAATGATAAAGAACAGTAACTCAAGCGGAGTCTCTGTGGTGGATTTGACTCGAAATGGACCATCATTTACAAAATGAGCATCATGCTGCGTTGAATAAGACCTGAAACTAAAGATTAAGACCATAAACTCACGTTCACAATGTTTGCTTAGGGAATAAATTGAGAAGTAATTTTCTTACCGAGGAAATGAAGCCCAGCTTGTATTAGATCAACTTGATGGGTACATTTTGGATCCCAATAGGAGCAGTTCTTATCGTTTACACAGGAGACCTTTCTCGGTGTGGAGGATCACGGGAACAAAGACTCTGGATGAGGAACACGCCGGCCGTCCACACGAGAAGGCCAGAGGCCTCAGGAGGCCTCACCCAGCCAGGCAGAGCTTCCTCCCCGATTCCCCATCGTAATGGAAAAACGAAGCCATATTTCACCCGGGGTGCATTTGCGAAAGGATGAGACCCCATAGAGGTAACGTGGACGCTCCGATCCCACTTCAACGCCTAATCGCCTTTTGGGTTTTATCGCTGTGGAAGCCGTTTCTTTTGTGCCTCTTGGAGAAACCAAACTCGTCCGCCGTTTGCTCCGACTCATCAATTGAGGAGAATCTCCAACAGAAAAAAGCCCGCGGTTTGACCTCATCGCAGGAGACATGTGGAGCTCACAGAATGAGCGGCTACACGGATCCCGTTGACCTGCGCGGCGGCGGCGCAGATGAGCGAGGCCTGTGCACAGTGCTGCGTTTCCGTCATTAAGGCACCGCAAGTGAAGGGACACGCAGTTCCGTGTAAAGTCCCCCCCTCCCCCCCTCCCCATCACTCATAATCGCTTCCTCACAACAGATACTACATGTAACACATGTCGTGTGTGTGTGTGTGTGTGTGTGTGTGTGTGTGTGCGTACATTCCTTTCTGTGCGTGTGAATGTCAGAGCCATTGACAGGCATGGAAGCAGCTTGTTGAACTAATAGCCTAACTAATGTGTCGACATCCCCCCCCGCCTCCCCCCTCATCTCCCTCCTCCTCTATTCCCGCTGCAAAACTGACATCTATGGAGTCAGCAGAGGAAGGAGGGAGGGAGAAAAAAGGGGGGGGGGGAGAAAGAGGAGGAGAGCGGGTTGACAAGCGGCGGACCCTCCCGCCCTCCCGTCCGATTCCGTCTATCTCCCCCCTTTCCTCCCCGAGGGTTTGTCTCGGAGGGCAGCGCTATGATGAATAGGCCTGTCTGAGCTAACCTAGCGGAGACCAATTAGAGAGAGGAGGAGAAAAAGGAGGAAGGAACAGAAAAACAACAAGAGAAACTGCAGCAGAGGAGGAGAGACGGAGACGAGGAAGAGGAGATCGGGAGGAAGGGCAGGTAGGTTAAAAGGATGGGGGTAAAGTGCAGACTTTAAGACAAAGCATGCTGGTGTAACGTTGTGTGCGTGTGCGTGTGCTGTCAGTGCTGAGGGAGAAGCAGCGTGAGCGTTTGGCCTCTTAAGTCTGAACCTCGTCTGCTGCTGCAGGAAAGGCTTTGACAGCAGAGACGCAAACAGGACCGACCCTCGAAAAATCCCTCCTCCTCCTCCTCCTCCTGCTCCTCCAGCTCCTCCAGCTCCTCCTGCTGCTCCTCCTGCTGCTCCTCCCCCTCCTTCTCCTCCTGCTGCTCTTCCCCCTCCTCCACCTCCTCCTGCTGCTCCTGCTCCTCCTCCTCCTGCTCCTGCTCCTCCTCCTGCTCCTCCTCCTCCTGCTCCTCCTGCTCCTCCTCCTCCTGCTCCTCCTGCTCATGCTCGTGCTCCTCCTCCTGCTCCTGCTCATCCTCCTGCTCCTCCCCCTCCTCCTGCTCCTCCTCCTCCTGCTCGTGCTCCTGCTCCTCCTCCTCCTCCTGCTCCTCCTCCTGCTCCTCGTCCTCCTCCTCCTGGTCCTCCTCCTGCTCGTCCCCCTCCTCCTCCGGCTTGTCCTCATCATCCTCCTCCTCCTCCTCATCCTGCTCCTCCTGCTCCTGCTCCTCCTCCTCCTGCTCCTCCTCCTGCTCGTCCCCCTCCTCCTCCGGCTCGTCCTCATCATCCTCCTCCTGCTCCTCCTCCTCCTCCTGCTCGTCCCCCTCCTCCTCCGGCTCATCCTCATCATCCTCCTCCTCCTCCTGCTCCTCCTGCTCCTCCTGAGAAACCCTTCACGCTCCTCGTCCTTCCTCTTCCTGCTGGTTATTCTTTTCGTCTTAAACATGTCGGCATCTTCTTCTCTACATGTTGGACACAATGCGTCTTGGGGACATTTTCCACATCAATAGATGGACGTATGGGACTGTTGCGTTTGGTGCACGCTGCAGTCTTTCTGGGCCACTGAGTGGACGTCCAGCCAGAAGAGGACGCGGTCCCCGTGGCGTCGCACGTGGCTTTGTAGGCCGATGATGTGAAGCCTCCGGTTTGGAATCTCTTTTCCTGCGAGCGAAGAGCTAAAAACGAACGCTGAATAAGACTTACAACTTTAACTTTAGATGAACTGAAAACACCCTGAGAAGGAGTTGGAGCAACTCAACAACTACACGGAACCACCACAACCCAGGGGGTGAGTTTAGTCTGCGACTCACAAAACGTCACATACAACATGCACACACATCCCACCAGTAGAATGCTGCAGTCACAGTTCGGCAGGTGGAAGAATTTTGGATTATGACTGTTGATTTTAACCTCAGTGGCTGCATCGCTCCTCGCTGTTTTTGGGTGCTGTCTAATACTTGGTATTGGAGACATTGGAGGACTTCAGCAGCGATGGGAAGATGCTACCACGACTAATCAGCTTCTAGTGGCCTTCTTTTACTAGAAGTCTTACAACAGATGATGAAACAGTAATGATTTAGAAATTGCGATAAGTGATGAATAAAGTATTTATCTGCATTGGCAAAAACAGAATACAGCTTGTTGTCAAATGCGTCCCTTGTGATTTCATACTTTAGACAAAAAAACCAATACAGGTGTACAGCGTTTTAGCTTCCTTTTATGTTTTTCATTTATGGAAGCATTCAAGTTCAGGGTTTATTCTTCTATTTAAATTAGCAGTTACACTTGGTATGAACAGGAGGGAAATAATGTTTCACCTTAATCAGTATTATAGTGCAGCAGTTGCCTTCATCCATGACGTGTCAATTCAATCTCTGCTAATATCTAATGAATAGTTAATGATTTTTCTAACAATACTACTAATACTCGGGCTAGAAAACCCTTAAAAGTGCCACAATGTCAACTGTGCAATCCATGCGATCACCCCACAGTCTCAGGTTGTCTGATGTCATAAAGCACGCGTCTGACCGGGGGGGTCAAATCCCGCCAAACACGTTTTCCCTCCTTCAAACAAGCATCTGATAAATGGCCGCTCTCTACTTCGCAAATATCAAATCGCCTCCCATTCCTCCTCCTGCTCCTCTCCCACCTCCCTCCCCCCCCCCCCCCCCGACTCGGAGACAATCACAAACCCTGCTTCCCATTTATCACCGACAATTAAACAACACGGACGGAGGCGACTCCACGAGCGGGGCGCTGAGGAGGACGAGGGGAGACGAGGTAGCGTCTGCAGCGAGGAAGAGAGAGGGAGGCTGACAGCACAATTAAGCTTTTTAATTCTCTGCTTGAGTGGGCCGGTCCAGTCTTTATGCTAATTAGGACGCCGCGGCCGTGTAATAAATCTCTATGATCCGGCCTCATTTCCCTTCTGTCTGTCTCTCTCTCTCACAAACAGCGCGGAAAGTTCAACCGCCGCTTCCACCTTTTCGGCTGGAGTGCAAATAGTTTTGTTAAAAGTGATGGGGGGGGGTTTTTTTGGGGTGCAGGTTTGAACGCTGCTCCGAGAGTTCGGCGGTTTCTCTCCCTGTTAACTCGCTTTATTAGTGTTTTCACAGGAAAACAATTTGCATGCACGCACACACACAATGAATGCAGGAAATGTTCTCGTATTCCTTCCTCTCTTCCCTTATCCGCTCATCTCCATTTGACGGACATGTCTAATGATAACATCTGCGAATGGGGGGGGGGGGACAGCACAACAATCCGCAGATAATTGGGGGGGGGCACGCTTAGAGACGCCGATGGAGAAATAACTGTACACTTGTTAAAGTAGCAGCGAGCAGATGTGTTTTCACCCTCGTTTAGATCACAAGGACACGCGATAAAAGGTGCTTTTTATTTATTCATTTTCGTCTGCTACAAAGTTTCTCTAAGCCAATTTAAAACACAATCTGTGGCAAATACGAAGCCGCCGTTGCGTGACCATTAAATGAACGGAGGTGGAAGCTCGGAGGAAATAGATCAGCCCCGCGAATCCTCGCCGCAGTCAATGGCCTCGCCCGCCGCCGCTCCGCTTTCCCCCCGCCGGCGCAGAGCTCTCGCGTCCGCCGCGTGGCCGTCGGCCATCTCGTGCCGCGCCAGGGTCAAAATGGCCACCGCCCCGATCGCCAGGGCCAGGTGGAGCAGGTAGACGGCCACGCGGAGGCCCGTCAGCAGCAGAGAGACGCAGGCGGCGGCGACGCACCAGGGACAGGCGAGGAGCAGCGCCAGGGAGTGATGCAGGGCGCCGAGGACGAGAGGCGGGACGGACAGGACGAGCCGGAGCAGCGTGGACGTCAGCCACGGGTACAGGAGGAGGGGGGACGAGAGGAGGGACGCGGCCTGCAGGGGGACAGAGACAAAAGTGGAGGTGACGGCCTTTTGGTCTCCACCAACTTCAGGATTGGCTTTTTAGCTTCTTTAGAAAAAAAAGGGAAAATGGCAGTAAATCTTCGAGCTGGGAACCTCTGGATGAAAAGCCCAAATTACTTGAATCAAACTACCTCACAAGGATTTCCACGCAATCCATCATCGGACATCTGAGACTTTCGAAGCCCTGAAAAATATACAGACACGCCGTCAGAGGAGAATACCAGAAGGACGTCGTCAAGCCGCCTCACAAAAAAAAAAACTAAAAAATGTTCTTGCAATCAAAAATGATTGGAGCGTATCAGAGCCGCCGCTCTGCTCACAAAAACAAACTCACAGAGGAAAAGGAGGACGAGGACGGTCGTCAGAAGGAGCCTCATGTCTCTCAGGCCTGAGAAGAACAAACGCAAAAAGTGAACCGAAATCCGCCGGCGAGAACGACTTCTACTCACCGAAGGGCTCAGCTTTAATGACTTCGTCCTCCTCAGACTTGCCTTCTTGTGCTGCTCCTGTCAAACAAGCATGGGCTGGAGTTCCCAACGTGGGCACACAGGTTGCAGTGCCCCCTGTTTGAAAGGAGGGACAACGACAAGAATCCCTTCATGTCGCTTTATTTAGATTTACACACCAGTACGAGATTTCATTCGCGTGTTAGTTAAAGGAGGAACAAGTGAATGATCTTCCCGGTGAAGAGAAGAATCTCTTGTATGTGAGAAAGGCGACAGCTGCCTTTGACTCCAGCTGTTGTCTACACACGCGCACACCTGCATTTGATCTCTCCATTTTCCACCTTCACCTCTGTCTTAAATTAGCATCCCGCCCCCCCCAATCCTCTCTGACTGCATTAAGGTTAAACCCCCCCCCCCTTATCATCAGCTCCACCCGGCGTTGCCTCGCCCTCCCCTGCTGGGACGCCAAGGAGAACCGGCCGCCATTGGGCGCCGATGAGACGCAGCGCTGTTATGAGGGGGCGGAGGGGCTCTTCAGATGCTGCCATCATTATTCAGCCATAAGCATCGGGCGCTCTACTCATCTCCCAACGTGGCCAAGAATGATCCAACGTGCCTTTCAAGTATAAAACACACAGATAGATATTTCAGGTAGGTGGTATTTTTCTATAAAATGCAGGAGGAAAAAAAAATAGTAATCATAAATAGTTTCCATGATGGAAACGTGTGTTCGACATGTAAGGTAACGGCTTTAGATTCATCTCTTTCCACTAAATAGGAACTGACAGATGCTGTCACTCAGCTAAACCATCACCATCAATCTTAGTAACAAAGAGGAGTGAAGACCAGGAAAGGAACAGAAGGATGTTGACAAGAGTGTAAAACACACCACTGCTCCATCAAACTGCTGAGTGAATGACAAAATGTATGTGTATATATATATATATATATATATATGTGTATATATATATATATATATATATATATGTGTGTGTGTGATGGCGTGGTAGATAAATGAATCTAAATTGTCTGTTGTATTGTCACCAGAAATCATTTATTTTGCTCCTTTTACGTCAATAGAAATGTGACAGACACTAAAAGCACCAATGAGAAGTTTACAAATTGCAAGCATGTACATTAATGACAGTGAATTCCATCCACAGGGGAGAATAAAACATGGAGACATAAATATGAGCAGCCCGAAGGTTTCCTGTAAACAGCCTCCTGTAGCTTAATAGTTACGAATTAAAAGAGCAGCGCTTTGCATAGAGCCAGACGCGCTGTACAGGATCCTGGCGTGTAACATGTACTCGGGGGATTGCAGGCTGGCCTACGGACAAACGGAAGTATTCACTGTGAATGATGAGGCTGGGGCGCCGTGCGTGACTCTGTGCATCCATCACGCATCAGGACCGCAAAAGGCCCAGTGCCTTCAACGGGAAGCGGCGTCGTGAGGAAAGTGCGAAGCGTCAGATCCTGGACATGGACAGGATGTCCTCCACCAGGTGCTTGTAGACCCAGGCGTCTCCCTTCAGCCTCTGGCGCCGGATCCCGACGACCTCCGGCCTCTGCAGCATGCACACCTCCAGCTCAAACGCCATGGTTACCTTCTTGTGGTCGCCCCTCGTCCGGCACTTCAGGGTGTACCTAAAGAGAGAACGCGGCGCGGGGACGTTAGGGGGACGGCGATCGAACGCCGGGGGCGTCTGCGTGGGAGAGAGGGCGGGCGTGGCGAGTCGCCTCCTTACCCCTTCTGTGTGAAGTCAACGTTCTTCTCGGGCAGGTTGGACAGGATCTGGTTGAGGACCTGGTCTGGATTGGTCTGACTGGTCAGAGTGACGTTGTACTGCGCCTAGCAGGGAAAGGAGAGAGAGACAGGGTGATGCGGGCGATGCTCACGGCGCAGAGCTCGCGTGGTGGCGGCGCCGTCTCGCTCCGTACCTTGATCTTGCGCGGGCCGTCTCGCAGCGCTCGCCGCTTGTTGGGAGTGAGCATGGTGATCATCTTGTCCAGGCCTCTCTCCAGCGAACCGAACACCTTTCCCCCCCTCCTCTTCTTCTCGCTGTCCCCGACGACCGCCATGTCCAGCGACCGAGACCTGGGGTCGGCAAAGCGCGTCTCAGGTCAAGTCGTCCCGCTGGGCTCTTACCTCGTCGGTCGCTTTTACATTTTAGTCCAATTCTAGAATCATTTAGCGTCTTTCATTCAAACTAACAAGGCAGTTGGACAAAGATCCTTCTTTAGAATTAGAATGAATCCTTTGTTTTATCGGCCACCCTGAGGAGACACCTCTGAATAGAACGCGATCACATGACACAAATAGTTCCCTGATAAAGGCACCATTGTTTCTTTACTGAGCTTATACAAAGGATATAAAGTAGTTGATGGGATAATGGTTTACAGGTAATCAGTCCCTCCTCGGCGTGGTGAATGTTTGTGTAGATACACGCCTCTGTGCATCCGTGACCTCAAGCACCAATGTAAACAAAGCTTTGCCTACGAGTTGGATCCTCCCTCCCGTCCATATTCATCACATCCAGCCGCTCTCACTTTCCCGCTCACCTTCGCTCAGGACTGAAAGTCAGGATTTCAACATCCGCAAGCTCCTTGAGCTCTGCCGCTCGCTTCTTATCGTGCTCTTTAGAAGCGCTGCCGCATCCTGACAGACAAACAGGAATAGACCCCGTGGTTAAAAACAAAGGGTACAGACACGTTAACCTCACTCACCACTAGCATCGCCCTGCAGCGGAACATTTACAACGAGACATTTGATTTGAGGTTTTTTGAGTTTTGTTTTAATAGAAGATTCATTCAGAACACACACACACACACACACACACACACACACAAAAGGGAGAGAGATTTAGTGGCAAGAAAACACATGTCACTACAGCCCACGTGGGACGGTGAGCAGAGGAAGAGACAGCTACACCTGTCACAGCACACGCCTGGGGACACACACACACACACACACACACCACTTTATATGTGTGTGTGTGTGTGTCTGTGTGTTTCAGCACGTCTGCGCCGCAGCTCAGGCAGCAGGAGGCAGAGCGCGCAGCAGGACCGAGCCACGTGCCAACGGGGTTTAACGCCGTCAGAGGAAACCAACGCGGCCACACATCCCAGCAGCCGATTCACTTTGAAAAACAATTGAGACTTTAATGATCCTTCATTCATAACGGCGTCCTTCATTTGCAGATAAGTGGACAGAATTAGCGCCCCGATAATAGCCTCGGTGGCGAGTTGACAAGAGATAAGTTTGCGTGTGTCCGTTTCCGGCGATTTCCCTAATGAGCTACATCGTCGGAAATATGAGAGGCTTCGGCGTGGAAACCGGCCCAAATAAACGAGTTTATTACCACGGGACAATTTATTTGCAAATGTGTGGCACGTGGACGTGATTATAAGAGCGACAGAACAAATAAATGGAAGAGAGCGGCGTGGAGAGGGACAGCCGGCTAAATAATCAAATGGAGAAGTGCTTCTTTGGAACAAAAACAATTATGGCGTACAAACAAAAGCACGTGATAAACTTGAGCTGCGTGGCCTCTACCCCAGCACTCCCCTTACCTTTAGGAGTGACGTTAGCGTTGTGGTTGGGCGTGGTCAACGCGTTCCTGTTGGGCCGGCTGCTCTTCTTGCCGGATGCAGGCGTGCGAGGAGGCGGCAGCGCGAATATGTCCACGTCCTTCTCCTGCACGGCCACGTTCTCCTTGTTCTCCTGGTCTCGGCCCCTCCTCTCCTGGCGGTGCGGCGCTGTGGCTCGGCCTCTCTCTGGGGTCTCTGACGGAGACGCTGGGGTCTTTGGGAGCACAGAAGAGAGGAAATTGGTGAGGTCATTTTTTTTTCTTCTCCCCCATCCATGAGGCAAAAGACTTGGCGTTGCGGCGTTCCCATACCGCGTTCCTGTGGTTGGCCGCGCCATCCGGCTGACCTCGGACCCCCTTTGGTGTGTATCGTGGGACCCGAGCCCAGTCGTCGACGTAATCCGAGGCAAAGTCCAGAGAACCCACGATGACAGCGTCCTCGTCCTCGCTGAAGTGGAGGGCTTCCCTCGTCTGGACGCACGGGGCAAAGGAAGACAACAGGAGGTCAAAGGGGTCAAACTAAAACCAGGAGGTTCTGGTGTCACGGGTGGAGTCACAGAGAACGGAGCCCAGGAGACCTGTAGTCCCTGGTGCAGCGGTGAGCAGGAGTCCTCGCGCGCGGTGGGTTCGGGCCGCAGGCGAACAGGCCTCCCCCTCTGCTTCTTGGACAGCAGCAGCAGGTAGGTGGCGGTCGTCTGGTCGTACCGCCACTGTGGGAGGTCACACGTGTTGAGAGAGCGCGCGCGGGGGAGCCGCTGCGACCACAGCGGACAAAGTGACCGGCGCGATAAAACGTTCAGACGCGCGCACACACCTCGCTGACCAGCGCCGTGGCGCTCTCCCTCGACCGCTTCATGCTGACGGCCATCTCGGTGATGCAGTCCTTGTCGATGTGGCCGGACTACAGAGGAGACCAGGTGTGCTAGTAATCGTATGCATGCTACGGAATGTGGGATTGGTTCAGGGGGTGTGTGTGTGTGTGTACCGGCTGCCGGCTACGCCACTCCACGGGGCTGTTGTACTCTTTGATCACCCACGGATGGTCCAGCAGCTGCCTCACAGTAACACGCCGCTTGGGGTCCACCTACAGGACGCACGGGGAAACTACAAGTCAATGCCGGAGGGACAACACCATCCAACAAGCGGCGGCATGTTTAAAAATACCGCACATGTTGTACAAATTATATTCAAACCATTATGTAAATTCAAAATTGCCTATTTTTTTCTTCCTATTTAAGCCGATGTGTATTGAGGAGTTGAAACGTGGGCTTGTTTGCGTGTACCTGCATCATCTGGTTGAGGAGGAGGACACTGGCTGGAGACAGCCACCGGGGGTTATCGTATTTACCTCTCTGAGGGGACACGAGAACACATTATGAAACGCCAATGGACTAAAACGGAGACAAACGCGTCTCTGCTGTTTGATTAATATCCCATTAACCACAGTAATTGCTGGACATGGACAGAAGACATTTACCCCCCCACTCAAATAATAAAATAAAACGTAGCTTTTCAGCATTTCAAATGGTCCAGACAACTAAACAGCAGGTATGGAGTCAGCGCTCTTACTGTAATCTTCCTGTAGAGGACCATGCAGTTGTCATCATCGAAGGGCAGGTACCCACAGAGAAGGGCGAACAGCAGCACCCCCATACTCCACACATCCGCCTGCAGGTTACACACAGCGCAGCAGTACGTTCAGCTTTACAGCCAGGATTTCACAGCTCCGCTCAGAGTCAACCAGCGAGCACAATCAGCGCGGCGTGAAAAAAAGGGCAGCGTTGGAAGTGGAACACGCAGTTAATCGGGTCTTTTTTTGCAGGAAATACAAATGCAAGTTGTTGTTTTTATTGCATTGAAGGGCAGCACGGTGGCTGTAACAGCGTCCCACCTCTGAACCGATGTAGGATTTTCCCTGGATGAGCTCAGGAGCAGCGTACGCAGGGCTCCCACAGCACGTCATCAGCTCGTGACACAAACCTCCCTAGGACAGAGACACCCACTTACACATTTTGTGCGGGAACAACCAAACCGATCTGACATTATATCCCCCCCTCTTTCCCTTTACTTGACACTCACTGATGACACAATGAGAAGGGGAAAGTTGGTGCTTTACCTTCGGTTTGGCACACAGTCCAAAGTCTATGAGCTTCAAGTTGTGGTCTTCGTCAATCAACAGGTTTTCCTGCAGATCAAGCAGAGCGCGCCATTGACACCAGAACGCATTCGCACCGCGTTGTTGCATCGCAGCTCCTCGGTCACACACAATCAGTGGTCGTGTTTACCGGTTTGAGGTCCCTGTGCGCGTATCCCTGGCTGTGCACGTAGGCCATGGCAGACACAATCTGCCTGAAGAACACCCTGGTCTCCTCCTCTGACAGACGGTCTTTGGCTATGATGTAGTCGAACAACTCCCCTCCTGGACAGTACTGAGGTAGCAAAGGGACAGAGGTGGAAAACCAAACAACGTGACAATGTCACATGCACACGCGGTGTCTGTGTATCGCGTGCTCACCTCCAGCACCATGAAGATCTGGGTGGAGGTCTCTATGACCTGGTAGAGACGACAGACGTGCTGGTGACTCAGGTTCTTCATGGCCTCGATCTCCAATTTCACACGAGGCAGGTCGTCCTGGGGAGGAGGGACAGCTTTTAAAAATATTTTTCAAACGTCTTTTGTTGTTTTTTTGCATTATTTCCCCAATAATGTTTTTTATGCAGAAAACGAGGAGATGAACAACACTGGGCATCCAAATGTATAATAGAACGAGGAACTAAAAAAAAGATAAATACGGACAATTTTTCTTGTTTCAATTTATTTATTTATTGTGGATAATATGCACATGTTTTGTTGGCATTTTGCAGAATTCTGATTTCGAAAAAATACTTGTTTGTATTAAGGATCATATTTTAAGTATCGGGAAGAATTGTATTGAATGTAATGCATATAAACATGGTACATACACGGACTTAAGGGTTGAAGAGGAATCACTGCACTCACCCCGAGCTCCTTCTTGCTCATGATCTTTATAGCGACCTTCTCCCCCGTCGGGATGTGACGACCCAGCTTCACTTTGGCAAAGCCCCCTGACCAACACACACACACACACACACACATATAAATATACACGTATACCTCAGAGAGGCCACGGGAGCGCGGACACGCACGCGCACCTCGCCTTTACCTGAGCCGATGGTCTCGTAGACCTGGTAGTACTTGTGGAGCTCCTCGGCTCCTCCGTGCTCCGTCCGCTCCACCGGCATGCTGCCCGGTTCAGCCCCGTACGACGAAGGACCCTCCCCGGCGGGTTACAGACGCGGCGTCCTTTAGCCCGGTAGCTAACGTCCAGCGGGCGGCGTGACGCTACGGAGCAACCGCCGTTAGCAGAACAAGTGGTCAACGACGCCTGAAGTGCTACGCGACGTGAGCTAACTCACTACAAACTGGAAGCCGCTGGGCGACGCGACGCACTCACCGGGATTTGTGTAAGAACGGGTGCGGAGGAAGTTCGGTTCAGAGCCCCCAGACGTCACGTAGGAAGGCGCAGTGGCAGCAGAGCTGTTTTGTTACAGAAATTTTGAATTTCGCCCGTCGACTGACTTCACTTCCTGCTTCCGGTTGGTGCGCGGCGCGCCCCCCTGTGGCGGACAAGAGAACCGCGCGCATGACGACATCGTTCTGTTGTGCACTGTTTGAAAACAGATGCTGGGTGGGGAAAACTTTCAGTACTCTATTTGCGCCACAGAAAATGAAAAATTGATCCAACAAACTAGTTCAAACTACTACAGCTAGTAGAGTTCAGGATATGAGTGATATGTGGTCGGCTGTACCAGCTTGTTGTTTCAACTAGGACTTAGGCTTGTGTAACTTAAAATGTCTTGTTAGTGTTACTAAACCCAAGTATTTAAGTTAAACTAAGAATCTTTTCTGCTTCTTGCAACTATTTATTCTCAGTTAAATCAACTTGGATTGAAATGAAAATAACTTGAATTTCTTATAGTGCCGAACTCAACATTTTAAGGCAGTCAGATTATTTATTATTATTATTATTATTATTATTTAAAGTTTAAGTTTAAACAGCTTTTTTTTTACAGTGGGTCAGTAACTTTGAAACTATTCACATAAAGTAGCAAAGTAAGCTGTTAAAGTCGAGCTGACTTCATGACCTCGTGTGCACTGATGGGCAGGTATAACCAACGCAACCTGTGCGATGGAATGCGCTCTGCGGGCTGTGTTTCCTTCGGTGACCTGCTCTGCTGTAGACGTCTGCAGCAGCTGACCACGGAGGTGTGATCAGGGTGTCAAAAGGTGTGTGCGTGTGTGTGCTTCCATCGTTCACAGCTCCTCCGGCCTGTAATTAGCAGAAGGTAAGACGTGAGGCCAGAGGCCGCTGCATGTATTTTAACTGACCCCCTTTCGCTCTGATGGCTATTCAACCGCTCTCACCGTCAGTTTTCTTTTTCTCTGTAAGCAACCATTTATTTCTTCTATTAAATGCACTGGAAAGGGGAATCTTGCTGCACCTGTTTCAGTCAACAGCATGTCAGCACAAGCCGTCGTGCTTCTTAAGTCTGGCGAAATGTGAGGGACATGACAAAGATGTTTACAGTGCAAATGTAACATCCCGCCGCTGACAGACCGCCGCAGAGGAACTACGTGATTGACGGGTTGTGTCTTGTGGTTCTCGTGGTCGTTAGGACAGGAGTTGGTCGTTGGAGAAGCAAACCGGTACTTAGCGGGCGACCAGGTGTCAGCGGCATGACAGAACCCTCCGTTTGGTTTGGTGGGGACAGCTGGCGAGGACGGACAGAAGGACATCAAACAACCCACATCTGGGGAGGGTGGAGGGTGGAGGGTGGTGTGGGTGTCTGAGCAGAGTGTGATGACAAAAGAAAGGGAACAACAAGAAAGACAAATGTAGAAGGTCAGTTAATGTGATGAAGAATTTCACGTCTGAGCTAAATATCTGTTGACTAATTAATTTTGTCTTCCTTTCCGCTTTTTTTTATGGTTAAAAGTGGCCAGTCAACACACACACACACACACACACACACAATAACACATTTTAATTAGTCACATGTGATTAAGTGTCAGTAAAACAATATAAAAAAAATTGTTTGAGTCTTTTTCCACCTTCTTTGCTACAAAACAACACTCAGTAAGGGCTCTTCTATTCCCAAAGCTCAAAAACTATACTTCATGCACTGTGGCGCTTTTTTTTTCTAAAAATAAATATCTGCAATGCCCATTGGGGGAGGAAGTTCTGTACCAGTCAATGCTTTTAACAGACGCCTTTCCGTAAACGTCTCCCACATACAAGCTTCAGTGCCGAATCAAAGCAGATTCAAACGCTGTTAACTCGATCCGGCTGTAAATGACGTCAAAAGACAGTCACTGTACCATCGTCGCGGATCATTGCGGCAGCAACCTGTGCATGTAAGCGACGCTGGTACGTGTCGTCCTTTGATCCGCTGTGACACTTTCATCCGCTCTCAGGCACTCATGGTACACGTGTGTGTGTGTGTGTGTGTGTGTGTGAGATCAGGCACGGCAGTTATTAAGCTGTCATAGTGGAAAATAGACATCGCAATTCCCAGTGTTCCCTCACAGGCTGCTGGAGGCCCACAGAATGCACCTGCTGGGGCCCGGAGACTGCTGGGTATTGACTGGGGGGGGTGAGGGGGGGGGGGGGGGGGGGGGGGGCGTCTTGGATCTGGCCCCGTGCCAGAGAGGCTCCGCACAACACAGGTGGGCAAAAAAAACCCACCTCACCTCCACCCCACCCCTTTGAATTAGTTCCTTCAGCAAGTAGTTTCTCAGTTTCAATCTATTGGAGGTAAATCCCTGATGTTAGAGCACTGAATCACGCGGAAGGGGTTACGTTATGAATAGATTTAATACATCCTTTCTATTAACCACAATCTGAGCCGCGCGTTCCTAATATCTTACATTTATTTTTCTTTTGTCAACAAACAATATAAATGAAGGAATTAGCTAGAAAAGAACTATGACGTGGAAAGGTCAAGAGCAATGTGTGTCAGAAGCATCACAATCCTGCACAGGGATTTGCAGAGAAAGGCTGTTTTTGGGAAAAGCTTCACGACGCACATCACGAGCAGTCGCAGCATTCACACTGAGGTCAAATGGGTGTGACTTCCAACGTGCAACAATAAAATGTGCAACGCAACTCCTTTAACCCCTCCCCAAAGTGTGACTGTTTTCCCCTCCCCACCCCTACTCCCAAAAACACACACCCTCTTCCCTGCTCTTCCCTGGGATACCGGAACCAGCCCGCCCCTTCTGCAGGTAGGACATCCACACGCTCATGGAAAAAAAAAATATATTGTTTGAGTTGGCAATTTAATAGTTTCTGGGATCCGCGTTTGCGATTCATTTGCACATTTATTCCTTCATCGCAACTTGAATCCTCCCGCGGGGAATAACAACATCACTGACCACGGGTTTGCTTTGGATGATTCCAGCGGCCTCTATGGTTAGACTTGGAAACACATACCAGTGAGGGGGAAAGCATCTGTACCTGTGGCTTTGTGTGCATGACTGTGTGTGTGTGTGTGTGTGTGTGTGTCTTGGCAGGGCCTCCGGGTGGTGAGGGGGAATTTCTCCAGGACTTTCCTGCGATTTGGTTACCATGAGATCACAGAGATTCCCGCAGGAGCAAGCGACGTCCGCATAAGGGAGACAGTGAAGAGCCGAAACTATCTGGGTACAAACACACAAACGCACACACACGTTTTCCCCCACGGCGAACGCTGCGCTGATGCACAAACACGGCGCTTTCCTCCAGCTCTGCGGACCCAAAGCGGCCTCTCCGTCGTCAACGGCAACTGGGTGGTTGACAGACAGGGGAGCTTCACTGCGGCGGGGACACGGCTGACGTACCAACGACCCAACGAAATCCGATCTCGCAAAGGAGAGTCCATCACGGCAGCGGGGGCCGCTGACCGAGGACCTGCATGTTCACGTGAGACAAGGACGGGAACGCATCGGCCCCCATTGTTCAAATACACACTGTACACAAGCAATCCTACTGGTGCTACAATCATCATCAAATACCCCTCAACTATCTCCCACAGCTGATCTACCAGCAACCAGGTCCCAGTGTGTACTATGAGAACATCGTGCCTTTAGAGGACTCACGTCTTTGTGTAGCTGCAGCAGTGGGCCCGTCCCACTCAGGTGGGATGAACCACCAAGATGAGCAGGACCATCCGAGGGAGAAGAACTACCAAGGTGAAGTCCCCAACAATGACGTCATCGAAGAGACAGCCCACCCTAACCAGGTTCCCTCTGACCCTCGGGCCCACCTACGCCTGGACAAAGAGTGGGCGCACAGCGTGCAGCGCCACCTGTGGCTCGGGTGAGGAAGCGCATTAAAAGCAACATAGGACGACTGCACAGTGAATGATTGCTTTCCAAATTTTTATGCAATGCCTTTTAAAAATCGGTGCTATAGAATTATTTGTGGCCGTAGTGTGCAGGCAGGCTTACATCAAAAAGGACATATGCTCATTTTCAGTTTAATACCTTTTGGGGGGTCATTTGGGGTTTCTATTTAAACAAATCGACTTGCTTTTAAAGTAAAAAATATTCTAAAAAAAATCTTTAAAAAAGTCCTTAAAATGTGAAATTATATATATATCGCCATATTATTATATTGTGCAGAAAAAACACACCTCTGCTTAGTCTTTTCTCTGTCTGTGTGCCAGGCAGGCGTCAGTCACTCTGGGGGTGTGTTGAAACACACTCAGAGACGCCCGTTCCAGCTGACCTCTGTGACCCCGGCCTTGAACCAACGAACCAGGAAGAGGTTTGCAGCTACGAGCCCTGTCCTGCGTAGTGAGCAACACACACACACACACACACGCACGCACAGTTGATGCATACAATGGTCGTGAAACACAAGAATGGTCGACACGCCGCTGCATTAGTTCCACATGGAGCCGTTAGCCGTTAGCCACCGGGTAACGCAGACTTGTGGGGCGAAATCACACAGTGGTCCGGTTGCGCGGGAACAGGGAGGAAATGCCGTTGTCTCTGCAGTCCTCTCCGGTTCGTTGTGGTCACATGTTTTCTTTCCATATTTTAATAAAGGATTCAGTGCAGCGCTGTTAGATGATGCGACACAAAAGGACTATTTATTTAAGTATGTGACGTCTTATTTTCTATTATTATCAGCTTGTACTGCATGAAAAGAGGAGTGGGCTACTTCTTACAAGGCTCTGTATGTAGTTGTGAATGAGTCAGATTTAATTGTACTGGGGGACGTTGAGCAGTGAAGCCTGAGGATCGGAAGGCTCAATGAATTAGTACCAGCGCCCCCCCACTCCAAAGATAGTAGATAACCACGAATGGAAGAGTTGGCCTCGCTTCCCCTGTTTTTCCCCTCACTTTGTGCCACTTGCTCCCCTTTTTCCCGTCGCAGACCCATCGTGCAGCGACCAGCACCACAACTGCATGGTGGTGGTTCCGGCCCGGCTCTGCGTGAACGCCTACTGCAGGAGCGCGTGCTGCTCCTCCCGCTCCCGGGCCCTCAGGTCCTGCCCCAGCTCACTTCTAAAGGACCACGTCCGCCGGTGACGGGCAGCGGTGCGTCCTTCAGTCAGAAGAGCGACAGCTCGATCCCTCTCCGCCGGCGGCCGTGTGCAAGTGCGGCCTAAAACTCCACGGAAGCTCCTGTCATCAGTGTATGAATGAGGGTGAATGATGACATGTGCACGAGGTCAGAAGAGTATCGTCCATTTACCACTATAATATAGTCCAAACTATTTGTATTCAAGCTGATCTTAAATCGTTAACGGTTCATTTATACCCCAAAGCAATATGTGTGCTGCCAGGGAATAAAGATGCACTTGATGGAAGAAATACAATGGAAAGGGACATATTATATTAAAGGATACTTCCACAATTTTTATAATCTGTCATGATTTTTTATTATTTGTCTAGAGGGAAACAGGGGAGAGTAATATCTTTAGCCAGCAGGCACTTTCTTTTAGTCAAGTCATTACTGGGCCTGAGTCTGATCAGCATCACCAAAAGAACCTTTTGATTGTTTTCTTGTTGAGATGAACAGCTATTCCAAATACTGGGGAATGTGGAGTGATAAATCTGTTATCCCAGCAAACTAAAAAGACGCAGCCATAGCAACAGTAACTAAGGACGCCACACACCTTCTCAATATGGGGTCAATATCAAAGTGGGCAAAAAGTCAACGTACATCCAGTAGAGATGAAATAAATATGTTGCCTGTTGTCGTGAAAGCTTTGTTTATATCAGAAAACAGGAGTCCATCATTAATTACCTCGAGGCAACTGGGTCTGTTCATCATTTTAAAATTAAAGATTTATTTTTATGGTCGTCTGTACGCTAAACATATAGCGAGACGGCAGACAGCCAGCTAGCGGACTAATAATAATAATAATTATCTCTGTTCATAAAGCTGTCACATCAATGAGACCTTTATCCAGACATGCATTTTGAAGCTGTTCAAAAGAACCATTGCCGAGCAGCTGAAAACTACTAAATAATATGCCGTGTGTCTGATATTTAGATTTAGATTGTTCACTTGAGTAACGGTGACATTCCACGCATTACAAATAATCCAAGAAGATTCAGTTCTGTCCCCAGTAAACTTTACACTACTTGAAGATGTCCAATAGTATTTCACGGTTGGTCTCTTTGGGTAATATGATGGGCAACAATGCTTTGTGCATTTAGCGTTAACATCAGACGTTTGGTCTATATAATCTTTGTGAAATAACATCACCTCTGAGCAGTGACGATTAGCTGGGAGAACTTTCATTTGTTCACCAAGTCGAGCAAAGAAGACGCCACATGGAACCTGTAGCTCGGCCGTGATGGGAACACCGTTGCTTTAATGGGGCAGCCGGGCCGACAGCGTGTAAAAGGCCAGAATTCAATCACGAGAACTTTAAAAAAAGGAACATTAAATGACCAACGGTTAACAAAAATAACAAAAGGTCTTTAGTAAAGTGTTCTTATTCATATCCGGATGCAAGGCTGCACTGGTAGGTCCATGCTAGTGAGGCTGCTGTGGATGAGAGACGGGCAGGATGCGACGGCTCCACGTTCACCAACCGTGTCCATCCTGACTAAAGTGGCCCCCAGAGATAAAACATTCAAGGCTCGTTTCGCATGCTCGTAAACCATTCTATCTATACCCATGCTCTTTTTACTAAAGCCGGGGTTTTGTGAACAGAAATGACAATCTTCTTCTGGGGATTTCTTAAGTTTTATACTCCCGATGGCTCCGTTTTGCTCCTCCCTTAGCATCACAAGTTAATGTAAATGTTACTGCGTTTAATAACCTGTGTTCAAAACATGATGGACTAAACCCCGTCGCTTACGTTAGAGGAACAATCACCAGTCATACAAATCGGTTCTCAAAATACAACGGCAAGTGACATTTTGCACCAAAACCTCATTGTGAAAAACAAAAAACAAAAAAATATATATCACCCCTCCGTCTGATTTGTTCAGCTTATCAAATGCTATGACTTTGTTTTTCTCCATCGCGTCGTACCAACATTCACCGATTTAGATATTGTAGAAGCTTTACAAAGACATAAATATAGGAGGATACAATACAGTAAAAAATACAAAATAAATCCAATATATATTTTTTTTCTTTTGTTTTCTTTTTTTACTTAAACCATAACTTACCAGAGGCAAACCCAGAAACAGATCTTTGACACCAGGCAACTAAACACTAGAATTACCCCCTGAGGTCAAACCATAAAACAACAGCCACGTGTCGGACCGGAGCTCGTCCCAGATGTTACTCACGACTTCCCCGGGACGGGTGAGCAACGCACCACGCGCAGCACGATAGGCAGTGTGGACGTCCCGCGCTAGTGTCACCACTATACCAGCGGGACGCTAAGTCAAGGACAACTTCAAGGCACAGTCATCTAAGGCAGGACATGCCTCATGAATGAAAAGTAAAAAAAAAAAAACTATGGTTGTGGAATCCAGGAGTATGATTGGAAAGAAGAGGGGCTAAAACATCACAGGTACGGTTTAGGTCTTAGAGCGACGAGGCAGTGAATCACGTTAAGGCCCAATTACTTGGGATCGTCCAATCAGAACGCTCGGACAGTAACGATGATGTTGGACCCGACAAACACAGCGATTTGCAATACGGTATCAGTTTGAGTGCCAGACAGAACGGGTGTATTTTGCCACAGCTCGCTGCATGGATATTTCTTCAATTCTATTAAACAAGGCTTTTTTCCCCCCTTTGCTCTTCTCTGAGGTTATTATGCACAATAAATGTTACAGGAATATACAGTGCTGTGTGAAAAGGATTCGCCCCTGTCCTGGTTTCTAATTTGTCACACTTAAATGGTTCAGGTAACGGGGTCACGGTCACAAACGGATGGCCAGACGTTCTCCTTCGGGATATTCTGGCAGAAAGCAGAAATCGTGGTTCCATCACTGACGGCAAGTGGTCCAGGTCCTGAAGCTGGAATGACTTTTTCACAGGTAGGTTTGGGTAGCTTCTTTCCCGTGATAAATTAAATCACTTTTAAAAACAGCATTTTTCAGTTACTCAGCTTGTCTTTGTCCAATACTGAAATTTGATGATCTAAAACATTCAAAACGTTCAACAAGTGTAAACACGAATATGTAAAAAGAAACGCGGAATGAGTCAAATACTTTTTCACGGCACTGTACATAAGCTTCAGTCTATAATATCTCAGTAAGGAGTACATCCAAGCATTCAGGGAGAGAACTTTGGCTTTGAAAGGTTAGTTTACAGATATGAAACACGTAGAAAATGCACCATAGAAAGGAAAAATAAAAAGGATGGAGATAAAAGGGAAATGGACTTATTGGCTCACGCTGATCTTCTTTCTGTCATGTAGGACCATCTGCTCACAAATAAAACATTTCCCAAAAATAAAAAGAGCTTTAAGTTTGAAACACCTCATTAAAAAGGGGGCAAGAAATAAAACAGATGAAAAGGGTTTGGAGGGCTTCAGGGGTTAAAGATCAAGTTTGTCATTCCTCATGTGCAAGTAAATATAAAAATGCTACAACGTGTACAACTCTCTTGTCAACAAGACAGGTTCAGGCCCCGTAGTTTGCTAAATAAAAAGGGGCTCGGAAATTGGCAGGACAGCTTACGGCACGTTCACACCAAAAGCAAAGCGACTATTCGCCCCAGTTCACTCGCGCGAGTAAAGCGTGTTATTTTGCTTAATTCGAATCTACTCGCGCAAATAATTCGCTTCGCTTTTGGTGTGAAAGTACTCAAAACGTTGATGTGACACGCAGTCTCCACTCCCTGTCTGTTTTGAACTCTTCCCCCTCCCCGTGGATCCGTTGAGCAGGAGGAGCAGCCGTGGGAGTCTGTATGATCACATCACGATCCAGAACAGAGATGTCCCTCCTTTGGTCTCTCCTCTTACGGCAGAAGAGTCACCCAAAACGTCCTCCCATGACTCCGGCGGGCCGCGGCTCCTCCCTCCCTCACTCGCTGTCCGTCTCGAGGTCGGAGTCCGACCACTGCACCGGGCTCAGCTTCCCGTGGCGCTGGGCGTACTCGATGACCGCCGTGTAGCAGAAGTAGTACTGGTCCCAGGTCTGGATGCTGAACGCTCTCTGCGTGCGCATGCGCCGCACCGTCTGCCGGATATCTACCGTGGCGATGTCCTCCAGCCGGGACAGGCAGATGTCCAGGGTGCAGAACGTGCCTGATCAGGGACGGACACATAGGCGGACAGACCGAAGGGGAGACACAAGGAGAAGGAACACACGGTGAGTGAGTACGGTGTATTTTTTAAAGCACTTCACAAGAAGTGATAAGTGGCCATACAAGAAAACAACAAAAGCATTAAAGTACAATAAAAACAGACGAAAACGGGTTAACAGCATCGATTTACCCAATAACAAGCCCGGGCAGGTCAATTCTGAGCTTGTTTTTTAAACATAATCACAGGCTAAGCAGGTGACAAACTATTAAAGCCCTCGTCTAAAATGTCCTCACTTCATTATTTGATCTCTTATGTATTCATGTGATCGTGTCGTCATTAGGATATGAACCTTGAGTTATCCTCATAACCTGTTTTGAGATGTCAAAATGACTTGTAAAAAGGAATCCCTGTGCCCGTGTGGACGTTTGTGCCACAACTTGAGGAGCTTCCCCACACGCATACCTGAGATATTGTTTTTACAAAAAAATGGATCGAAGAGAAAATAACTTTTTTGTTCGTTTTTGTTGTTAAGAATGTGGTTTTTGTTTTTTTACCTGTGCGGCCGATTCCGGCACTGCAGTGCACGACCACAGGGGGGCCCCCCGGAGGCCCCGTCCAACTGGAGCCAAGGCTCTTGACTGCAGCCTCCCTCCTCTGCAGGACGTGTTCACGGAAGTCCAACATGGCCGAAGCACTTTTGGGCACGCCGAAGTCCGGCCAGCTGACGTAGAGGTAGTGGAGGACGTCCCGTCGCTCTCCAGACTGAGAACAAGTCGCGGAGGATCACAGACGAGGGTCAATATCAGGGTCAGCATGTACAACAAAGATAAATTCTTACCTTACATGAAATTGCTCCATAAAACAGATTCCACTGACAAAGCCATCCAACAACCTGGAGTTCTCTTATTCAAATATTACGGCCCTTTTATTATTTCATACTAACACGGATCTTTCTAGGACTTAATGCAGGTGGTGTGGCCCACCTGTGTGTTGTATAGTTCCAGATGGGAGAGCTTGAAGTCCTGGAACGCCTGGACGTGCGTGTTCCTGACCAGGAAGTGTCCGTGCTGCTCGGTCCGGCCCTCCTCCAGAGGCCAGTACTGACCACACTTGACCCGGCCGCGCTCCACCACGCTGAGACGCACAGAACAACATGCTGGTTGTGATCTCGTCATGGGGGCCCAGTCGAGGAAATGCTGTCACTTGGGCTACCACTTCTGACACTGAATTGACGCTGACTGTAAAAGGAGCCTCACCGGGTTGTCATCACGATGAGAAGTACCATCTGTTCCCACACCATGCGCCAGAAGTCACAAAATGTTTTTGGCAAAGGACCTGAGGGACAGACAAGAGAGGACATGGTGATGATTGCATGTGGGACTATAACATAGTAACCACAAACAATGGAGCTGTAGTTTTGGTTGCTCACCCTGAGTGGCGATGTAGGCGTTTCTCCTCTTGTATCCGTCCATGAAGCTGGCATTGATGTAATCGGATGTCTGCAAAACACAGCAGAAAAAAAAAGTCACCATAAGGCATCCAAGAATGGTATAATAGAGCTGGTGTTAGGAAGTGTAACATGTCGTGATTCTTTCTGTAAGAACAGTTGTTCCAACTAATAATTCCCTCCCAAAATACTCACTTAATTACGAGTGAACAGATCACAATGTGACTCAACAGAACCTCGGTAAGTTAGCTCCGGTTCTGCTCACAGATTTGTTTGTCTCTATGAAGCCTCATCAGAGATCAGCATCACTGATTACAGACCTAATGCTAAAGTCCTATTTATTAGACCAGACTTTACGGCTGTAGTCACATCTTAAAATTCTTGAGCTTATCAGATCCACTTAAGTTCCAATAACAACAATGTTGCGATTTGGTCTGAAGGACTTTTTTGCCAATATTACAACAACATTGTACTCGTTTTACAAAAATAAGACACACGTTGCCAAAAAAAACAAGCCTTTCCCGTTAACCACAGAAAACCCACTGAATATGATACTGTGGAGCATTCCACCTCCAAACACGCGTATCAGATACAGCAGATCAGGACAGGCGAAGACACCAGAGAACCGAGCCAAATGGCCAAACATGGACGTGTACCGCTGATCTCTTTTATCGCCGTTTTCCAAGTATAACGTTACATTCTCTAACTAGTAACCAGAACATTCTTTTTATACGAAGGTGGACCAGAGGCCTGATGTTGACAGCAACGTCAAACATCCCTAAGATCATTCATCATCAACCAAGTAAAAGATTGTGGAGAAGATGTTGTGAGCAAAATGAACCCAGAGACCAGTGACATCACAGAGGTGAAGATTGCCGGGCACTTAAATACCTCGTCCTCGTCATCACAGAGCTGGCAGAGCCGCACCCGTGACTGGTCGAGGCAGAGGACATCGCTGTACCGGTTCTTTATCTGATTGGACAGTTTTCTGTGGAGGGCGAAATTTGAGACACCATGGTGACACGAGACAAGAAACAGCTGATGTCTCCGCTTCGGTTCAAAGAGACAATCAAGCGCACAGAAGAAAATGGAAACTTTTTCCCCCTTACTTGGAGTAATCAAAGGGGCCGGCTGGCGGCTCCTTCCGGATCTCCTCGTACTCCTGGTAAATCCCCTTCTTCTTCTGTCTCTTCACGTGCTCCACCAGGTCGTGCACCGTCATGCCCCCCTGCTCTGGCACGTGAATGGACACTTCCACGCCATTGTCCTCGTCTTCGGGGCCCCACGACGAGGACAGGGGCGGCGACTGGGAGGGCGGCTGTTGGGCAGTGCGAGGCAACGACTTCTGGGGCAACGGTGGGACCCCTTCTTCCCCTTCCTCCTCCTCCTCGCCATCCTCCTCTTCCTCCTCCTCCTCACTCTGAGACCCGGCGGCGGAGCGCGCCACCTCCCCATCGACCATGTCCTGGGAGAGCGGCGTGTCGGGGGGCGTGTCAGACTGCGGCGGGGCTGGCCGGCCACGGCCATTCATGTTGACGTTAGGGCTCGAGCCGCCGCCGCCGGTCCCGCTCACCGCGGAGCCGTTCCAATGCTGATGGTTCCCCTGCGGCCCGTTGGCGGCAGACTGCGGGCTCGCTGGGTACTGAGTCCTGCCCTCAGAAACACCGCAGTGGTTGTGCAAGTTGGCGTTGCCGTCATCGTAGCAGTTTGAGTTAGCCACGGCTAACTCCGAACCGAGCTGCGTGGCGATGTGGGCGCGGGGGGGCGTGGCCCCCGCGTTGCTGCTCTCCAAGCTGTAAGAGCGCAGAAGGCTTCCCACGCAATCGCGCGCGTCGTGATCTCGCGCGTCGCCTGGAGCGTTGTCTGTGTGCGCGTTGACGCACGACTGGATCCACGCCACGTGGTTGTACTGGGACGTCCCGTCCAGGTGCTCGGGGAGGGAGGAGACGGGGATGTGAGTGGCCAACTCGTGAGCTTTCACTGTGCACACCTGGTCGACGGGGAGGAGAGAAGAGTTGAAATGACGACAACGCGGCGGAACTCACGGGGAAAACAAAACACAGACATACCCGCTCTCTCAGCTTCTCGCGCACAAACAGGCGGAGGACGGCGAAAGGGGCTCGGAACCATAGAGGCGACGACACAATGAAGACACATTTTAGACGAGCTGGAAACGCCCCCTAGGGAACATACAAGTGATGAAAAGGGCTCTTGATTTGAGACGCAGCGGTTTGACACCAGGAAACAGTAGGAAGGGCAACCTGAGAGCAACACAAGCACGCTCCCTCCATTACCTTCAGCAAATTGAGGATCTTGACGCAGAGCTCGTAGTCAAAGTTGCCATAGCTGGAGTTGGTCATGTCGTAGATAAATATGAGTCCGTCTTTTTGAGTTTGCGCACTGTTGAGCAAAGAAGGAACAGGAGTGTGCCGTAAGCAATGCAGATCATTTTGTAGCGTTACTTTGAGAGAAACGCTTGGAGTATGTTCACATAAAACGCACATTCAAGTGCAAAATGTGCATGAAGCTGTGTCAGCGCTGGAATACTGCGATCTCTGACTTGCTGACATTGTTGATTCACAAATGAAGGAAAAACAGATTGTAGCCATTTGTGGGCACCCAGGGCTCATCTTTGTTTATGATCCATAGACCTTTAAGGTATAAACCATAATGTTTATTGGGCGTTGATGAATGGAAGCATAGCCTGGAACCGATTGCACCAACCTCTTATTAGAAGACAAGCATTTTGATTGTTTTTGCCTGAAGTCTTGCATCCAGACACGACAGAACCAGGAATCCAGACGTTTTCTCTCATTCTTTTTCTTAAATCCTTTTTTGGGGGGGTAGACATTGCTGTAGCAAACCTGCCGACTTGTGGCATGTTCAATACACTGGTCTGTACTCTAGATGATGTTATGACGCTAAAGAGGACGATGTATGGTTGTCTTATGTATCTGACTTCCATGACATGCACAAAGCAGCAATAGTGGTTATGTCTGCCAGGGTTGATGAAACGCAGGTGTCTGGGGGGAGGTGAGCCAACTCTGACCCAAACAATCTAAGTTTGCACGATTGCACGAGACATTGGGCAATACTCGGTTGTATGTATGACGGATCAGGGCATCACCTCTCTATGGCTTTGTCCAGCTGATAGATGATGGCCTGCAGCACAGCTTTGTGGGAAGTGATGTCCGGCCGATGGAGGCGAGCTGTGAAGAGCGCTAGAGCGGCACCCTTCGCATCACGGCCGGGCTGCAGGGGACATGCAAACTATTTTTACTACATTTCCGTTTATAAAAAGACACAAAGGCTGGGATACACATGCAGACCCAACATACACATGACCCGTGCGTGCATCATTCTCTGTGCGTCCCGCAGGGTGGTTTCCAATTCCTTCCGCACTCACCAAGACTGTGAATTTGCCACTCAGCAGCTCGGAGCGCAAGGGCTCCTCGTCGGGGTTGATATTGATGATGCCCTCTTTGATTCTGGTGTTCTGATTTGGATGCATGACGACAGAGGCGGTCATTAGCAACTCAAAATAGAAGGTAAACAAACAGCAGCCGAAAATGATTGATTGCATTTTTCAACATTTCACACTAAACAAGCAAGCTGGTTTCCTGTTTTCACTGAGAGGTTATGCCACTACAGCGGAGAGAACTCGTCACTTCATTAACGGTCGCCAGTCAGAAACTTGAGAGTCGGGCGTTGACAGCAGTATTATTTAAACTGCAGAAAATTATAGGATTTATTGTATTTGTTTAAAAAAATGCAGAGTTTGTTATTAGTTCATACTACAAACAAGAACAGAAAAATGTCAGTTCTGAAAACTCAGATCTTTTAGCCATAAGAGAAACTGTTTCGTGGATAATGGGAATATTCATCGGTTTGGTCACAGGTCAAACAGCATTACCTTGTATGCTTGGAAGAGGCAGATGGCTCTGGAGACGTCAAACTTGCGGGCCATGAGAAACTTTACAGCTGTAGAGTGGGACACGAGCCCGGCGCTTTGAGGCTGCTCCCTGCTACGCACCTCACCCAGGAACTCCTCCACAGCCTTAGAAACAACACATTTTGTGTCAATGAGGAAAAAAACAAACAGAAGAGGAGAAACCGAGCTTAGTAGAGCAATAGCAACAATAAGAAAAGAACAGCGAGAAGATGGACGACGGACACAATAAAGCCAACACACAAGTCTTTCAGCGCCCTCAACTTTGTAGCTCTCTCCCTACAAAGTCACTCTAAATGATGCTGATGGAAGCAGCAGGCTGTGCTTGTGAACAATGCCGAGGGCACTCGAATGCCAGGAGACAACAGGCGGCCTGTTGTGACTACGTGAGAGTGCATCGGTCTGCCGCTCAGAGTATGACCGGGTACATCGGATTAACTCATCAGCTATGTACAAAACTTAAAGTTGACCGTTGCAAAACAAAGAAGATGCCTGAATAAGAATCCAGAAGCAGGAGTTTCCCTGTGAATTCTTTGCCGGATAGAAATAAGCACCCAAGTCCTTGCGCATCTTGTCACACGATACATTTTCTTAGATCAAGAGGATTTTCCTTGGATAAAATATATAGAACCTCAGCTCCTTTTGTTACCAGAACGTGTCGCTAACATTCATGTCTGGAATTGTCATCAAAACAAAAATGAGTCAACAAAAAAATCAAATGTATATATGTGGTTATTTATTTGTAAATCACAACACCTGGACTGAACACACATGTTAGAGAAAGGTAAACAGCTGTTTAAAACTGTATTTTTTTTTTTTAAGTACTGGCATGTTTTCCTTAAATGCAGGTTGCCATGACCCGTTTGTAAAGCTGCAGAAGTCTCTGCAGGAGTTGGGGTACCGTGGAAGGTTACCTTTAAATAACGACCCCACTACCACCAGTGCCTGAACATCAGCACCGGGACGGCGGCTCGCCTCAGCGGGGTTTATCCAAGGCAACAAGTCGCTGACTCCAGCAGGGTTCTAAAACGGCAGACTGGCAAAAGCTAACGAGAAACACGTGGGCATATCTGGTGATCGGGAAAGCTCTAAAAGTGTCCTGTAAATACGCGTAGAGATCAGTTAGCCTGCTGAAGATAGAATAAACCCCCTCGCTGTGCACCGAAGCTGTCATCGCAGCTATTGGGTGACGTTGGGTGTTTGCTATAAAAGCCCAAGCGGCCGGCCCCTTTTACTAGAAAGAGACGGCAACAACAATGTCAGGAACCGCAGGATCACTTCTCTGAATTCTCGACCGTAAATCTGATAACGTTGGACCCCTCCGAGCTAACGTTAGCTATTAGTTGGCTCATATCACACACGCCAGTTGTCCTTCTGAGCGGTGTCATGGCACGTAATGGAAACACACACTTTAAAATAATGACTGTTTGGTCATATATGAACGTCACGCAAGTAGGGGTTTTCACACGTAAAAGGGGGCTGTCGAGGAAACTCGCTGCAAGTCAACAATAGCCGTTAGCATTTGCTAGCAGCTAAGTTACATGTGGCAGCTGGGTGGCTGAAGATACGGTCTAAAGACACGACAAGCCACATGTATGAGGCAACGACGTATCGCTACGTGACATTACCGGTGACCCGCGCAAAGCTGGCTTATCATGGGAGCGAGTCTTCGTGATACACGGCTGGTTAATAAGTGAGCCGTTCGTACTGCTAGCAAACGCCTTCGAGCTAGCACACATGCTAACTGCTGTCAGTCACACAGGAGCCAGTCGGCTCGGGAGGGTGCTAACGGGCCAGCGCTTGTTTACAAGACCGTGTTGTTCCAGGGGACAAAACACATGGACAGGATTCCCGGTCACAGAAGAAACCGACGGTGGCACGTGTGCACACTGAACATGACGGGGAGATGAGGAAAACCATCCATAAAGAGACGCTTACCAGCTGCTCCTGAGTTGTCAGGGCTTCCGCCATCTTGAAGCCTCCGCAACGTCGCAGCAGGCGCGCCCCCCAGACGCTCGCTCACGCCCTACTCCCCGAGAAGCCCCGCCCACAAGGACTCACATCCGGGCACGCTGCACCGCGGAGAACAGAAATATGCATTCATCAATGGTGCCGCTGAAGTCGTAAACCTTTGCCTTCCCGTCCATTGATATGATACTATGACCGCTTGATAAACTGAATCTGAATAATATATCGACAGTAATAAATTCAACGAATCTTCATATTACAGTTCAAAGTGTGTATTGTATTTAAATACAAACCCTTCAAAAATGTGTTTTTCATCTGTTTGACCTTAATTGCTTCATTCTTACATTTGCACGTCACGTTAGCGCATATAATCTGTACTGTTGACAGCTCCAAACTATTTTACAAGGTGAAACTTTATCATGGACGGTTTGTAAAATATTTACCCATCTTAAAATTGATTATGGATGTCAACATTTCTATGCTCTTATTCATCCCATTAAGCACACGACGAGCATCGATCCACACGTCGGGCACTTTACAGGTATCGCGCACGTTGACAGTGGTCTCTGCAGCAGTGCGCTGGCGCTTCATGGGAACCTTCACATGCGAGCGTTTGTTTCGTCGGACTGTTTTTTTATGGCGCACCGCACTCCGGCGGACTTTTTGATTTTGCTGTGCGGCGCTGGGTCCGTCTGCCCTCCATCACGTCTGTGATGTTTGTACTTCGTGTCCTCACCGCGCCGCGCGTCTCCTCTGCTGCTCCCTCACCACAAACACACGCCGTTAGATTTCACTTAGCTTGTAAACTCGTGTCGAACTGATGTCATGTTAGTGAGCGTCCGCCTACTCCCACCTATGACGGAACCAGTAGATCTTCTTCAGCATGAGCACCTCAGGTCCTCCCTCGAAGAAGAAGAGCTACATGGGGCAGCACCAGGTCAAGAAGAAGCAGTGGTACGTTCGTCCCACGGCTCCACTTGATTACTAATGTTGACGGATTCAGAAGTGTCCTCCTGTTGCTTAGTGACAGCCTCCCGTCTGTGCAGCGTTTCTAAAGATGACGTCATCCAAAAACCCCACGTCGTATCCGGCAAATCGAACATGAGCAAAGACGGCCTCTCGGTGAGTGATGGAGTTTTCCCTCTTATAATCATCCCTGATTCTCTCCCACGTCCACCTGGATCGCTGATTCGACATGTATAAATCGCCACTTTCAAGGACGGAGGAGCGGTGTCTCCACCGGGAGAATCCACATCGGCTCTCGACAAAGAAATTCTGCAGGTGTCGGACGCCGTAGACCCGGTGAGGCCTGCGCGTCCGACCACGGCAAACGGGGGTGCGCGGAAAAAGCCGGCAGCGCCGCACCGCGGCACCCGGGAGGGGGGCCGGGGGCCTGTTGGCGACGGGGAGCGACCGGGAGGGCGAGCCGACTGCAAAGACCTGGCACAGAGGCTTCTCTTCGGCGAGGACTCTGAGGAGGCGGAGTACGCTCCGAGGGGCCCGGAGGACACCCGGCCCCCACCGGCTTCCTCCCGCATCAACGCAACGTCCCGTCAGGGCATAAAAAACGCTCCGCAAGCAGGCAGCTCCAGCAGGTGAGTGTTGACGTACACATTGTTGCGTCATTTGTTCTCCTATTTTCAATCGCCCGCTGCTGCTACTTTTCTTTCTTTGTGCGTCTCAGTGAGCAGAAGCTTCCGTCCAGGAGAAAAAGCTCTCCACCTAGCGGGTCAAAGGTGGAGGCCGATCCACCCCTGGATGTGTCCAGGGACTACATCTTGTTCAGCCCGGGCCGCCTCGCAGCCGCGGCGAAGAAGGCCAAGCTCCAGCCGTCATTCCAGAACCAGTCCGCTTCTGTGCTCGTGGTCCCCAGCGGTTTGGACCTGAGCACTCTCAGCGACACGCTGCCTCAGCAAGGTGAGGTCCATTCGTGAAAACCTTCTTCGAGGTCCTTCTTCTGTGTTTGTGTGTCGTTGACCTCCTTGACTCCTTGTCGCAGCTTGATTAACCCGCTAGAAAATAGCAGAATAGTTTGGAAATCTTTTTAAAAAAATGACAGAGGCGAGAAACACCACTTCATTTAAAATAGTTTCACAATATCACCACTAAACTGACAAAGCAAAAAACGTAAAAAATGGTGCAATATTTGAAAGAAGCTTCAAGGTTTTGGGGTCTGGGGGCAGTTATGTAGTCTTTAACATTACAATATATTGTAGTAGTAGCTATAATTCACTAAACATCTAACATTAGCTTGTATCACAAATGTAGTCCCTAAAACTGCATTCATTTTCCCACGTCAAATACGCTGAAAGTACATGTTGTAGGAGTTCAGACTCCTCCCACCACATTGACTTAACACCACGTGATTTCCACCACAGGCATCGCCTTCTGTGCTCCGGCGGGGCAAGCCGAAAAGCTGCTGCTCTGCAACTGGGGCTTACCAAAGGCTGTCCTGGCGTGCTACCAGAAACACGGCGTGACCCACATGTTCGAATGGCAGGCTCAGTGCCTCGCTGTCGGACAGGCGCTGCAGGGAGGCAACCTGGTGTACTCGGGTAAGGAGCACGCCGCCTCTCTGTGAAGGCGTCCGCCTGCACCCGCTGCTGTTAACGCGCCTTGTTTTTCAGCCCCCACGAGTGCGGGTAAAACTCTGGTGTCGGAGTTGCTGATGTTGAAGCGCGTGCTGGAGACGAAAAGAAAGGCTCTCTTCATACTGCCATTCGTCTCCGTGGCTAAAGAGAAGATGCATTACCTTCGGGTGAGGGAGAGAACCCCCGTGAACGCACGTTGCACTGGTTGCACTGTGTCCGTTGTCTGCGCACGTGTCTGCATGTCACCAATGTGCATCCGTGAACCCTGCAGAGCGTGTTTGAAGAGGCAGGAGTTCGCGTGGAGGGATACATGGGCGGCACCTCGGCTGCTGGAGGATTCGCAGCGCTGGATGTGGCCGTGTGCACGATCGAAAAGGCCAATTCTCTCGTTAACAGGCTCATTGAGGAGGACGACATGGCTCTGCTAGGTAACACACCGGGATAACAGGGGGCTTTCCTCATCACTGACACTAGGGTTCGACTCATTTTTGCACTTCTAGGTATGGTGGTGGTGGACGAGTTGCACATGGTCGGTGACTCTGGAAGAGGATACCTACTAGAACTGCTCTTAACCAAAATCCGCTACATAGCGCAGAAGCAGAACGCCACTGGGTTTGTGTCCCGATTGTCTTTTCCTACTCTCATTTTGTGTGTAAGAAAAGTCTTATTTGTGCACAACTACACCTCTCCGCAGGTCTCTCTCTGAGGGCGTGCAGATCGTGGGCATGAGCGCCACCTTGCCGAACCTCGCCCTCCTGGCCAGCTGGTTGGGTGCAGAGCTTTACCAGACGGACTACAGGCCCGTACCGCTGCATGAGCATCTCAAGGTGGGCCGCGACATCTACGACAAGAGCCTGGCCGCCGTCCGGCGGTTCACTCCGGCTCTCCGCGTTAAGGTAACCGAGGGAGCGGGGTCACATGGCGTCCAAGCGCGGTTGACCCTTTCAGGGCAAGTAATGCTATTGTGCGCGTGTGACTCTGGAAGGGCGACGACGACCACATAGTGAGCTTGTGCTACGAGACGGTGAGCGAGGGCCGCTCGGTGCTGCTGTTCTGCCCCTCAAAGAACTGGTGTGAGAAGCTGTCGGACAGCATCGCCAGAGAATTCTACAACCTCCGACACGCCGGTGGGTTTTAAACCGCGACCACCAAGTCCAGACCGTCGCGCTTCAGAAGGATTGTCAAAGGTCGTGGTCTCATTCCATTTCAGATCGTCAGGGCGAAGCAGAGCCGAAGCCGGTGGGTCTGGATCGGGAGGGACTCGTGGACGTCGTGGCCCAGTTGAGACGAACTCCAGCTGGTTTGGACCCGACCCTCCAGCGAACGGTGCCGTGGGGGGTGGCCTTCCACCACGCCGGTGAACACGCTCAAACTAACTGCGGCCAAATGTCCTTTTTCGTTATTTATTTTTTTTTGTTCCCGTGGTCGTGCGAATAAGATGAAGTTGGTCTCTGCAGGTTTGACGTTTGATGAACGCGACGTGTTGGAGGGAGCCTTTCGTCAGAGCACCATTAAAGTCCTGGCCGCGACCTCCACCCTCTCCTCGGGGGTCAATCTCCCGGCTCGCAGGGTCATCATCCGCAGCCCGACCTTCAATGGACACCTGTTGGACCCGCTCACGTACAAACAGATGGCAGGGCGGGCGGGGAGAAAAGGCGTGGACACCATAGGTACGGAGGGAAGAAGAAGGACGCACCTTTTCAAAACGTCTCTCCTCTGGGCCTCGCGTCATTTTGCCCGCCCTCTTCTCAGGCGAGAGTGTGCTGGTGTGCAAGGAGGCGGAGCGTCAGAAAGGTATCATCCTCCTCAAGGGCGTTCTTCAGCCAATCAGCAGCTGCCTGGTGAGAAGGGAGGGAGACGGAGTCACCACCAGCATGCTGCGAGCCATCTTAGAGGTGAGGCCCCTTCTCTTTAATGCTAGATGCCCCTCTGCACGGAGGCCTAAGTCAGATTAGTTTCCCTCCATCATGGCTTGATGACACCGTTTGAATCGTCCCGACGCGCAGATCATCGTCGGCGGGGTGGCCAGCACTCCACAGGATGTGCGCTCGTACGCGTTGTGCTCGCTGCTGGCTGCCAGCGTGAAAAGGAACGGCAAAGAAGCGGCGATGGAGGACACCAACAAAGGCGCTATAGAGGCCTGTGTCGAATGGCTGATGGAGAACGAATTTATCAGCGTCCAGAAGGACGGACAAGGTACGGCCACGGTGTCCTGACAACGTGATGACATATGATGAAATGATGCGCGTTCTTACTTAAAGTAAGGTACCCTGAGTGACATCAGCTGACAGGAAGTCAAACAGAGACCCAGGTAGCAAAACGGTTCCATTAAAACACGCTGAAACAACTTTTTCAGAGGTCATGTAAAGGTTTATTTAGACAGACAGTGTACAAAAAATAAAGATTTTTTGTGAATACTGATAATTAAACCTACAAGTATAAATCTGTGCACAATATATCTTTACTTCAGATCGGAACAGGTTTAAAAGGACGATGTTGGCATTTTCCTCATCCGCGCATCATATGATATTTCACAATAAAGCGAGGCTATAAGCTTGACCTCCTCTCCCCTCACAATCCCGATTGTATGTCCTCATGTCCTCGCACATGCAGCGGAGCGCTACCATCCGACCCAACTCGGTGCTGCCACCCTTTCCTCGTCCCTCTCGCCTCCCGAGGCTCTGGGAATATTTGCAGATCTCCAACGGGCCATGAAGGGCTTTGTGCTTGAAAATGACCTGCACATTCTCTATCTGGTACGCGCACCTTTGCGTCATGCATCCCCTCGCCCTGTACGTTCCCAGGAGTAACTAGAGAAACCAACGACGCCCCCTCCTCCAACGCACACTATTTCTAATTCTACGTGCAAATGCCCCTCAGATCACGCCCTTGCACGCAGAGTGGACCACCATAGACTGGTACCAGTTCTTCTGCCAGTGGGAGCAGCTGTCGTCGTCGATGAAGAGAGTAGCGGAGCTGGTGGGCGTCCAGGAAGGTTTCCTTGCGAGATCTGTCGGCGGGAAACTCGTCGCCAAGACGGAGAAGCAGCGGCGGCAGATGGCTGTTCACAAGCGGTAAAGCCCATGTTTGTGTCACGTACACTTGGTTGGTAAAATAAGCCAAGATATGAGTGCTGTAAACATGTCGCGACAACACATGGACATTTTCTTTCTTATTTACTATTAATTTGAAGTCACAGTTACACACTTGTGTGCGCTAATATACTAGTATAGAAAGAGGAGCACAATTAAGTGGACAATAAATACTTTGTGAAGCTTATAATGTTTTGGTGCAATACAATTAGGGAACATTATATTTCATATATACTTATTATTCATTAGTTTATGGATGGGATGTTTTCCTGATTGTATTGTGTCTTTATTGCTTCCTTTTTGCTCACTGAAGTGTCTCTGGATAAAAAGGTGACTCACAGTAGAGACCCTAACTACTCAATATCTACGACTAAATCCCATTTTCGCCTCCCAGCTTTTTCACGACCCTTGTGCTGCACGATCTGGTGAACGAGGTGCCTCTGGGAGCAGTGGCCTCGAAATACAACTGCAACCGCGGGCAGCTGCAGTCCCTCCAGCAGTCTGCTTCTACTTATGCAGGTACAAGTCGAGGACGCGTTACGCAGTGGAATATTCGGACCCTGACTTCAACATGAGACTTTCCATCAAAAAGGGAAGGCAGTAACTCGGGTATACAGCGTGCAGCTATATAAAACGCTTCTTTCATCAAGTTACTTTGGGAGGGTTCGGGAGGCGTGCATGTCATTCAGACTGAGAGGGCGTGTGCTTGTATGTGGCACGGCACAAGTTGGTCTTTGTGCGAGTAGTCATGCTAATGTCACGCTAATAACGGCGTTTATTATCAGTGCAAACGCAAGAATCCCAAAGGAAATTGGAAGCAAACAGCGACACGTTGGTGATTCTGAATCACTCTTACCGTGCCACCACCCCCTGCAGGTATGGTGATGGTGTTTTCCAAGCGCCTGGGCTGGCACAACATGGAGCTGCTGCTGTCCCAGTACCAGACCCGGCTGAGCTTCGGGGTCCAGAGGGAGCTGGTGGACCTCGTCAGGGTCTCCCTGCTAAACGCCACACGAGCCAGAGCGCTGTACGCGCAGGGCCTCTGCACGGTCGCTGAACTGGCCCGGGCTACAGCGGCCGATGTGGAGAAAGCCCTGAGGAACGCCGTCCCGTTCAAGAGGTAGCTTCACCATTTTGGATTATTAATGACATGTTGGTAAATGGGGGTTGGATGAAGTCATAACTAGAAACTAGCATGTTCCAATCACGTATATACACCTAAAACAGGGAATCCATTTAGGTTTTACTTCTAAATAATTATATATATATAATATATATGTATATAATATTTATAATATATATATATATATATATAATTATTTAAAAGTAAAACCTAAATGGATATTACATGGCTTAATATGTGTATATATATATATTATACACATATTAAGCCATGTAGTTAATATGTTTGATTTTTTTTTTTTAGCAAGAACTAATAATGATAATCAAATACAAAATATTAAAATGAGTTGTCATAGACATGAATCAAGGCCTTTTCCATTTGAATGTGTTTGGCGTGTACATTACTACATTACCCGGCCTCTCTTATTTTGAAAAAGGTCAAGGGCATAGACGCAAGTCCATCCACTTCTATTGAAACCAAACAATGGCTAAACTCTAGCATCCGCACACCGAGCCACATTCTCCCGCTGACGCACTTGTCTGCCCCGTCTCAGCTCGAAGCGCGCCGTGGACGAGAGCGAGGTTGAGGCGGCCGAGCGCCGGGGCCTCCGCTGCGTCTGGGTCACCGGCGGCCGGGCCCTGACGGAGCCGGAGGCCGCCTCCGAGATCGTCTCCGAGGCCAGGCTGCTCCTTCGGGAAGACCTGGCGCAGTTGGGAGTCGAGTGGGACCCGACGGCTGTCCCACCGGGGGCTCCTGCTGCGCGGGGCGGCCTGGACGCCCGGTCTGCAATGCGTCGCAGCTCACATGAAGCGCGGGGCGACAACGCAAAAGATGTCCAGGAAGGAGACGGGGTGGAGGAAAGGGAGGGTGGAGATACCGACGGACGCGGGGAGGCGAATAGATTTGAGAGAGCGATGTCCGGAAATAAAATGGAGAAAGCAGAAGGAGGCGGCCGAGGGAACTCTAGAGGGGTAGACGGGGCGGCGCCAGATATCAGACAAACGGTAAACGCAGTGCAAGGGGAGAGAAGCGGGGCAAATAAAACATCAGCGACGGCGGATGACTCGGAAGATGAAAAGAGAGTAGCGCACGACCGATCCGAGCGGTGTGAGGAATCGGCGCCGAAAGAAGGGGGCGTCCCGGTTGGACCAGAGACGTGTCCAGGGACCCGTCCTGGTCCTGAAAGGAGCCTGACGCAGGAGTTGGCCGAGATCGTTTCCAGCCCGCTGCTTCCGTCAGAGGCGCATCCTCAGCCCTCCTCCGCCCCAATGCCCGCCCCCCGCTTTAGAGCGCCGGTGTCCCGCGGGGAAGAACGCCACCGAGTTCCTACCTCGGAGCTCGCCGAGTCTCCCGCGCAGCCGGGACGACTGAAGCACTCGAAAGCCTTAAGGAAAGTCCTCCACTCCATACAAACTGACAAAGGCCCGCAGGATCCCGTCGAGCCCTCGGCGGTTCCCTCAGTCCAAAATCCGTCGCCTGGAGACGGTCGAGCTGCTCGAACGACCAGGGCAGATAGGCTAGACTCCCCGCGGGACGCCAGCCCGGCCCCCGTTCCGTTGTTCTCCCCCGAGGCAAAGCGCCGCAGGACGGACAGCAGGGAGGCGGATACGTTCTCGTCCCCTGAGCTGTACGCGGCGGATGAAGAAGAAGCCGAGGGGCCCGTTAGGAAGGGGGAGGAGAGTTTCGGCGACAGCTTGGAATTGGACACCCAGACGGAGAGACTCATCGTTCAGCGCCAAGATGGGACCATCGGCCATCCGTCAGCAGGATCGGAGGAGAACAGGGGGGAGGAAACGGCGGCGGCGGCGGCACACGAGGGAAGTAGTGCACGTCCAAGATTCAACATTTCCATCACAGACAGCCAGATGGAGCTCATCCTCGACAGCAGCCCCCCGGTGAGTGTTCAGAACCCTCCGTTCCTCTCCGGATGTAAAAAGGCAGCTTTCCTCTCATGAGTCCAAATGTTTCCTACAGCTCTCTGCGGGTCCTGGTGGGGATGACGGCGCTGAAGGTGGAGGCGATGACCAGAGCATCAACAGAAGCAGCAGCTTCCTGTTTGACAGCCTGCACGGGAGCTCCACGCCCTGTCTGAGCCCGCCGCCGACATCCGGCCAGTCGGACGAAGAAGAGGAGCCCGCCGGCCGGGAGGTCGGAGGCCCGCCTCCGTCGACCCAGGAGCGGAGGCGCAGTGAGCTTCTCGCCAACCAGGAGGCGGAAAGGCAGGAGGCCGTCCAGTGGGGCGAGTCCTCCTTCAACCTGTCGGAGTGGGGCGACTCGCTGCTGGTCGGCGAGCGCTTTCTGGAGAGACGGAGCCTGCTCAGGAGGTCCGAGGGAACCGAGGAAGGTCAGCGACCCGGCGGCGAGGACGTTCGGACCACGGAGCCGCCGTCGGAGTCACAACCCGAACCCACCACAACGACCACATCTCCTAATGAGTACGACGAGGACAAAACTAAACGTGGCGGGAGACAGGAAGTGGCGAATGAAAAGGGTGGAAATGTAGAGACGGAGGAAATCAACACTCTGCTCTCAGCTGATTTAAAACAAGTCCAGAATTCGACCGAAAGCTCTTTTTCTTGCAGCCATGGTTTGCAAGAGATCTTTGACCGCTGGCCCAGTATGTCCGACCAGCCTTTGCCAAACCCCACAGCGGCCTCGGGAGCCTGCGAAAACGCTGCAAATACGCCACGCGTTCCCGATCGACCTCCCTCCTTGACGCAGGGCGTCCGAGATGGGGCAAAGCGGGACGCGCGGGCCGCGGGGAGCGGTTCTCCAGAGGCGGAACCCGACCCCAAGAGCGCAGCGGAGAGACCGGGCTCTGCCGGAGATCTCATTCCCCCGACGCAGGAAACGCCGCCCGTCACCCCCCGAGTGAAACTCACCACCTCATCCGTCCGCTCGCCTCTCGTCGCTCAACCCATCGACCGGTCGACCTCCTCGACCCTGCGGCCGCGGAAACCGGCCATCGCAAAGCGTCCCGGGTCCCTCACAGGACACGGCGACCCTCCGTCGGAAGCCATCGCTCGCACAAAGCGGCCCGACTCCACGTCGGATCCCGACCGCCGGCGCCGCCCGCGCCACAGCTCGTCTCCCGCCTCCCCCCAGCCGAAGCCGCCTCCTCCTCCTGCTGCGGAGTCGCCCGAGGCGGCGGGGGCATCTGCTCTCCAGCAGCCCCAGGATGCGTCACTCACTCCCAGCTGCTCCGGGTCGTTTTCCATCGTGGACGTGGCGAGCGACCGGCGCCTCTTTGACGCTTTCGTTAAGGAGTGGAAGACAAAGGAGCGCTACTCCCTGGCTTTGGCCTGTGAGACGAGGGAGCACGGGCAGAAGCCGGAGGAGCAAATGGGGAAACCCAAGAGAGGTAATACACTTCTACACATGTGACGTGACACATTTTGAGCAAAGCCCGTGTTGCGTGTTGCATGTTGCATGTTGCCCGCTCGTCATCATGCACGTCTTTCCTGTCCAGCGTCAGCAGCTCAACCAAAGCTCCACAGCGGCGACGGCTTCCCGGTAAGAGGCCGCGACGGGCTGGTGTTGATCGGACTCGCCGTCTGCTGGGGAGCAAGAGACGCGTACTACGTCTCCCTGCAGCAAGAGCAGAGCAAAGGTACGAACACGCGGACACGCGTCCACATGGGCGCCGGCTCTCTTCAACAAGTGTCCTCCCCTCAGGGCTGAGCTCCAGTCTGGCCCCGCCCCCGCTGGACCACAACCTGACAGTAGGCGAGCGGCTGCGTCGGGCGAAGACCTGTCTGACGGCGCCGGCAGCCGCTCACGGGGCGAGCGTGGTCGTGGCGTATGACATCATCGAGGTGTACAAGTCGCTTGTGTTGAGCTGCGGCGTGAGCTTAGGGGGCAGCAGCGAGGATCCCAAGGTGAGTGTTTCGGAAACAAAACATGAATGTTGTCGCCAGGAGCCCTCGGTAAAATGTCAGATAGTGCCGTGACGATGCGCCGCATCCTCGCCGCAGGTGGCGTGCTGGCTGCTGGACCCCGGCAGCGAGGAGAGGACGCTACCCAACATGGTGACCGTCTACTGTCCCGCAGAGTTGCCTCTGCTGGACGGCCTTGGGAACGCACACGCGCACTGCCCCCGCGTCAGGGCGGCGACCGAGAGCGTGCTTGCGCTCTCTGTCATGAACCACCTCGCGGGCCTGCTGGAAAAGGACGGCATGCTAGGTACAGGAGCAGACACGGCGAAGGGGCGCTCATAGAAGGGTGCCGCGGCGATAATGGCGCTAAGACGGGCATGCGTGTGTGTGTCTCAGGTGTATTCAGAAGCGTGGAGATGCCCTCCCAGGTGTCTCTGGCGGTGTTGGAGTTGAACGGAATGGGCTTCAGCGTCCGGGAGTCGGAAAGGCAAAAACACGTGATGCAAGCCAAACTGGCGGCGCTGGAGTCCCAGGCGTACGACCTGGCCGGGCACAGCTTCTCCCTCACCAGCGTCGACGACGTGGCACAGGTACGGACGCGTCTCTGTATCCCAGCGCGGTCCTCTCGGATGAAACGGTCAAATGTAGGATTCTGGGACTCCCCTGTCCCCCTGCAGGTGTTGTTCTTCGATCTACACCTGCCTCCCAACGGGGACGTGGGCGGACCAAAGAGCAAGAAGACTCTGGGTTACACCAGGAGAGGAGTGGGGGGGCGGGTACGACTCGGCAAGCAGTTCAGCACCACCAAGGTAAAGTACACGAGTTCTATGAAATGGCTTTTGGGGATTCATCGTACTTCAGTGGAATCGCTATTTAATCACGCGTTGGGATATGGGACCACTGATGACATGGAACGTATGCTGAAACAGAAGCGTGATGTTTGGCAGGATGTTCTGGAGAAGCTCCGCCCCCTGCATCCACTGCCGGGCGTCATTCTGGAGTGGAGGCGGATCACCAACGCCTTGACCAAAGTGGTGTTCCCCCTGCAGAGGGAGAAGCGGTACCACACCGCACTGGCCATGGACAGAATACACCCTATTGCCCAGACGCACACAGCCACAGGTCTCACACACACACACACACACACGCCGGCTGATAATGTTCCATGAAGACACACTGACATCATTTAAATGAATGGAAGTGTGTTGAGAGCATGCGGTGCTCTTTCTGTTAATCAGGTAGAGTCAGCTTCACGGAGCCCAACGTGCAGAATGTCCCCAAAGACTTTGAGATTCACATGGCGACCGTGGTGGGGGAGAGCCCGCCCTCACAGGGCGGCTGTCACGTGACCTCCAGATCCGGGTAGGTCAACACAAGAGTTCAAAGAGGGGTTAAATCAGCAGCGAGGAACATAAGGGGCTTCTCGTAACTTACTTATTTGTGACCTTATTGGAGTCTTCCTCAAACCCATAGAACCATTGAACCATTTACTCCCACTCTGAGTTTTTCAGTCGCCTTCATAGTTGGTCAACCAGAGGGTTGCTTAGTTCTCATTTCCATGTCAGGTTCAGCTTTGGACGTCCTGACTGAACGCCGTCTCTGCTTTATATGTATGCATACTATATACATTTGGACATTCAGTGGGGCATTTATCCATCCAACCTCACGGTGATTCTTTACAGAAGGAAGAGACGTTCGGTGGTGCCCCGGGCTGCAGCTGGCTGCGCGATACAAGGCCCGGCCTTCTCCGTCAGCATGAGACACGCCTTCGTACCTTTTTCAGGTTGCTATGAACACACGCACACACATATATATTATTCCTTTTCTGTCTGTGAATGACTGCTCTACAAACCCTCCGGCGTGTGCCGCAGGCGGGATGATCTTGGCAGCGGACTATTCCCAGCTGGAGCTGCGAGTGTTGGCTCACCTCTCCAAGGATCAGCGTCTCCTGCAGGTCTGCAAATCGCGAAAAAGGAGACGTCGCGCGACGATTTCCAGCGGAACAGGTGGAACGAAATGACGGCGTGTGTGTGTGTGTCTCCGACAGGTGCTGAACGGGGGAGCCGACGTGTTCCGCTGCATCGCCGCGGAGTGGAAAAGCGTCGACCCGGAGTCTGTGCAGGACGACCTCAGGCAACAGGCGAAGCAGGTAGAGCTGCGCAGGAAAGGGGCGCGGACGTGGACACTCGCGCCAAAACGCTCACCGCCGCGTCTTTGTCTCGGCAGATCTGCTATGGCATTATCTACGGGATGGGCGCCAAGTCTTTGGGGGAGCAGATGGGCGTGGAGGAGGACGACGCCGCCTGCTACATAGAGAGCTTCAAGGCCCGATACAAAGGTACCTCCGGACCATCAGTGACACACTGTAGCCGCAGCAACGGGAGCACTGGGGGTTTAGTTTATTGCCCGAGGACACATGGACACTTGCGGCGCTGGGGATCAAAAAGCTGACCCCCCTGTCCCGCGTCCCGTCTTCTGTTTTCAGGGATCAACGCTTTTCTTCGAGAAACCGTGAAGAACTGCGCAAAGAGCGGCTACGTCCAAACCCTGATGGGCCGCAGGAGATACCTGCCGGGCATCACGGACGCCAACGCGCACGCCAAAGCGCACGTAAGCGCACCCGCTCACCGTAAAAAACAAAAAAAAACACATTGGCAGGCCGTGCACGTTTCCATTCGTTGCCGTCCTCTGCAGGCAGAGCGGCAGGCGGTGAACACCACGGTGCAGGGCTCGGCGGCGGACATCGTCAAACTCGCCACGGTGAACATCCAGAAGCGGCTGCGAGAGGCGTACCCCGCGGCGCCGCTCTCTCACCAGCACGCGCGGCCGGGTGAATCCCACTCGCCCGCCCGGCCCCCTGGTCGCCGCGGGGTCGGGGCGTCCCGGCTCAGAGGGGCCTACTTTGTCCTGCAGCTGCACGACGAGCTCATCTATGAAACCACAGAGGAAGACCTCATCCAGGTACCAACGTCACTCCGTAATACTGTCAGTGATGTCATCGATTTGTTATTTCTGGGCCGACAAAGTCGGCTTGTTCCATTTGTAGGAAGTCTCATTCACCGTTGAAAAGAAACAAAAGACCGGACTTGATCACCTGAATTTGTAATCAATTACGCAACAATTAAAGGGCCGGCGATGAGAGAAATTTTTTGCTTAAACATGGACAAGAACACGTGCACAGATCAGTCTTTGACTCCCTGGCAGGTGGCTCAGATAGTGAAGAGGGAGATGGAGTCGGCAGTGAAGCTGTATGTGAAGCTGAAGGCCAAAGTCAAGGCGGGACCCAGCTGGGGAAACCTGGAGGACCTGGATATATGAAAGATGATTGTTTAAAATGTGCTAAATGCAGGCAGATGTAAGACGGAAAGTGTTTCCCTTCTGTAATATATTACTACTGTATCATACTAAAATGGATATTTTTAACTGCTACATTACCAATGATGAAATACCAGATAAGCGCTCTCAATGAATTGAATGTATTTATTATATTCTGTAAAACGGACTAGTTTTTATTGCTGATGTACAATGATAATCAATGTAATCGTTTTTCCATTTTATTGGGTCGTCGGTCAGATGAACATACAACACTAGTTTTACACTGACAATCAGGCCAAACCAAAAGGCTTGTTAGCATGATGCAGAGTAAAAGCCTCTGGTTACGGGGAGGGAAATAAACTTGGAACTAAAGAGAAGGATTCACTTTTTTATTTTGTTGTTTCACAATAAACCTGTTTACCATGACTCCACAGAGCTCCACAAAGGCTCAGTTTGACACAAGAAAGAAAAAAAAAAAAAAGGCGTAAATAAATAAGTGCCATGGACACACCCACCCATAAACACAGCTTGTGTTTTAAATAAAGTGTGGTCCAGATGTGTCAACGGAAGTTAAGCCATTACTCCATCTATCCAAACGTGTTAACTGATGCTAATGTATGTAATTAAGTAGTCAAAGTGATGGACAGGAGTAGCAACTACAATTAGTGGTTGCTTCAAACCATGAACTTAAGTGCAAAGCACATCTGCCCTGTGATGTTGGCATAATAACCCCCCCCCCAGGAGAAACATGTGTTTATGGGGCGATCATTAACAGAGCAATGAACTGCAGTGGTCAGTCACTCTGGAGCTTTAGCAACTGTTGACAAATCGGCATCACAGTCTGGCTGGCGATCAGATCAAATCCCCCCCCCCCCCCCGTTGGGACCAGCATACTTAAACAAACAAGACTAACAGGGTTGTGCTTTTGTGAGATGACATGTAACAGTAAACATAGTTTTTAGTCATAGTCACAAACACAAAAGTTGGTAATCAATTAAGGCATTAACACAGCCACAGCTGTGCTTTCTGTCTGGAACCGGAGTAGAAAACAGAACAGGAGACATATGTACAAAAGTACAGGTAAGTGCTACTCAAGCAGCCTCTCGTTGGCTCAATCTGGGGCGAGAGAAGCTCTGAACTGGCCTCTTGTTGTTGCAGCAGGTGCAGAGATTGTGGGGTGTGGGGGGTGAGGGGGGGTCGCTGGTGTTACGGCCCCGGAGCTTTGGACCATGTAGAGAGCGCTGAAGGAAAGCTCGGCCCAGGGTATTGTGGTACAACAAATTTCCATGAAAGAAGGGAGGAGTAAGGACACAAGAGGCCGGGGGCCCGGGAGAGCCGTCAGGGGGTCTCTCCGTTGCGGCTGAAGAAGTACCTGACGGGGGGGCCCGCCAGGTCGTCGTCGCCGTCCGTCTCCGGGGCGAACGACACGGTGAGGTCCACGTAGCGGCGGTCCCCGGATGGCTTGATCAGCTTCTGCATTCTGAGGAGAGGCGAGGTTCAGAGGCGCGGTGAGGGGGGGGGGAGGCACAAAGAATGAAGGAGGAGGAAACACTTACGTTAGCTTGAGTCTCTTCGAGTGTCCCGGCATCACAGGCACGTAGAGCATTTTGACACCATGGACGACCATAGTCGGTTCGATTCCATACTTTTCCTGGAGAAAAAAAACATGGATCGATAAAAGATGAATGGCGAAAAAACATAAAAGACACCAAAGAAGCCTCATCGGACCTGGGAAAAGTGAACATCTTAAAAGAATTGAACGGCATCTCACCCTCACTGCATTGATGAAGTCAGAGAGGGTAAAGTCCTCGTGGCCAAAGACGGACCAACAGTCCCAGATGGAGAAGTAAATGTTGTCCCTGGGGAAGAGCCAAAATGATGAAAAGCCTCCAGGTGCTTGATCCTTTTCTGTGCCCATTCCCTTACCTGATGAGTGACTGTTTAACGGGCGCAGGTTCCGTGAGCACCACGACGGGGATGGCCAGGTTAAAGAAGCAGTTCTTGAACAACTCAAACTCGTAGCCTCCGACCACCTTGACCAACTCCAGGGCCACCTGAACGCATCCAAAGGAACTACGTCATGGATGGTGAACAACAGAGTTTGCTTTAAACATCTTTTCTCACGGACGTCCCAATACTTTAAGCCCGAATCCTCCAGCGTGTCCCAACCCCAAAGGCTCCTCTCGCTGCCGCGGAGCTCCTCCCCCGATCGATCGCTACGGGCGAGCCCAGGCTCGAGCAACGTTTGCCCGCCCCGCGTCGTCCGGTTTTAAAGAAACATACACACGTGAAAACTAAATGCTCTTAACCTCCACCTCCAGTGTTCGGCAGCTCAAACCACCAGAGGGAGGGAGGGGGGGAGGGGGCGGCGTTTTCTCACCAGTCCAGCCACGGCGGCCGTTGCCGTGGCGATGGCGGGGATGATCTTGCCGGCGATCCGCTTGGTCTTGAGCCGGTCGGCCGGCTCGATGGCGTACATCCTGGCTCGGAGGGCGGACGCCGCCGTGACAAAGTCCATGTGGCCGTTGAGGTCGTCGTCCTTCTCAAACTGCAGCGGGCTCACCTGCAGCCGCTCTGCGAGGGGGAAAGCGCGTCGTGGTTACCCGCAGTGTTTGTGACGGGGTCTCACGCGCAACAGGGTGAGGGGGGGAAAAAGAACGATACACAGCGGAAAACAGATCCGCCCGTTGAGTATCTGTTGTGCACCTGCTGTGACGTTGTCGGTGGCGATGGCGTGCTCCAGCTGCGCGATGGCCTCCCTCTCTTCCTCGCTGCTGAGAGGCAGCTTCACCGAATCGGGCTTCTTCGCCGTCTCGTCGGTCTCTATGCACTAAAGAGACGCGCCAATCAGACATTTTTCACACTAGGATAGAACCTCGAGGAGCAGTTCAGGAGGAAAAGCTCACCTTCTCTGAGGGCCTGTACTCGGGAATCTTGACATCGGAGAGAAGCCTGGTCACCTCCTCTTCTGTGACGTCCTGAATAGAGAAGAAGTCCACTCAGTAGGTGCGTGGCAGAGAGCGAGCGTACGAGCGTCCGTGCCCTAGGTGACCTACCTTTGGTGAGTACGGGATGTTGTAAATCCCAGCGAAGAGCCGGGCGGTGCTGACAATGAAGCTGAAGTGCCTGACGGGGAAAAGCAGGTCGGTCTGTTAAACTTACATCTGAAATGTACAATAAATGAAGTGCAGTGTAAGAGCGCTTACTCACAGGGAGTCTCGCAAGTCAAAATCAATAGGTGCTGGGGGTCTTTTCGGGGACTGCCAAAACAAACCTGAGGAAGAGAAGAATAATCCGCTATATTCTTTGCTCTTAAGATACAATACATATTGAAATCATTCGAGAACTTAAATACCTACTTCCATCTTTTAACCTCGTGTCTAGGGGGAAAGAGTGCAGCAGTTGTAGGGCCTACACACAAAAAGGTTATGATATCAGAGTTTGCACCAGCACCCGTGTACATGAGATGTGTTAAATCAGCCCCCCCCAAACGTATTTTGCCTCACGGACCGTTTTCATGTTAGGCAATATTTTGCGAACGGGTCTTGATGGTGTGGCGGGTAAACATCAAGAGGTTGGGGACCTTCATTGTTAAATAAATAAATGCTTTCAGGAGGAGACTTCTTACCTTTCGCTTGAAGTATTTTTCAAATTTCAGACGGCCGATCGCGATGCACTGATCCCACCGGCTGGGCCGTTTGCTGAGCAGCTTAATGACCTGGAATGACCCCTCCAGACTTTCCCCCATCTGCATCCTCTATGCACACACACACACACACACACACACCATCTTTAATACAGTCTGTCATATAAAGCATCCCATTGCTGGCCAGGGACCAACCCTGACGCCACACAAAGTCTTACCTGTAGCACCACCTCAACAGAGGGATGCGTCTGCCAGAACGAGTTGTACATGGAGGGCTTGTGTGCAAACAGGTTCTCGAACTAGACAAACCCAAAGTTAAAGACCAGATTTAGTACACAAGGCGGTCAATGAAAGAAGAAAAGGATGACTCGTTGGGTATTTGTTCTGGCTGACCTTGTCTCGGGCCCACTGAATGGTGTGCTCTATGACGGAAGGGAAGGACTTGAGAGTGCAGAATGGGATCTCCTCCTCCGGGGGGTCCCTCTGGTGAGCAAAGCCAATGATCACTGACTAAAGATCTGCGTCTGGGAGCGACAGCACGCCACGGGACGAAACAAAAACGCTCTCACGCAAACACACTCACATGGCTGTTATAGGACTCGGTCAAATTTGGCACGATGATTTCCGTGTGCCCTTTCGTTCCCATGGTGCCGGAGTCAAGAAGAGGCCTCTGATTGGATAAACAGCGGCTGCAAACACAACATCACTCGTTGGCCAAATCGGTAAACGAAACTCTTGAGACACCGTCAGTGAAGAATGAAACCAAAAGGAATTCACTTGAATCTCGTGCCTACCTGTCCACGTATCGGCGAGCCTCCACGCTGTCCAGCGCGGTGACCACCAGGTTCATGCGGGAGTAGAAGGCGTCGTTGTAGACGCTCTCGGTGGCGGGACACACCTTGTTGAGGTGAGCGTCCACCTGCAGGTCTGGGTTGATCTCAAGGGTGGCTTCTGCTGCCGTGGTGCTCTTCGGTTTCTGAGACCCGCGGGGGGGGGGGGGGACCGGAGACAGGAGACGGGGAGGGAAAAAAAAAGGCTGTGCGGTCAATCGAGGTTCTAATCAGTATATAATTAACATTTTATTAAAAAAGGTTTACCTGTATGTGACGTGGTCTGAAGAGAAACTGCCGATTGAGGTTGGACTTTTCTATGAGGTCGGGGTCCGTGATGCATACCTGAGAGATGCGGAGCACAAATACTCACGGAATATCCAAGGACGAGTAATAAAAGACATATACAAGAGGAGACACCCACCTCTCCTGAGCTGCTGGCTAATCCCACCCCGAGCAGGGCGAAGTTCTTCAGCATTTCACAGCCGATGGCCCCGCAGCCCACCTGGAGGAGGAGACGTGGCGGCGGCTCAGTCGGACAAGAAGCGTGAGAAATGATTCGACGCGGCGCAACCCTTACCATGAACACCCTGAGCTTATGCAGCGCCACACACATCGGTTCGCCGATGCAGGCGCGCAAGCCGTCGTAGCGGTCGCCCCTCGGCAAGAACTCCTCGGCAGCGACGGACTGCAGCGGCCGGACCACCTCGACGGCATCGAGATAGAACTAGACGCAGGGGATGGAATCGGCTTTCATTCACGACCACCTCAACACTAGTTAAGCGAATTGTTCTGCGGGGTTCGTGGAGCTGCAGGCGGTGAATCCACTCGGCGCAGCGCGACCCACCCATTGCTGCAGTGGGGCGAACTTGCCCGTGATGGCTTTGAGCACTTCCTGGCTGGCCAGACCTCCCACAGCCGCTGCTAACGGAGGGAGAGTTCCCCTCGCCGTTCTCGACAGACAGCGCACCAACTCGACGTTCACAGAAGCCTGCAAAGGCCAGACAGATATTAGGGCGTCTGTCAGTGTGTGTGTGTGTGTGTGTGTGTGCGCACATCGCTGCAGGTTGGACAGAATCAAAGCGTGAGCGGTAGAAAAGAAAAGTGTCTCACTTTGTTCCTGAGAGTTTGGTTCACTTCCTCGGTTAGCTTCAGTAAAACCTCAGCATCCTGTGAGCACCTGGTGGCAAGAAAAGTGAAACTAAATGCTGACAACTGAATGTGTCACATTGCAACAACTTCCCACGAGACCCTCTGGTACTATGAGGTGTGTGTGTGGGGGGGGTGTCAGGTTTACCCGGTGTTGGGGAGTCTGCTGTGCTGCTCCTGGAAGGCGTCCAGAGCCAACATGGCAGCGTGGATCTGTAGCGGGGCCTGATGGGTAGATTCATAACAGGGAGTGAGTGGTACAACCACACAGCACGGCTCGCTTAGTCAGGGGAAGAGAATAAGCACATCCTTTAAGACGCCTTAGAAGCCATGTGACTCTACTGGTCTGTACACGCAACCACACAGACACTTTTTTATTGTTTTGAGCTTAGCTGGAGCCCCGAGTGGAGCCCAAAGTCAGCAGCTACGGTATCAGGGGGACTCTCACCTCGGGTTTACTGAAGTCTGGTGTGAGGACGTGCGGATCGCACAACTGTCTCTCTAATGTCTCCTGAAATACACACAAAGATATGTTCATCTCAAATATATAAAAAAAAAATTTGATTCACCAATATTTCTGGCAAGAACTCAACTTACAAATCTGTATGTTTTGGGGGTTTTCACCAGAACAAAGAAACCTCCATGTTGATATGGTTGGAATTGGGATGTGTCTCCTATTTCAAAGCTGTGAGGGGAAAGGACTAGAAACACACACACACAGAATAAGAACTAATGTATTCAGAAAATATCTCCTTAAACCTCTTTGAATTGTTCAAAATGTGAGAAACTGATTAGACCAAATATGTTACAATCTGCAGCACATTCGTTCTTTTTTTATGTAAATATTAAACCTAGTTTAAATGTTACAAATTTACAAGCATCTACGTAGAAATGAAATGATACCTGCAATAGGCCGCGCGGTGCCGTTCACTTCCACCATGCCGTTGACCTCTCTGAAGACGACACTCTGACCCGTCTGAAGGCCGTGCGGTTGGTTGTCCATGCAGGTCACCACCCCGCGGTCGCCCTGAAGGGTCCACGTTGGAAAGAAGAGGATTAAATGTGTCTCCTGTCAGTTAGGGCAACCAAACGAGTGTCAGAAAGGAGGAACAAGGCTGGATGGACCCTGGTGGAGACGGAGTTTGGAATACCTGAGTTATACTTTGGATAAAAATCTCCTTGGGCTCCTCTCCTGTGGGATCCGACACCTCGAACTCCTCTCCAAAGTCACAAAAGACCCGCGCGCAGATGCCGTATGCGTCACAGCCAATGAACTGCAGAGGACACAACGTTAGAAAACGTTTGGCTCGCGTCGCACTCGTTTGTGCGTTTGCATTGCGCGGTGGACTTACTCTGATGGGCGGCTGATGGAAGTGGCAGAAGTCGTTCACTCTCTTCTGTAGGCTCAATCGGGCTTCTGTCAGAATCACACACTGCAGGAGAGAGAAGAGGGGATGACGGATGTGATGGAGGTCAAGTTGAAGGAGTGTTCCAACTTCTCCGCCTTGACTGTGGGAAACTATTTTTTAAAGGCTACTAATCCAAGCCGGTCGATCGCATCCGGAGTTCTCCGCGAACAAAACAAACCCCGGATTGTGAACGCGAGGCCTTGCCTGATACTTTCCGAGGAAGCCGAGATCGTTGTTGTCGCCCAGAGCCTCGGAGGACACGTCGACGTGGACGTACGGGTTCAACTCTGCGACCCGGGGGCACACAGCCTCGACCCTGGGGCGCCATGTGAGAGAAGAGCCACGTCACATTTCAGATCGTGAGCATCTACGTCTGAGGCGTAGAGCGACCGTCCAGCGCTGTGTTTTACCTCCGCTTCTGGGTCGACACGTCCTCATTGTGGATAAAGAAGTTGGAGCCCAGGTCCCAGGTTTCACAGCGCTTCGTGTCGTGAAGGGTGACCGCCTGCACACAGACGCACACCATGAGGCCGCAGTAACACCAACGCCACACACCCCACGCTGACGCATTGCATGCTGCATACCTTCACGCCAGCCAGGACGATATTCTTTGCTGTGGAAGCGGAATGACGTGGATTAGAGCCAAAGAACAATTGAGTGATGAAGATGGCGTGAACAGAAGACCTCACAGCACTGTGACATTTAGCCCGAGCTTACCGATCTCGATTCCCAGTCCTCCCATTCCACTGAGAAAGACTGAGGACTGGGCCATCTGGTGCATGGCACTGTCTCCCAGCACATATCGCTGGCGGCTGGACAAAGAGAGAAGAGGCAGGAAGAGGAATGATAAAAGGGATCAAGAAGGAGATGGACTCCTGTAATGTGACGTAATGAAGGACTGCGGTCATTGGACTTGCCTGTAAAGAGAGTCGTCGATCTCCATCGAGTCTGCAGCCATGCTGGGAGGGGAAGAGGGGCAGGGGGGTGGGGGTTCAACTGCCCGAGACACCGGCTCTACCTAAAGAATCACATGCAGAATAAAACGGTGTAAAACGTAACTACGGGCTGTCACCGGTAGTGAACTAAAAACCAACGCCCTGCCGAGGGTTAGCTTAAAGGCTAACGGCACTCACACACCCCGGCTCACTCTTGACACTACTACTGATAGTAACCTGGCAGCTGGCAGCCGCGCGCAAACGGCGACTGTCTGCCTCGAGACAACGCAGCGACGTCTTTCTACGGTCGAAGGTTGCAGCAGTTAAGTTGGCTACCGTAACCACCGCGGTGTGATTGATGAACCTGCCGGGGAGAGCTAGCGGCTACAGCTAGCTAGCGCCGAGTGCCTCTGCCGACTCTCGTCATGAACTCGTTAAAAGTGACGACACACACGTTAGACTACGGATAATTGCTCGGGGGTGAAAGAGGTTTTTTTTATGTATTATTGTTCTACCAATCAACATGAAAAGGCCATGTGAATCTTGTTAAAATGAGACAAATAACCATACGTAGCTACCTGTCAGTATGCGCGACGGGCTAGGGGAATGAATGGTTGTGACTGGTTAAAAACTCGGAGATCTTCCGGGTTATTACGATCACGTGACCACGGTCATCCAATAGGTTTACAGTATTTAGTGTTTGTATTCAGCTCTATTTATTTACCAAATCCAAACTGAAATCTTCTCTACTAATATTCTAATAAAATAATTATATATTAGTTATTTATCTTGTGTATATGAATCACTAAGAAAACTATTTTTACAAACTCACTCCAAGTATAAAAATACTGAAACTGGTACTGCAAAAATCTATGTTCAGCAGGCAAACTATTATGTATTGTTTTAAAGAATCATTTTATTTTTTTTTAAAGCTGCTGGATTAAAAACACTTTAAAAATATTTTAACCGTGTGAACAATTCCCTTGCACAAATATTTTAACGTTGACATTTTTCTTTTATTATTTTCTTAGTTGTGTGAATCTCAGCTCAAAATGAGAAAGTAAGGACAGAGTGCTGAACCGGTAACAGACAGAGAGACGAAGCAGAAAACACAAAACAGCCTTTGGGTCCTCCACTGTTTAAAGAAACAAAGGTCAACAGCCGAGTGAAACATTTACGCACTTGCTCCCATTCTGAGAGATGATTTAGGAGAAAAAAAAACATTCTGCTGCTGTTTTATTTATATGTGCAGTTTGTCTCTCTGTGTTTCAGTGTGTGAGAAAACGATTTTTTTGTGACTTTTTCAAGTCTATACGTATTTGGTTTAAAGCGAAATGTATCTAAAAAAAAGTATGTAATCCTGAAACTGGGCGAAGCTTGGACTCATTGAATTATTGTGTTTGCATTGTCTGTTACAGGCTGTCCCTCAACTCCAGAGACACCCTCCCTCTAATCATATTGGTCAGGGACACACACACACGCTGGAACCCCCCCTTCTCCCACACCCACCCTTGTACTGGAGCCAAAATCACACGCACGCACACAACAGGACTCCTGAACTCCAAAGTGCCACTGTCCCCTCTCGGACCCCTGACCAGGCCCATTCGCTCTCCCTCCTGGCAATGTGGTGCAGTCGTATGGCGCTGCGTCGGATCCAGCGGGTCGCTGCCGTTCCGCTGACCGGCCTCACAAGCGGCGCGCTGAGGAAGATGTCGACCCTGCAACGGGTGTATGTCACCCGACAGATCCCACCCGAGGGCCTGAGGATCCTCCGTGAGTCCGGACGGTGAGTGTCCCGTTAAGCCGCGATGAATCTGAGGTGGATCGTGTCATGTGGCTGACCGCGATACGCCTTTTGACTGGCCTGCTTCTGCAAAGTATTTACATTGCGTAAACTGCGTGTTTGCATTAAGGTTGGTCAGATAAGACCGGGAGCGTATTCCCCCACAGCAGAGCTCTCTCTGCACATCACAGGCCCCAGTATTTCTGTATAAACCTACAGCATGAGCTTGCAATGCTGCCCGTCTTAGTAGGATCTTTAACAGAAGCTTTAGCAGCCAATGCCATCGGTTCTGAAGGATGATGGTCGTGTTTCGGTTTGCTCAGGGTTACGGTTGACCTGTGGGACTCCGACGACGTCCCGGTGCCCCGGGAGGAGCTGCTGCAGCGGGTCAAAGGCGTCGACGGTCTGGTCTGTGTACTGACGGAGAAGATCGATGCAGAGCTGCTGGACGCTGCAGGTCAGGGGGAGGTCAGGGGAGGGGGGGGGGGCTTTAGAGGCAGTTAAGCAATGACGTGCTTATTTGTGGGTGAACTCCCGCAGGTCCAAACCTGAAGGTCGTCAGCACCATGTCGGTGGGATTCGACCATCTCTCTTTGCAGGAGCTGAAGAAGAGGTGATTCTCACCGCTCTGTTCTCTCCAGACACGTCGGAGCCGAAGGTGTCGACGTGTCTGATTGTGTTTGACTTTGCCCCAGACGGATCCGTGTGGGTTACACGCCGGACGTGCTGACCGATTCGGTGGCTGAGCTGACTGTGGCTCTGCTGCTCACCACCTCCAGGAGGCTCATAGAGGCCACGCACGAAGCCAAGACGTAACGTACCACACACACTCCGATCCAGATGTCCACCCGGACACTCCCGCTGGCTCCATGAGGGTTTAGTTCTGTCCCACGGTCCCACCGCAGAGTGCTCGAGTCTCTCCGGCAGGCATTTTGAGCTCTCTCTGAAGCCTCTCTGTAAGTCGGCGTTAGATGCAGACTTATTACCCACAAGGCATTGCAATGTGAGGTTAAACACGGGTAAACTAAGAGGACAACACATGTGTCCAGTCTGTCATATCGAAAGGTACACCGACACATTACCCTTTAAAGATAGAACAAATAACATGTGGAATCAGATAATGTTTATTATTTATTCTTCAAATCTTTAATTCTGGCATTTTGAAAAAAAACATTAAAAACATGATCTCACAGAGCCTGGAAGACCTCAGGGGTTCAAATTTATTTAATTCATTTTTGAATGTTGTCATGGTGATGCCCACTTAAGTCCCCTCCAGGGTTTAGGGTGTTTCCGGGGGACAGTGGGACCGGGCCTCTGATGTAAAGAGACATTTTATGGTGGAGGGTCAGAGGTCAAACCCCCACTCTCGCTCTCTAACCTCTCAGCGGCGGCTGGGGCACGTGGAGAACCCTGTGGCTGTGTGGACACGAGCTGGCCAACAGCACGGTGGGGATCCTGGGCCTGGGGAGGATCGGTGAGCGCCGCAACACCCGCTGACTCAACACGCGGTCCAACTGCCGCTCCCGGGGGAAAAAAACAACTAAAAACAGATACTTCTCACTTTGTTTTTACCCCCCCCCCCCCCGAAGGTGTGGCGATCGCCGAGCGCCTGGTTCCTTTCAAGGTGAAGAAGTTCATCTACGCGGACGTGGCCCCCCGGCCGGAGCTGGCCGCCCTCATCGGCGCAGAGTACGGTGAGGATGCGGAGAGATGCGTCTCATCCTCCGGACTGAAATACCTCAGATGATGCACACAAGTTGAGACACTGTGAATAACACGAAACACGACGTGGCGTCTCTCTGGGTCCAGTCTCCTTCGACCAGCTGGCGGAGCGCTCGGACTTCCTGGCGGTGTGCTGCGCCTTGACGCCGGAAACCAAGGAGATCTGCAACAAGAGCCTCTTCTCCAAGATGAAGGACACCTCCATCTTCATCAACACGAGCAGGTTCGCGGCCCGCCACGTGCGATGAAACCCTCCACTGGGAATGGGAGACACTTTGGTTGGCGTGGTAGCCGTCGGGTCTCTCACTCTGGTCTCTCTGTGGCGTTCAGGGGTGGCGTGGTGAACCAGGAGGACCTGTATGAGGCCCTGCTCACCGGCCAGATAGCGGGAGCCGGGTTGGACGTGACTGTTCCCGAGCCCCTGCCCACGGACCACCCACTCTTCACCCTGAAAAACTGTGGTGAGTGGACAGACTCATCGGACAGTTCACCTCAACACCTGCGTGTGCTCTCACTTATTTGTCCATCTGGATTGGTTTTGGTGAGAGTTGCAGAGCAGGAGCGCTTTCTTTACGACCCCTGGTCATGTTTTGCTAACGTCATTTCATTTTGGCTTCTCGCACCCAGAGAGGACCAATATGAAGTTTGGACTTGGGGGGGTTAAAAAGCTAACTGTATCATCACCCCCCCCCTCCCCCTCTCTCCTCCCACAGTGATCCTCCCACATATCGCCAGTGCCTCCTACACCACCCGGAACGCCATGTCCGCCCTGGCGGCAAACAACCTCCTGCTGGGCCTGAAGGGCGAGCCGATGGTCAAAGAGCTCCAGATGTGAAGAAGAAAAACAGCAGTTTGCTTGTCTGCCTCATCATTTATGTAGAAGATACAAATAACAACCATCTTTAACTTGTAAAACGATTGTCTTATTCTTGTGTGTGCATCATCTGGCGTTTCCCCCCAAAAACCGTCATCGGCAACAAAACTGCACTTCCTTGTTTTTATTCAGCGTACACAACAACTGAACATACTGTACAATCTTCGTAGCCTTCAACAGTGAAGAGACACACATTTATTCCTCTCGTGGCTATTATTTTAAGTATAGACAAAAACAACACAATACTTCAGATTTGGCATATTAACAGAAGCCCGGCTTTTCAAGCGTCAGGGCGTAAGGCATTGACTTTTATAATAATTGTTTTAATGCATTTCAACATTTTGGCATATTCATAAATGGGGGAAACAGTAGAGTCAGTTTTCACATTAACATCTTTTAAAAGACAGCATCATAATTACACTTGACCACTGATTCCCCGCCGTCGGAACCGCGTGGCTCACGTCTGCAGGGAGAGACACCCGACGGAGCGCCCGGGTCACCCGCCAACGGGTTCGTCAAATCAAATGTCCTCTGTTAACAGGACTGTTAAAAAAGGGACAAGAGAAGGTGCGGACCGGGAGGCGCCGGCCGCTTGTTTCTCATCGATGCAGCAAACGCTCAAGTACACAAAAAGGAAAACGTGTAGGGTTTTTAAATTTTTTTTTTTTACCATTTCGGTTCACTTAAACAACGCATGTGTTATTTTATTTTTTACTTACTCCAATGGATTTGAATGGATCTGCAGATACACATTGACATTAAAATGACACACTATAAAAATAAACAGCTACAGCTCACAATTTCGAAGAGACGATGTAAAGTTGTGTTTCAGAACCCGCTAACAAAAGCGCTACGACCGTTAGCTTGGAAACCCCATGAGGGGCAGTGAGAGAATAACACAACGTATTCACAGTCCAGTAAACTAAGGAGAACTATTGGTCCAAGTGCTTTCTGTGAGATAAATATGATATCAAGTACAGTAGCAAAAAAAGTTTAGTTCTTCAGGAGTTGTGACAAAAGTGCAATATTTACATTTTCCAAAGCCCTTTTTGAGCCAATCCTTTCCTTTAGATGACTGACTCTCTGCACTACTTCCTTTCCTTTTTAATAAACACACAAATGCATCAGTCAGTCACTAATGAATAAGGAGGAATAATGCCATAATGAAGACACAAATTAAGGTGCATGTTACAGCGTATTTATGTCGTTATTTGAATTAAGCCGATACAACCCAATATATGATTTCCTCAAATAGAAACCGAAAGGCTCTGAGAACGCAGACATTTCATCGCTTGGGTAATTTACTTTGTTTGGCTGGAAGGATGAACTGGAGTCTTCTTAACCTCGATCCACCTTCTGTTCACAGTACAGAGAGCACACAGCCGACAACAGTTTTCAACACTCACAGGTGTCACAATCCGTCGGGTCGACTGCACAGGAGCACCGTCTCATGCTACATGTTTCACTAATGTGCATTAGTATTAGTGGGTTAAATCTGCTTCAATAGGCTCAACACAAACTACACAAGCCGGCGGTGTAGTTTGTAACAAAAAGGTCCAGGACTAGTCTGGTCTAACTGTGTATATCTATGGTTTTTCTGTGATGAATCCATAGCAACAAAGTCGGCACTGTTGCTCCCTGCCGTCCCTCAGCCGCCCCGACGATGTGTGTGTGCCTCGTGAAAAACAATCCCATTGATCGCGCCCAACTCGGCTCTGCCGTCGGGGCGCAACAGCTGATCACATCCGCTGGATGGAGTACTTTTGATTGCAGCCCATCGCTGATCCCGCTCGGGTTGCGGCGGCCTCACAGCAGGGCGTTGGACATGTTGCCGTTCTGCCAGCGCAGGCAGGTGGTCTTGCAGTGCTTGTACAAGTGGGACGACTGGCTGAAGCGCTTGCCGCACTTGAGGCAGGCGTAGGGTTTCTCCCCCGTGTGCACGCGGATGTGTTTCTTGCAGTCGGTCAGCGTGAGGAAGGTCTTGCAGCAGATTTTGCAGGCGTATTTGCGAGCGCCCTCCACCACCAGGACGTTGTGCTCCGACAGCGCCTTCTTGCACTTGGACAGGACGTCGGCCGAGGCGCGGGTCAGATGCGGGGGGAGTGAGGTGGGGCTCGCCAGGCTCGAGGAGGAGGAGGAGGAGGAGGAGGCGGCGTCTTGGAGGAGGACGGCGCCACTTTCGTCCCCCCCCGCGCCGGCTACCGCTTTAGGGGCGATGCGTCTGTAACCCGGGTAACCCAGGGCGGCGGCACTCGCTTCCCGGGCGGATCGCCCCAGGGAGTGGAGTCCCAGACCGGAGTGTTGGAAGTCCACGCCGAAAGGATCTCCCCCGGCGCGCCCCCCACAGCCGCTTCCCCCGCCCCCTCTGGGGTTCCCCAACCCATCGTGCAGGGGCAGCAGGAACAAAGACTCGGCTTGTAGGTTGTCTCCGAAACCGTTGAAACTCTCGCCGCTGAGTGGACCCGGCTTCAGGTGAGAGGACGAGGCCGAACCGGGCGGCCTGGCGGCGTCCTGATGGAGCAGGAAGTGGTGCGCCACCGAGTCGCCCGTTGTCGTGTTGGGGAGCTCGTCTTCTCCGGCATCCAGCCCCGCACCGCCGCTCCCAAAATCCTTGGTTGCGAGGCTGGAGATACTGAAAGCGGGTTTGCTCCCCAGCTCGCCGTTACACCCAAAGCCTCCTCCTCCGACTCCACCCGCCATGACGCTCTTGATGAGCAGCTGGGAACCGGGCTCGGCGGTAAAGCTGCGGTCGCTGCTCTGCGGGCTCAGGTCCGCCTTCTCCTCCTCCTCCTCTTCCTCCCGGCCCTCGGGCTCGGCCTGCGATGTCACGTCGCCGATTTCATCCGGTAGCTCCGGCGAGCTCAGCGGCTCTTGTTTCACCACCACCTACGAGAAGGAGGAGGAGTTTGGTCTTAAAAAAACGTTGAAAACATTTTCAGTATTAGTGAAAATAGGCAACATGGAATCAAGCCGCATCTATACCTTCTGTTCCTGATCTTCTGCCTCCTCCTCTCCTTTGATCTTCACCCCCGCTCTGTTGACGTGGAGGTCCTGCTCCCCCATGTCCTCCTCCTTCCTAACCCCCCCCTGCATCCCCCCTAACTCCTCCGCCCCACATTGTCCGCTGTCCGACTGGCTGGGCATCTGAGGATCGTCTTGGGACGCCGCTACCAGGCCGCCGATCGCGGCGCCCAACTTGGATCCATCGGCGACCTTGCCGGAGTCCGGGGACAGCAGCGCTTCCTCCCCTCGCTCCGCGCCCGCCCTCTCGCCTCCCAGCTGCCCCAGGTCTGGGCCGGCGGGCCGTTGCCTCTGCCTGGGCCTTTCTTCCGACAGGCCCAGGCCCAGAGAGGGCTTGCGTTTCTGGAGGCGTCGGATCGGGAAGGAGGCTCTTTGTTCCCCTGCCCTACCGCCGGCCCCTTCCTCCTCCATCCCCCCCAGGGCGGAGCTCACCAAGCTCAGCCCCAGCTGCTGCAGCAGAAAGGAGCGCTGGATCTTGGACGCGGCGGCGTTCGCCGCGGGGTCGCCGTTGGCTGCGAGGGCGGCGCTCCCCGCTGTGTCCGAGACCTGCTGCTGCTGCTGCTGCTGCTGCTGCTTGTGCCTCTGCTGCTCCTGCTGCAGCGGGTGGTGGTGGTGGTGGTGGAGGAGGAGGGGTCGGTCGGAAGATGGGGACATGGGCAGGGTGCGCGTGGTCAGGTAGTGTTTGCAGGCCTTGACTACATTGTTGAGGTGCAGATGCGAGGCCGCGAGGAGGATGTCCATCACGTTGCTCTCCCCCAGCATCAGCGTGGAGGTGTACATCATGTCCACCAAGGCGGCGAAAGCTTCAGCCGTCACCACCTGCAAGCACACAGGGAGTTCAGTCTCACTCTCTCTTTCTTATGTCTGTCTGTCTCTCTCATGTCCCGTCTCACACCGATTTTCAGACAGACGGCCTTTTTCCTCTCTCACCACGGTTCACCTCACCATGGACATAAAATAGTATCCGGCCGCAACTACCACTTGTACTATACATTAGTCATTACTGCTACTACTAGTAACTACTGCCCTCTTTCACACGGGTACACGGATAGGACCCAAACCTCGCTGTCCAGCTGGATCATGTTCATGCTGGAGTCTCCCTCTGCGACGGTGAACAGGGCGCGGAAGTGGGTGCTGCAGGCGGCCAGCACCGAGCGGTGCGCCTTGAAGCGCCTGCTGCCCACCACGATGACGCAGTCGCACAGCTGCCCGTGGACACGCTGGTAGTTGAGCTGCTGGAAGATCAGCTCAAAGTGTCCCGGGAAATCCATGGCCCTGAATGACACAACGAAAGGGGGGGGGCAGCTGGAGCCATTAGTGAATCCACTTCACTTTGACCAACAGTAGGTTAGATCACATCTGATGCTTCTATCCTCTCACATTTGAGGTTTTATTACAGGGAAATGAATATGTTAATACGTTTTGATGCAGCTTGAAGACATTTGAGATCTGGGGCCCTGTGATGAGTTTTTTCATAAATATATATAAATAATATTCCCTAATATATCCTATATTTCAGGAACTATATGATCAATCCATTATTTGGGTATTTACCAAATCAGATCAACGTATTATGAAATGATGTGTAAAGATGACGGTGCGACAAATGTTATGTGAATGTAGGTTGGATGAGATGAGTTTTCACACAAGAAGATATTGTATGTACCAGTTTTGTTTGGGAAGGTGTTGAAAATATTCTTTGGACAAAGAGACAAAATAATCGCTGTTTAGATCATTTATGATGCTAATTCAAAAAGGTGCACTACAGAGAATGCAACGTTACTACTACAGCATTGTTATCTATTTGTTGTGTTACAACAGCCACGGCTGAATTGTGTCATCACTTTTTCATCCTTGAATTAATCTTGGGACATTGCAAAAATTCAAGTGCGGTGTTGTAATTAACGCGCACAGAGAGCTGTGTTTTTATAACACGTTCCATGAACTGAGCAGCCCTTCGGCTCGGGGCGAACGTGACAAACGCAAAATTACCGACACGGAGCGGCTGCTGACGCGTAGCCGCGCCGTGGAACGCTACGTGTTAGCTTAGCACAGATAGGCTAACATACAACACGCTAGCTGCTTAGCAGAGCGTTATGTCGTTGTGCACGGTGATAAGACAAGCCCGTTAATAGCGTTACCTGCAATCCCCCGATGCGCGTGTAAGAAGACGCAGGAGCGAGAGGCCCTGAACCAGAAGCCAACAGGCTAAAGTTAGCCGGCCGTAGACCAGCAAATGCCTGCTAGCTACAACACAAGCGGAGCGTTAGCATCGCGTCACCTGGCGGGGCCTCTCGTCTGCGTCCAGGGATGCCCCGTTAACATGTCTGTCTCTTCAGATGAGGGGGGGTCGAAAGCTGCAAGGGATGTGCTCACGGTAACCGGGTCGTCTCGAGCGGCTGGAACCCTGAGCTGGACCCGTGCCGCCGGTGCCACCGGGTCACCGGGGCAGATGGAAGCACAGTTAACGAGACAGAGACAGATACTGACTGTCAATCACTGGCCGGGTCCGACATGCTTGTTATTGTTTTGTGGTGTTGTTGTGTCACACACAGAGGGGGGGGCTGTGCTGCAGTTACAGGTTTCCCCACAAGGTGGCGCTGCTCGATCCTAAACGCCTGTGTGCTCATACATGACAGAGACAAGTCATATGGACCGGAAGTACAGTTCCGGGGCGCATTTATTATGCCTCTCAGTGGCTCAACGACGGGAAGCCGAAAGCAACATTCAACGCCTCCATTTTTAAACAATATACATATTTTTAAAGCGGCTTTGTGCAACGTCTTTAACCAAAACACCGCTGCTCTGCGGTGCAGCCCGATGCAAATACCTAAGAGCGAAGCGGAAATACGAACGAGCGAAGCCTCTTGAGGCCCAACGCGCAACAACAACTATGGCCGCCTCCTGCTCGCTGGTGTGCTGCGGAGAGGAGAACGAGTCAGACAAAGCTGTTATCGGTGACTGCTTCTCCCGTGTTGTTGGTCGAGTGTATTCTGTAGAAGTGTGAACTTACTGAAACTACCGGCTGGTACTTAAATCGGTCTCTATGTTTAAGGCACCGGTTTGTAGGTGCACACATGCGTGCTAGCAGCGGGGCTAATGCTAACCCAACGTTAGCGCGCTGGTTAACGTTAGCTAGTCTCGTGCTGACCAGAGTGGAGTTTTTATTTTAGTTTTTGTGATTATAACAATCAAATTCAAAGGATAGTTGGACACGTGAACTTTTTTTAACGTGCATTTGTTAAACATTATATTAACTTGATATGTGTTTATGGTGGCGTGACATCCCGGTTTCTCCTCCTCACAGTCCGCTTTTCCAACGGCAGCGTCACATCAGGAGGCAGACTGGATGTCGCGATGTACAAGAACCAAGACGAAAGAAACCCGAGGAAAAAGACCAGGCGGATAGTGGTGAGAAACGCAGACAACTCTCATCCTCGGCCCCGTGTAGTTGCGTTGTGACGTAGACACACACACACACCGCTCGGTATAGACTGTGCATCTCCACAAGGCCCGAGGTCACGTGTCCCATCTATGTCCAGGCTGCTGAAGCAGACAAGCTGTGCTATGTTGGAACAAACTTCGGAGAGGGATCCATGAAATGCAACAACGTTTGCAAGTAAGCAAACATCTTTTTTATATATATCTATATATTTTTGCAGCCATTGCGCAAGTTACCAGGGGAGTAAAATGCCTGCTGTTTGGTTGTTTGTGCAGATATTATGTGGGAGTGCTGAACAGGGCGACCATGCAAATGGAGGTGCATGAGGCTCAGCTCTACAACTTGCAACCCGTCATACCAGGAGAAGCAACAGAGGAACTCAAAGCCCTCCAGGACACTACCGTGACCTACAGAGACAAGGTGCTGTGACGTGTCCAGCTTTTTCTTCCAATCAGACTGAGGCTTTGTATGAGAATGAACTCTGTTTTAACGTCTCAACCTTCTGCGTTTTTCTGTCAAAGGTCGATTCCTTGATCGAGGCGTTCGGCACCAACAAACAGAAGAAAGCTCTGAGCTCCCGCAGGCTGAACCAGGTGGGCGGTGATACCCTGCATCAAGCCGTGGCCCAAGCCGCCCACACTGTGATCAACGACAAGGGTCTGGAAGGTAAGTGCAGTCGAGGAATTGGAAGTTGGTAGTCTCAAACTCAGCCACCAGTCATCTGAGGGCCTGCCATGTTGTTCTTCTCAGATGTTCACCCCCCTCTTTTCTCCACCCTCAGCTCTCCAACAAGAAGTTGCTGACAATGAGGTCCAGGGAGAGATGGCTGTCCACCTGCCCCCCTGCAACCCAGCTGCTGACAATCCTGAAAACGTCTACTTATTTGACGACAGTATCCTTTATTTTTCTGTGTGTGTGTGTGTGTGTATACGCAAGAGACCTGCAGGTGGGCGAGAAGGATGACACCGTCTGAGCAAAAGCTCCTTAACTTGTGTCTGTAGTCCTGAGTCCGATGGCGTTCGAGGCTCTGGATGAGGCTGGCTCCAAGATGGCATCCCTCACCCGGGAGGAGATTCAGAAGATGAGGGACAGCGGAGGGTAGGGGCGGGGGAAAGGGCTCACGCTCGCAGAGAGGTTCCATTCGTTTCCCCGCGTCGCCGTTAAGTATGTAGCTTTGTCGTTTCAGGTCCCTGTGCGTGGCGAAGCACCTGGAGAACCTGCCGAGCCTCGGCGAAGCCAGAAAGCGAGCATCGCGCTGCGCCTTTTACCTCTCCATGCTCCTCAAGCTGGCCCGGCAGAAGAACGTCTACCACAAGTGTGAGTTGTGTTGGATGTTGGTCCCTTTTGCTGTGTTCTCTGGAGCGGCGCGCGGGCTAACTGCCGTTTCTGTTCACGCCAACAGTCGGGCTGGAGGAGGGCTGCCCTCGCAGCGTTCAGAGCAAGCTGCTCCAAACGTTCACCGTGGAGACTTTCAACAACGGCAGGTAGGACGCAACTCCCCGTAAACGCGTTTAAAAAGTCTCTTACTGAATGTTTGAATATTGTCAACAGAGGCTGTGATTCTTTGTGCCCCGAGCAGCAATCTGCATTCATGTCAGAACACGGGGTCATACACAGCCTTTTTTTCTCTCAATTTTGCTGCATTTTCCCTCCCTTTTCTTCAGGGTCCAGAACATCGTGTCGTCATCAATGCGGGCCAAACTGGCGGCGTACTCTCTGGCGCTGCTGCTGCATATGAATTGCATGGTTGGCGACCTCACGTTATTGCACCGTGACCTCGGAATCACTGAGGCCAGGTATTAACAAATCACACTGTTATAGTCCCCATTTTGAAACGGCTCATGTAAACACCAAATCACGTATTAAGACACGGGGGGGGGGAGATCTGGTGTTGGGAGCATTCTTTAAATATGAATACAGCGCATTAAGACTATGTATATCATGTTTTTCCTCCCAGTTTGAGGTATGCAGCCTCTCTGCTGCTAACTATGTTGTCCAAAACTAACTACCAACAAGTTTACATCAACTGCATGTCTGAATCGAGGCCATAACTGAATGTAATTGCAGCATATCGGAGGATGTTGCACGAGTGCATTAGATGGAATAATTCAGATTGTTTAAATAACTGGAAGCTTGTACACGTCTTGTACCAACGGTCAGCACAGCACGTTAAACCCAGTGGATGCAAAGCGCATCCAAGAACTCTGCCTCCTGTAACTGATGGCTCTGTGTCCTACAGGATGATCGAGATTGCGAAGTCGATGGGACTGACTCTAATCCGACCGGCCCGGGGGAAAGCCAACACGGGCGAGCTCAGAGACACCAACCGCTACGCCTCTCTGGTTCTACCTCTGGTCAAGTACGAGGCGTTTATGGAGCAGCGGAAACGCAAGAAAATGCACTGAAAGTCAAACTGAGAACTCAGTCAAGAGGACTTTAAGAACTGGAAATACCACAAACAAAGAACTGTTTAATGCATTTTGTAGACAAATAAAGGACCTGGTGATGTTTGAGTTGTACATGATATTCCTACTTGTTACTGTGCAAGACACAAAGTAAGAATGGGTTGTGAGCACATTGTAGATGTGAAAACATGGAGGCACATTTGAAGAAAGCTCATTGCACACAGAATGTCATTTAGTCTCTAACAGGCTGTCAGCAGATCAGAGTCACGGAGACTCGCTCCGTGCCAGAAGCAGAAGCATGGACTTCATGAATTCACCTCTCTAGCTACAATGATTGAATAAAAAGAAATCAAGGCACACTTATGTCTCGGAGTGGAAGGAACAGGCATGTCTGAAGCCCAGGACATGAAAGAAGCTTCAGGAGTGCGAACAGTGAAGATGTTCGCGGCGTGTTGCACTGCTCATCTTGTTGCGTGCACTGGCCGCATGAAATTACAAAAGAGTGTACTTTAAAATCTACAGAGACGGTGCATTTAGTGGTTAAACTTCAATCCTCCAACAAAAAGGACAATGTTCTGCAAGGTCATCCCCGAGTGGGAAGGTGGGGACACGCACGTCATTCATATTGCGTTCACAGGATTGAGCAGAACATGCTGCCGCCGTGGCAAACGCTTTCCACAGTGGCACTGATCCTGGTCGTCACGGAGATGCCGAGTCTGGAGGGATACCGGGAAAGGGGAAGGCCAGATGGGGAGCTGGCCAGCGGGCGAGGTGGAGGGTTTTCCAAAACCCAGGGAGGAGCCGATTTACAGCTACGAAATGCAAGGAAACGACAAAAGCCAAATAAGCAAATATATGCAGAACATGGACAGATCATCTTTTAAAATGAAATGGTGTGAAGGAGGCAGCTGCAAGTCTTTTGTAAATGCATTTAAAGAATTATTTAGGAGGACCATTGTGTCGCATTTAGGTTGTGATGGGAGCAAAATAAAATCTCACCATAGCATTTTCTTTTTTCTAAAATCATGTAAAAGTTCAGTTGTCAGTCAAACCCTGAACTTTTTCAAGGACCTCACAACCTAATGTTTATTATACTCTTATCTACTGTATACATTTATGATTTAACAATTTGACAAACGCGTGACTACCGCAGATATATTTTGGAAAACGACCCGATCCGAGTGAACCAAAGCTTTGGCGCTCAGGACCTGATCCTCATCACTTTGATGAAAAAGGTGCTGCGTGCGTGTGGACGGTCAGCAAAGACACGGAGGGCCTGAATCTGCGGCTCTCTGTCGGTTGCCTAGTTACCCGTTATTATGCCGTAGCACGCTGTTGTTGCGCAACACGCAGCTCTCGTTGCTGGGATCCAAATTCAGCAGCGCCTTTCTGTTCCCCGGGTGGCCCTGGAATAAGAGATTGTCGTGGACGACGCCTTTCACCGGGCCGAACACGGCAACGCCACAGCCGTGTGCTGGTTGGACACGGTTGCGCAACACCTAGTAGGAAGAATGGGCAGTGTGTAAATGTGCAATGGCGACGTGTTCTTTTGTATGGTTATTATAACGCGGTGTTGGAAAGGTCCTCGGGTTCCTCGCACCTTGACGTCGGCGCTGCCGGACGCCTGGATCCCGTATCCGCGGTTCCCGACGACGTCGTTCTCCACGATCTGCCCGTTGCCGCAGAACGCGACGCCGTGGCCGCCGTTCTTGTAGACGCCGTTGCCACGGAGCTCCACCCGGCAGTCTTTCTCCACCGCGACGCCCCCGCGGCCGTTCCCCAGAATGCAATTGTTGACCAACCGGGTCAGCTGGCCGCTCTGCAGCACGGCCACGCCGGCGCCGCGGTTGCTGTTCACCAGATTGGCAAAAACATTCAGGGGCTGGCTGCTCTTCACGTACAGACCCACCGCTACGGGGAGAGAGAAGGGGGGGGGGGCATTAAAGACGGGACGCGAGGGCCCCTCTGTTACCCGGGAGGGTCCGTGGGTACCTCCGTTGTAGCTCATGCAGTTGCTCTCCACCAGCGCCACGCTGATGGAGCGGCGGGCGGAGTGGCGCTTCTCCTCGCTGTCCAGATCGCTCTCCCACGCGAACAGCTCCCCCTCTTCGTTCAGGTTCTCCTGCCCCTCTCTCTCGTCTCCCTCCTCCCGCCTCGCCTCCCCGCCGCCCGCCTCTCCTTCCTGGCCCGGCCAGTTCCCGTCCCTGGCCTCCGTGTTCTCCGGGTCTTTCCTGCAGAACACCGCCAGGCCGTACATACAGTTGTGGGTGATGTAGTTGCCCAGGAGCTGGGGGAGGCTCGACGACATCACCCACACGCCGCAGCCTTTGTTGCCTGAGGAAAGGGGGCGGGAGAGGAGAGATGAAGCGCCGCGGGCGGCAGGGACGAGCTCGGCGGGCAAGATTCCAGTGCACGCACAGTAGACGTGGTTGCCCTCGATGAGTCCGCGGCCCCTCTCGCCGACCACCACGCCGTCCGAGTAGCCGTGACAAATGTGGTTGTTCTTCAAGACGGGGTCGCCGCCTCTGCGGATGTCCACACCCCCCCACTGGTTCTCTTTGATCACATTCTCTGCAATTGAACGCGAGAAGAATGAGTAAAACGTGGGGGGGCTAATCTCTTGCTAATCTCTTCTGTGAGCTGCACAAAATGAAGAAACTTTATCACCTGTGATCGTCCCTCTTCCATTCTCGTTGATTGCGATGCCCGCCGCCTGCCCCCGGAAGATGTGGTTCCCACTAGTACAGAGGGAGGGGGGGTAGAAAGCGACACATTATGGAGCAGTAAAAGTCAGATTTTACCACTACATGCTACATAAAGGGCAGCAACAGATTGTTGCACTGCGGCAGGCACCAAGCTCCCGACATTTTGAGTGAAACGATAAAGGCCGGTTTAACGTTTGAAGGAAGCGGGAGGGAAGTAACATCTGAGTGATAAGGGGGGGGATTGACATTCCTGTGCAATGTAGATGTTGAGCCCCCACCTACCTGACCACAGGATTCCCGCTGAAGAGAATATACACGCCCGCTTCCTTGTTGTTGTAGATCTGGTTGCTCCGAATGGAACCTTTCCCGTTGCCAAGGACAACAACGCCGGAACGCAAGCCGCTATGTATTTTGTTGCACTGCGGGAATAAAAGGCAGGGTGACGATGCATGAATGACCTCAAAAGAATCGCCAAATCTTTCAAACCAAGTTTAATGTGGTGTTAGTTTGACGTATGAGACGAAATACGAGCCGTTGAACGCTGTGGGAAAAGTTAGTGGACCTCTTTGTTGGTTCCAAGTGTGGCGGCAATTACCAAAATGATGGGATTGGCCCCTTTTCGGATGTCCAGTCCCGCCTCCGCGTTCGAGTGGATGTTATTTTGCGCGATGAGGCCCTCGGCGGAGAGGCGCAGGAACACGCCCGACGCCCGGCACTCGCACACCTCGTTCCTCAGCATCACCAGCTGAAGGAGGCAAGAGAGGAGCTACAGCATCACTCTGAACTGCTGCAACCGCTGCTCAACTACTCACAAACTGAGCTACTTCCTGAACACGCGTGCATCTTATCAAAGTCCGAGTGAGACTCTGGAAGACTCCAGAAGCCCGAAGAATGTTGGTATTTACTGTGGAGTTCTGGATGCAGCGGACGGCGTAGTTCAGCCCACGGAAGACGTTGCCCTCCAGCCGCGCTTGGGCAAAATTAGACAAATGCACGCCGCCCTTCCCCTCCCGGAAGAGGCAGCGCCGGAGGATGCAGCCGAGGGTGGAGGTCGCCAACGCCTGGGCCTCCGGGTCCCGGTCTAGTTCCTGCTGAAAGGTGAGGGGCACGGGGCTCACAGACGGCGGGTCCGGGGAGGAGGCCAGCGGCAGCGAGCCGTCGGGATGGAGTTGGAGCAAATGGGAGAGGCCGTGTTGGTCACATGGGACTTTGTAATCCGACACAAGCGGGTCCTTGCCGCCGTTGGTTCCGCCGGCGCCCCGGTGCTCCTCCTCTCCCTCGCTGCGGTCGCCGTCGCTCCAGTCGCCGTCGATCACCGTCCCTTGACACTCCGCCTCCACCCCGACCCTCCTATGCCAGTCTTCGGTGCTCGCGCGCTCCTTTTTCACATCAGCGGTGGGCGTCAGAGGGCTCCCGGGACGGCTGCCGTCTCCGGGCGGACCGCACGACGGGAACGTCCTGACCAGAGCCGCCAGGTGTTTGCAAGCCCAGTTCTTCTCGTACACCGGAGGACCCTCGACGGTGACGGAGGCCGCGTCGCTTCCCGAGAAGTCGCAGCTGTCCAACAGGCTGAGGACGACGCCCAGCAGGTGCGCCGAGCTGCCCTGGGAGAAGGAGCAGAAGCGCGCCTGGCAGGTTCCCGGGCCGCGGATCTGCAGCTGGACACCTTCAAAGTTGCAGTTATCGAGTTGGACGTGACCCCACGACGTCTAGAGCGGAGCAGGGGAGAGAAAGGACGATGGGAGGGAGACATATTCGGCATGAATAGGCAGGCGAGGTGAGCGGAACCTTTTATTTGAGAAGAAGCTTTATTGAAATATGCAACGGCGAGCTGCTGCTTCACCTTGTAGACCACGGTGGAGAACCAGGGGGGCATGAAGACCAGGTTACACAGCCGTGCTGTGGGGCACTGCTGCTCCAGACACACCAGGAGCGCCACCTCGCCCAGCCGACCCAGCCCGACCAGCTCCACGGGCACCTTCAGCACCACCTCCGCCTGCTCCTCATACACGCCCGGGTGTAGAACCACGCGGTCGTACGGCCCCGCCACCCCTACGGCCCCGCGCAGGGTCTCGAACTCGCACCCGGGCCCCACGTGCCAAACCCGGCGGTCCTTCCGCCGACGGAAGAAGAGGAGGCAGGCGGACGACTGGAGCTCCGGCCCGTTCAGAGTCCAGGTGCGGGCGCACACGGCGTGCTGCTTCAGGGCCTCTCTCCAGGACGGCGGCTCCTGGCGGGGCCGGCTGGGCCAGCTGGGGTGCCGGCACTCGGGGCAGCCCAGGCACAGTTGCCTCCAGCGGGTGTTGTCCAGCGAGAGGACGAGCTCGCGCCACGCGCGGCACACCTGGCAGCAGCGGCCCAGGTCGGGCAGCGGCAGGTAGGCTAAGATAACCCGCCACAGCTCCACGGGGAGGCTGCACACCTCCATGGCAGCGGGCGCACCGCGACGGGGGGGAGGAGGGGGGAGGGCGGCGCCTGGAGACACACACGCGGTTAAGACAACAACAGAAAACAATTGAGCTCGTTAGCAGAGCGCTAATTAACGTCACGTGTCCAGCGCTCAGTGGCGGGCCGGGAGTGGCGCTAGTTTAACGCAACTGGGTCACATCAGCGGGGGAAACCAACGCCGCACGCGACGCAGACGACGCGCTGTGTTTTGTAACGTTAACGTTGTTTTTAACTCCAAACGACTCTTGTAAAACAGGCGCGCGACGTTAGCCCAGAGTTCAAAGTTTGCCACCAGGATGTGTTACGTTTAGCTAACGTTAGGTTACTTAACATTTAAACGTTACCTAATTGTTGCCGAACCGCGCAGAACTGATGTCGGCCACAACAACAACAACAACAACAACAACACGCGGCCGAACATGGCTTCCGTCCTAAAGGACACGCGCACCTTTTACCAGACGGCCGTGGTCGGACGAATCAACACATGTCCGCGTGTCGCGTCTGTCCCCGCAGTTCATAACGATGCGCGCAGATGCGTCATCGGAGGGGCGCGCGAGACGCTGCCTCCCGGTTTGCGGGCGGGAGCGCGCGAGGCGACCCGGGAGCTGCGGCGTCTTCCGCTTCCCAGAAGTGGGCGTGGCCCCGCCGGAAGGAAGCGCGTTCTTACGTCTCCGCCCACGTCACTGCAACGACGCAGAGTGCAACGCATGCGCCGAGTCATTACTTTCTTTGAAATTGCAAGCGAATACATTTGAAAGTAGACAATTTGCATACTTCAAAAAGAAAAATCTTGGGAAATCTGGTCACTTTTGTTCCCGTTACCCATTTTGATTCCTAAATAATCACCATCATCGAAACCCAAGACAAATTCCAGGAAACAATTGATTTGGAGTGTGATCTTATATTATGCAAACTCCTTTTATGCATATTTTGTTTACTGGACTGGATCAGTAGAGAATCGACGGAATAAACAACAATCGTTTTCTTGTATAGTTTGTAAGTAAGTATGTGCCCAGTCATTTTTTTTTATCATAAAAAAACATTTATGATAAACAAAATGAGTTTGTTTATGAATTCCCCGTCTGTCCCAGGAGGCGGGAACCAGTAATCCAGCTGGTGGTATCTTTCACAACCCAGTGGTTTCCACTGAGCACGTTTTTTTTCTTCTTCTTTCTTTTTACTTTGCTGCATTTGTTCTTCAGAGATTGTGAAGGTCTTAATGGGTCAATGTGTGTTTTATTCGTATTACTTCAACTTCCACTAAGCACAATATGACCAGAATACTCACCAGGCAGTGATTGTACAGCTGCTGTCTCACGGCTCAGCACATTGAAAGTTCAAAGGTTACCTGAGATTGGATGCTGACAAGATGCGTCCGAACAAGGTGAGGTGACCTCGAGCGGGACGTCGGCCCCAACTACAAGTTCTGATTTCTGAGGTAAATGGAACATGAAGAGTCTGTAACCGGAGGGAAAACGGTTGAGAAAGTGAAGCACACAATGAATAAGATGTCCAATGTTCTAATATGTATTTTCCCCAACAGGTTCTCTAAAATGAAGACACCCCCATGAACAATCGCTAGAAACTATTGGGTAGAAAAAGAGCAGTTAGACATTTTTGTTAACTAAACACAAACTTTAATTTCATGGTAATCCTACTATCCTTCTTTACCCACCTTCGTTCTAAATAGCATTTCTTTATTATAAATGACTCACCTCCATGTAGTAAACATGTTCATGTGTTTTTACCAGGATCCAATCATTCAGAATACAGAATCAAAATACATTTTGGGATAATTTTGTGAACGTTGAAGGAAATTCAACATCTTCTGCCAGGGTTTAACAAACAAAACCATAGAATAAAGATGTGAACAAATACAAACAATTGACTAATTATTACATGTAAAAGAAGTAATAATGACCCGTTTGTAAAATACAATAGAATTGCATTAAGAGTAAAGCAAAAAGTCGGGAAAGGCAAGGAGAGCACTAAACAGCCACAGAGAAGATATAAATATAAAGTATGGTTGTATCTCCTTGGTGTCCAGAAGGTGGTGGTGCCCCCCCACTCAGGATATAATCCCTGTGAAACATTAGCGGTCGGGAAGAGACAAAATCTGAGATGAAAAGGTCTGATCTAAAATCCAAATTGTATAATCTAAATACTGTGTTCAGTAGCCGTTTGTTTCATTACTACAGTTGATATGACGTGGTTTAACACGGGAGCAAAGGTGGATTTTAAGATGTGTAGCACATGACCTTCAAAGACAGCTGACATTTTAGAATACTTTTATTAAAGGTCTGTATTTGAGGTCTTTCTCTCACTATTGCTCGCTGTTCTACAGGCCACAATAAACCAACTGTGATACTCTATGTTCTCACACACACACACATATGAACATGTTTCCATTGTTATTTTCTCACTATTTGATCACAATGACATTTTAATTACCCTTTATTGTTGGCTTTATGGTAAACCACATTTAGTCAAGAAGTAGAAATAAAACATGCATAAGAACTTGCCATGAAATAAACATGTTAGAAATCCAACACAAGTATTTTTAATTGAGGGGGAAAAGAAGGAAGAAATGAACAAACAACAACAACAACAACAAATAAAAATATTATTAGTGCGTGAAGTTGAAAAAAATGACTCAAATAATAGTCAAGTTACGTTATGATGAATACGGAACTGACAAAGAAGTGGGCCGATGAATGATGCTTAGAAAAACTTCATTAGCAGGAAAGGGACTTTAGAGTCTGTCATCATCGTAGTTCCTCTTACTCTGGTAATACAACGGACGGTTAACGAAGGGGAGATACAGACATGACATTTAAATGTCCATGTAAGTATGGAAAAAGGAAGCCTTTTGAAAAAGTGGACCCATTTTAAAAACTTAAATAGCGCAGAGCCCCGAGGCCTTCGGGAGTTCAACCTTTCAGTAAAGTTTCAGTACAGCAGAACAATCGCTAGAAACAATTGGGAAGAAACGGAGCAGTTATACATTTTGTTAACTAAACACAGACTTTAATTTCATGGTAATCCTAATATCCTTCTCTACTGTTCTAAATAGGATTGAATTATTCTAAATGGTGCCCATCTACTAACCTCCATGTAGTACATCTCAGGGCCAGGATTCAGTCTCAGAATACATTTTCGGATAACATACAATTTTATACATAATAGAAACCATAGAAAAACAGTGAAGATTGACTCAATTCAGCCGCTTGCCTTTGAGCACTTATTTTGACCCTCGGAGCATTTCCATGATACCTGAGGTCACGAGAGGTCAGGGAGGGACAGAGCTATCTGGACCGAAGCAAAGTCGAGCGTACCGCTGATGGATGAATAAAACGTTGTCTCGCCTTCAGGATTGCCACATTAGCGACGAGGGACACATCTGCTGTGAAGCGAATTAAAAGGATGGCGTGGTCATTAGGCGGCACACAGAAAGCCCAGCTGTTCACCGCAGTTGTAACATTAGTCTTCCTCTTTTACTTGTTCCGAGGAACGGTGTAATTTTTCTTTTTTTAAATTTGCACACATGGACACAAACAGGGCTCTTTTTCAAAACAGGCATTTTCCAAAGAAAAAGGCCTCAGTAGAGATCAGGTGGCTTTCATCTGGTCCAGTCAGAAAGACAGAAGGCCGTTGTCTCGGTTTCATGCTTTCTCAAGAAATCAGCTTGGCTCGCTTGGAGAGGAGTTCTCTGGAATCTGCTCTGCGCTAGTTAACTCTCTCTCAGCCCCTTTTCTGCATCGTAATATTTCACAATATTTACCTGCACGATGCCTTGCGACATCACCGATTTCTCCCTGATACAAATCATTAACACGGTACCCTTCTTTACCGAAGGGAAAGTCACGCCGACTGACAATTTAATGTCCACATTAAAACGATACGAGGGAGTTTAAAGTGTCACGCTTTGCAATAAAATGAAACATCGAAAAAGAGAACTGTTGCACAATCAGCGGCCACATTTACTGTCCAGCAAACTGGCAGGACGTTTAATGTCAGCGATGCCCATGCAGGGTGTAAACCACTGCACGCTCACCCAAAGTTGCTTGTGAGAGCGACGGAAAAGTCTCTGGCTTTTTCCCAAATCCCCAGTGGGTGGCTGCCTTCTCAGCCGCCCTCGAGACTATACGGCTTCCTCGTGTCAACATCAGCCTCAGTCCAAACTGAAACTAATTGTCTGCTCTTGCAGCCGTTACAATGGCGCGAGCTTTGGCTCAAGAGGACGCCGAGCGCACCTAAGAGCTTAGCTCCCAGACACAGAAGGAAAAAAACAGGCTCGAGAAGTTCATGATTCATTTCTGATTTTCCCAGCTGCCGTTTCCGTCTTCCTTCGCTCAGCCTCTTGTACTCAGTATCGGCTGTGATAAGGCCGCAGTGGTGAATGTTATCAGCGGCAATGTTTTTCAAGACAGCGCTACCTCTGAGTTTGCAGAGGTCCTCTTTTCCTGGTAGAGCAGCAGATTGTAAATGTTTGTATTACTTGGTATTTCCCCGGCTGCACTGGGTTTACTGGTGTAGCTGACATTGATATTGGTGTTTGTTTTTCAACTTTGACAGGTTAACATTTTAGAAAGAAATGCTGAAACACTGAAGAAAGAGAAATTCTGTGCTTTCCAAATACGCTACTTTTTAGTACGCCAGAAAACAAGTATTAGCATACGTCGCGTACAATGCAGTACGCCAAAAATACCTGGATGTTCTACTATATCTGCATCTGCAGTATGCGAGCCAGCAACTTGGAATGCAGCTTAAGTCCTCGTACCATGAGTCATATCCCCCCTTTGGGTGTCCAGACTCTGGTGGTGGGGGAGAATAAGTTGCTGCAATCCTCTGATATGCCGGGTTTTCCTGCGGATTGGAGGTGGCAGGGGTTGGTGGGGGGGGGGGGGGGGGGGCATTCTTTCCCTGTTGAGCTGAACTGAATTTGTCTGACTCTATATGAATGTAATACAAACATAATAATACTGTGACTGTAGGACCTGCAAGACTATAATATAAACTAAACTTTCTAATGCACCCTGTTGCATTGCTGGGTGTAAGAAATTGATCACAGTTTTTTAAATGATGGGTAGCAGGAATTAATATGTCTGTCTGGTCTTTTCATGAATGACACGTGATAAATTTACCCAAATCCAAAAGCCTTCTCTCCCCTCTCTATTATTATGAGACCCACAACATTGGGACTTTCCAGCTACTCACATGCTCATCACATGTTACATTCACATCTGTTTTCTATGAGGAGGGGGGGGGGGGGCATTTATTACCCTGCACGAGATTTGAACTTTCTGTTACCGAATGAAGTAAAGCATTTCATGCAACCTGACACACCTACACCACATCTCAGTGGCAAATATTGAACTTGGTACACCTCACTTTTGTAAATGCACCCACACGACTCCGGGGATGTTTTGAACTTTTAGTCAAAGCTCCGTGAACAGCAGGCGGGGTAACGGTAAGACAGCCGGGCTGTCGGGTCAGACAGGGACAGGCAGGGCCGCCGACAGGCGCTCCCTGTGACGGTGAGCGCTGGAGAGTCCGTCATGGAAGAGGAACAATCTGGCAGCGAGTGAGTGAGTGAGTGAGTGAGTGGACGGGTGAGAGTGAGCGGGCCGACGAGGTGAATCCCCTCAGCAGGGGTACAGATTAGGTGGAGTGAGGTGGGATGTGGAGCTAAACTGTGATACACTCACCACACCTCCAAGTTTTCTAGAGTCAAAGGAATTTTATCTCAAGGAAATCGTGCTGCATGAGCTTATTTAACGGTTATAAAACCCTCTTGGATCAGCTGCAAAATGCGTTTTTTTCTGAGCTTCTGAAAAGTGCACTAGAGGTTCTCACACGACAGCGAGGCTACAAACTCATGATAATCTAGTGTGCTCCGTTAACACGCAACATGCTCATACATACAGTAGTGATATTAATCCAAACACATTCTAATAGTACAACAACCACCAATTTTTCCTCTCAATGAACACTTTTGGTTCGATCCCCTGAAAAGACAGATGCACTTTTACTGATGTGAGGTTTTAAACGCAGGTCTTGTTCTTGTAGTGGCGTATTCTCCATGTCGTGTTACGGCCTTAATACTTTTTTCTTCGTTTCTGAGGATAATTTCAAGTAAACTATAGAGTCTTAACAGAGTCAATCGGCACATCTTGTTGGTTTTAGGCAACGATAGAAGGGTTAAGTGTCAAACTGAATATTCCTCTCTCCGTCACCCCTTTGTTCAGAAGCCACTCATATCCTTCTGCGTTGAAACAATAACCTAAGTGACGCTGTGCAGATGTGTCAGAACCTGTCCACATGTCCTCACACTTTAAACTCATGAACCTTTATGGCAAATTGCCCGACATTTATATGCATGTTGTTTTAAACGTGATTTCTTGTTGGATCACAGCGTTTCTCTCTGTGATTGCATTCAGCGTTCATTTCTTAGAACTTTACTTTTCCATCTGGGGGGTTTAAACCTTTGTTGGGGGGAAAAAAAGAGTCCACAAGAAAACCTCTCTCTCTCTTTCCCAATTCCCCAAAATATATATTTGTAAGTTCTGGGAAGCATTTTACTTTAATTGACTTTAACAGCCGCACATTCAGCTGAACCGTTGCAAATCTGTGTTATTGTGTTTAGCCGTCCAGCTGCAGTTACACCAGCAGTGCACACCTAAACAAATACACTTAATGGACTTTTCTCACAGCAAAACGTGCGCTGCAACAAAGTCCTCTTTCTTGAGATGAGAAAAAACCTGCAGGGTTACATCCGCTCGTTAACTATCTGCAGGGCATTTTATTACACCATCTATGAATCAGTTGTAGAATCGTGAAAATGAGCAGCAGTGCATCACGCTCTTCACATGACGGGAGAATTTGTCCTCACATTAATTGTCACATCGTCAGGTTTGTTACAAACGTTTAGTCACTGCCCCCCCCCCAGCAGCCCCGTTGACAAGGGAGGTGCCAAACACCCTGAAAAATTCCCACTGCTGTCGACATCTTATCCAAGTTTGCGCAAGACCTTCGAGTGTAGGAAGTGAGTCATCTGCAATAGACTATAAAGGGAGAGCCTCTCCTCTCCAGCGCCAGATTCAAAGAGCCAAGGAGAGAAGAAGGAGAGCAGCAGAAGCCTTCAGCCGATTTCAGAAACCTCCATCTTTACTCATTTAGAGATTCAAGCTTCATCGGAACGGCCTTCTGGAATTCCTTCTCCTTCCTTGGTGTTATTTGTTGCAGCGTTTGAAAAAAAAAAAAGAAGAAAAATGACAAGCAGTAAAGTCGTCGGCGCCGTCTTCGTGATGCTCGTGGCCTTTGTGGCTTTCAGTGAAGGTGAGACGCTTCCTTGATTCACTGGCTGAGCGCGACGGTGTCGCCGTGCACGTCCTCCCGCTCGCGGCGTTGCATTGTTGTGACCACGTGTGGCTCCTTGTCCCCTCGCAGGAATGAGTCTGAGAAGCCTGGGAGTGGAGCAGCACTGCCGCTGCATCCAGACGGAGAGCAAAATCATCCTCCGCTACATCGAGAAGGTGGAGCTGATCACGGCCAACTCCCACTGCGACGAGGCCGAGATCATGTAAGAGCTCATCGCGAAGGCCTTGGCCTCCGACACACTGACGCGGGTGTTAATCTGTCGTTGACACCGCCCCCCCCCCCAACACGTCCTGACTCTCTTTCTCGCTTGGTGTTGCAGTGCCACTCTGAAAAAGACCGGCCAACAGGTTTGCCTGAACCCCGAAGCTCCCTGGGTGAAGAAAGTGATCCAGAGGATCCTGGCCAAGTGAGTGCAGGTCAATCGCGACCCGGTGCGAGGAAGCGGTTTAGCCGAGCGATGCGGCCGGCAGCTTTTGGTGCACAAAGTAATCCTCTTCTCCTCTTGTCCTCTGCAGCAGAAGACGCTGAGCCGGCCGGCAGGGATGTGTTTCATGGGTCTGGGCCGTCGCAAAGGACATATGAAAAGTGCCAAGAAGTATTTATTGTCCCCTCCACTTTTTAGTGTTGGAGGAGGTGATCAAAGGGAACTATGTTTGTATCAAACACCTCGTTCATTCACAAGCCTCGGCTTGTTTGTTTGTGTCACTCTGTGAGGCCGCTTGGCTGCGCTAGTTTGTAACAACAACTTCTACAATACTGAAGTGTTATTATATATGCTATTTTAAATATTTATGTATCGTTAATGTATTATGTTATTATTTTTTTCAGCTGTGTAAATTGGCTGACAAACCTGTTCAAATAAAAAAAGGTTTACACGAAATTGTAACTTTTTGTTTGTTCTTTCTTTTTCGAAATATAGTATTACTAGTTGACGTCCCAGGCGCGCTCCATGTCCCTTGCTGGTTAATTGTCAATACAATTGTAACTGTTTTCTTTGAGCACTGGGAAAAAATATAATGAGATCCATGCAGAGAAACAACACATAGTCAATCTTTACCTAAAGCAAACAATGACAGTTTAGATTAACATTTATCACATAATGCTTCATGACGGTCATTATAATGCATTATTCAAACATTATATTGTTTTAATGCCATGGGAATTATATTGTGTGTCGCTGAAATACTGTGACTCTTGACCTTTTTATCCATTCTGAAATGGTTGATAATGGGTTATGAGTAGCTATTAGCATAATGGATATTTACAAGTGCACAATACTGTCAGCAGATGAAGCACAAACCTAAACATGCACACGGGGATTCAGGAACTGAAAGAAACGTGTCCCCAAAGCCGAGGATTTTAATATTTAACAAGTCATACTGTAATAATGAAAATAATACACTACTTTTGATATTGTTAACACACTCAAAACACTTCTGTGGTGGTTTCTACAACAGTTTGGGACACAGGCACCGTATGTACGATGAAACACACACACACACGTACACATGCAATACCACCGACACGCTGCCGTGGCTGGTGAAGTACACACGTGACAAAATATTTCCAACACACAAACAATGTTTTCAGTCATTCAGGTCAATCTTCTATTTTATCCAACTGACAGATTAGACAGGTTTATGACAGACTGTTCCTGTCATAACCTTTCTCAGACTTTGATCAAGGGTTACATGCATAAGTAGATGCATAAGATCGCATCTTAGTATATTTGATCCATCCTGCCCACTTTGACATGTATGTACTTCCTCTTAATCTTAGAAGCAAAGTCAATCTTTCCATGTCGTGGATTTCTTTTACAATTTCAGCCCAGTTTCCTACAGAAGGTGGGTCGGGTTGTAACCATTTACGGGTTATTGCTTTTTTGCTGGTAATGTTAGTATTTTTAGGTATCTGGTAGATTCCAGATTTTCCCAGAATACCTGTATCTCGGGACAGATCCAAAATATATGATGTAGGTTTGCTCTTCTTTCTTTTTGGCCCTGAGGGAGGATACTCAGGTTATCTGTCGAAGAATTACTATCTTAATTACTTTCTCATGGGAATTCTTGGACAGATAACCTGAGTATCCTCCCTCAGGGCCAAACCCCATGTTTGTTCTTGCAGGAGTTTGTGCAGCGGACGTCAATCACACATTCTTTGAGCAGTTTAAGTGCACCAACAAATCCAGTCAGTAAACTCAGACGTTACCAGAAGTCACGTGCACCACACCTTTGCAATTTTATGGTCAACTGGATGACGCTGGAACAGCAAAAACTGTTCGTCTGGCTCCAGGGTGACCGGACAGCTGGGTTGAATGACCCCACCGTAAGACCAGTGTACGGACAGAACTAGGAACAAGAAGACGGTTGGGGTGGCACTGACTGGGCGTTACCTCATTAGCTTGAGTTGCAGTAACAATGGACTCAATATTAAATCGAGCCGCGCTTATGCACAATGAGGGGGGAGGATGGTGTCCGGTTCCTGAGGTCTCTCACGGGGGCTGAATCGCCGAGACAGCGCATTGGCCTTTGCATTCTTATGACGGTGAGAAAGGTTCAAATTAAATCGGGAGAAAAACGTGGCCCAGCGGGCTTGATGGGGATCGAGCCTCTTGGCTGTGCGGGTGTACTGCAAGTTCTTGTAGTCAGTCCAGGTGCGGTACAGAGGCGCCCTCCGGCCAATGTCTCCACTCCTCCAGCTTAAAAGTCAGCAATTCCCTACTGCCGACGTCATAATTCTGTTCAGTAGGCGTGAGGCGGTGTGAGTAGAAGGCACAGGGGTGGGTCTTCATTATCACCGGCTCAGCGTTGGGAGAGCACAGCTCCAACGGCAATGTCGGAGGCATCAACCTCCACAATGAACTGTCAGTTGGGGTGAAGCGTTGTTTTTGGCCCCCGAAACGCTCCCTCTGCAGCGGATGAGGAGAGGGATTTAACAGCCGTGGAAGTCAGCGCTGTGAGGGGAGCCGCCGGTGAACCGTAATCCCGGATGAAGCGTCGATAAAGGAGCAGGTCCGGAGTCAATCAACGCCACCAACTCCAGTTGTTGGGCCCCCCACTTCAGGATGGCGGAAAGAGTATGTTGTTCCGAGGACGGCAGATGGGGCGGGTGTCACACTCACCAGTACCCTTCTTACTGGTGAGCGTTGGTTTTAACCAGGCAGGCAAAGATGAAGTGCCCTGGTTGGCCACAATACAGGCAGGAACGGGAGGCAAATCTTCTCTGCCGCGCAGCCTGGGTCAGACGGGGGCGATCCACCTGCATGGGCTCTGGTCCATGATCCTCAGGCGCCGAAAAAGTTGCTGGTTCGGTGACGAGGGTGACCATCGAGAATCTGCAGGATCCCTGGAAGCCTTCATGCATCGCCGTTGTTGCATCCTCGTGTCAATTCTGAAGGCAAGGATGATCAGGGCATCGCAGGTGTGGGGTAGATCATGGGCAATCAGCTTGTCCTGGATTGCCTCCGACAGCCCGTTCAAGAAGGTATCAAAGAGTGCATCGGCGTTCCAGCCAGGGGACATTGCGACGGTCTGAAGTCGATGGGATATTCCGGAACGGCCCTCTGCCCCTGGCGCATATGTAAAAGTTCACGAGCAGCCTCATGCCCGTGTTTGGACCGATCGAAAACCCTTCTCATATCGTCCGAGAGGTCCTTGAAGTTGTTCCAGGAGGGCGACTGGGCATCCCAGAGGGCGGTTCCCCACTGTCTTGCTCGCCCGGACAGCTGAGCGATGACGTAAGCCACCTTTGAGCGCTCAGAAGGGAACGTGGTAGGTTGCAGTTAAAAAATGACGAGGTACTGAGAGAGAAAAGAGCGGCATGTGCCAGGCTCACCCTCGTCTTTCTGAGGAGGACGCAGCTTAGGTTCATGGGCTGGTGCTGGAGGCTCGGGCGAGACTGAGTGAAGGCCTGTATCTGGGCCGTCAGGTCTCCGACGCTAGCGGGAACCGCTTCCAGCTGAGTCTAGTGTCGTTCTAGGACTCTGCCATGATGTTCGTGGGCGGCCCTCAGTCAACATGCAGGGTTCAGGCATAGATTCTTGTTGGGGGAAAATTGTTGAGCCTGCGTTGGGTGAGGCTCTCAGGAATGTGACCTTTGATGTGAGCCGGTGACTTAAGGCAGTCCAGGGTGAGATAAGACACAGATGGAACCATACGTGCCCTGACTGACCTTTTAGATGTTGTTGATTGACCGGGTCCATTAAGGGAGGGTCACCCCTACGTCGTCTGGTACTTTTCCCAAACACTCCTCTTTGAGGGGTGGGCTCTCCTGTGCTGAGGCAGCACCAACCTCCCTGAAGTGTATATAAGCTCCTGTTCTCCTCTTCAACTTGGTCAGATCTTCCTGCTCCTTTTGGGGGAAGGAACATCTGTCCCTTTTCAGCTGAATTGTAGTCACTTGACTTCTGTCTGTGCTTACGACTTGTGCTGATGATTTCTGTATTCTTTATCATTTTCCTATATTCTAGTTAGTAATAAATACTTAATCACAAAGCAAGTTTGAGATACTTTTGGTTTCTCACATGGGCTAAATCCACAAATTTCCACCCCAATTCTCACACACTGAATTACAATCTGACAGGGGACTACAGAAAGGGGAAACTAACAAGACACAGGAGAAACAAATCAGGCCAACAATCAGGGGACAGGTGAGGGACAAAAAGGCTGGGAAGCAGCAGAGGACGTTGTCTCCGGACAATGACAGAAACACAGCACATTACCAAATAAACAAACAGGGGGACACGTGGCGTAACACAACACACACAGCGATCACAATGAAAAATCTCTCTTAGATTGCAGGGATCTTAACAGGTAGGCCTCATTACTACTAGAATTCATTATTATTATTATTTTGTAGGGTCACAAGGACCGATACAGGAGATCATTCCTGCCCAGTGCAATAATACTTTACAATAAATCATCCCAGGCTAAATAATAACCCTGTACTGCTGTGATATTGCTGCTCTTCCTCTTCTCCTTTTACAAATTTTTATTATTGTCTCTTTTGGAAGGTTATTCTTTTGTTTCAGTTTTATTTTATTTTATTTTATTTAATATTTCTATTTTATTATATTGTATATAATGTGTATCTTTTTATTCAATTTTCTTCCCTGTACATGCTGCTGTGATACCAAAATGTCCCTCTTGAGGGATCAATAAAGTATCTATCTATCTATTTATATAGGTTTAGTCCAAATGACATGGCTTTTGGGGTTAGGGTCAGTTTTTTTTTAAAATTGAGTCCAAAGCGGAATAACCGAGATTACATCAACAGGCTTGTTCATTCACAGTTGACAAAGGTCTCTCCAGAGCCAGGGATTAGAGGTTAAAGTTAAGCTAAAGCTTTTTTTACTCTCAACATTCAATTCAATTCAATTCATTTTATTTTGTATAGCCCAAAATTGCAAATTACAAATTTGCCTCAGAGGGCTTTACAGTCTGTACACGTACAACATCCTCTGTCCCGAAACCCTCCATCGGCACAGGAAAAGGGACAAAAGGGAGGAAACCTTAGGGAGAACATCCACGTGCCTTATACCGAGATGACATTTCCACATAATAAGAAAATATTGATCGGGTAACAAATCAAAAACGATAGAATAAAGTGATGATTGACATTCACGTTATTTCATTAAACCTCTACACGTAGCAACGCCCGTTGATGTCCCTGGTGTTAAAATGGACACGACACAACACAATGCTCGTCATTCATATAATGGTATTCGTGTTATTATCGCCATGTGGCGTTCTTTGTTGCTCATTGGCCCGTGTGATGATGAGGTAGAGGGGCGGGACTTAGCGCACAGCCGGCGGTAGGCGCGCTAGTGCGGAGTCTTGATTGCGCGCGGGGCGACGACACTCCCAGCGCCGTAGGACTCTCGCTCTCTGACGCGCGCGCGCACACACACACACACACACACACACACACACGCTTCATACAAACACACACGCACCAGCGACCGGAATGCGCGCAACATGCTGCGTCTACGAGCCGTGACAAGCCGCTGCATGTGAGACGATCCGCAAGCCGCGACGCTCCCTCGTCCGACGCGCACGCGGAGCATCCATATTTGCTGCAGAAATCCTCCCCACTAGACCTCTCTCCCCTCCACCGATGCGCTTCGGCCGTGCATGAGTGTCTCCCCCCCCCCACCCACACCCTCCCCCGTTCGGCTTACAGCGTCCAGGACAAACCCCGAGGTGGCTTTGACGAGCGAGCGCGGCAGCTAGTCCTTCTGTTTGCGAGCGCACCTCAACCCGCGTCCACGCGCACCCGTTTGGCACCTCCTGCAGGATGGCGTTGACGATCTGCACGAGATTTACCGACGAATATCAGCTGTTCGAGGAGCTGGGGAAGTAAGGAGGCATAAGTGTATATTTAGTCATGTGGCATGATCTCTGTAGGAAGCAGCAGGCTGTTATGTAATAGGCCGCTTGCTTTAGGGGCCGTGGATCCGGGGGCTTTCTTTCTGCGCCGTCCGTGAAGTGTGTGTGTGTGTGTGCGTCTGTGTCCACATTAACCTGTGATAGAAGATACAAGGGGGGGGGTACGTGCATGCATGTGCAATGGAAGCCCGTTTATTTTAATCCCCCATTTGAAACCTTGTTTAAAGAACCGAGCCGGTCGTCATTTGAAATGTATCCGCGGTGTGTTAAAACTGGCGAAATGTGTTAACAACACCCATCTCCATCTCCCTCTCGCTTCATCTCCCTAAATCCTCCCCCCCCCCCCCCCCGCTCCCCCCCCTCCTCCTCCTCCCCGCGCGATAGAAATACACGCTCGGAAATGCGACAGCAGACCGTGTCGTGGGCGATGAAACCTTTCTTGAGCCGAGCGCTATCAGGTACAGAGCGAGGGGATCCCCCCCCACCCCTCCTCCCCCAAGGGACGGTGACAGAGCGAGAGAAAGACAAAAGCGTGCGCGCGTGCGAGAGTTGTGCGGGCATGACCCGCAGCGCCCTCGCTGTGCATCGCACACATATAATATATATATATATATATATATAGCCAGGAGCACAGAGAGAGATGGAAATGGACTCCCAGTGATCTCTTTCCAGGACCGCATCTCCCTCATGGTCTCCCTCATCTTCTCCCTCATCTTCTCCCACATCTTTCCCTCATCATCTCCCTCATCTTCTCCCACATCTTTCCCTCATTGTCTCCCTCACCTTTCCCACATCTTCTCCATCATCATCTCTCTCATCTTCTCCCACATCTTCTCCATCATCATCTCTCTCATCTTCTCCCACATCTTCTCCCTCATCGTCTCCCTCATCTTCTCCCTCATCTTGTCCCTCATCTTGTCCCTCATCTTTCCCTCATCGTCTCCCTCATCTTCTCCATCATCTTGTCCCTCATCTTCTCCCTCATCGTCTCCCTCATCTTGTCCCTCATCTTTCCCTCATTGTCTCCCTCATCTTTCCCTCATCTTCTCCCACATCTTTCCCTCATCTTCCCCCACATCTTTCCCTCATCTTTACCCCATTGTCTCCCTCATCTTCTCCCTCATCGTCTCCCTCATCGTCTCCCTCATCTTGTCCCTCATTGTCTCCCTCATCTTTCCCTCATCTTCTCCCACATCTTGTCCCTCATCTTTCCCTCATCTTCCCCCACATCTTTCCCTCATCTTCCCCCACATCTTTCCCTCATCTTTACCCCATTGTCTCCCTCATCTTCTCCCTCATCGTCTCCCTCATCGTCTCCCTCATCTTGTCCCTCATCTTGTCCCTCATCTTTCCCTCATCGTCTCCCTCATCTTCTCCCTCATCGTCTCCCTCATCTTCTCCATCATCTTGTCCCTCATCTTGTCCCTCATCGTCTCCCTCATCTTGTCCCTCATCTTTCCCTCATCGTCTCCCTCATCTTCTCCATCATCTTGTCCCTCATCTTCTCCCTCATCTTCTCCCTCATCTTGCCTGTATCTTTCCCGCATTGTCTCCCACATCTTCTCCCACATCTTCTGCATCCTCTTTTCCCTCATCTGCCGTTAATAATGCAAAGGCCTTTATAGAAGCCTACCTTTTAAGTCACCTGAACCTTTGCTGTGAGCAACCCCCCCCCCCCCCCCCCCCCAACACTGACAGCATTAAACTAGCTGGTAGGGATGAGAGGAACAGACAGAACCTTTGTTTTTTGAGTAGTCCGATTCAAGCTGTGACAAGGCCCTTATCGCCCTCAGCACGACATGTAAAATGAATGTACCACAGATACTGGCCGACTGCAGTGTTAACAGTCTGCTCCTAGTTTTTAATATTACATAGGAATTAGTTGGATTTCCTCAGAGCCTACATGTAGCTCAAATAAAGTGTACCTTCTCCTGCTTCTTGATGCTTCCAGCATCTTTGAAGGTTTGTCAGTTTAAGTGACCTTTGTGTGACCATAAACGGCGACTATGCATCGCTGCGCAAATACGTTCCCATCTTCTGAAATGGTTGCGTGATTGGAGGATCCGAGCTTTGCACAAACACGACCAGATTGGTCCTCATCATAGACGGTGTGGTTGCTAACCTGCCTGCGTCCGGCCAGCTCGCCTCGCCTTTACTTTCCGCTGCAAAAGCGCCGCTGCGCTGCTGCTGCCACACACACACAATGTACCACGTAGCGCTGTGCAGACTCCGCTAACGGCCCCGGTCAGCAGATGCACTTCTCAGCGCCACGCTACCCGAATGCAGCGTAGTCAAGGGAAATTCTTACATAACACGCTCTGCTACGCTTTCCTTTACCAAATCCTTCATATATTAGAGGTAAGCTTTAGTGGCAAGCTGCTCACTCCGGAAAACGTTAGATAACGTTTTTACGCACATCATGTTACTTTCCGAGCCGCGATTTAGCCACATAATGTAAGACGTTAGGAGTACACTAAGTGAAAGGACAGGGGTTCATTTCAGGTAATGAGTATCCTCAAGTGGGTCTAAGTACTTTGTTACATCTGCGATGTTGCCTGGATGCCAGACCGGATGAGAGCAGATCTGTTGTTTGAAAGAGAAGAAGCGGCGTGCACAGAACAAGAGGTGGAGGCTGCAGAGCCGAGGCGGACGTCTTGTGTGGCTGCGCGTGGAGATGAGGGATGCAGCACTCTGCTCTTCTCCTCCCTCGAAAAGAGCTGACCTAGTTTTTTGATCTTCATACATGTGCCCGGAACACGGGAAAAGCACACATGGCTCAGGCTGTGGCGGGCCGGTGGGGCGATGAGGACAGTGTGTACTGGAGCTCTGGGGGTGCGACAAGCTGCAGGAGTCCTGGCCGCCATGCTTTGGTGTAATTCAAAATTCACTAAAACGCTTCAGTCTTAGCACAGCTATGTTTGTTAATATTCCCTTGTGAGGACTGTTTCAAGCTCCAGGCCACCAGACCGGCCTTCCACAGAACCTGAGAGGAGCTGAAAACCCAGAAACAGAAACTTATATCTCATCTATTCAGTTGTTCCTTTTTTTGTTTTTTTAATCTCTATTATCATTGCTTTTTGAGTCAGATTTTATACAGTGTCGTTTGTGTTTTTATGCTATGCTAATAGTACATTTCGCATAAAAAATGTATATTTATATACTTGTTATTCCTTTACCATGGTCAATTAGCTCAGTGTTTACATTCTTTTGTAGTTCTAATTTAATAACTATTTCTTAATTTGTTACAAATCTTCTTTACATTATCAGTTGCATTGAACTTCCTTTGATCGATCGACTGATTTCATGCACGATCAAGTGTATCCGTAAATGTATCTTGTTGTTTTAAACACATCACTCAGTACTTGTTCCTGTGTGTGTCTTTCAGAGGCGCCTTCTCGGTGGTCCGGAGGTGTGTGAAGATCTCAAATGGACAGGAATTTGCCGCCAAAATCATCAACACCAAGAAGCTCTCCGCCAGAGGTAGGAAACCCCCCCCAACCTGTACAGACGCACACAACGGGCCCGTACGCAAACACACACACACACACACACACACACACACACACACACACACTGGCGAGCACCAGCCTCTGTGGCTGGAGGGAGGAGGGGGAGCGAGTAAAGGCCGTAGTTTTTTTTATTTTTTATTCGTACCTTTTGGGTCCAATGTAAATGTCACACACAACCTTGTGTGCGTGCGTTCTGCGGTGTCGGGGGGCTCCCGCCGGTCTCGTCTTCCCAGGGGCAGCTCCCTTTGCAAAGCCGACCCAGTTCTTTCACGTCCGTCACTGTAATTGTAGCCGTTGGCCTGGTTGCTGCGGGCTTGGGACACACACACGCACACACACACATATCCGCACACATGTGACCCAGGAACCTCCAGCAGCGCGTTCGCCGTGACTAACCAATGGAGCGCTGGGCTCTTTGCCCTCGTCCCCTCAGCCAGTGTTGTGTCTTTCAACTCGCCTGCGATGACCAATGAAACGCCGCCGTGCCACGCGAGGAGCCGGGCCTCCGCCGCCGCCGCGAGGCCGAGGGCGGGCCGAGACGTCCCGTGTCATCTGTGTGATTGACTGCGAGTGACCTTGGCTGTCGTTGCGCACCGGTCACGCCACTGCCTATGGTGTCCCCGTGATGATGCCAAGTAGTACCAAGCAGCCCCCTCCCCCTCCATTTTTATCTCCTCCTCCTTGCCTCCTCTCGTGCCGTTACCTCTCTTTTCTGTCCTTCCCTCTCCCCCCCACCGATGCTGTCTCTCCTCCTGCTCACGCTGAACCCTGCCGCTCGCTGAGCGCAGTGTCGGTAACAGACACCTTGGCAGACGGATGAGTGTCTCACCACTCGCATGCTGGGGCAGATTTTTACAAAATGCTGCAACAGGTTATCTCGCCTTCTAAGCATGAGGATCTGCGGGTGTGAAAAACCGGTGTTTGTGTGTGTGTGTGTGTGTGTGTGTGTGTGTGTGTATAGAGGTTAGTGTCCCGGGTATGTTGGCACGTCAGATATGGTCTTACCCTCTTTCCGCGATAAGCCCTAGAGCTGCAGCGCTGACTCCCCCCCCCCTCAACACAAGTCCACCGCTGTGTGCGTTCGCCGATGCAAGAGGATGTCTGTGCATCCAATTGAAAAGGGTTTTAGCGCGCAGATCAATGCACTTTGTGTGGCCGTGTGTTCCGTGTCGCTGTACACGCGTGTGCGGCGGGCCTTAAAGGACCAGCTACAGTCCTGCAATCTGCAATCCTGATTATGCGGCGTTCCATTAAGAGCAGCGGATGAGAGAAAGAGAGAGAGGGGGGGGAGGAGAGGATAGGGAGCAGAAAGGGGGAGAGACGGATGATCAGAAGAAAGAGGGAACGTCAACATTTAAGCGTGTGTGTGTGTGCGTGTGTGTGCGTGTGCGCGTATCCCTCACAGCACGTGAATATTTGCCCTCTCCATTCACGCGTCACTGTCCTGTCACTATGACTCTGTCTGCAATCTTTTGTCACTTTGTATTTGCTTGTGACGTGCAGCTGTGTGCGTAATCCGTCAGTCATCAGGTCAGTTTGTGTGCGAGTGAGTTAGTGCACACTATTGTTCTTGTTTGTGTCTCTGCACACGAGCTTCACGTGACCCTCTTAGCTTGTCTTAACCGTTGCTTATAGATATTTTTTGAATTTACTAGGACAAAAAAGATCTGCTCGCCGCTATATGAATATGAATTGCAATGCATTATGGGATTTAAAAGCTCGGGTTACACTCATGAAACTGTTAAAACAGCGCTCCATTTTAATATAAAAACCAAATCCTAATCCTTGCTTCAAACACTCATGCAAACACTATGCATGTTTTCTTTTTGCATTTTGAGAGTTTTCCCTCATTAGACGAGATAAAGATTTCCCTCCCTCCCTCTCGTTATTCCTGCTCTCCTCCGGTGTCACTGTGACTGTTCCTCCTCTCGTTGCAGTGAGGGGAGGGAGCAGAGGGAGAGAGAAAAAGATAAGGGGAGGAACAGAGAGATAGGAGGGGAGGCAAGGAAGGGGGGGACCACATGACTCACTGGGTGCTAAAAATAAACGTTGGTCATTCTCTCATTCCCGGTGTCTCTATCACACACACACACACACACACACACACACACACCTGGTATTGAAAATATTCCATCCTTTTCGTTTCAGTCCACCTCTATATCGAACCAGAAAAGACACGGAGGTGTCGCATTGATGTTTTAGAAATGTTCTAGAATTACCACCTAATCCTGTTGGACGATTTGGGCCACGTGGTATAAAATGAGCTCACATTTAGTAAAATGTTACATTTATTACAGATCCCTCTGTTCCCTCTGTTGCTCATTTTGATCTGCACCAAAATGCTACAGAGGGGTGTTTCCTTCCTCAGCGAAACCATCCTCAGCTGATAGAACCAGTGTATATAAATAGACAGTACACAGATGCACACAAACCAGGCGATAGCTTTTTAGTTGCAGTTGTATGCATTTTACAGGACAAATGACAACAACGTATCAGCCATTTAAAATCGCAGCTTTTGTGTTTCACAAACGCGCAGATTTTAATGTTAAAGCGATTAGTCGCTCAGGCGACAGAGAACCAACAGCATGCTGATGAACAGGAGGAATATACTCTGTAGAAAGCGAGGGCGTTCTTAATTATAGAGTCCTGCATCTCCTTCTGTCTTTTCCTCTCTCTCTCTCTCTCTGCCTGTCCTTTGATTTACCCTCCCCCCCCACCCTCCCCCCCCAACAATTCCTCTCTGTCCTCCTTCCTCTTCTTCCCGCCTCACACGTTCCCTGCCGATGTGTCGCTTTAGTCTCAAGTGTTTCAAACCAAGAAAGGCCGGTGAAACAGAGCGATGTCGTGTTATATTAACAGAGTCCACAGATAATAACGACATCCTCATCGTTTATTCCTCGCAGAAGCAAATCAAGTCTTGACTATGAGCCCTTAAGGAGGCATTAAAGTGACATTAAAAGCACTTGATTATTAACTTGCCTCACATTTCCTATTGCATTTCCTTATTCAATCAGAAGGAGATGGATATTCTACTGCTGACACAAAGTTGCAAACGCCCATTCCTAGCTGTAAATATACCATTTTGTTTTCGGTACCCTGCCATAGGTTCTATTCTGCATTTTGATGCTCCGAAATCTCGCAGAACGAAATCAAAAGCAGAAGATTCATTGACAATATTTGATATCTGGCTTTCACTGAAAGTTCAAATATGTTCTCTTTGGACGGCACAGTATAGATGCAGCACTGCGTTAGATGTAGAAACTGTTCCTTTTAAGTGTTAAAAGCACCAAACATGTGTTTGCGTGTATATTTGCTGTTTGCATACTGTAGGTAGCCCTTTGCCGGTTGCTATGCTCTCGTGGTAACCATGGAGCCACGTAGTTAATTATCCGCCCCCTTTTCTTAAAAAAGAAAAGAACATTTCCAAAGATACTTTTATTACTGCCGTTTAAATACTAGACATTATATTCCCCCAAAGACGCCTTTGTAGTGTGGCTGAGATCATGATTTTGCTACCCGTGTTACGCAGCGGTACCGATGGAGTCGTTATCGTTATAAAAACCTTCCCGGGGCTCCATTTCTCTCTGCATCTTTTTGTGTCATCGTTTGCGTGATTACACGTGTGAGTTTGTGTCTCTCCCTGTAACGGGTTCATCCAGACCACCGGCCTCAGATTCAGTGTTCGTCTAACGTGGCAAAGATAAAAGCAGACGGAGCTACCGGCCACCTTTTGTCTCTCCTCGGAAGAGAAAGCGAGGGAGTTATCAGTGTCATCTCGTTCCCTCTCTTGGGAACCAGCGGAGGGTGACGGTTGTCTCTGCACGGCGTGAATGGTTTCATCAGACCCGCGGCCTTCGGGAGGCAGAAGAAGACCACTTGGCTGCCGACGGCGGCGGTTGTTAGTTTCACCCCACTACATATTTTCAGCTAAAACTCTTAATTAATATGCATGCACGCAACAGCGTCTGCGCTTCAACTGAAGCATATTTTCATCATCGATTTCATTTATTGTTTAAACAGACTTTCCAAACTGCTCATTTCGTCCGACCAACGATCCAAAAATATCCAAAGGAACCCAATTGAGGACAATCTAAAGCGGAACGTTTGAGACGCTGTAACAAACAAGGCGTTGATCGGAAGGTAATTACTGGCTGTGTGCCACAGTACAGAGCGTCATCAGCCTGTAGTTCTATCAGCATAATACTGCGACAATACATTTCACAGCACAAAGCAGTCAGTCCAAGTTCCTCTTTAAAGGTTCCTAATGCAATGTTGTGCATGCGAGAGCGGTGCAGACCCGCCGCGTGTCTCACGCTAGCAAAGGGTACGAGGAGAAGAACACTTTGCTAGAGTGACATCACCTTCTGTTCAGGTAGACTCACATTTACCGTTACACAGCAAATAAAATGAATGTTGAACATTGCTCCTTTAAGTTGAAGTATTAAGACGCTAAGACAAAGAATTAGAAGCCTAACCTTTCCGTTAACTCGTGTCGTCGGTGGTCACAGGTCACGCTGCCGTAAAAGGCCCCTTCATTAGCCTGACCGCTGAACAGCAGAGTCGGCTGTAACACATCTACCGTTTGAGAGCATGGGAGCGAAATGACCTGCGATGACCCGAAATAAAGTGAAGTTCTTCTCACAATTGAAAACATCACGAGGTTAATTCATTTTTTTTTAGGACAGAAATCGCAAGACCGCTGTAGCTTTGTGAAGACCACGCCACACGTTGCCCACTTTGTCAATCTCAAGTTTGTTCCTGTCCCTGTTTTTGTCCCCTCTCCATCCGTCCCTCAATGTGGGTAGTTTTAAACTTCCAGGACGTCAAACTAAAGAACGCAAAAGCAAAGGCGCTCGATAGGCACCGAGCAGGACGCCGTGCTGCAGTGCGGTTGCGGGCGCGAGACATCCGAACCACACTGAAGGAGAAACAAGCAGACAAAGAGGGAAATAACAGAGGTGAAAGCTTGATGAGGTCTGGTTTGGAAATGTTGGAGTTTTCTGTGCTGAGGGCAATTATTTGCAGAGTAAGAACATTTTGTCCGGAACTTTTCAACACAAGACTCTCCATGAATCTGTAATACTTCTGCAATTACGCCAACGTGTTTCCTCTTTTCCTTTTCCTGGCCTCAAGGTTGACGAGGGAACACGCATTCCCTCGTCAACCTTGATTGAACACTTCATAGTCTGATGATCAGTGTATCCTGTTCATATGTGTTATTTACAATTACTAATTTGACTAGGATGTACAGATTTGTATTTAATACACACAGATATGACTCATATCTATGACTCAAGAGTGACGTGATCATCAGGTAAATACGTCATTTTGACATCAGCCTCCTCGGTTGCTTTTCCTGGTGATTTTGCAATGAGGACTGACTAAAGCACATTTCCCTCTCCATGTTCTTCACATGAAGAAACAATGTTTCTACAATAATATCTTCTCACCAGATGTTCTTTAAGGACTAATGCTTCCTTTTGTTGTGCATTTTCTGACTGGCACACACGGTGCGTCTCTCTTGGTTTGAACCACTCGACGTCCGTCTGTCTCTGAATTGTGGTTCATGAACATTTCATCACATTACGCCGGATGCTTCCGTCAGCAGCTTTTTCTTTTTCGCAAACAGGACGAGTTAGAAAAAAAAGCCGCCATTGCAAGAGCAACTTTACATCACTCACGTGTGAGTGTCACTCAATGAGCGAGTGCAAAGTAACGTGTAACCTCCGACTGAAATAAATGGGGTTTGCCCTTATTGGGTCACCGGCTGTGGGATTTTGACAACGACATCTCTACAAGCCATGAATGTTTACCATGAAAAGTCAAAAGCACCCCCTGGTGAAAGTGAATGTCAACTCTTAAGTTCTTCCCTCTAAATGTCCTTTGCTGAGACAAAAGAGACACCAAGGAAGCTCCATTGCTTCAGGGTGACGGCTGCACACTGATGCAGAGGAATAGATGTACTTTTCCATGAGATGGCTTATAACGTGACAGATGCTACGGGTGACAGTCCTGTTTATGCAGAGTTTGGCCATTTTAAATGTGCTGCATCCATAATGTAGCAAAACACTGTATAATTACAACGGAAGCCTTTGAGAAGAAAAACACAATTTGGCTGCTGCAGACTTCCCCAAAACTGTCGGTTTTATCCCACAAAGAGATATTGCAATATGATACATTTTAGTAGAAATGTGGCGACGGTGACGCATGGAGTAGAGAGGGTGAGCTGGGAACCGCAAGGTTGGCCGTTTGAACCCCGGCTGCTCCATGTCCCTGAGCAAGACACCCAACCCCTAACTGCTCCCCGGGCAAAATGTGACACCATCGGCTAAAATGCAATGTAAGTCGCTTTGGATAAAAGCGTCAGCTAAATGACCTGTAATGTAATGATGTAAAATGTATCCATCCCGAGGTAAAAAAACACTGCGTCAGCCGAACATACAGACAGATGTTCCCACACTAACACACTCCAGTTGACATCTGCTTTGAATCAGGAAGATGTTGCAACATTGAGCTCCACATAGCAAGGACCACATAGAACCACATAGAAAGGACCACATAGAAAGGACCACATAAAACCACATAGGACCACATAGAAAGGACCACATAGAGCTCCACATAGAAAGGACCACATAGAACCACATAGAAAGGACCACATAAAACCACATAGGACCACATAGAAAGGACCACATAGAGCTCCACATAGAAAGGACCACATAGAACCACATAGAAAGGACCACATAAAACCACATAGGACCACATAGAAAGGACCACATAGAGCTCCACATAGAAAGGACCACATAGAACTACATAGAAAGGACCACATAAAACCACATAGGACCACATAGAAAGGACCACATAAAACCACATAGGACCACATAGAAAGGACCACATAGAAAGGACCACATAGAAATAACCACATAGAAAAGACCACATAGAGCTCCACATAGAAAGGACCACATAGAGCTCCACATAGGACCACATAGATAAATAAAAATCTGAACAGAACTCGACTAAAAGATGCATTAAAGCGGAACATCTCATTATTTTGACTGACATTGGAATTGCGTTGTGATTCGTAATATTACAGAATCATTTTTACATTAAACGCCATCACCCTGTTTTTGAACAAGAAAGATATTTGTTAAGTAGACCAGGACATCTCTGCAACACCATGAGTTCTTCATTACAAAATATAATAACATAAAATAACATCATTTTGATAAAAATGATAATAGGCTTTATTTATTTGGTGGAACTGTTGGATTCATTGTGCAGCCCTAATTAAACCATTATCAGTTAGCGACACAGGGTCCACACTATTCTGCCAAATGAACTGTTTAATGTGATACATGAGCAACAGTCTAAACAAAAGCTTTTAGTTGGGACACATGTGCAGTTTGGGTTGTGGTATTTTAGTGCACCGTGTGCTCCTGTAAGCATCTTGTATCTGTTGCATTTCCCTTTTTCACCTTCTATGCTAATGCGTGTCCATCTACAGTGTGCGCTAGATGGTTGGATGTTCCAGAGGAGATGTGTCCAAAAATGACATTTATTTCATGAAGCATTCCTACAGAATAAGTTTATTTAGCCTTTTCTTGTGTGTAGTTCCACAGTTGTGTTTGAACTCTGTGATGTCGGCCATTTGCATGCAAGGCTGGTTCCACTGCAGAGGAGACGAGAGGCCCCAACGCTCTGATTGGTGCAGGTGTTGCTAGACAACAGATGTCCAGCCGGCTGAGAGGTGGACTACCTGTGAAGGAGGGCGAGAGAGAGAGTGAAAGGAAGGTGGAGGTGGGAAATGATAGAGAGGGAAGGCTGTTACATTTACGGCATTCAGGGATTTGCAGCCAACTGAAAAATAAGAACCATCGGTGTGCGTCTTTGTCTGTACCTTTGATGGAGTTTATTTGGTTTTGTCAAACATGTTATTATCATCTTTAAACTTGTCAGTGACTGAAAGATGATTTAGTAAATTGTTGATAATTCTCTGTCATAATTGAACATGATCTCACTTTCCAGGTAGTGCTCTAAAAATACATATTATAAATATATATTATTATATATATATTTTTCAAAGGCGATTTCTGCATTTGGGAACTCTGACATTCAAAAGGGGTCGGCTGCACAATGTTGCATTCTCAATGTGGGTCAACTGGGTGGATTTTGAAAGACATTATGAGGATACTGTACAAACGGCCTGAACATCTAAGTAAGCAATAACAGCCAAATAGCTCAATGTGGATCAGTGATTCCACATTCAAGGTAAATAATAATAATATAATAAGCAAGGTTGGGTCCTGAAGCAAAGCGTTCATGTGACTGCTGTGTTACCCTCAAGCAGCGTTCTGGAGAAGTGGAGAACCCCGCCTCAAAATACACGATACAAGAACATAAAAGCACTATTCTGGGTGCCTGGCTGATGCATCTGTGTGGGATGCCAGATATATTCTACAGCGCGTAGGAGAAACACGAGGACCGCTCTAACTTAAGCACCGTATCTGAGTTACAGTTTACGTGCAACACAAAAGGATTGTGACAAATGGTGTTTTTATACATTTCTATGAATGTGTGATATTTGTATTAGTTGTTTAAATCCTTTGTCACCTCTTGGGGCGTTGGGTAATGATTTCTGATGTTGGGCAACAAAGAAAGAAGTCATGAAACTTCTCCTTTTCTGTTTGTGTGTGTGTGTGTGTGTGTGTGTTTGTGCTGACTGTACCAGGGCAGGTTTCACATCAACTCGTTCTTCCTGTATTCTTAGCTTTACATGCAGTGCCGCCGATGCTCAACCTGCATTCGTTTTTGCATTTCGCTGTTGTGATCCCACCAAGGCGTCCCCCCCTCTCACTGCGACTGATGACCCCCCCCCCCCCGTGTGTGTGGGTGTGCAGTCTTTCACTGGCATTGGACACTCTGTACCATGCTGGCATTTAAAAAAAAGAAAGACATTTGCCGTTTGCATTTGAGAGCTGCCTGAGATGTCGCTGCCATGGGTTTGTCTGCGTATCCCGTTGTTCCGGATCCCGCGAGGGGAACAAGCTGCTCGGTGTTCTCTGCTGGTCCCTCGTTTCCAGAGCATCGAGAAAAGCGCAGGAAGGAAAAAATAGGCGTCCTATTTCATACGGGGAGAAAAAAAAAGTAGTTGAACCCGCTGCTCTTCTTTCTCTCCTTCACGTTCTGTCTCTGCTTGTCCCTCGTGTCCCGAGGCCTCGCTGAAATGGGTCGCCTCGGCGCCGTGCGGCAGCACTCATTATAGCGACTGCTGCTGCGCGTGGAGTCTCTGGACTTCACGGGCGTCTTTTCTGACACACTTTACATGGAGCCGGTCTGGTCTCCTGGAGGACGGACGTGGGATCGTCTTTGACGGGCCGCCTCTCTAATAACTAATAACCGGGTGTCCTTTCTGTCCCTCCTCAGAGAAGGGCTCGTTGTGTAGAGTCAAATAAGCGGAATACGCAGTGTTTAGATTAAATCTCCTTCAATAATGTAGGTCAGCAACTACTAATCCCTGCTGGTGTGTGGGTTGAGAAAACAACACGCTAAGTTGGGCCTCGTACTCTCCAAGTCATTATTTGGCTTTTCAAGCGTACATGAAATCAATTTGGTTGCGCTCTCGCAAAAGAACGGCTGTTAGTTTTAGTTTTTTTCAGCTTTAGTAGGCGGCGGTTTTTCAGACATTGTACCCAACTTACTCAGCGCCAAACTGCAGAGAAACTAGCAACTAGATGCTGAACTAAGTGGAGCATTTAGCAGCTAAATAGTCCTGAGGGAATGTTGGTGAGGTTTGTTTGGGCTCACTAGAGGAAACACCCGACCGAGAAAGACCCTTCAGCGTGTGAAGGATCCACTTGCTCAGTGACAATGTTGTACATTCAGCCAGTTTCACATCTGCATCCGGACGTCACTCATTGCTAGTTCGCCGCAAGCGAAGAAAGGCTTAGAGCGAGTGAGATGTGATGCTCTTTACGTTCAAATGTGCCATTTGGCCACAGAAGTGTAATTAAATTCCATTTGCAGCCCTGCAAGTTAATTTTGTTCTCAAAATGAACCTACGAGCACATCGCGGGAGCTCAAATTAAGGCTGACACCTGAGGTCAGTTTGGCCCCACTGGGGCCACCGAGCAACACAGCGCGTGTCCCCCCGGCTATTCTCGTAGCGGGGGGGGGACGATGGAAAGCACTTGAAATAACCTGTTTGTGTTTTTTCTTCCAGATCATCAAAAGCTGGAGAGGGAGGCGAGGATCTGTCGTCTACTCAAGCACCCCAACATCGGTGAGTCCTCCATCGCAGAACACGCACAAGTACACACACTGAGGTCTCTGGTGAATCGTGCTGAGGCTATTCATCTTCAAGACACAGTTATGTGGGAGACAAGTGTGTGTGTGTGTAGTGAGGTATCTAATGATGATGTACCAGTGTGCTCTCCCCGCTGGATCATCAGTAATCCTTCTCTCCAAACTACTAACCCGTAACGCACACGTTCCTCCTCGTTGTGCCTCTGGAAGAACTTTCCTACCCACTTTTTCCAGAGTGCACTTCAGTTTACCAGGATAACTTCTTAAGTCTGAGGCCACATATGACTCCTTAGGGATCACATGACAGGGGAGAACACGCTTTTCATGCATCATGTTCCTTTTTGATTTAAAGCTACTTTGAGTCCATAAAGCGTCGTCCGCCAAAAGGCACTTTTCAATTGTTGATTTGGCTTCTGTGTCTATTTGTGCCTGTTGATTTCCCCTAAATTAGATATCAGATAATGCATCAGTCATCCACAGCCTGAAGAATTTCAAACTTCAATCCTTAATAAATAGCAGAAGAAGAAATTCAAAGTTATTCTCTGATTTATAAAGTGATTAAGTATCCAACATTTAATTGACCTTCAGATTTTGCCAAAGTGAAACAATTGTTCTAAACCGAGCTTGGTCCAACAGTCACGTTTTTGATCCAGACATGTAGATGTCTTTTGAGATATTTAATAAGACAAAGCATAATAGTTTCAGAAGACTTGTAACACAAACAATGCAGGTGTTGACTGCCGGCCTTTTCCTTCGTCTCCTTTCCTCCTCCGACCCGTGTTTGTGTTTGTGCCGAATCTCCTGGACAGTACGACTCCACGACAGCATATCAGAAGAGGGTTTCCACTACCTGGTGTTTGATCTGTGAGTGACTGACTCTCTCTCACACTCACGCACACACGCGCACACGCACACACACACGTGCACACGCACACACGCACGCTCCCTGAGAATTTAAACCCTGCTTTCCAAGCCAAAACATTCACACATGTTTTGGCTTGTTTTACTTTCCCTTCTCACGTGTGTATTTGTACAACGAGTGAAGTCCTCGCCAGGTACTAGAAACTAAACCATCCGCACCATGAAACTTCAGTAATGTCTGGAGAAGAAGACAAAACCACACTATGCGCCGCATGCTGTGGAGTACTCAATGTACTTGAGCCGTATTTTTAGATTTGTGAAAATCATAAATTCGACTTTTTTAAATGTATTACATAAGCTTTCCTGTCACATTTTATTACCACCTCATTGCATTAGGAGATATTTACGCATGCACATGTGTGTCCAGTGTTTGCACGCTCTAATATTTACCAGAAATAGTTTGTAATTGAACTATTAGCGTCATCCTAAGGTTTCAAATGCAAGAATAAAACCTCACATACCGTTTGAGGGCACTAAATAAAATATTTGTACGGTATTTCAGCATTCACAAGACTTTATCTCGCTTTTGCTCTGGACAATAATAGTAACCGACCAGGCGGCAGCACCACACGCTGAAACGCACACTTTCAAATATTGGTACGACTTTGTTTATATAGTTTATATTTACATGAACTGGAGAATGATTGGAGAGTTCACACACTTTTCTAATGTAAAGTTCTGTATGATAATGAGATTAACTTGATAGTGTGTGTAAGCACGTCTATAAATACAAGCAGAGAAAGAAACGCTCCCTCTGACTCTCCCCAGGGTGACCGGAGGAGAGCTGTTTGAGGACATCGTAGCCAGGGAATACTACAGTGAGGCTGATGCAAGGTAACACACACACACACACACTGCTGACCACAGCAGCCATCATGCATCTCTGTCTGTTACTGGTGTGGTTGTGTGCTATACTTGTGCGTCTCAGAGGGGGCGATACAGCTGCCTTGTCTCTAAAGCATCTCTTACAGTTATTTATAAAAGTGATTCACGACACACAGCCTGTGGCATTAATCACACACAGAGATGTATTCTTTGGTGTGTCTATATGGTGTAATACAATAAACGTTGTGAAAAATGACTTGTCTTAACGGGGCTTAATGTCCCCCGCCATGAATGCGGCCTGACGAGGGGGGCGCGTTGACGCGATGTTAACGCCCCCCCCCCCCCCGGTTAATTCCCATCATCTTCTCTTCTCTCCCGGTTCTTCCTTTGCCTCTCCGCCCTTCTCAGCCACTGCATACAGCAGATCCTCGAGAGCGTGCAACACTGCCACGTTAACGGCATCGTCCACCGGGACCTGAAGGTTTGTACGACTGCAGCCACGGCCCCCCGGACCCGCTGGGAAAGGCCCAGTGACTCACCCTTTGCAGCCACACACTTTGTTTATCAATCTTGACATTCCGTTTCGACGACATAACACTGAAATCAATACTTGTCTCCTCGTGTGAGAGCAAATACCATCCTAAAGATTTTTTATTAGTGCCATTAACCCGTTGTCGGAGCCATAAAAGAACGCGGAAAGAGTCGTAGAATTCGGCTTTGACCTCAGCTGTGAGATGGGTGTGATGTGCGGAATTGGATTAAAAACATACCAAACTGCAGAGGCGGGGGAGGCTCGGCTCCTTCCTACGTTGTTACAGTCAAATCTGGTCCCTGTTCTGAGCTTAATTACATTTCCTGCCAATGTCAGGACTACGGGTCCTCCTCCAGCGCTCCCCCCGCTGATGCAGACAGCCCGCTGGCATCTTCGGTGTAGCGCGCGGGGTCAGGAAAGGAGCAATGGCCGCCACGTCCGGAAAGGAGCGAACCCCATTTGCATAATAATGTTGAGTCGTGAGAGATTTCTAAGGCCGTGAATCATCCAGCGATAGTCTTTATTCTCATGACATCTCGCGGGCTTTAGTATGTGGAGGCGAAAGGGGGGAGATGAGAGCTTCCTGAACTCGCGCTGTGGGGTGAGAATACAAAACTAGAGAACAACCCCTGTGGTTTATACGGTTCACGTTGCGTGGACTTCATGATGGTACATGTCCTTTTCTTAGCGGATTTGAAGTTTTCAGATGTTTCCTAATCAGATGGAAATGTTGATATTGTCCAGATGTCGGTCCGTCCTGTTGAGTCTGTGTCAAGTGCACACGGTCTGACTGGCCTGTGGTCAGCAAAGACCTTTCTGCACCCGTGTGTGTGTGTGTGTGTGTGTGCGTATATCTGTGACCAGAGCCCACCTCCCCCCCGTATCCTCCGTCCCGCTGTGTGCACTTTCTTCCCGCTCATGGATTTTATCAGCGGATCGGTTGTCGTTGCCGGCGAGCCCCCGGTGTCGGCTACCAACGGCCTCTCATAGAATCCATGGGACCAGGGGGAGTCCACGGCGTCCTTTGTCTCGTAGAGATTTGGTCCCGTGTTTCTCTGTCGTTTGTGTGGCAGAAAGGCAGTTGCCTCAGACACTGATCTAAGAGCAGTTTAGCGTCGTTGACCCCTAACGGCTTGAATTAGGATTTGGTTTGGCTAACCTGCTTCTAGATCTGTGCCTGTGGGCGCCGTGTTCCCCGCAGCGTGTGACCTCTCACCTCTAACCTGTTTGACTCCGCCCCCCCCAGCCTGAGAACCTTCTATTGGCCAGTAAGCTGAAGGGGGCGGCGGTCAAGTTGGCTGACTTTGGGCTGGCTATCGAGGTGCAGGGGGACCAGCAGGCATGGTTTGGTGAGTATCCGAGCCGTCCATGAAGCGGGCGATCAGTCGGTCACTTAGTGGAGAAACCGCCCGGTCACTGAACCGCCCACGTGTGCCTACCATTCCCCATGTCTCCCCCCCCTCACCCCCCCCGCCCTCCATATCACTCCCCCAGGGTTCGCAGGCACACCGGGCTACTTGTCTCCAGAGGTCCTGAGGAAAGACCCGTACGGGAAGCCAGTTGACATGTGGGCCTGTGGTAAATACCATCCAGAGTCTCTCGCTGTTTGAGAGAAGTAGAGTCAGTGTTGCAGAACAACACTGCAGCGTCATGTTAGCAGTAGCATGTATGATAAAATGGTTTTCATCAGCCAACATTACTGTAGCATATTGGCCTTTTCCGTTTACATGCTTAACTCGCCGTGTCGCTTCCCCCCGCAGGCGTGATTCTATACATCCTGCTGGTGGGCTACCCTCCCTTTTGGGATGAGGACCAGCATCGCCTTTACCAACAAATCAAGGCTGGAGCCTACGACGTAAGCACTCCCACATGCACGCATAGATTCACATCAGGTTTGAGCGAATGAACTATTCTCTAGACAGCTTCTTCATTTCCCTGTCTAAAGTAAAATCAACGTGCGATTATTTCAATAAATCTAAGAATGTATTTTACCAAATGAATCTCTGCAAACGCAAATCTCCAGTAGGCTGTGGGATCTCTCGACGTCTGCAGCCTTGTCTCATCCGCACATTGCACCTCAGGTGGTCCGCTGACTACTGCTCAGTGAGGCTTGCTCATTTCATCCACGGGGAATTACGAATTTTGTCTTTGTCTGCAGAGAAAATCAACCATTAACCACAATAAAAAATGAAAACACTAAGTGATGCTATTTCGGGTTCTCCGTCTTCCTCAGAGGACGGTTGTTTCCTCGCTAAAATAATAACATCTCATGATGCCGTTCTTACTCCCGATTAGCCTCGTCTGTTTCAACGCGCTTGGCGCCTCTCTCTGTTCATTCTGACAGTTTCCGTCCCCGGAGTGGGACACCGTGACTCCCGAGGCCAAAGATCTGATCAACAAGATGCTCACCATCAACCCCAGTAAACGCATCACCGCCGCCGAGGCCCTCAAACATCCCTGGATCTGCGTATGTGGCACAAATGCAGACGCACACAGAAAATGCAGAAACTCGTATAGAGACACAGAAGACACGCATGCTCATGCATACGTTTCTCCCGCCCGTTGTTTCCGTTCCCCCTTAATCCTCAAATCCTCTCATCTTCCTCCTGCAGCAACGGTCCACTGTAGCCTCCATGATGCACCGGCAGGAGACGGTGGAGTGCCTGAAGAAATTCAACGCCAGGAGGAAACTCAAGGTGAGCCGTCTGGCCGTCCCGAACAATCGATCCGGCCACCTCTCCTTCCTCACTCTGACCGCTAGAAATGAAGACTTGGTTCACCAAAACCCTCAAGTTGCCCTTTTGACGTTCTCCCCTTTCTTGCCGTGACCTTCTAATCAATCAATCCTATTTCTGTCTCTTCCTTCCTTCCTTCCATCCTCATTATTTCCCTCTTCTCCATCCCTGCAGGGAGCCATTTTGACCACTTTGCTGGTCACAAGAAACTTCTCAGGTACGTCTTTCTCAGCCTACTGTCCAAGACCTGGGTCACCCGAACATATAAACCACAACCGTTCATGTAAAGGAAACGGGAGCCTTCAAATATAATGGTGGTAGTTTGGTTACGCTTGCAGCTTCTAGTAGGCGAAACAGATCAGAGGCATTTGAAAGAAGGTACAAAGTGTTATCAGCCCTGGACATTTTCTAAAGAATAACGACCTTTCCCCCCTATTTTTTAATGCCTTCGCTGTGTTTTTTTATAGAACATTCAATACTGAGCCGTCCTCTTTATCCCCTCAGCTGTTGCTCTTTCACTTTATCTTGATCTTGATCTTCCATACCCTTTTACAACTCTTATTCTTTCACAGTTTACTAGCCTGCTTTCTCTCTTCTACAGTAAAATGCATCTGTGCATTTGGGTCTCTTTTTATTCACCCTTTCCTTCTTTTTTTCAAATTCCTTTTCCGTCTTTTGTTTGGATTGTGGTTTCCGTTTGAGGTAAGCTTTTTTGGAATGGCAGGGAAATATGCAACTAAACAGTTATGATGTATTAAGCCTGACTTGCTCTCATAAGAGCATCACATTTGCATGAAGTGAGGTGTTTGATATGAAGAGAAAAAAAAAAAAACACAATGGAAGTTCACGCTTGCAAAGATGTCACGACGAGAATGCATTTTATAGATTTAGATAAGGGTGCAGCATACATGTTGAAATGCGATCTGGCGTGTTTGAATGATGTTACTCCTTTTGAAGCAGGGACAGGATTGAATGTGTGTGTGCTAGTTGTTAAATGCATGTCTGCAAATGTCCGTTTAAGAATGCCGTGCAGGTCCGACAGGTAGACTATCCCTTTCTTCACTTGCTAAATACACACGGCACCAACTGTCCGCCCTCCAGCCCGTTCACGTGACAGTCAGTGTGCAGCGGGAGAACACCCTAAGCACAAAGGAAGATGCCGCCCTGAACCGCTGTTGCATTGCATTATGGATCTCGCAGCCGGATTTTGCACCTGGAGTTTGAAGATAAGCGAAGTTGACTGATGTGCTTGCTTTCATGTTAGTGTAGCCTCGGCACTTGTTTGAGATCTCTCTCTCTCGCGCTGACGTGTTGTCTGTTTCTGTCCCCCTGCAGCAGCCAAGAGTTTGCTCAACAAGAAGGCGGACGGGGTTAAGGTGAGTCGCTTTGCACCGCGAAGAAGAAAAGATTTGTTACTCGGAATTCGTTTCTTGGAATGTTCAGTGTCTGAGAAGCCCTCTGGATCCTTATTGTGCATCGTGCACTCAACGACATCATCATTCAGGGCAACCAGCCAATGGTTGTTAATTCTCAGCTTCCTCCCGGCGCTCCTTTAACAGTTGGACAGGCCAATAAATACCTACATTTATAGAGACAGAACATTTAATTTGGTGCAGGGCCTGTTTTGTGTTTTATTAATGAACAAATGTTTTTCTACCTGTTACCGTTACTGGATGGGTGCACAAAATGTTAGATCACAATCTCCTCCGTGTTGTTACCAACAGCCTCCTTCATATGAGTAAGTCTGGCCCTTCAGAGTCCAAACAAAACGGCCCAACAAACAGAACATTTGGGCAGTTTTCCCTCGACTGGTTTTTGAATATTTGTTCCCTACTGTCAACAAACTTAGTTGCATTCACCTTCCTGACTTAAGTGCACTTCATAAACGCCCACAGACGTCACAACGAGGTCCTGGTTGGTAACAATGGAACACTTGAGTTGCATCACGCGGGTTGAGTGCGTGCTTGTGTGTCTGTGAGCTTGAGAGCACGATTGCGGTGTCGAAGGTGTGCACGTGTGTCAGTCATGTCCCCTTTACGCTGCCCCCTGCAGGTCAACAACAAAGCCAACACAGTGACCAGTCCCAAAGACACTGGCCCTGTCCCCGCGCTGGTATAAACACAAAACTTCTCCCACAGCTTCGCCTTCATCCTCCCCTATTCATCCCCCCCCCCCCCCCGGAGGAGGTACAGGTTCACCCTTTCACATCGGCTCGGATCACTCTCCGCGCGGTTTAAGGTTCCTAACCGGACCGAATAAGAATAAGAAAGACGCGTGCAACGGATGTCTAGCTCAACGTCAGGCGACCCCTGAATGACACAGCGGGCCAAAGCTTTTGTGGTCGTGCAGCACGTCCCAGCTGGCAGCACATTCAGGGAGAAATGAGGTATTCATGATCCACTGAATTAGCATAGCGGGCATGTGGCATACAGGAGTTATGAAGGATCTGTGATTTGTTCATGTGGCTGAATCAATACGCCTTTACACACACGTTTGAATTTAGTGCAGCTTTAAATCTGTAGTCAAGGGCAACCTCTACCCCCCCCCCTCCCTCCCCCTCGTCCCCCTTGGAACATTTCCGCTCTCCTCCTACTTTATTTTTTCCTATCATTTCATGAACTAGTTTTCCTGTGCATGGCTACGAGAGCTACACCCCCCCCCCCCCCCCCCTCAAGTGTTTTGGCTGTCACTCATTGGCTCGGGCACGTCGCCTGCCGACTGGCTGTGTCAGGCCACATGACTGTCGCTCTGCATGATGTCAAAGGCTTTCTGCCCCCACCCACCCCCCCATTCGCCAGCGAGACGATTAGGCATGAACACAGCCACGTTATCGCTCTGTTTTTCATCCTCTGCGTCATCACGCACACACACACACACACACACACACACACACACACACACTGAGACAGATGTGGACTGCTGGTGGTATAATCTAGTGTAATCGGGGTGATTTGGTCATCGGGATCGATTCCACGAGAGCCGAGACATCTGACTGCCGGGTGTCGGAGAAAAGACATGGAGCCAGAATGTCACGCAGATATAAATGAACGTAGAGATCCTATGAATACACACAAATACATTTCCATCCTACCTTCTCTGTCCGTCTATAGTCGTTTCCTCCCATAAGTTCTCTGTCATCTGTTCTCTCTAGGAACCACAGACAACTGTGATCCACAACCCTATAGATGGAAACAAGGTATTGTGTTAGAATCATGGTCCCTGGTTGTATGGAACCATGTCGAAGCACCTCAGGCTGTTAAGTTCTCCACTTTAAATGAATAGGAAGTGTCTCCTTTCACCAACTGTCCTTATATTGTAATAGATACTTGTAATAAATGATGTTTAAGAACCAAAGGGGGGGGTTTAAGAACCAAACCCATGTAATCTGGTTTAAGACCAGCCTGGGACTTTAGTGGCATGTTGTCTCTCGTCTCTTGTCAGCACTGATGAAATGAAAGCAACAATGACCCCGAAATACTACGCACACCACAATCTTTGCAACCATTGTAAAAAAAAAACAACTGTCTTCCTTCCTTGTCAGGAGTCCATTGAGAGCGCCAACACGACCATCGAGGACGAGGACGTGAAAGGTAGGCGAACTCGCGCCCGTGTCCACTCGTCTGTCCCCCGGCCCGCCCTGCGAGGTCACAGCGGTCGGTCCTCAGCGCTCCCCCCCCCCCCTCACGCTCCTCTGCTCCTGGTCCTCTGCTCCTTCCGCCTCGCGACGCGGGTTGGACGCACAGCGGGTGAACGGCTGAAACCCCTCGTTTGGCTGTCAGCCCTTCTTTTTCCGTCCCACTCTCCCCGCGCGCCAGCCGCTCTCCTCCCTCCTCATCTTTCCACCCCCGCCTCCTCACTTCAGAGTCTCTCCGCAGTTTGGGGGGGAGGGGAGGCGGCTCCCCCCCCCCGCTGTTTCCCCATCACTGCCTCCAGTGGGAAGGGATCTCTCTATGTGAGGTGTCTCAAACCCCCCCCCCCCCCCTTTTTCATCCCTTTACTATTCTGCTCCCACGGCTGGGCCTCCTCGTCTCGTCTGTGTTTGAAGTGGACGTAGCTGCTGTCCTGCTGTGTAGTTGTCGTGTCTCGTGGACACAGACGTCCCTCCTCGCTCCTCCGTTCCGACTTACCCAAGAAGCCGACCTGCGTACTCACTCATGCACACGCGCCGTGTTGTGGCTAATGGCTGTGTCTTACTACTTGACATGACACGTGTGTTTTTTTTTTAATATCCCCCCAGCCTGCACCAATAACCGTAAAGGTAACTGTCAACATTAGCGAGTTCTTGCATTGGTTTGATCCTCGCCGGGTGTCTTCTTGCATTTTGCTGCCTGATAGCAGTATTAGTCATGGGAGGCTTTCTTGTCGCTTTGATACTCGGCGATAAAATAAACTAATATTTCTTGAAACGCCTTTCTTGAGCGCCTACCATTTCTAATAACCCTGAAATCCCCGCGGACTAGAACCCATTAGAGCCGATGTGATTTGACTGCGCGTGCTGACGACCTCCTGTGATCTTGTGTTGCAGCTCGCAAGCAGGAAATTATTAAAGTCACTGAGCAGTTGATTGAGTCCATCAACAATGGCGACTTTGACGCGTACGCGTGAGTATCTTCCCCTCTGCATTTACACTGTGACGTCTAAATGGTTGCGCTGATCTGTCCATGCTGATTGGATGTCGCCTTTTTTTGTGTTTGTTGGTGCGACAGGAAGATTTGCGACCCGGGGCTGACCTCCTTTGAGCCCGAGGCGCTGGGCAACCTGGTGGAAGGACATGACTTCCATCGCTTTTACTTTGAGAACGGTAAAACAAAAAACAGGCTCGTTTTATTGATGGAATCGAGGGAAGGGAAGGCGCCTCACGGAGATCCAGACAAATCACTAAGCGTCGTGTCGGTCATGTAGTTTGTATGAAAGAGAGAGCGCATAGTGCAGAAGTGGCTGTGGGGAAAAGTGTTTGTTCTATATCAATATTTAGTGCTGTTGGTCTACAGCTCATATTTGCTGGTGCGCTTCAAGGGCACGTCCGTGCATGGACTAACCTTGGAGCAAAAAAAGAAAAAGACTAATGAATGTCGGCTATAAATGGCAGAATGTCCTCAGTCAGGGTAAAAATAGTCCAGATAAACTAGATGTGTCCTAGAAACCTCAATCGCTGGCGAGCCCCGTGCTTGTTCACCATCCAGCATCAACATATGGAGGCTTCTACTGGCCCTTGTTGTCACCATCAGTTAGTACAGTGTGAGCGATGGGGGGGCCTCCCATCACCCTGCGACAGGATCCACTAGAGGACAGGGTGTCCTCACCCGACGCCGTCAGCTCCGTCGCGACTCGGTCACAGCAAACAGGCCCGAGGAACACGTCCCAGCACACGTTTTAAAAGAAAGCACCACGGGGAGTGAACTTTGCCTCCTCTTCAACACGTTTCCACCACTTGGTTCTCACAGATTGCTGGTGTGTCACAGGGTGACGTTAAATAAAATACACAACGTTTGCAAGGGCAGACTTTTTGCATCAGCGCCACCCGAAGAATGATTAGAAAGAATGCAACAACATTTTAATTCAATTCTATTTTCATTGGGGTTTTTTTATAGTTTGAGTAATGAATTCTTTAGGAATCAATATGTTAAAGACATTTTTAGCGAGTGACTTTGTGTGTCCCTTGCAGCCCTGTCCAAGGGGAACAAGCCAGTGCACACCATCCTCTTGAACCCGCACGTGCACCTGATTGGGGAAAATGCAGCGTGCATTGCCTACATTCGACTGACCCAGTACATGGACGCCAGCGGCATGCCGCGCACCATGCAGTCCGAGGAGACCCGCGTGTGGCACCGCCGCGACGGCAAGTGGCAGAACATCCACTTCCACCGCTCGGGCTCGCCCACCGTCCCCGCGCAGTGAGTAAGACCCCCCCCACACAGCCGAAATGCATGAACACAATCTAAAACAGCAGATGGACCTCTGGTTTTGAGCCGACCTCAAGTGGGTAGAATCCTGCGCGGTGCTGCAAGTGTAGCAGGTGGCGTAGTTTAATTGTGACATCACTGTTGGGCGAGATCACAGAGGCACACACACACACACACACACACACACAAGATCCATCCGTTAGCGACCACAACCAGAGACACCTCAAACCAGAGAGGTCATAGAAGTAAGGCGTTTGAAGGAAACCTAAACCTTAAAATGACCATTTTGTAGATCACGTACGCACTACCTTGATTTATTTTGCATGGCTACACTTCATTTTTGAGGTTTATTTATTCATTGAATTGAGGCCACTTTTACCAGCACAGACTGTTGAGCCTTCTGATGGCTTTAATCAGACCAGTGCTTCCTGCTCTCATCTTATTACGATTCTTAATATCTTCTGCGAAAAAGCGTCCATCGTATTTTTCCACATGCAGTAAACATCGTCGTGACTGTGTGTCTCCGCTCGGCTTACATTCACATGATTGCCTTCTCTCTCTCTCTCTCTCTCTCTCTCTCCCCCCCTCTCTCTCTCCCCCTCTCTCTCTCCCTCTCTCCCCCTCTCTCTCTATTTTTTTCTTTTTTTTTTACAGTTAACGGAATATCGAGATGTGGTCCCAAAAAAAGAAATCTCTAGCTGGGCAGCGAACTACCATAACCCCCCCCCCCCCATCCCTCCCATCCCCTGACCCTTGACCCTTCTAAGGACATGACATTGCAGGATACAAGTATTAATACGTTTTACTGTTTATTAATGATGAACGTCGTTCCAAACCCCCACCAGGTGGCTGCACACTGTATTTGGACATTATGAAACGAGCATATTGACGTTTTTTTGTTGGTTTTTTAAGATGTTTTGGTATGCATTTTAAATATAAAATAGAGCTGTTTTAAAATCTACTACTGTAACCTCTCCCAAACATGAGTTCCGTATTTTTACCTGTATTTATGTGTGTGCAATACAGAAACAATTGGATGATCAGAATGTTAAAATTGAGCTTGCTTTAGTTCTGGTGATGTATATATATATACATTGTGATTGTTGATAAAAAAACAAACATTTAAATTGCTATTCTTGCTATCAGAGGAAATAAGAGTTTACGTAAAAAGCAGTTTATGAGCTACATTTATGTTTGCTATGAGCTACTGTTTGAATTGTCCGATTTCAATCTATAATACTAATTTAAATGTAAAGAAAAGCAGAGCAGCTTCCACTTTGCATCGAGATATGTTTGCCTTTATATCAGTGAAATAAGAAATAAGAGAATGTAGCATATGTGTAATATATGAAAATTCAAGACTATCGTGTAGTGCATGGGGGGAATATTGTAAGTAAATCATACGAAACTATAATATCTTCTGTTTGATTTGTGAATCACTGACTTGTTTGCGTTTGTTAATGTAGTGCATCAGTCCCGTCCCAAATGTTTCTAAATGTCCACCAGTATCATACAACTGTTGTAAAAACTACGACACAGCCGTGGTTGACATCCAGCGTGAATATCAGAAGCTCATATCCCAAAAATAAACTCCCGGTTGCTGAAGCACCCTCACATTTTGTATAAAAAGGAGAACATTTTTCATAATGTTTGTACTTGTGCTGTACGACTGTGTGTGTAGGGTTTGTTGATTTTATCCTCCGTCATTTCCAGCGTGTTACTCAGCCAATTGCACAGAGAAGGTGGAGATGATGGAGAAGGCTCAAGGGCACTACGTCCTTCAGCTTTCGCCCGACGGCTGCTCCCATAAGTCCAGAAGAGTCGTCGAAAAGCATTGGACAGAAGAACATTGCCGTCACAGAGGAGGGGGGCGAGACAGCGGGACGGGGGTCCCGGTGATACACGTCGGGACGTCTTCCTCTGCATTCAGACACAGCGGGACCTCGCCAGCGTCTTCCTCATCCTTCATTCGCTCTTTTCAATTGGCCGGTCTCTTCTTTTGTAAGGGGAACATGTGATAAACATTTGTTTTGACGAAACCTATGATGTCAATGCGACGCAGCGCTCCTTACGTGGTGTGAACCTGTTGCCAGCACGGCAATGGATGGCTTAACATGTTTAAGAAATAAATTAATCCGCTTAAAGGTGTGATAGTGAATGACCTTCAACTTGTGTTTTGTACCCTGCTGACGTGGAGCTAAGCGGCTGAAGTTAATCATTAGATGTATTTTGGTATGTTTCTGATCTCTGCTCTATTGTAATGCACATATAATACATTAATACAAAATGTGTGTGTGTGTGTGTGTGAAGATACTGCTTTATTCAATTATGTTACTAAATCATAATCATGATATTTCTATATCAGTTTAAATACTGATGGTTATTGAAGTTCATAGTGAAATGACAATGTAAACTTTTAATTTTCCACGTAAATTGAGAATATTAAAATGGGAACACAAAAGTCACATTTTACCCAATATTCACTGACCACACGTACAATGTACCTAAAGAATGAAAGTTCAATTTTCAGTCATAACCCTCTGTACAGTGCACAATATTCAGATTTGCATTCAAATAAAAACATGAGGCAATACGTAACCTCATGCAAGCAAAATGAAAATGCCTTTTTTTTCTTATTTGAAAATTAAAATTGAAACTATCTGACATTTCCTTTTCAAAGACTTAATCTTCTAGGTGAACATTATTCCAATGCAATAAAAAAAAACTCCCACTTCAAGATACAACCATTGCTTTTAGGCCCTCTGAGGATATTCTGAGTATGAGTTAAGAGTTTGTTATGCGGTTCAATTTGATTCAAGTAATTATTTTTTCAAACGACAGTTTCATGCTTTGTGCAGTGTTGATAATTGCTGGAATTACGCTTTTTCTAATATGTGGGTGATTTATTAAATTGTGTTTATATTTTGATAAACACAAGTGCAGTGGTGATAATTGTTTGTCATATTGTTATTTTTTAGGACATTTCCGTTTTATTTATGCAATAGTCAAGCACCCTATTTAAAAATGCACAACCCGTAAAAAAAGGGAAACCGTACTGAGTTTACTCAGGTATGATGAAGAAAGAATGTTAAATCAGGACTAAATAATAGAAAAGTTACTGTGGTGGAAATTTGTGGATTTAGCCCATGTGAGAAATCAAAAGCATCTTGCTTTGTGATTTAAGTATTGAAGTATTTATTACTAACTAGAATATAGAAAAATGCTAAAGAATACAGAGATCATCAGCACAAGTCGTAAGCACAGACAGAAGTCAAGTGACTACAATTCAGCTGAAAAGGGACAGATGTTCCTTATTTTATGGCCCTAAAAGGAGCAGGAAGATCTGACCAAGTTTCTGGGGGGGACCAGGAGCTTTTATACAACTCGTTCGGTTCGAGGAATGGTAACAGATGTTGTTTTGGGAACCTCTGTGACCCTCTTAGTGGGACCTAGTCAATCATTTTGACTAAGAGGAATAGGAGAAAGGTAAATAGAAGAACACGATATGGTCCAGGCAACGTATGGATTTCATCGTAGACTCTGTCAGGTCACGAGTTTCCCAAGAAAGGTCACATACGAGTTCTTGAGACTCTCACAATATGCACCTCAACAAATTCTCCCCCGACAGTTACTAAACAGGAAAGGGAATAATATATAGATTTTACTTCCAGATCCAGTTCACTATGTGACAATAATGCAAGTGATATTATTGTATGTAAAACAGTCGTATTATTGTATTTCTAAAATATAAATGGGTGCACCTTGCATCATCTCTGAATGAATGGGTGTGAATGGGTGAATGAGATGTAGAGTCTGAGCGCTTAGAGCTGTCTGAATAAGAGAAAAGTGATCCAAGAGTACTGTCCATTCACTATTTAAATATACTATTCAATTCATTATGAATAGTAATTGCATTTTGTAAAAGGAAATTAAAAAAAAACTGTATCAAAGAGTGAATATTGGTCAAACAGGTTATTTTGTAGTCATTTGAACAGTGAAATAGATACATTATATATATATATTATATACTATATATTCTATAGTATAGAATATCAAGACATTGTTAATACAGTACTGTTGTAGTATCTCCAAAAAAGTGATAAGAAAGTAGTTCTGTGTTGTTATAGAAGTTATAGCAGAGTATAGTATGTCAAAAAATAAATAGCATAGTACGTCTGAAAAAGTCAATATACCTGAAAAAAGTATTGAAATGGCAACGGACCAAATGACGCAGTGGAAGCGGCCTGTCGATCTCAAGCCGTGTTGTCCTGCATTCAGCTTCACCCTCCGCTTTACTCTATATTGAACCACATTTAAAAATTAAACACGTTTACGAAAACTGTCAAACTCGCTATTCAGACACATAAACATGTTTACAATGTTCAATAGTTAATATCAAGACGGAAGTAGTTCTTCATCTTTATACAATCTGATTTCTTTACCCGTGCTGGCGTTTAGGAGGAAGTTTCAGAATCACTACGGTTTGTTGCAAGTATGTTAGACACACAAGGAACTTGACTTGGGTGAACGGTACATAACCTATAAATACGTAACAAGTCACTTTTACATCTACTTCCCTTTTTTTTGAACAACATGTAAATGGTTACTGCATTAAAATATCTTCCTATCTTTCTTTACTAAACATTGGACTGCGTGCATCTTTTTCGGAAATCACTCCTCACACTCGGACCCCTTTTTCTCAGTAAGCGCGCACAAAGCACCTCTCCCTTTCTCAGATGACACTGCGTATAAATCAACTGTCCCCTCTCCCTCTCGCTCGGAAACCAAATGGAAACCCTCCGCGGGCTGCGAACCCCCTTTCTGCACATGTCCATCGACTTACGGTCTTCCATGCAACCATGGAAATGCCATTTCAATAACTGCATGTCATTTCTACTCAAAGTTTTGTATTTGCACTCAAACAACACACACGTCCGTGGAAGACGACGGTGCTAATGTGGAGCTACATCTCTGCTCCCGCGCCGCCTCGGAGGCCCGGTCGGGGGTCGCACAGATGGTAATTTGTTCATTCGTGTTCTCCAGTGAACTGGGCTAAAAAAAAAAAAACATTCACAAGATATAAAAAGATACGACACCATACATTGGTAGACTTTTATTCTCTATCAGCCATAGACACTGCAGCCATGTTGGTTTTGTCGTTTTGATCGTTGATACAGTAATACATGCCCTAGTAGATATTTGAATATGCATTGTATATGTATATAACTGTCATCATCACACAAAAGGGATGCTGATATTCAAATGAAAAGCATACCTATCACAGTGAACTTCCACTAATTTGCATTTGACACGGTGACAGTGAAATAAATACATTACACGTTGTAGATACATACAGTAGCGACGCTCAGGCCTGTGAGTAATGGTAGCTATACGCTCTCCACCGTGCATGTGTGCATCATTATCTTGTATTTAACCATCTGCCAAAATGAAACCATCTCCGTGGATAAGATAAACTCAACCCTTTACTTACATCCCGTGCACAAAAAGCAAGGAGGTGCTCCCTCCCGACCGCCAGGAGAGTAAACACAGTCGGTGGGAAATACATGTTTCTTTTTCTCTGCTGACAGAAACTGGGACACATTCTTTTATTTTTTACCGCTCGTAAAACACGCGGCAAAAAACGTCACACGCAATCCAAATTCACCAGCCAGAAAACCCCCCTCCTGACGATCCCGCCGCTGCCGTACGCAGCACAGCCTCACCCACACATCATCAGTCGAGATCTGACGAAAACCACAGAAAGAGTGAATGCATTGGAACCCGAATAACATGGAGAGACAGACGTCTCTCCGGGAGGGCAAATCCGTACGACTAGAAAGCAGTCAAAGCGGGGGGGGGGTCACTATGACGTGGTGGTGTTGAGTAGTCATGCCCGCCCTGCGTCACATGAGCGATTGTTAATTCCTAGGCTACCGATGTCCGCAGTGTCAAGATTATAGGTCATATAGACAGATTACACATAGGCGACACAAAACACAGCAGCAGCAGTTCAACTCTTTTTTTTTTCTGTGTGACATCTTTACCTCCTGAATGGAAAGAGCGGAGAGACTAGCATAGTGAGAGGGAGCGTTTTAAAGTCCGGAATATGTGGGAGGCAGTGCAGCGTGAGAGAGACGTTGTCCTGTCCACCTACTCGGAGACGGGCGCCGGTGGGGTGCAGGTGAAGTGCTCTTTATGAGGTCGTGTGAACAGTATCCCTGGGTTCTCTTCGCTCCTCTATCACTCCATCAGGAATAAAAAAAAAAAAGGGAAACAACGGACAACTTTCTTTGGTCACAAAAAAGAAAAAAACAACATCAGAACGTGAGAAGAGAACGAGAACATCAGAAAAAATAATTGTGGACAAAGTCATTAAAAAGTTGAGTAAAATGGGAAGACGGGGGTAGATTTGAGGTGCACACTGGGATTGCATGTGGCTAATGCATAGGATTGGGGGGGGGGCATTAGCATGGGCAGAGCTAGAGACTAGAGGAGTGTTCCTCTACTCTTCCTCCTCCTCTCCGTCATTGTCCTTTTCTTCTTCGTTGCAGCGGTGAAAGAGCTGCTGGAGGTCACATGGCCTTGGGCCTTCTAGAAGGACCTGTTTGTCTGTCCGAGGGCACGACTTCTACGCATGTGGGCCCTGGACGGGGAGCAGGGAGGGGGTGTGAACAAACAAGGGGACACAGGTCAGCATCTTCTGAATACGCAGCTGCGATTCATTAAAAGGAGATGATGCTGTAGCTCAGTGGTTCTCAAACTGTGGGGCGCAACCCTTTGGTGGGGCGCGGAGGTATTAGAGGTGGGGCGCGAGAGGCTGGGGGAAATGTAGATATATATTTTTTTAATTATTTAAATTCCTTAGTAATTAAGGAGCAGTGTGAAGCGCTGGGGCTTCAGTGTCTTGCTCGAGGACACTGAGACATGCAAACTATGGACCGTTAACGGTTTAGTTATGTCCACTTCTTCTCTTTAACTCAAAGCGCTCTAACAGGTTTTAGATTTGAACTTAACTGTTAAAGTTAAAACTTAGTTAAACTTACAGTCATGCTTTGTGTTGACTTTGAGATGTGTTTGTGTTAATTGAACTCGGCTGTTTAACTTATCATTAAAGACAGAAAAAGGCCAACGTGTTACGAGCAAGTTGACCAGCGAGCGGCGAACAGCTGATCGGGTGGCCGGTGGTCCTTTTCGGGGGTTATTTACTTTTTATTAATGTATTAATTCATGTGTTTACAAAAAGCAATACCGTGAGATACCGTCAGAATTCATACCTTGATATGAATTTTTAGCCATACCGCACTGCCCTACTTTAAATGTATACAAAATAAAAGATATTTCCAGTATGCTATTTGAATAAGCGGTTAATCTGATCCATGCACGCAAACATTAGGCAATATTGTCAAAACTGATTAACCTGCAGCTGTGCGCGCACACACACACACACACACACACACACACACACACACAGGTTCTCTCCCAGCACTCACACACCTCCTGAACACAGTTCCATCGTCTTTGTCAGTCTCTCACTCTACCACACGGGGGAGCTCTGTTCTGCTAAAAAACAGTACTCGCTTAAATGGGAATGATCCGATTGTGGAAAAATGAAGAAATCCAAAAGGAGACATTGTCAATATGGAAGTGAGCTGCTTAATGTACGAAAAGGCTTACGAGGACATCAGCTAACCTGTTTCTGGGCGGAGGGCAGGTCGGAGGCCAGAGATGGATCCTGCGGTGTCTTTGTCTCTTCACCCTCCACCACCTTTGTTCTTTCCACGCCGCTGACCTTACAGCCTTCAGCCGTCGCCCGGCTTGATGCTGAGAAACCCTCACATGCAGAAAATGTCCCCTGAACCAGGAGAAAAAGTGATTAGTTTGTTATTAAATGTTTTTTTTATATACACAATTAACACTACACAGGTTGCCATCGGTTATTTTCTTAAAAAAAAGAGAACAAACATAAATACAGGACACACACACACACACCTGTGTCTCGTCCCCTTCACTCTTCAGAACGCTCCGCTTCACAACCTCAGAGTGTCCACCTGCATCCGCCGCACTGACGGACGCTCGCTCCACGCCGTCGGCGGAAACACACGTCCGGAGAACAGTACGTGTGACCTGAGGAGGTCGTGTGTTTAAAGGGAGTCAGTGACACTTTATATGAACCATCATTTTAAATGAGAAATGGATACGGTTACTGAAACTTAGTTTATAATTACTTTTAACAATGAAATTATAATGATAATGTTGATTCATTCTTAGTAATATTAAATTATTATTTGTGGTATTTTAATTTTTTTTTTTTTAATTTAAATTTTTTATTTTTTTTTTTTTAATTTTTATTGTTAAAAGTATGAAAACATTTCATACAATATTTAGTAGTATTTAATAATTACTGTGAAGAAATAATTTGGACATCAAATATCTATAATCATTACACAGACGGACCAGATTTGTGTAACACTTTGTTATTGGTTAATAACCCGGTTATCGTCCTTAGATAAACATTATTTGAAAGGCTGTTATAAAGCCACAACTGATATTATTACAATACTTTCTTAAATGCTTAATAAATACTTTTCCAAAGCATCTGCAATCATCCTTTAGATAAATAGTTAACGATTGGTATCGATCTCATCTTACAAACAAAAGTGTTTGGAAATCAAAAAGGAGATAAATCATGTATTAATGTAATTAGAATGTAATTGTTACTGTCACTTATCAGCTGTGGTGCAATGTATAATTTGTGGTAGTATTATTGATTAACTCATATTGATCATATGATATTACACAATATAATGACAAAATAACATAAATTAGTAGTAGTATTACTAACAATTAGTTAACATTATTAATCAACATATCGTTGTTTCTAGACAGTAAAATAATTCACTATCAACCATTTGTTGTTGATGTTGGGAACACTTGTTAATATCCCATATTCTCAAAGCCAATGTTGTCAATTGAGCAGAATGAACAATTTTACACAAATTACGCATTGATATTGCTGCAAACAAACCAGAAATGGGTGTTGTTTAGCTGTGCTGTCACTACCAGTCTGACTACTGCCATGGGACATGTGCATGACAGAATCTGCCGTTACCTTTTTGACAACGGCGTGCCCATTTTCATCCTGGTACTTTTCTTCTGTCACAGACCGAGTGGGGAGGTCGTGCATTTCATCGGCCTGTGAGGATCAACACAGACAATAATCAGGAGTGCTGACTCGGGTCAGTGCTCGAGTTTATCGGTTTAATCCTCCACTTCAAAAAGAAACACGTTAGAGAGACGTTAGAGACATTTTAGGTTGTACTTTGGAGAGAAAACAGGGACTTAAGGATCCGGGAAACAGACGGGCATTTGTCAAAAGAACAACAAAGACGTGCTCACAGAAACATAAATCACCTCCGCGAGGTTCAGCCATTTATCAACAGCACATTTCGTATCAATCCCAGTTTATTTGAATCCTCAAACACCATTTTTTTCCATCATTTCGGTTGTTAGACAGTTAACATTTGAAGTTAACAGTGAGTACGAAGGCTGGTTGAGGTTTTACTCTGTACGTTACGCACTCTATGCCAATTGAAAGCGTCAGACATCAGATACCTGAATGACAACTCTCCCAACTGGTCATAAATTCATTATCTGAACTTTCTGGCAATGATCCGAACGTCCATTAAGATAATAATAATAATAAAGGTTATATACACATTTATATAAATACACAGTAAGAATATCCAAGCTTTTCACTGGTACTGCATGTTTGCACAAAAGCAAGCAATAAGCAGAGTGATATGGTGCACTTTCCAATTCAGTATTACAAATAGAAACAACAATTAACTTTCATATATGACATTGGAAAGTACAACATGGCAGTCTGTAACTGTAAAAGCAAAACATATCATGCTGTGTTTCAATTAGGGCTGTCAATAAACAATTTGCTAATTAATCGCACATTTTGAAATTCCTTAATCTCGATTAATAGCGATTAATGAATGTTGTTGTTGTTACAATGTTGTGTAAATCTTAAAAGTAATGAGTAATCACTTTAGGAAGCGTGTATTTTAGACACTGTTGTTTAATTGCTGATGTTATTTTAAACACAAAACTACACACATTTGATCATCTTGGAGGCAGAATTTCACCTGGTGGAACATGTTGAACTGGCGACTTTTCCTGTTGTCCTCGTGCACTTTTCTCTCAACTCTCCATAATTTAACGGCTGTGTTTGAAGTGCCAACAATCTCCCCACATTTAGACAGGATGTTTTCAAACCACGGCCTTTGAGGGACAAAGTGGTGGTCCTCTGCAGACCGTGTGCAGGGTAACGTTAAATGTTGAGATGGGTAGCCTAGTAGCTAGCTTAGCATAGCGGTGCTTTAAGTGGTCCGTTTGCCTCTCACCCCCCTTCTGTTTGACACGTGGAGTAATTCCTCTGCACAGTTCTCGCGCCTGTTTGTTTTACTTCCAATGCAAAGAGTTCTCTTCATCCAGATGTAACCGACTGCAGCTAGTGGCCGTTTCGTTTCCGCGGCCAACTTCCAGTTTACGTCACATAAACCAGAAGTAAACAAACGTATGTTAACTATGTGTACTAAAATATTGTTAATCTCACACATTAATCGCATAGATAGATTAATGCGTTTAAGTTGACAGCCTTAACTTTAAATGTGGTCTTTGCTGATTTAAGAAACTAGCTTATGATATCACTCTGAGGGATGCAGCCGTTTACAAGGAAGCAGTGACATGCTGAGTTAGGACTGGTTCAAATCTAAAATCAAAATAAAATCAGGGTTGAGTTTTGAATCACATCCATGTGACCAAAGGTTCAGCAGTCATTCCTCCTCTAAAGCAAATATTTAGTTAAGCTCAGCTCCAGGATAAAAAGCTTGCACATTGAGGAGGGTTTACCAAATCTCATCTTACCCGTGTCCTACATTCAACAGCATCATCATATACCCCAGTTTCACAGACAGGAGGTGCTGTTGAAGTCTCACACAAGGAGAATTCTTCATCCGGTGAATGGTGTAGTAATTCTTCTTTCTCTTCATGTACATTATTAGGAGGCTCCAGGACAAAAAGAGTCTCCTCATAATCTTCACTTCCAGAGGACAACCACATTTTTGGATTCCCTTTTTCCCACTCACTAACATGGCAGAGATTACCCTCGGGTTTATCTTCGTTTGACCTAGCACTAGCCTCGGGTTCATCAGCATCCGTCTCTGAGCCATCTGATGCAGCCTGTATGCAGTCAAAGAAAGGTTGTGCGTCAGAGTGTTCAAAGGTTGGGCCGTCTGCACCACTATGTACAACTTCTGCGTATTCTGGAGGCATGTGGGTATAAAGGGTTGTGGTAGAAGAGACATCTGCATACCCAGATGGGATGCTATACTCCTCATCAGAAGTTGAGGAAGTCTCTGACTTTACTGGAGTCAGAGACTCCTCTGAACGCTGTCCTCTGGCCCTTGGCCTACCTTCATCTGAGGAAACCTCCAAGTTCCCCGGTGAGGGATATGCCATAAGTTCCTCAAAGCTAAACTGTCTGGCAGATACAACTGTGTCCGGAGTCAAATCCGAAAGGGACTGGGAAGAGACATCTTCAGTCTGAGTGGCTTCAACAAAAGTGACCTCCCATAAATGTGTAAGTTCATCTTGGACACTCTGTGTTGGTATTCCTCCCGTCACAACGATTGGGTCTTTAGATGATGAAGCTGATTCAAGTTTTTCTGGACTTTGTGAGGAAGATTCTGCAACAGACATTCTACAAAGAGTTGCCAGATCTTCCTCAGCTATATCAGAATAACTCTTGGCTGCTACTAACACTGTGCTGGACTTGAACATCTCCACAGGAAAACTTGAGTTTGGTGACACCATCACTTCACAAAATCTTTGAGGACGTTCTGGAGTTAAAAGGAACTCAGCAGGAGATGAAGGGCTATCCTTATGATTATCAATAATTGATTGTTCACCAGCCTCAAAGGCTTTGGTTAGATTAGGAGTGACTGAGACAACTTGAGTTTCATCTTGAATGGATGTCTGGACATGTGTAGGCTCCAGGACTGCTGCACGTGTGTGGTTAGTAGCTTCACCGAGCTGGATGGCAGATAACACGCTGACTCCTAGGCTATCACTTTGTTCTGTATGGCACCGATCTCCAGGAGAATGGTCGGCAAAATAACACATTTGATCACCTTCAGAGCTTTCATCACTGAACTCTGACAGAAGCGGGTCAGGGGTCTCGGTTCTAAATGTAAGGTTCATCGCCTCCAGATCGGACAACAGCTGGTCAAGCTGAGGAGACCCAGACTTGGGTGGTGTTGGTGTGGACTCTGAGAATGTGATGACTTGGTCATCGGGACTTTCTTGAGCTGTTTGAGAGAGTAAGTAGTCCTGAGTCGCTGGAATTGGTTTAGCTAAGCCCGGATTTTCACTTTGTTTTGTGAATGACGTCCTGCCATCTTTTTGCTTTGGTGTGGGACTATTAGCGCTCAATGAGATTTCACATAGGTCAAAGATACCTGGAAATGCTGATTCTAGTTTTTCAGTGGAAAGTGTATTGGAAACATGTGTCAAGGAGGGTGTCTCGGTTGGAAAGACCTGTGTCTTTCCAGAGTTAAAAAAAAATTGTCTTGGAGATTCTGAAAGACTTGTTCTGGAAGATGCTGTTGATACCTGCAATAAATTATAGAATGGAGTGGAAAAAATACAGATAAATATAAATATTTTGTTTGTGAAAAGATTAGTCAAATAAAGCAAGCGTTTGACAATGATCTGGTTTTCAAGAGCAGTGTCTCAGATCAGGAAATTCACTTGTGGCCCAGTTACATACTTGATACATGGTAACAACATTTGATTGTTACCATTGCAGTTTAAACATATGCAACTCATGGAATTATTTACATGCTGAAAGATTTAGATTGTTTAATGTATAGTCTATATTTGCATTTTTGCATTGAAAACACAAATAATGAAAGCAGGGCACAAGTGAACTTCAGTCAAAATCAGCATAAGCTGTAAGATGAAGGTGGACATGCCTGATGCCGTACCCATTCAAGTTAGTGTTTGCTGCCTTGTTAAGATATAAGGGCAGAAAACACCTTTGAATGACAATGCTAAAGCCACTACGTTAAACGTCAAACGTTTAAAAAAAGCAAATACTATTTTAAAAAGTCATGTTGGGTCCCCTACCATGACATTTGAGACAACCAAATGTGGAAACGGGCCCTTCACATTTCTATGGAAGATGTCTAGCTGCAGACATGCTATCGTGTTGTCACATCTAATATAGAAACTGAACGGAATGGTTGGTTTAGAGTTGTATGTCTGAGGTCTATCTGGCTATGTTTAACTCATGTTGAATTGAATATGGAATTAGTCCGGTGAGAACATTCCTTACAAACAGCTCACGTAACTAAGAAAGGGTCACTCATTTCCATTCATTGTGCTTCACAAAGAAAATGTCTTGTGCAAAAATGCAAACATGCCACAGCAAGACAAGGAAGCCTCCTGGCATTATTAGTAAAAGGTTGAGGTTCATTTATAAATTCACACTTAATGTATTACTTTTGAAAACAACACTGCATTCACTGCTCAGCGAGAGCTTGTTGCGTCTTACCGGAGCCTTGCTCTCATCCTCGGTCATAGATTTTCTTTCAAGTTCATGAAAAAAACATCTTGGGCTTGTGTCATCTTTAATTGTGATTCAGGGTTTGTTCGTTTGTTTGTGAATGTTGAATCTTCATTTCACCGATGCTCTTTTTGCTCAAGTTCATGGGAAGGCTCCACCAGCCAGACAGCGTCAAGGTATTTTTTAAATTGTGATCTGCAGATGGCATGTGACTCAACTCATTGCAAAACTGGCTAATGCTATATGATCTGTTATAATGTAGTCAAGGTTATATTCTGTCCAAAAAAAAGGCCTGACCAAAAAGACTGGTGAATTGTGTTTGAGGAGGAAATTATTGGGTCCCGTCTCAACTGGTAAAGTTAGTAGCATCAGTATTTAAGGATGTTAAATTATTAATGTAAGATGAGGTTCTTTTCAGTGGGATGCTGAGGAATGCTGTAATGGTTTGGAGTCAAGATGTTGTCAGTATAAAGATTTTATAAATCTTTGAATTTGTCTGCAGGAACAATCTCTTCTGGCAGACTTTGCCCACTAGGAAGCGGGTTTGAAAGGTCCTCGAAATTTTCCATCGATTCAATCATTTGAGGAGTAGATGGTGCTAACTCAGACAGCCAGTAGTCAAGAAAGGACTGCGTGTACTGACTGTTTGATGAAATGTCACTGGAGGACTCTTGAAACTCCCTCTCCAACACAATGGACTCTGGTCGGATCTCATCAAATAAACGATCAAGACATGGATTACCAAAATCGCTTGCCAGTATCATGAAGTCTGATGAAACTGATTTTTTCTGACATATGAAAGCAATAATAAGGTTGAAAGTCAAAGTGAGGAATTTGTGAGTCAGGAGATAGGGCGGTGAACTCATCAAGTGACGAGAACGATTCTGGAGACTGCGGTCTCTGCTGAATGAATATTATTTCAGGTGCTGGTAGCCTGTGTGCAGAAAGTGTGGGACTGTTATTAAATTCCCTTTCAGCAACATGCTTGTGAGAACCTGTGGACCCTGTTTCACCTATTTCAGAAGGTTTTTCAACGCTAGCTTCATAAAGTCTTATTACAAAACAAGCATATTTTCCGTTATAGGGTGGATCGTGCAAATGGGACATTAAGTTCTTAAAAAGAGGTTTTTGTGTTATTATGGATTCTTTATAATGTATTGTGGAATCCGGTGATTCGTGTTCAGAGGGGAGAAGTCTGAGCTGGGTCAGTTTTTTCTGTGACTCATGTAAGCCTAATCGGTTTTCAGGAAATAATTGCTTGAGTTCAGAGAAAAATATATCGAGGGGGAATTTTTTTCTTCAAAGAAGAAATTTGCTTGAATTTCAATGCTAATGAGTCTCACGATATCTGCATTTGTAAGGGTTGAAGTAACAGAAAAAAGATGACCTTTAGGTGCACTTAATCCAAATTGTTGATTGATTGATTCAATCGGTGAAAAGAGTGAATCCGGTAAATCTTGCCTTCATCAAACTAATCCTCAACCGAAAATCTATGCGGTGAAAAACTATGTTTAAATGAAACCACAGATTATGGGGAAGATGCTCTGAAGTCTAACCAGTCTTGAAGGGGGAAAAGGTCTGAATTAGTGGATTCAGGCGACAACGTCCTCCTACTAAAAGATTCATGAAATTCAAAGCCTAATGGAGATGACTGTGGGGACAAAAATCATTGCCATCCCAATCCGAAAAGGTTGATGGTGGTGACCACGATTGGTTCCTAGACAGTTCAACATTGTCATGGATTGGGAAAGATTGGAACTGAGGAACCGGTGAATCAGGAGAGAGGGGCCTATGTGGACGTTGAGAAGTCACAGATTCTGGGGAGGATGCTCCGACGTCTGTTAACCAGTCCTTAAGGAGCAAATAGCCCAAATGTGAAGACACAGAATCTGGAGACAATGCACTTATACTAAACTCTTGATGTAGTTCAACGTCTGATGAACTTGACTGCGGGGACATTGGTCTGTTGCCATCAAACAATTCCTCTAGCTCAGGTTCAGGATACTCAACATCTGACAGTGCTGAAAACGGTGATACTGGTCTACTTTCAGAATACTGTAAATAATAGGTACAATGTTGACCCTTCATCTCATTGAAAGTCATGGATGTAGAAAAAGCGTGCCGTTCAACTGAAACCACAGATTCAGGGGAGGATGCTCTGACATCTGCTAGCCAGCCATGTAGGAGCAAATAGTCAATATCGGAGGACACAGATTCCGGGGACAAAGCACCACTATTAAAGAAGTTGTCCGGTCCAAAGCCTGATGAAGCTGACTTAGGTGACTCTGGTCTGGTGTCATCAAACAGGGTTTCAAGACACAAGTCAGTGCCTTCCCAGTCTGAACATGTTGATTGTGGTGTAAAGGAATGGTACCTCGAAGGTTCCAGAGCATAACTGTTCAGGAAAGATCCAAACTGAGGAACAGGTGAATCAGGTGAGAGGTGCCTACCATCACTTTGAGACACCAATGACTCGGGGGATGCTGGTCTTAAATTGGTGAGCCAGTCCTCTACGGAGGAGTGAGGGGACTCCGTCTCTGACGACACCAATGGATGGCCGATAAGCATGAACTCAAACGGTTTGCAAGCCAAAGAAGCGTCTCCTGGTTTGTCATGTGAAATGCCCCGCACAGCATCTGCATATGTAAAAGGTCTTCCAGAGGGATATGATGGGGCCGCGGTTGTATTCATACCTGTTTGTTTAGCATCTACTTGTAAAATAAGTGAATCCGGGGACTCAGGTCTGTTGCCATCAAACAATTGCTCTAGCTCAGGTTCAGGGTGCTCAACATCTGACAGTGCTGAAAACGGTGATACTGGTCTACTTTCAGAATACTGTAAATAATAGGTACAATGTTGACCCTTAATCTGATTGAATGTCATGGATGTAGAAAAAGCGTGACGTTCAACTGAAACTACAGATTCAGGGGAGGATCCTTTGAAGTCTGCTAGCCAGTCCTGCAGGAGCGAATAGTCAAAATCGGAAGACATGGATTCCGGGGATAAAGCCCTGCTACTAAAGCCTTTGTCCAGTTCAAAGACTGATGAAGATGACTGTGGGGATTCTGGTCGGGTTTCATCAAACAGGGGCTCCAAACAAAAATCATTACCTTCCCAATCCGAAAATGTTGATTGTGGTGTACACGATTGGTTCCTAGACAGTTCAACATTGTCATGGATTGGGAAAGATTGGAACTGAGGAACCGGTGAATCAGGAGAGAGGGGCCTATGTGGACGTTGAGAAGTCACAGATTCTGGGGAGGATGCTCCGACGTCTGTTAACCAGTCCTTAAGGAGCAAATAGCCCAAATGTGAAGACACAGAATCTGGAGACAATGCACTTATACTAAACTCTTGATGTAGTTCAACGTCTGATGAACTTGACTGCGGGGACATTGGTCTGTTGCCATCAAACAATTCCTCTAGCTCAGGTTCAGGATGCTCAACATCTGACAGTGCTGAAAACGGTGATACTGGTCTACTTTCAGAATACTGTAAATAATAGGTACAATGTTGACCCTTCATCTCATTGAATGTCATGGATGTAGAAAAAGCGTGCCGTTCAACTGAAACCACAGATTCAGGGGAGGATGCTCTGACATCTGCTAGCCAGCCATGTAGGAGCAAATAGTCAATATCGGAGGACACAGATTCCGGGGACAAAGCACCACTATTAAAGAAGTTGTCCGTTCCAAAGCCTGATGAAGCTGACTTAGGTGACTCTGGTCTGGTGTCATCAAACAGGGTTTCAAGACACAAGTCAGTGCCTTCCCAGTCTGAACATGTTGATTGTGGTGTAAAGGAATGGTACCTCGAAGGTTCCAGAGCATAACTGTTGAGGAAAGATCCAAACTGAGGAACAGGTGAATCAGGTGAGAGGTGCCTACCATCACTTTGAGACACCACTGACTCGGGGGATGCTGGTCTTAAATTGGTGAGCCAGTCCTCTACGGAGGAGTGAGGGGACTCCGTCTCTGACGACACCAATGGATGGCTGATAAGCATGAACTCAAACGGTTTGCAAGCCAAAGAAGCGTCTCCTGGTTTGTCATGTGAAATGCCCCGCACAGCATCTGCATATGTAAAAGGTCTTCCAGAGGGATATGATGGGGCCGCGGTTGTATTCATACCTGTTTGTTTAGCATCTACTTGTAAAATAAGTGAATCCGGGGACTCAGGTCTGTTGCCATCAAACAATTGCTCTAGCTCAGGTTCAGGGTGCTCAACATCTGACAGTGCTGAAAACGGTGATACTGGTCTACTTTCAGAATACTGTAAATAATAGGTACAATGTTGACCCTTAATCTGATTGAATGTCATGGATGTAGAAAAAGCGTGACGTTCAACTGAAACTACAGATTCAGGGGAGGATCCTTTGAAGTCTGCTAGCCAGTCCTGCAGGAGCGAATAGTCAAAATCGGAAGACATGGATTCCGGGGATAAAGCCCTGCTACTAAAGCCTTTGTCCAGTTCAAAGACTGATGAAGATGACTGTGGGGATTCTGGTCGGGTTTCATCAAACAGGGGCTCCAAACAAAAATCATTACCTTCCCAATCCGAAAATGTTGATTGTGGTGTACACGATTGGTTCCTAGACAGTTCAACATTGTCATGGATTGGGAAAGATTGGAACTGAGGAACCGGTGAATCAGGAGAGAGGGGCCTATGTGGACGTTGAGAAGTCACAGATTCTGGGGAGGATGCTCCGACGTCTGTTAACCAGTCCTTAAGGAGCAAATAGCCCAAATGTGAAGACACAGAATCTGGAGACAATGCACTTATACTAAACTCTTGATGTAGTTCAACGTCTGATGAACTTGACTGCGGGGACATTGGTCTGTTGCCATCAAACAATTCCTCTAGCTCAGGTTCAGGATGCTCAACATCTGACAGTGCTGAAAACGGTGATACTGGTCTACTTTCAGAATACTGTAAATAATAGGTACAATGTTGACCCTTCATCTCATTGAAAGTCATGGATGTAGAAAAAGCGTGCCGTTCAACTGAAACCACAGATTCAGGGGAGGATGCTCTGACATCTGCTAGCCAGCCATGTAGGAGCAAATAGTCAATATCGGAGGACACAGATTCCGGGGACAAAGCACCACTATTAAAGAAGTTGTCCGTTCCAAAGCCTGATGAAGCTGACTTAGGTGACTCTGGTCTGGTGTCATCAAACAGGGTTTCAAGACACAAGTCAGTGCCTTCCCAGTCTGAACATGTTGATTGTGGTGTAAAGGAATGGTACCTCGAAGGTTCCAGAGCATAACTGTTGAGGAAAGATCCAAACTGAGGAACAGGTGAATCAGGTGAGAGGTGCCTACCATCACTTTGAGACACCACTGACTCGGGGGATGCTGGTCTTAAATTGGTGAGCCAGTCCTCTACGGAGGAGTGAGGGGACTCCGTCTCTGACGACACCAATGGATGGCTGATAAGCATGAACTCAAACGGTTTGCAAGCCAAAGAAGCGTCTCCTGGTTTGTCATGTGAAATGCCCCGCACAGCATCTGCATATGTAAAAGGTCTTCCAGAGGGATATGATGGGGCCGCGGTTGTATTCATACCTGTTTGTTTAGCATCTACTTGTAAAATAAGTGAATCCGGGGACTCAGGTCTGTTGCCATCAAACAATTGCTCTAGCTCAGGTTCAGGGTGCTCAACATCTGACAGTGCTGAAAACGGTGATACTGGTCTACTTTCAGAATACTGTAAATAATAGGTACAATGTTGACCCTTAATCTGATTGAATGTCATGGATGTAGAAAAAGCGTGACGTTCAACTGAAACTACAGATTCAGGGGAGGATCCTTTGAAGTCTGCTAGCCAGTCCTGCAGGAGCGAATAGTCAAAATCGGAAGACATGGATTCCGGGGATAAAGCCCTGCTACTAAAGCCTTTGTCCAGTTCAAAGACTGATGAAGATGACTGTGGGGATTCTGGTCGGGTTTCATCAAACAGGGGCTCCAAACAAAAATCATTACCTTCCCAATCCGAAAATGTTGATTGTGGTGTACACGATTGGTTCCTAGACAGTTCAACATTGTCATGGATTGGGAAAGATTGGAACTGAGGAACCGGTGAATCAGGAGAGAGGGGCCTATGTGGACGTTGAGAAGTCACAGATTCTGGGGAGGATGCTCCGACGTCTGTTAACCAGTCCTTAAGGAGCAAATAGCCCAAATGTGAAGACACAGAATCTGGAGACAATGCACTTATACTAAACTCTTGATGTAGTTCAACGTCTGATGAACTTGACTGCGGGGACATTGGTCTGTTGCCATCAAACAATTCCTCTAGCTCAGGTACAGGATGCTCAACATCTGACAGTGCTGAAAACGGTGATACTGGTCTACTTTCAGAATACTGTAAATAATAGGTACAATGTTGACCCTTCATCTCATTGAAAGTCATGGATGTAGAAAAAGCGTGCCGTTCAACTGAAACCACAGATTCAGGGGAGGATGCTCTGACATCTGCTAGCCAGCCATGTAGGAGCAAAGAGTCAATATCGGAGGACACAGATTCCGGGGACAAAGCACCACTATTAAAGAAGTTGTCCGTTCCAAAGCCTGATGAAGCTGACTTAGGTGACTCTGGTCTGGTGTCATCAAACAGGGTTTCAAGACACAAGTCAGTGCCTTCCCAGTCTGAACATGTTGATTGTGGTGTAAAGGAATGGTACCTCGAAGGTTCCAGAGCATAACTGTTGAGGAAAGATCCAAACTGAGGAACAGGTGAATCAGGTGAGAGGTGCCTACCATCACTTTGAGACACCACTGACTCGGGGGATGCTGGTCTTAAATTGGTGAGCCAGTCCTCTACGGAGGAGTGAGGGGACTCCGTCTCTGACGACACCAATGGATGGCTGATAAGCATGAACTCAAACGGTTTGCAAGCCAAAGAAGCGTCTCCTGGTTTGTCATGTGAAATGCCCCGCACAGCATCTGCATATGTAAAAGGTCTTCCAGAGGGATATGATGGGGCCGCGGTTGTATTCATACCTGTTTGTTTAGCATCTACTTGTAAAATAAGTGAATCCGGGGACTCAGGTCTGTTGCCATCAAACAATTGCTCTAGCTCAGGTTCAGGGTGCTCAACATCTGACAGTGCTGAAAACGGTGATACTGGTCTACTTTCAGAATACTGTAAATAATAGGTACAATGTTGACCCTTAATCTGATTGAATGTCATGGATGTAGAAAAAGCGTGACGTTCAACTGAAACTACAGATTCAGGGGAGGATCCTTTGAAGTCTGCTAGCCAGTCCTGCAGGAGCGAATAGTCAAAATCGGAAGACATGGATTCCGGGGATAAAGCCCTGCTACTAAAGCCTTTGTCCAGTTCAAAGACTGATGAAGATGACTGTGGGGATTCTGGTCGGGTTTCATCAAACAGGGGCTCCAAACAAAAATCATTACCTTCCCAATCCGAAAATGTTGATTGTGGTGTACACGATTGGTTCCTAGACAGTTCAACATTGTCATGGATTGGGAAAGATTGGAACTGAGGAACCGGTGAATCAGGAGAGAGGGGCCTATGTGGACGTTGAGAAGTCACAGATTCTGGGGAGGATGCTCCGACGTCTGTTAACCAGTCCTTAAGGAGCAAATAGCCCAAATGTGAAGACACAGAATCTGGAGACAATGCACTTATACTAAACTCTTGATGTAGTTCAACGTCTGATGAACTTGACTGCGGGGACATTGGTCTGTTGCCATCAAACAATTCCTCTAGCTCAGGTTCAGGATGCTCAACATCTGACAGTGCTGAAAACGGTGATACTGGTCTACTTTCAGAATACTGTAAATAATAGGTACAATGTTGACCCTTCATCTCATTGAAAGTCATGGATGTAGAAAAAGCGTGCCGTTCAACTGAAACCACAGATTCAGGGGAGGATGCTCTGACATCTGCTAGCCAGCCATGTAGGAGCAAATAGTCAATATCGGAGGACACAGATTCCGGGGACAAAGCACCACTATTAAAGAAGTTGTCCGTTCCAAAGCCTGATGAAGCTGACTTAGGTGACTCTGGTCTGGTGTCATCAAACAGGGTTTCAAGACACAAGTCAGTGCCTTCCCAGTCTGAACATGTTGATTGTGGTGTAAAGGAATGGTACCTCGAAGGTTCCAGAGCATAACTGTTGAGGAAAGATCCAAACTGAGGAACAGGTGAATCAGGTGAGAGGTGCCTACCATCACTTTGAGACACCACTGACTCGGGGGATGCTGGTCTTAAATTGGTGAGCCAGTCCTCTACGGAGGAGTGAGGGGACTCCGTCTCTGACGACACCAATGGATGGCTGATAAGCATGAACTCAAACGGTTTGCAAGCCAAAGAAGCGTCTCCTGGTTTGTCATGTGAAATGCCCCGCACAGCATCTGCATATGTAAAAGGTCTTCCAGAGGGATATGATGGGGCCGCGGTTGTATTCATACCTGTTTGTTTAGCATCTACTTGTAAAATAAGTGAATCCGGGGACTCAGGTCTGTTGCCATCAAACAATTGCTCTAGCTCAGGTTCAGGGTGCTCAACATCTGACAGTGCTGAAAACGGTGATACTGGTCTACTTTCAGAATACTGTAAATAATAGGTACAATGTTGACCCTTAATCTGATTGAATGTCATGGATGTAGAAAAAGCGTGACGTTCAACTGAAACTACAGATTCAGGGGAGGATCCTTTGAAGTCTGCTAGCCAGTCCTGCAGGAGCGAATAGTCAAAATCGGAAGACATGGATTCCGGGGATAAAGCCCTGCTACTAAAGCCTTTGTCCAGTTCAAAGACTGATGAAGATGACTGTGGGGATTCTGGTCGGGTTTCATCAAACAGGGGCTCCAAACAAAAATCATTACCTTCCCAATCCGAAAATGTTGATTGTGGTGTACACGATTGGTTCCTAGACAGTTCAACATTGTCATGGATTGGGAAAGATTGGAACTGAGGAACCGGTGAATCAGGAGAGAGGGGCCTATGTGGACGTTGAGAAGTCACAGATTCTGGGGAGGATGCTCCGACGTCTGTTAACCAGTCCTTAAGGAGCAAATAGCCCAAATGTGAAGACACAGAATCTGGAGACAATGCACTTATACTAAACTCTTGATGTAGTTCAACGTCTGATGAACTTGACTGCGGGGACATTGGTCTGTTGCCATCAAACAATTCCTCTAGCTCAGGTACAGGATGCTCAACATCTGACAGTGCTGAAAACGGTGATACTGGTCTACTTTCAGAATACTGTAAATAATAGGTACAATGTTGACCCTTCATCTCATTGAAAGTCATGGATGTAGAAAAAGCGTGCCGTTCAACTGAAACCACAGATTCAGGGGAGGATGCTCTGACATCTGCTAGCCAGCCATGTAGGAGCAAAGAGTCAATATCGGAGGACACAGATTCCGGGGACAAAGCACCACTATTAAAGAAGTTGTCCGTTCCAAAGCCTGATGAAGCTGACTTAGGTGACTCTGGTCTGGTGTCATCAAACAGGGTTTCAAGACACAAGTCAGTGCCTTCCCAGTCTGAACATGTTGATTGTGGTGTAAAGGAATGGTACCTCGAAGGTTCCAGAGCATAACTGTTGAGGAAAGATCCAAACTGAGGAACAGGTGAATCAGGTGAGAGGTGCCTACCATCACTTTGAGACACCACTGACTCGGGGGATGCTGGTCTTAAATTGGTGAGCCAGTCCTCTACGGAGGAGTGAGGGGACTCCGTCTCTGACGACACCAATGGATGGCTGATAAGCATGAACTCAAACGGTTTGCAAGCCAAAGAAGCGTCTCCTGGTTTGTCATGTGAAATGCCCCGCACAGCATCTGCATATGTAAAAGGTCTTCCAGAGGGATATGATGGGGCCGCGGTTGTATTCATACCTGTTTGTTTAGCATCTACTTGTAAAATAAGTGAATCCGGGGACTCAGGTCTGTTGCCATCAAACAATTGCTCTAGCTCAGGTTCAGGGTGCTCAACATCTGACAGTGCTGAAAACGGTGATACTGGTCTACTTTCAGAATACTGTAAATAATAGGTACAATGTTGACCCTTAATCTGATTGAATGTCATGGATGTAGAAAAAGCGTGACGTTCAACTGAAACTACAGATTCAGGGGAGGATCCTTTGAAGTCTGCTAGCCAGTCCTGCAGGAGCGAATAGTCAAAATCGGAAGACATGGATTCCGGGGATAAAGCCCTGCTACTAAAGCCTTTGTCCAGTTCAAAGACTGATGAAGATGACTGTGGGGATTCTGGTCGGGTTTCATCAAACAGGGGCTCCAAACAAAAATCATTACCTTCCCAATCCGAAAATGTTGATTGTGGTGTACACGATTGGTTCCTAGACAGTTCAACATTGTCATGGATTGGGAAAGATTGGAACTGAGGAACCGGTGAATCAGGAGAGAGGGGCCTATGTGGACGTTGAGAAGTCACAGATTCTGGGGAGGATGCTCCGACGTCTGTTAACCAGTCCTTAAGGAGCAAATAGCCCAAATGTGAAGACACAGAATCTGGAGACAATGCACTTATACTAAACTCTTGATGTAGTTCAACGTCTGATGAACTTGACTGCCGGGACATTGGTCTGTTGCCATCAAACAATTCCTCTAGCTCAGGTTCAGGATGCTCAACATCTGACAGTGCTGAAAACGGTGATACTGGTCTACTTTCAGAATACTGTAAATAATAGGTACAATGTTGACCCTTCATCTCATTGAATGTCATGGATGTAGAAAAAGCGTGCCGTTCAACTGAAACCACAGATTCAGGGGAGGATGCTCTGACATCTGCTAGCCAGCCATGTAGGAGCAAATAGTCAATATCGGAGGACACAGATTCCGGGGACAAAGCACCACTATTAAAGAAGTTGTCCGTTCCAAAGCCTGATGAAGCTGACTTAGGTGACTCTGGTCTGGTGTCATCAAACAGGGTTTCAAGACACAAGTCAGTGCCTTCCCAGTCTGAACATGTTGATTGTGGTGTAAAGGAATGGTACCTCGAAGGTTCCAGAGCATAACTGTTGAGGAAAGATCCAAACTGAGGAACAGGTGAATCAGGTGAGAGGTGCCTACCATCACTTTGAGACACCACTGACTCGGGGGATGCTGGTCTTAAATTGGTGAGCCAGTCCTCTACGGAGGAGTGAGGGGACTCCGTCTCTGACGACACCAATGGATGGCTGATAAGCATGAACTCAAACGGTTTGCAAGCCAAAGAAGCGTCTCCTGGTTTGTCATGTGAAATGCCCCGCACAGCATCTGCATATGTAAAAGGTCTTCCAGAGGGATATGATGGGGCCGCGGTTGTATTCATACCTGTTTGTTTAGCATCTACTTGTAAAATAAGTGAATCCGGGGACTCGGGTCTGTTGCCATCAAACAATTGCTCTAGCTCAGGTTCAGGGTGCTCAACATCTGACAGTGCTGAAAACGGTGATACTGGTCTACTTTCAGAATACTGTAAATAATAGGTACAATGTTGACCCTTAATCTGATTGAATGTCATGGATGTAGAAAAAGCGTGACGTTCAACTGAAACTACAGATTCAGGGGAGGATCCTTTGAAGTCTGCTAGCCAGTCCTGCAGGAGCGAATAGTCAAAATCGGAAGACATGGATTCCGGGGATAAAGCCCTGCTACTAAAGCCTTTGTCCAGTTCAAAGACTGATGAAGATGACTGTGGGGATTCTGGTCGGGTTTCATCAAACAGGGGCTCCAAACAAAAATCATTACCTTCCCAATCCGAAAATGTTGATTGTGGTGTACACGATTGGTTCCTAGACAGTTCAACATTGTCATGGATTGGGAAAGATTGGAACTGAGGAACCGGTGAATCAGGAGAGAGGGGCCTATGTGGACGTTGAGAAGTCACAGATTCTGGGGAGGATGCTCCGACGTCTGTTAACCAGTCCTTAAGGAGCAAATAGCCCAAATGTGAAGACACAGAATCTGGAGACAATGCACTTATACTAAACTCTTGATGTAGTTCAACGTCTGATGAACTTGACTGCGGGGACATTGGTCTGTTGCCATCAAACAATTCCTCTAGCTCAGGTTCAGGATGCTCAACATCTGACAGTGCTGAAAACGGTGATACTGGTCTACTTTCAGAATACTGTAAATAATAGGTACAATGTTGACCCTTCATCTCATTGAATGTCATGGATGTAGAAAAAGCGTGCCGTTCAACTGAAACCACAGATTCAGGGGAGGATGCTCTGACATCTGCTAGCCAGCCATGTAGGAGCAAATAGTCAATATCGGAGGACACAGATTCCGGGGACAAAGCACCACTATTAAAGAAGTTGTCCGTTCCAAAGCCTGATGAAGCTGACTTAGGTGACTCTGGTCTGGTGTCATCAAACAGGGTTTCAAGACACAAGTCAGTGCCTTCCCAGTCTGAACATGTTGATTGTGGTGTAAAGGAATGGTACCTCGAAGGTTCCAGAGCATAACTGTTGAGGAAAGATCCAAACTGAGGAACAGGTGAATCAGGTGAGAGGTGCCTACCATCACTTTGAGACACCACTGACTCGGGGGATGCTGGTCTTAAATTGGTGAGCCAGTCCTCTACGGAGGAGTGAGGGGACTCCGTCTCTGACGACACCAATGGATGGCTGATAAGCATGAACTCAAACGGTTTGCAAGCCAAAGAAGCGTCTCCTGGTTTGTCATGTGAAATGCCCCGCACAGCATCTGCATATGTAAAAGGTCTTCCAGAGGGATATGATGGGGCCGCGGTTGTATTCATACCTGTTTGTTTAGCATCTACTTGTAAAATAAGTGAATCCGGGGACTCGGGTCTGTTGCCATCAAACAATTGCTCTAGCTCAGGTTCAGGGTGCTCAACATCTGACAGTGCTGAAAACGGTGATACTGGTCTACTTTCAGAATACTGTAAATAATAGGTACAATGTTGACCCTTAATCTGATTGAATGTCATGGATGTAGAAAAAGCGTGACGTTCAACTGAAACTACAGATTCAGGGGAGGATCCTTTGAAGTCTGCTAGCCAGTCCTGCAGGAGCGAATAGTCAAAATCGGAAGACATGGATTCCGGGGATAAAGCCCTGCTACTAAAGCCTTTGTCCAGTTCAAAGACTGATGAAGATGACTGTGGGGATTCTGGTCGGGTTTCATCAAACAGGGGCTCCAAACAAAAATCATTACCTTCCCAATCCGAAAATGTTGATTGTGGTGTACACGATTGGTTCCTAGACAGTTCAACATTGTCATGGATTGGGAAAGATTGGAACTGAGGAACCGGTGAATCAGGAGAGAGGGGCCTATGTGGACGTTGAGAAGTCACAGATTCTGGGGAGGATGCTCCGACGTCTGTTAACCAGTCCTTAAGGAGCAAATAGCCCAAATGTGAAGACACAGAATCTGGAGACAATGCACTTATACTAAACTCTTGATGTAGTTCAACGTCTGATGAACTTGACTGCGGGGACATTGGTCTGTTGCCATCAAACAATTCCTCTAGCTCAGGTTCAGGATGCTCAACATCTGACAGTGCTGAAAACGGTGATACTGGTCTACTTTCAGAATACTGTAAATAATAGGTACAATGTTGACCCTTCATCTCATTGAATGTCATGGATGTAGAAAAAGCGTGCCGTTCGACTGAAACCACAGATTCAGGGGAGGATGCTCTGACATCTGCTAGCCAGCCATGTAGGAGCAAATAGTCAATATCGGAGGACACAGATTCCGGGGACAAAGCACCACTATTAAAGAAGTTGTCCGTTCCAAAGCCTGATGAAGCTGACTTAGGTGACTCTGGTCTGGTGTCATCAAACAGGGTTTCAAGACACAAGTCAATGCCTTCCCAGTCTGAACATGTTGATTGTGGTGTAAAGGAATGGTACCTCGAAGGTTCCAGAGCATAACTGTTGAGGAAAGATCCAAACTGAGGAACAGGTGAATCAGGTGAGAGGTGCCTACCATCACTTTGAGACACCACTGACTCGGGGGATGCTGGTCTTAAATTGGTGAGCCAGTCCTCTACGGAGGAGTGAGGGGACTCCGTCTCTGACGACACCAATGGATGGCTGATAAGCATGAACTCAAACGGTTTGCAAGCCAAAGAAGCGTCTCCTGGTTTGTCATGTGAAATGCCCCGCACAGCATCTGCATATGTAAAAGGTCTTCCAGAGGGATATGATGGGGCCGCGGTTGTATTCATACCTGTTTGTTTAGCATCTACTTGTAAAATAAGTGAATCCGGGGACTCGGGTCTGTTGCCATCAAACAATTGCTCTAGCTCAGGTTCAGGGTGCTCAACATCTGACAGTGCTGAAAACGGTGATACTGGTCTACTTTCAGAATACTGTAAATAATAGGTACAATGTTGACCCTTAATCTGATTGAATGTCATGGATGTAGAAAAAGCGTGACGTTCAACTGAAACTACAGATTCAGGGGAGGATCCTTTGAAGTCTGCTAGCCAGTCCTGCAGGAGCGAATAGTCAAAATCGGAAGACATGGATTCCGGGGATAAAGCCCTGCTACTAAAGCCTTTGTCCAGTTCAAAGACTGATGAAGATGACTGTGGGGATTCTGGTCGGGTTTCATCAAACAGGGGCTCCAAACAAAAATCATTACCTTCCCAATCCGAAAATGTTGATTGTGGTGTACACGATTGGTTCCTAGACAGTTCAACATTGTCATGGATTGGGAAAGATTGGAACTGAGGAACCGGTGAATCAGGAGAGAGGGGCCTATGTGGACGTTGAGAAGTCACAGATTCTGGGGAGGATGCTCCGACGTCTGTTAACCAGTCCTTAAGGAGCAAATAGCCCAAATGTGAAGACACAGAATCTGGAGACAATGCACTTATACTAAACTCTTGATGTAGTTCAACGTCTGATGAACTTGACTGCGGGGACATTGGTCTGTTGCCATCAAACAATTCCTCTAGCTCAGGTTCAGGATGCTCAACATCTGACAGTGCTGAAAACGGTGATACTGGTCTACTTTCAGAATACTGTAAATAATAGGTACAATGTTGACCCTTCATCTCATTGAATGTCATGGATGTAGAAAAAGCGTGCCGTTCAACTGAAACCACAGATTCAGGGGAGGATGCTCTGACATCTGCTAGCCAGCCATGTAGGAGCAAATAGTCAATATCGGAGGACACAGATTCCGGGGACAAAGCACCACTATTAAAGAAGTTGTCCGTTCCAAAGCCTGATGAAGCTGACTTAGGTGACTCTGGTCTGGTGTCATCAAACAGGGTTTCAAGACACAAGTCAATGCCTTCCCAGTCTGAACATGTTGATTGTGGTGTAAAGGAATGGTACCTCGAAGGTTCCAGAGCATAACTGTTGAGGAAAGATCCAAACTGAGGAACAGGTGAATCAGGTGAGAGGTGCCTACCATCACTTTGAGACACCACTGACTCGGGGGATGCTGGTCTTAAATTGGTGAGCCAGTCCTCTACGGAGGAGTGAGGGGACTCCGTCTCTGACGACACCAATGGATGGCTGATAAGCATGAACTCAAACGGTTTGCAAGCCAAAGAAGCGTCTCCTGGTTTGTCATGTGAAATGCCCCGCACAGCATCTGCATATGTAAAAGGTCTTCCAGAGGGATATGATGGGGCCGCGGTTGTATTCATACCTGTTTGTTTAGCATCTACTTGTAAAATAAGTGAATCCGGGGACTCGGGTCTGTTGCCATCAAACAATTGCTCTAGCTCAGGTTCAGGGTGCTCAACATCTGACAGTGCTGAAAACGGTGATACTGGTCTACTTTCAGAATACTGTAAATAATAGGTACAATGTTGACCCTTAATCTGATTGAATGTCATGGATGTAGAAAAAGCGTGACGTTCAACTGAAACTACAGATTCAGGGGAGGATCCTTTGAAGTCTGCTAGCCAGTCCTGCAGGAGCGAATAGTCAAAATCGGAAGACATGGATTCCGGGGATAAAGCCCTGCTACTAAAGCCTTTGTCCAGTTCAAAGACTGATGAAGATGACTGTGGGGATTCTGGTCGGGTTTCATCAAACAGGGGCTCCAAACAAAAATCATTACCTTCCCAATCCGAAAATGTTGATTGTGGTGTACACGATTGGTTCCTAGACAGTTCAACATTGTCATGGATTGGGAAAGATTGGAACTGAGGAACCGGTGAATCAGGAGAGAGGGGCCTATGTGGACGTTGAGAAGTCACAGATTCTGGGGAGGATGCTCCGACGTCTGTTAACCAGTCCTTAAGGAGCAAATAGCCCAAATGTGAAGACACAGAATCTGGAGACAATGCACTTATACTAAACTCTTGATGTAGTTCAACGTCTGATGAACTTGACTGCGGGGACATTGGTCTGTTGCCATCAAACAATTCCTCTAGCTCAGGTTCAGGATGCTCAACATCTGACAGTGCTGAAAACGGTGATACTGGTCTACTTTCAGAATACTGTAAATAATAGGTACAATGTTGACCCTTCATCTCATTGAATGTCATGGATGTAGAAAAAGCGTGCCGTTCAACTGAAACCACAGATTCAGGGGAGGATGCTCTGACATCTGCTAGCCAGCCATGTAGGAGCAAATAGTCAATATCGGAGGACACAGATTCCGGGGACAAAGCACCACTATTAAAGAAGTTGTCCGTTCCAAAGCCTGATGAAGCTGACTTAGGTGACTCTGGTCTGGTGTCATCAAACAGGGTTTCAAGACACAAGTCAGTGCCTTCCCAGTCTGAACATGTTGATTGTGGTGTAAAGGAATGGTACCTCGAAGGTTCCAGAGCATAACTGTTCAGGAAAGATCCAAACTGAGGAACAGGTGAATCAGGTGAGAGGTGCCTACCATCACTTTGAGACACCACTGACTCGGGGGATGCTGGTCTTAAATTGGTGAGCCAGTCCTCTACGGAGGAGTGAGTGGACTCCGTCTCTGACGACACCAATGGATGGCTGATAAGCATGAACTCAAACGGTTTGCAAGCCAAAGAAGCGTCTCCTGGTTTGTCATGTGAAATGCCCCGCACAGCATCTGCATATGTAAAAGGTCTTCCAGAGGGATATGATGGGGCCGCGGTTGTATTCATACCTGTTTGTTTAGCATCTACTTGTAAAATAAGTGAATCCGGGGACTCGGGTCTGTTGCCATCAAACAATTGCTCTAGCTCAGGTTCAGGGTGCTCAACATCTGACAGTGCTGAAAACGGTGATACTGGTCTACTTTCAGAATACTGTAAATAATAGGTACAATGTTGACCCTTAATCTGATTGAATGTCATGGATGTAGAAAAAGCGTGACGTTCAACTGAAACTACAGATTCAGGGGAGGATCCTTTGAAGTCTGCTAGCCAGTCCTGCAGGAGCGAATAGTCAAAATCGGAAGACATGGATTCCGGGGATAAAGCCCTGTTACTCAAGCCTTTGTCCAGTTCAAAGACTGATGAAGATGACTGTGGGGACTCTGGTCGGGTTTCATCAAACCGGGGCTCCAAAGAAAAATCATTACCTTCCCAATCCGAAAATGTTGATTGTGGTGTACACGATTGGTTCCTAGACAGTTCAACATTGTCATGGATTGGGAAAGATTGGAACTGAGGAACCGGTGAATCAGGAGAGAGGGGCCTATGTGGACGTTGAGAAGTCACAGATTCTGGGGAGGGTGCTCCGAAGTCTGTTAACCAGTCCTCCAGGATCCAAAAATCTGAAGTCATGAATTCGGGTGACAATTCCCTTATACTAAATAGTTGATGTTGTTCAATGTCTGACTGATGGGACTGCACAAACTTTGGTCTGATGTGTCTCGAAACACTGTTTGATGACAAGTCAGTGCATCTTCCACAGTACCGTAAGTAATAGTTACAATGTTGACTCTTCAATTGGCCAAATGTGATTTGAGAAGACAAAGAAAACTGTTCATATGACAAACCAGATTCAGGGAAGGACGCAAACTTTGGAGAAGTCTTTCCGGTTTCATCTAATGTCTTTTTACAGAATAAATCTTTCTCTGGCTCTTCCAATGCTGATCTTGACTCAGGGGACTTCCGTACTCTTTTTAAGCCATCCTCAAAAAGTGCACATTTACCCTCACTGTTTCCAGCACTAATTAAAACTCTTTCCGAGTTTGACATTGGAGCAAAGTTATTTGTAAACTTTAAAATGCATTTTGGTCTAGTCACCAGTTCAAAGACCATTGGTCCAGATGTAGGTGGTTGTTTGAGCCCTTGACAGGTTTCTGATAATTGTTTGTTGCTTTTATGATCTGAGCACGGGTGTCTTTTGGATGAATCTTTCGACCAATACAAATTATCGGAATCTTGCATTTCATCGTGCTCTGAGGATTCTTGTGCAATGTTTGTTAAATCATTATTCAACAGACATTGGGATGGCATGTTTTCAGGTAAGTGTGGTTCAAACTTAGAAAACCAGTAATCAAGGAACGATGGATTAATACCTTTCTGTTGTTTTGGTATTTCAGATGACAATGTTTGACTCCAACACTCTGAATCTGCAAATTGGGTGCTTTTGACATCTGCTTGTGTAAGATTTTTGACGGTTGAATGTGCGGTTTCAGATTCCCGTTTTTCGGCTTTTACATAACTGATCAATATATCTGGTGCATCCGTGCATTCTTTATCCAAACATTCATTAAGAAGTGATAAAGGATTATTTATAAAATATTGCAAGTGATCGGAAGCTTGTGATTCTGATGTCAACAGCCTCCCCTGCCCCAATTCATTGTATTCATTTGTGGAAGGAGCTGAGGTAAGTAGTTCAGAGAGTGGATTACCTCCTGAATATAGTAAATAATAATCACAATATTGACTCATAAGTTGGCTGCGTGTAGGTTCTGAGAGCAAGAGCTCAAGAAATGAGAAACTGCACTGAGAAGTCTGTGAATCTGGTGAGAATGGTCGGCAATCTGAAAACTTATCAGGGTTGATATCTGATGTCACTGGTGAGAATGTTCCGAAATCACTCTTTTTCTGTAAACTTTCCTGTATAGGTAAACTATATTTAGTTACTTGACAGTCAGGGGACAGTGGCTTGATGTCTTTCCAATACTCAAATGACTCAGAACGAATGGAGTTTGTAGGAAAATCTTTCAAACCAAACAGTGGGGCACATGCATTTGTTTCTGATTGACTGAGGTCAAATTCATTTTCACTGAAATTAATTGTAACATCTTGTGAACTACAAGGAGACCTTGCTGAGAGTGCTCTACTGCTATCCAACATATTTGGAAATTCTTCAGTTAATACCCGTTTCCCCCCCAGAAGAGTGTCAGGGGACGTTGCCCTGTAAGTACTGATCGGCATGAAAGATTCGGGGGACAATTGTCTACTTACGGGGTTGTTTAATAACCGTGGCTTCACAGGGAACATACCCATTTCATCAACAGCTAAAAAAGAGCCACATTGCTTGTCATTTGCCAAAGAATTAGGGGTCAAAGGGCTGTTCTCTACAACAGTGCAACATAATGTTACATCTTTCTCAAGTAATTGTTGTACGAGTTGGTTGAAATCAGTTGAGTCACAAGCCATGGGAGCATGGCCTCTTGTCAGATTGTGTAGCAAATTGGTGTTTGGTACCTTCATTTCGAATGGTTTCACCAAGCTGTACTTGGCTATAGCAATAATAGGTTCGATCAAATCATCAATGAAGGGCATGTTTTGCAGATAACCATCACTGTAACCGTGGGATTTTGTATTTTCACTCTGGCTTGACTCGAAAGGTTCAAAGTCCATGTTCACACCAAGGCAACAAGGCATGGCCAGAGTAGATTGGTCGAACAGGATCGGATTTTTAGCTGTGTCTGCATACTGTGGTGTAAAGAATATTTCATCACAAAGCGCATTGAAGTCAGGCTCAGCTTGGTCTGACTCCGATAGGCTCAAACCAAAGTCATCGATAGATATAGATGATGGTGACTTCAGAATTTCAGCTTCACAACCACACTGCTTCAACGTTAAGCTTTGGCTGCAGACATGTTGGACTTGACACTGCGTGCCACCTTGTAACAGCATGGGGACATGAACTTCATCACTGCTGCCATCTTGCTGGTTTTTCAGTTCTTGGTCAGAAACTTGAGTTACTTGGCTCCCCAGTGCTGATTCGTTTTTAGTAGCAAGCCTACTTACTTGCTCATGTAAGTTGTCGTAACTTGCAGTTTCCTCTGTAATTACATCTTCAGAGGTCCACATGTTAGGGTTCAATTCACTGTAACACAAAAGGAAGGCATGGTCAGTAAGTATGACTTCGATGATATGATTGTCAACAATAGTAAGTCAAGAACACCGTTGATATTGAATTATACTTCCGCGTTTCACCAAAGGTCAAACGCAGGCCGATTGATTTACTTTACTTACAAAATAGATTGGTGTCAAAGCGGTAACCTAACAAGACTTAAGGGCAACACCCACACACAATGGGCACAGGGTACATATAGGCAATCTCCTTGCATGTGACACCTGTTTCTTCAAATCAATTAAACTACTAACTGTGGGATCTCAAGCTCCTCCATCAGGTCAGCATGCATGCTGTCGGAGAGGGTGTGTCCAACAGGCTCTGCCCAAGAGGGAATATCGAGCAGGGAAGCAACGGAGAGGTCCTCTTCAGAAACAGCTGGGGGTGGTCTGCGGTCGGACTCCACCCGTCGCACAACTCTGGGGCTGTCTGCATCATCTTGCACTAAAGATAGGGCTACTGACACTGAAAAACACACATGAGGAGTTGGGAGTGCCAACAGACACACAAATACAGCATGGTCTTTGCATAGTTGACTGTTGGGGATGTTAGTACCTTCACTGTGATCCAGTGTCTTCTCTATCTCTGCATAAGTTCTAGATGTCTGCTCTTGAACCGACTTGTTCATCTGCGTTTCAATAAGATGGACGATGTCCATGCGGTTGATCTTGGTCAGTCTCTTAATCAGACAATCCTCTGTGGAAGGATTAATCAATCGTTATTATACTTTAAAAAGTATTCAACAAAAACACCAAAGAAACATTAAAAGATTCAAACGTACGATTGTCTTGAATTTGAATTGCACAGGAGATGTGTTCAATGTCTTCAAATCTGTCAGACCTACACACAATGTACCTGTGGCATGTTTGCCTTCCCGCTCAACCCAGCGCTGCAGCAAGGCATGGCTCTGCTCTTGGAGGGAGTTAGGATTGTCTGTTCTCACTAATTGGATATCAACCTCACTGAATTCCAGTTCTCTTGCCAGTTCTAGAATGAACAAGGGATTAGAACGTTAAAAAAGAATTAACCACAACATGTGCGTTTCTCTGCCAGAAGATGGATTCATTCTTAGCTATTCTCCCAGTCCTGCAAACAAATACATCAGTTCCAATCCAAAGAAAATACTTGCAAAGTGATTGCATTGTTTGACAGCTCACCAGTCCAGCTGAAGCCAAGAAGATCTGCAACGATAGCCAACGTCTCCTCTTTCCGGTCAGCATCATCCTGCCAATCTACTAAAAAATGCCGTCAGAGCCAAACATAATATTTGGACATCGTTAATATAGTTTAAGGTGTATAGTACTACTACCTGTTTATCTCAAAGTAATGCTTTTCTCACGTTGCAGGTACCATTCAAGGTAATATACTTTGTAAGTATAGATCTACAATTTCCTGAAGATTCTATGTTATCGGCTGTAATACTCAAAGATGAAATGAGGGTATGCGATGTCTTCATGGATGATAACACAAAGGTTGGATTTTTCATTTTAAGGATAAGTTGACTTGTTTAAAGACTAGTATTATCTGATCACAAATAGCGCATCATGCTATAAATCATTAGGAAAAGCATTGCTATTATTGTGCTTGTTAGTGAAGCCGTATTAGAAGAGCAGATCCCAATATGGAAGTCTGCATCAACATTGTTAAAGCGACAACTTCTTTAACAACGTGTCCATTCAATCTTGAGATGCATTTCAACAAACACAGATGGGAAATTGACTTATGAACATACACACCATCACAACACACACACACACACACACAGACAAATTACAAACAAGTAAAACACAATGAAAGATGGGACAAGACAAATCACAACAAGTGAAAACAACACAATGAATAATGGTTGCATTTTGCTCATGGGAAGAGAGGAGGGCTCTGGCTGCCAAGGAGAAGAAATAGGAAAGCAAAAGCTCATGTAGTTCTGGCCCTACCTGGAGTACAGTCTGACGCTGGCTCATCGAAGGCTCTCTGCATCTGAGTGTCCACCGTAGCATCCCAGGCTGGGCTAGTCTGAAATACATCCTCTCTCCCAGACGATGGTTGCACACCTGGCAACGGGTTGACCTCTGAATCAGTACTGTGTGAGACCGCAATGTCATATGCGGGGATAACAGAGTCTGGACTCTGACTAGCGCTGCTCATATAATCAGCATCCAAAGAGGACCTAACCGATGTTTCAGTCGTCTCGGTGAGTTGGATTTCTTTCCTTTGGGGAGAGAAGGCGGAGGTTGCCTGAGCTTTCTGTTGCTTTGTGGAGTTGTCAGTTGGTTCACTACTGTCAGAATGACTCCTACAGCCTTCATATGAGGCTTTTTTTGGGTCACTATCAGTCTCGGATCTAGTCCTACGATCCAAAGTTGAGCTTTTCTCTGTTGTTCTTTTAACCTGATCAAGCGGAGATTTCTGTGAGTCTTTCCCATTCATTCCCAAAGCGGCGGGTGGATCCTGATGATATGCTGAGATACTGGCCTCTGCCACAGACATCTCTATAACTGAGCACTGGTCTTCTTCATCTTCCTCCTCCTCCTCCTCAGGAGAGGAGTCTGATGAATCATGGCTCTGCTCGGAGTACGCTGAATGGAGGTCAGCTATGGTTGAATCTAGGTAGCCTAGACCAAGGTTTCCGACCTCACTTTGAATGTTGGTCAGTCTCTCCAAAGCACCTGGGGAACTAAGATGGACATCTGTGGAACCACCAAGATCAGCTTCAGAGAGGGGCATCTCTCTTGCTGACTTGTCACTTGAGGGTTTGACGAGAGTTCTGGGTTTGGGAGTAGGAATTGTGTCATCGTCACCATGAGTTAATTCTGATTCAGGGATCTCGTCAAGGGTTGCATCTGAAATATAATCACTATTCTCTAAAGCTAGATACTTTGTTTTACATTCCTCAGACTCCTCTGGCACAACCTCATCAACAGGATGTTCGTCCATATGAAAAAATGCATATCCTTCCCCTTCATCAAAACTTCTTCTTGTCATATCAATAGCTCCCCCTCTGGTCATCTCAAAAAGCTTCCCCTCTTGAAACTGAAATGGATCTGCAGTTCTCTCGTTACCTGGTGTTTGATTGGGTGTTTTATCTGGTGGATTTTCAGCATCAAGCTGTGCAAATTGTTTTTGATCAGATTCCTCATTTCTGAGACCACCTGCCTCTGATTTGTCTCTCTTTATTTTAGCCTCCTGTTCCATCTCATCATATGTTTGGATCTTTGCAGCCATTTTAAACATCTCCTCTTCTGGCGTGAACTGTCTACTGATGGTCTCATCCTCTATATCATCTTCATCAAGAGAGTCTTGCCTTATGAGCAACTGAAGATTTTCACTGTCACATATTTCGGTGCCGGAATACGTGCTGCCATCGGTTTCCGTCTGTGCTGTGTAAGAATGTAGGTCCTTTGTCTTACCTTCCATTTGGACGATCCCATATGCGTTTTCTTGCTCTTCTTGCTCAATTTCATCCGTGTACAGGTTTGTGTCAGAAGCATAACATGCTTTCAGCTGGGATGCATAATCCTCATACACAGCTGTCTTGGCTGGCCTCTTAGGTTCTGGATCTTTTGATAGAGTAGGACTTTCCTCAAGAGAGTCTGGACTAGGGGATTCTCCGGTAGGGCTTGGCTCAATGGAATCAGGCGATTTGTTTGAAGATCCATCGTCCTTTTGAGGACTTGTCTCTAGCGAGTCTTGTTGACAAAGCTCTTCAGCTGGGTCACCAGAAAACACAGTGTTTAGGTTCCCCAAATTGTCGGGACGTTGCAATGTGTCAAACCGGTTTGTTATTTGGTAAAAATCGTTTATTTTGAGAATTGACTCTGCAACATCTTTCTGATCATTCTTGGAGTCATCCGTTGTCACATGTGGCTTTGTAATGCCAACTGCCCCTTCAGTTGAGTCACTAAAATGTGAACTTGGTGAGTTTTTAGCCTCCTCCTCCTCCTCAGGTGTAAAACTCTTTGGCCTTTCATCTTCGTGGGATGTTGTCTTCCATCCACTTTCTATAGCTCCCTTGTCATTGAGATTCCCAAAGTCTGCTTTTTTATCTGGTGACATAATATTATATTCAGGGAATAATGTATCAGTATCTTTTGTAAGTATAACGTCTTCAAAGTGCTCATAGACCTCTTCCTCTTTTGTCTGGCAACGTATCACCACAGGCTTTTCCGTTAAATACTGATTTAAGTCACTGCTGAGCAGGGACAACATACCAGTCATATCCCTCTCAGTTGCAGACTGTTGTTGATGCGCCTTTCTCTCTATGCAAACTTCTTGGAATAGTGTCTCCAATACAGAACTTGGGGACAACTCTGAGACGCCAACAATGTTGGTCTGCACGTGTTCATTCGCCTCTCCATCAGTCTTATCATCCCAATCACCACTTGTCAAAATAGTTTGTTTGCAGCTCTCCCGGACTAGATCGTCTTCTGGGTGGCTTTGAATTGCCATTGGCTTTTCTGTTAAGTACTGATTTAAGTCACTACTGAGGAGGGACAACATACCGGTCATATCCCTCTCAGTGGCAGACTGTTGCTGCTGTGTCTTTCTCTCTATGCAAACTTCATGGAATGGTGTCTCCAATACAGAACTTGGGGACAAATCTGTGACGCCAACAATGTCGGTCTGCATGTGTTCATTCGCCTCTCCATCAGTCTTATCATCCCAATCACCACTTGTCAAAATAGTTTGTTTGCAGCTCTCCCGGACTAGATCGTCTTCTGGGTGGCTTTGAATTGCCATTGGCTTTTCTGTTAAGTACTGATTTAAGTCACTACTGAGGAGGGACAACATACCGGTCATATCCCTCTCAGTGGCAGACTGTTGCTGCTGTGTCTTTCTCTCTATGCAAACTTCATGGAATGGTGTCTCCAATACAGAACTTGGGGACAAATCTGTGACGCCAACAATGTCGGTCTGCATGTGTTCATTCGCCTCTCCATCAGTCTTATCATCCCAATCACCACGTGTCAAAATAGTTTGTTTGCAGCTCTCCCGGACTAGATCGTCTTCTGGGTGGCTTTGAATTGCCATTGGCTTTTCTGTTAAATACTGATTTAAGTCACTACTGAGCAGGGACAACATACCAGTCATATCCCTCTCAGTTGCAGACTGTTGTTGCTGTGTCTTTCTCTCTATGCAAACTTCATGGAATGGTGTCTCCAATACAGAACTTGGGAACAACTCTGTGACGCCAACAATGTTGGTCTGCACGTGTTCATTTGCCTCTCCATCAGTCTTATCATCCCAATGACCACTTGTCAAAATAGTTTGTTTGCAGCTCTCCCGGACTAGATCGTCTTCTGGGTGGCTTTGAATTGCCATTGGCTTTTCTGTTAAGTACTGATTTAAGTCACTACTGAGCAGGGACAACATACCGGTCATATCCCTCTCAGTGGCAGACTGTTGCTGCTGTGTCTTTCTCTCTATGCAAACTTCATGGAATGGTGTCTCCAATACAGAACTTGGGGACAAATCTGTGACGCCAACAATGTCGGTCTGCATGTGTTCATTCGCCTCTCCATGAGTCTTATCATCCCAATCACCACTTGTCAAAATAGTTTGTTTGCAGCTCTCCCGGACTAGATCGTCTTCTGGGTGGCTTTGAATTGCCATTGGCTTTTCTGTTAAGTACTGATTCAAGTCAATACTGAGGAGGGACAACATACCGGTCATATCCCTCTCAGTGGCAGACTGTTGCTGCTGTGTCTTTCTCTCTATGCAAACTTCATGGAATGGTGTCTCCAATACAGAACTTGGGGACAAATCTGTGACGCCAACAATGTCGGTCTGCATGTGTTCATTCGCCTCTCCATCAGTCTTATCATCCCAATCACCACGTGTCAAAATAGTTTGTTTGCAGCTCTCCCGGACTAGATCGTCTTCTGGGTGGCTTTGAATTGCCATTGGCTTTTCTGTTAAGTACTGATTTAAGTCACTACTGAGCAGGGACAACATACCGGTCATATCCCTCTCAGTGGCAGACTGTTGCTGCTGTGTCTTTCTCTCTATGCAAACTTCATGGAATGGTGTCTCCAATACAGAACTTGGGGACAACTCTGTGACGCCAACAATGTCGGTCTGCATGTGTTCATTCGCCTCTCCATCAGTCTTATCATCCCAATCACCACGTGTCAAAATAGTTTGTTTGCAGCTCTCCCGGACTAGATCGTCTTCTGGGTGGCTTTGAATTGCCATTGGCTTTTCTGTTAAATACTGATTTAAGTCACTACTGAGCAGGGACAACATACCGGTCATATCCCTCTCAGTGGCAGACTGTTGTTGCTGTGCCTTTCTTTCCATGCAAACTTCATGGAATGGTGTCTCCAATACAGAACTTGGGGACAACTCTGTGACGCCAACAATGTCGGTCTGCATGTGTTCATTCGCCTCTCCATCAGTCTTATCATCCCAATCACCACGTGTCAAAATAGTTTGTTTGCAGCTCTCCCGGACTAGATCGTCTTCTGGGTGGCTTTGAATTGCCATTGGCTTTTCTGTTAAGTACTGATTTAAGTCACTACTGAGCAGGGACAACATACCGGTCATATCCCTCTCAGTTGCAGACTGTTGTTGCTGTGCCTTTCTTTCCATGCAAACTTCATGGAATGGTGTCTCCAATACAGAACTTGGGGACAACTCTGTGACGCCAACAATGTCGGTCTGCATGTGTTCATTCGCCTGTCCATCAGTCTTATCATCCCAATCACCACGTGTCAAAATAGTTTGTTTGCAGCTCTCCCGGACTAGATCGTCTTCTGGGTGGCTTTGAATTGCAATGGGCTTTTCTGTTAAATACTGATTTAAGTCACTACTGAGCAGGGACAACATACCGGTCATATCCCTCTCAGTGGCAGACTGTGGTTTCTGTGTCTTTCTTTCCATGCAAACTTCTTGGAATGGTGTCTCCAATACAGAACTTGTTGACAGTTTGCGGACTGCAACTGCGTTGGCTTGTAGGTGTTCATTTGCCTCTAGACCTATCTCATCCTCCAAATTATTGCTTGTCAGAGAAACTTCTTTGCAGCTCTCACGGACTAGATCTTCATCTGGTTGAACTTCTTCGAACGATGTCACAGAACGTGATGTAATTTCTTTGGGTTTAACCACGCCACTCTGTGGATTTGTCCCTCGACTTATATTATCCCCAAGAGCAAAACTGTCCAACCTGGTGTGTTCTTCAATCAATGTTGCTCTGGTTTCCCCCACAATTTCTTCACCTGTGACGTCACAATCCGTTGCAGCTTTATCGGTTTGTTGCATTGTGCCATCTGTTGTCAATCCTCTATTTTTACCAGCAAAAGATGTGAGCATTTTTAATCGACCCGCCCTGTTAACATCCTCGATTGGCCGAGTATCTAGAGGCATAGGCTCTTCACACTGATTCCAGTCATTTTCTGACAAAAACTCTTCTTTAAATTCACTCTCCACTTCTTCATCCCTCCGCATAATTGGATGTTCTTCTGTCAGTGCATGATTTGTTTCTTTTGTTGTTGCTGTTGCTCCTTCATTTTCATCAGTGACACATCTTTTTGTCAATATTGTTTGTTCAAATTTCTCCTGGACAAAATCCTCTCCTGGTGGCTGACGTGCCACAGGCCTATCTTTTAGATACTGATCCAATTCACTGCTCAGTAAGGACAACATCCCTGATATATCCTTTTCTGCAGAGGATGCCTGGATAGTTGTGTTCCTCTCAATATGGACTTCATGAAGTTGTGGCTCCTCGGTTTGGACCACATCTAACATCTTGCTTCCATGACCAGGTGTCTGGCTTTCCTTGCTTGCTTCATGGAGACTCTCGTCCTGAATGGCAAGGTCCCCTTTTCTCTCAGTAGAGTAAGTGTACATTTCATTTTTCACTTGATGGGTCACTGTGAGTCCTTCATGGTTCCCGCTCTCCTCTGAGCTGGAACGAAAGCTCTTAAGATGAACACTCGTGTTTGAGGATTCAGCCATACCTTCACGCTTGGGACTTCCAGGACTTAGATCATCATCTTTCATTTGATCCTCAGAAAAATAAGTGTCCCCAATATAACTTTTTATAGAGGGACTGGAGATGGACGCTGGCTTTGGATCAGAATCAGCCACGGTTTCCTCCTCAGGTGCCTCCAGTAGATTGCTTACCTCTTCAGCTGTAGAGGTCTGCTTGAAAAGCTGGTACTCAGGACTGTCTTCCAGCTCAGCCTTTATATCAGCACTGAAGTCCTCAGAAGGTCGGCGATTAGGACTGATCTGCAGATCTTCAGATAAACTCCTACCAATGCTCATGACCGGTTCCTCTAACTGCATCCTCCCCCTGCTCTCTCCTGAAGAGTCTGGCACTTCTCTCTGAGGGATAACCGTTACATCATCAAACTGAATTGTATCATCAATTTCAATTGTTTCTCCAAAATAAGAAATATCTGAAATCAGCTGTAATTCCTCAGAGCTATTTCTCATTATGTTGACTGTTTCTGACCCTAAATCCAACGTTCCACTTATGTCAATATCACTTTCTGGATGGAAAATTGTGACATTTTGTGTTAGGGATCGCGGTGTAGGCTCCAGTGTGGGACTGTGTTGAGTCATCAGTATCTCTTGGGGATCTAATGATTCAGATATCAGTGTTGAGGAAGAAGCACTGGTTTCGTGTTCAAACAAACCTGCTTTACTTTTAAAAGGGTCCGGCCCAGTCTGGAATGCTTTCATCAGCTCCTTTACAGATGTAGTGTCTTTTTGAGACAACTCTGATGCCTCTCTCTGTGGGTTAACATCTCCATCTTGAACTGTATCAGCACATTTTACCGTCGTTCCAAAATAAGCGCAATCTGAAAAGATCGGTGTATTCTCTGAGCCATCTGGGGTTAAGCTTCCCGGTTGACCCTGTAAGTCCGTTTCGTCATATTTCTGGACACCACCCTCTTGATAGACAGCTGTGATCCTCTGAGTTTGGGTTTGTGACTTTGGCTCCTGCACTGGACTTTGCTCAGTCCGTTGTGCAGTCGTATGTATCTCTTCCGAATTTCCGGATTCTGATATCGGTGTTGAAATGGAAGAAGCCATAACTTTGTCTTCATAAGGCCCAGCTTGAGCTTCGGAGGGATCACGCCCTGTCTGGAAGGCTCTCATCAGCTCTTTGACAGAAAAATGATCCTTCTCTGACAACTCTGTTGCCTGGCTCTGTTGGCTTCCATTGTCACACTGAATTGTATCAGCAAACGTTACGGTCTTTCCAAGATGAGAAAAATCTGAAATGAATTGTAATTCCTTAGAGTTATCTCTATTTAAGCAAACTGCTTGACCCCTTAAGTCTGTTGTGTAACGTTCCTTGCCATCGCTCTGTTGTTGGAAACTCGTAAGATTCTGAGTTTGTGATTTTGGCGTCTGTGCACCACCTTGCTCAGTTGTCTTTATCTCTTCAGAATCTCCTGATTCAGATATCAATGTTGAAATACAAGACGAAGCCACGGCTTTGTGTTCATAAAGGCCAGCTTTGGTTTTTGAGGGATCCTGCCCGGACTGGAATGCTTTCAACAGGTCCTTAACGGACAAAGTCTCCTTCTCTGACAACTCTGAAGTCTCTCCCTGTGTTCTAACACTTCTGTCGTCACATTGAGCTGCATCAGCAAACGTTACCATCTTTCCAAAAGGAGCACTACCTGAAACTAATGGGGATTTCTTTGAGCTATCCCTGAATAAGCCCGATGGCAGATCCTCTGTGTATGTTTGGACACATTTCTTGACATCACCTGATGGAAAATCGGTGAGGTTCTGAGTTTGGATTTGGCGTTTCGGTTCTTGTGGTGCATTTTGGTTGCTGATGTTCATCTCTTCACAATCTCCTGAATCAGATATCAATGTTGAAATATAAGGAGACACACCGGCTTCAGTTTTTAAGGGATCATGCCCATTCCCGAATGCTTTCATCAGCTCCTTCACCGACATAGTCTCCTTTTCTGGCACCTGCGGGCTAACAATTCCGTCGTCACACTGAATTGCATCAGCAAATTTGACTCTCTTCCCAGAAGAAGCACTATGTGAAATTAACTGTGATTCCTCTGAGTTATCGGTAATTAAGCGTACAGGTCGAGCCTCCGATTTGTTGGTATCAGTCTCTCGATAGAGACTTGTGAGCTTCTGAGTTTGGGTTGGAGAGTTTGCCTCGTTCATAGGACTTTGTTCTGTCCTCTGTGACTCATCAGAATCTCCTGGTTCAGATATCGATGTTGAAATACAAGAAGGAGCCACTGCTTTGTGCTCAAAAAGGCCGGCTTTACTTTTTGATGGGTCCTGTCCAGTCTGAAATGCGTTCATCAGTTCCTTAACAGACATGGTTTCCTCTAGTCTCTCTGTCTGAGATCCAGGGGATTTAGGGGGCGTTGGAACTCTGGGAAGTTCTGGCATGTCAGCCTCATTCTTTTTGGCGATAGAATATTTAGCCTGAGGAATTAGCACTTGGGTGTCTTTGTTCACTCTTTCCTCTTCTGCTTTGTTTTCTAAAGCTCTAAGTCTTTCCTTTATTGATCCTATCGGTGTCTCAACCACTGAAGGAGAAGCAGGAGGATCCGTAACAGTGGGGGTTAAAAGGCCACTCTCCTTAAGAACCACCTCACCATCTAAAGACTCTTCAGAGCTCATCCCTTCAAGCTCACCCTCCGAGCTACTACATCCAGAACGCTGTCTGTCTCGAAGTTTCTTTCTAATGGGTTTCTTTATGTTTGGGGGACGACGTTTCTCGTCGCGCTTTACAACGACCGGTTCAAATGTATCTTGAACAAGGTCTTCCAGAGAAACAAATGTCACTACAGAACTCTCCTCAAGGTATTGGTCCATGTCGATGCTCGGGTGGGAGAGCATTCCTGACATTTCTCTGACCTCTGTGGGAGACTTTGTTTCAACACACTTGTATTCTCTTGTAGCATCATGTCGTTGTACCGGTCTACTTTCACCCACGCTACCTCTTTGAATCCCTTCAACCTTTTCCAACCGGTCTTTGAACACAATGGCCGAATGCGCTTTTTCTTCCAACCCTGTGGCTCCGGCTCTCCCGTCATATAATGAGTGCTCCATTTGCTCTGCCGTTGGAATGCTAGATGAACGGACGTCCGAAATGTCTGAGAGAATGTCAGGACTTGCGAGGGTTGCAGGGTCAAGAGGTTGGTTATTTCTCAAGGAGAACGTCTCGGTTGATTCAGATTCATCATCTTTTTTCATTTAAAAAGTGTCAAAACCAAAAAGGGTAAAGAACATAAGGGACAAATGAAGTGGGGAAGAGAGACATCAGAAAACTGTGATCAAGACAATGCCATCAAAAATCCATCTTCAGTTCAAAGAGTGTGGAGAAGAATGACAGGGCAGAGGATAAGAAAGTCTTGAAAAGAAGACCGAAAAGAAGATGACAAAGGGATCCAGAGGAGGTTGGAGGGGAGAAGAGCAGCGACAGCAGAAGCAAAGCCAAGAGGAGAACAAAAGAGGTAGAATATGGGCGAGAATAAGATCTTAATGATTTGTTTCACTACATATTAGGAGAGTACATAAAAACAACCAAAGAGAACAGAGATATCTACATAAGGAACAAATGGACAAGAAGTAAGGATAACAGACAAACAAAACTTCTCAAGATTGTTGCTCACATGAAGAGTCAAGTCTGCTTAAAAATAAAGTCTTAAAAGATAAAAGCATAATTTGAATAAAAGCAAATACAAGGGTTTTTGATAGAAGGAGGTTTGTATGTCAAGTATGTCAGTTTTAAAGTTTTTAAATATTTTGTATTTGTAAGTAAAACACTTCCCTTACAAATAAGTAAGTTATGTGATGTAGTAATTAACTTCTGTTCGAAACATTAGATTACCTACAGATAAAAGGTAGTGGCTTCAAATAGCAATCATGGAAAATTGCAAATAGGGATTTGAATTGTGGTGCAACTCTATGAATGAGTGAAAGTAACCGAGGAATGCTGGTCAATCAAAATAGTGGCCAAAAAAAAAATTAAGCCATAATAAAATATAAATCAGCAATAATAAAATACAAACAAGCACAACACTTAAAAAGAACCAACCAAAGTATGATGTTTGGTTAAAATGTTAAATAAATGGGATTAGAAAAATGAGTGGTCAAAATGAATACTTTCATGCTGCATATTATAAACAAAAAACATGTGTCAAAGATGAGATTTTAAGGAAAATACAGAAGAAATCACATCAATTTTGAGAGGATTTGGATAAAAAGTATTATTTTGACCTTCATTTTGGATTAAAAGTAAATGTTAGATAGAAAATGGAATGGGTGAGAGAAAGTAAATGGGATTTGGAGTGAGGGAAATGCAGAGTACATCAGCCATAGCATAGCTTCCATTAACAAACATGTAACAGTACAGTGTTAGTAGAGAAAAATAAGATCGCAGGCTTAACCTAAATGGAAAGTAAAAGCAGTAAAATCAGTCTATTTGTTAGTACATAAATGTCTAAATATTTCTAAACTAATACTTTACAACCTTTATGATCTGATGTCAAGTGATGTTTCTCCAATTTAGATGATGTACTAAATATTGATACAATAATTACTGTATATACTGTAGAGCCACAGACAACCCAACCATTGAAAAATGGAGGCCATGTGTCTCTTGTTAAGGGGTCCGTTCCGATTTGTGAAAATAAATCACACGATTCTAAAATTGTTTGACACAAAACAAGGGTTTAGCTTACATTTCTTGTCACTCCTCTCACTCTGCAAGAAAGGATTTAAAAAGCAAGGTTAGCTAGAACCTAGTTATGACCCAATTATTTGGTTGGGGGAACTGTATCAAATAAAGTTCATATACCTCATCATCTGCATCTTGGTCTGAATCAGACTCCTGAAGAGAAGAATAAAAGGGAAACAATGCCGTTACACAATGCGACTACAAAGAATGTCCTGTTATGTGAATAGAAAGCGAGAGGTGCTGTGGGCACTAACCTTTGAGTATGCAGGGAGAGTGATGTTAAGGTTGCAGATGGCATTGTGGTTTAGTGTGCGATATGTGCGCGGTTCCTTGGTGAAGGACAAGCGACCGCATGGCTCCTGTGCCGTGTCTCTAATCTGTCCATGGATTGAACGACCATTCGCTCCATTAACATCAGTAAATAAGTGACATTTCAGCTTCATTTTGATCCAATCTGCAGTCATACCTTGATGAAGAGGGCCAGTCGGTTCTCCTTGAAGGCAAAGAAGCTAAAGACGTGGTGCTGCCCGCTCTTGGTTAGAGGAACAAGGTTTCCAAAGCAGTCGGCAAATATGGGTTTTCCTTCCAGCACCTGTGTGGAGATGTGACAAGTCGTCAAATCTCAAAAAGAGAATTTTTCAAAGGACATGAAATGTATTAATAAGAACTAGTTGCTAGACTGTGTCTGCATGAACCTATTTTTGTGTCCCTGGCACCCACTCTTCACTATTCAGTGCACAGCATGTCTTCTTTATACCACACTTCTATCCTTCTTTCTACCTCAGACAAATCAATCCTCTTTCCCCACTTTCCCCCTCTTCTCATTTGTGCCCCACCTCAACGTCTCGGCTCCGGGCGACTTCCGTGAAGTTCTCCTGCTGCTCCAGGGTCTTGTCCATCTTGTCGTCCGTCATGCAGAAACAGCGCAGGCGGGCCTCAATGGGGTCCAGCGTCTTCGCAAAGATCACAAACTTGGCCATGTACGGAACACAGATGATCTCTCTGTACAGCTGAGAGCCAAAGCTGACAGACTCCTGGATCTGTCTGCAGTCGATCAGCCAGAACCTAGGACGAACACGAGGGACACGTCTAGTCAGATCACCTCCATCACGAAAGTGTTGAGCTCCCAAGCGAAGGACACTTTAGAGGTTTTACCTCGCGGACACGTTTGTGGTAAAGGACACGCATTGGTTAACGAAGGTGAGAGGCGTGGAGCCGGTTATGTCCTCCCACTGGGCCGGAGTCGTTCCACCTGAAACGCAAAGCTGTACCGCTTGTACCCTTTTCTTTGGTATTATTTATACAAAACAAAAATGATGACAGGATTTCCTGATGCAGGAATGCATTGAGAGAAAATCTCTTTTTAAATTGCATTAAATATGTATTAATTTTGACCGTCTTACAATGCCACAAACAGCTGAAAAGCCTTTTACTATTTTTGGTTTGGTTTGGTTTGCTGGTCGACCACCTACCTGTTATGCTACAAAGCAAACGTAGGGTGGGGGTCCCGCCGCTGTACACGCCGCTGGCCCCGTCACTATTGGAGCTCTTGGGAATAGGGAGGGTCATTGTGATTGGCTTGTGGAACTTTCGCCTCCGCGGCTCCAAGGTGACGATTGAGCTGAACGTGGCTTTGTTGCCCAGGATCTTTCTCACCACCTCGACCTCAATGGGCTGGGCCTGGGACAGCGAGCAACCACAGTCAACACTACTTCATCTGTCGCCACAACTCTGAACATTTGACTCGGTGTACGTACCTGCAACCCTACTCTGATCTTCTTGGTGAGGGCTCCCTCGGGGAAGACCGCCTGGACCTGCGGCACGAGCGTGCTGCTGAGGACGCCGCCTTCTGGTCCAATCAAATGGCTGTCCTGCTTTATCCGCGACACCACCGCGAAATACTGCGGGAAGTCTCGGGTGATGATGCGGCATATTCTTTTCTTTTCAAGCTCCTCCGGAGAATCAAGTTCTGTGACGAGTGCATATGTTTAGTATGAAGTCCACGAGAGCAGTTAACTGTGTAAAGTGTGGACAATGTTTCAGATTGTTTTATTTGTTGGCTTAATGTTATCATCTCATCTTTGATGTATTGTTTTCATGAAAAATGCCCCTAATGCAAGATGTCACCAGCTACCAACCACCCTTTGTTACTGGTCTAGATAAGATGCCGTACTTTCATCCATGCCGTTGAGTATCTGGTTCAGTTCTTCTTCGGTGAAGTCACAGTGGTGTTCCCTCCAGCTCTCCCCTGTCTCACTCCTCAAGATCACCAGCTCCCTCTCTGTTCCCCGCAGGGCTGCGAAATGGGGGATCTCCACAATCACGGGCCTAGAGATGGCGATACGGCGAAAGTCAAACACAAGTCTGTAATGGCTTCGTTGGAGAAGCCTCGGTTTGATTTGTGCAATAAAAGGAAAAAAACTAAACAGAAAAGAAGTCAAGACTCAAAATTGAGTTTAAAAATAGCAGGTGCATTACATGCCTGGTAAAAAAAAAAGAAGATATTAATGAAAAAGGCAGTTGAAAAATATTCAAACGCAACGAGATAATCAAAATCCAACTAGATTGGGGATTGTTTCTATGGAGGAAAAGCATAAGGATACCACAACACCACAAGGTTTCAGACAAAGAAACAGGGGGAGTAAAGAAAAATAAACTATTGAATATCATATCAGGGAAATAAATAAAGGGTGGAAAAAAAAAAAAAGAATTAAAAAAAAAAAATTGAAAAATATGGATGAGTATGTAACCAGTTCCGGGATGGGAGGCTCTCCCCCAACCATGGTCCTACCCGAGGAACTTGGTCCCTGGAGGACCCAGCTGCAGGATGCGACTGACCAGGCTCTCACCCTCATTTAGAGGGGGCGGAGCTGTGGGAAGGTGGAGCTTACTGATCCATGCGCAGCACAGAGGAGGAATGAAGAAGAAAAGATGAACACACCACACAGTGTAAACGCACTCGCACAGACAGACACACACACACACATACAAACAGGCACACACACACACACACATTTGGCAGACACACTCACCCCAGGAACTGGGCTCCAGTGGGTCCCACTTCGATGACGCGACCGGCCAGCCCCTCACCCTCCACCATGGGGGGCATGGAGGCCAGACGGTGTCTCTTCACCAGCCTGCACGTCACCCGCGTGGGCGCAGAACACTTCCTCGGCGGCACAATGATCCGCAGGCCGTTGTGACGGCAACCGCGCATGGCCCCGCCCCTGGCGTCTACCATGAAGCTGACCAGGAAGCTGAGGGGGGGAAAAAAAAAAAAAGGGGCGGCAAGAAGTCGGCAAATTGTTTCTCTCTTTACGATCGGGGGTTAATAAATGCAACGCTTCTGGCACACATGTTAAATCTGCTGGTCCTGAGCCTCCATGCAGAACGCGCGAATGCCATTGCATCCAGAAGGACTCTTGCTATAACAATCAGCATATCGCAGCAGGTTATAGGTCATTCCAGCCACTTGTCTTTCCGGGTCCATTTGCATTTCATTTGTAAGCCAGGCAAGCAAAGAGGAGGGCATTGCACAAGATTATGTCGGGGTAATCTTGTGTTTTAAGGAGCAAATATGTTTTAAATATCTGGTATCTTTGGGCAAGCAAGTGTTTCCAGTGATGGTCGAGGTTTCTGTCTGTGAGACGTTGACACGCGTCAACTGATGATCAGTGCTTTAATCCTGCTTGAATGACATTTTCTGTTTTAGTTTAAATGTCACTATATATTTGAGAACCATTCTTAAACGTCAGCTTTATCCCTCAGGGACTATCAAGTTCAGATCAAGCTGTAAAAAAAATCCCAACTGCCCCACGTCATTCTCATACATACATTGCTATTATATAAAAGGTAGAAAAATAAGAATACTATATTTGGTCTTTGTATCGGCGTGTGCTCAAGATTAAAGAAGTCTGATCTACATCAAGGAACCAAAACACTTGGTTAGACAATCACTGCCGAGCAAACCTTTAAATATGGAAATGCGAAGTGCATAATGGAGTCATGCAGACGGACAGCCGGAGGAGGGAGGAGACATTTGAACGGCGCATGAGCAGCGAGACCGTAGCCAAAATAAAGAACAAAGAATCACCTGCTGTTGTCATGGTCTAGGCACGGAGAGGAACGGCTAGAAGCAGAGTACAACAAACCATCACACACACACACACACACACACAGGCAAGAAAGTGCACAAAGAGGCAACACAACAAACAAAAGAAAAAAAGACAATAAAGTAAAAGTGAGAGAAACCAGACCAGAGACAGAAAAAAGACACAGAGGTAAAGATAAAAAATTAAAAAAACGCGGATGTGAAGGAGTGAAAAATAATGACTCATTCGATCCTGTGACAGACGGAGTCTCCAATTCACCAATACATGATTCTCTAGTGTCACGTTTACACTAGTGTGAATGTTATGTGTGTGTGTGTGTGTGTGTGTGTGTACCCGGAGTGCAGCAGACTGGAGGACAGCACCACGTTGTCGAGGTGCTCAGCACCCCAGCTCAGACGGAACGAGTCCTTGTCGTGTTCTCTGGACAGCGCGGACACCTGCGGAGCGGCAAGCAGGCCGGTTTGGGTCCCGAACACCGGCATGTTCCGAAGTAAGCCGCGCACGTCCTGCAAAGCTCCGTCCTTACCTGGTGGCTCGTCAGCATCTCTTCAATGAGAACTCCGTCCTTCTGACAGAAGCTTTGGTGAATTGGGGTGAGCTGCGGCCTGTTGGGAAAAAGCCGGTTGGATTTGTATGTATTTTTACACGTCGCCTCCGGCAACACGTGCGCTGTCATTTATCAGCTGTGGTTGTTCGGTGTGAGGATGTGTGCGTTTGGTCGAGACCTGTCCAGGTTGTGGCTCATGTAGCTGAAGCTGTCCAGGTAGTGTCCAGGCAGAGAGTCATCACCCAGCTCTCGGAGATCCTCCGCTCTCAGGTACTCGCCTCCATCACCCGTCATGGTGTCCTCGCCTGGGGACAAAGACGAGAAGGATGGACAAAAAAAAAAAAAGAAGACCAGGAAGTTCTGTCTCTTCTATGAAATCCTGCTGCTCGGTTCTTTGAATTGTGAGAACTTTCAGTCTTGGGGCCATTTTTTACCAAATATGCAACACGTTTTAAGATAAAAACATAGAAACCTCCTGGACAACGGTTGTAGGGACCTGTCAATCAAAAGATAAAGCATACTCTGCTCTATTTGACTCTAAATAGACCATCAATTACACAATAAACATCATGCTGTATAGAAGAAGGCTAGAGACCAGAAGTGAATAAATCAAGTGAGAAGTAGATTGTATAGTTGAGAAAATCAATCACGCATGAGGAGTTGCGCCCTGATGGCCATTAGAAATAATCCAATTCCACAGTCATCTGGGACGATGACTTCTTCCTGCCCCAAAGCTATGAAACATACAGCTTTTATAGCCACGGCTGCAAAACCACATTACCCACAACACACTATGCATAACTAAACAGCTGGCTGATGATGGGGGAACCTGAACACTTTGCCAGTTCTTTTTTTTTACGTAAACAGGACGTTCTTCTTCTCTTTTTCTGTATGAAGAAGCTCACCTTCTTCATCGGACACGTCAAGGATCTCAGTCATGGTCTCAGGAACGTTGAGCTTGTGTTTCTCTGTGACCGTCTGACGGGACCATTCACAGTCACGGGGATGGAAACAACCAGAGAAGAGAACACTTTATTCATTTTTGGGGGGAATATGTCACACAAAACCTACTGGTTCGTCTGAAGGTACCACCGGCTTACCGTTGTGGTAGTGATGACCTCCTCAGTGACCACTTTCAGTGTGTCCACGACAGAGATGTAACCCAGGCGTTTGGCAATAGACAGAGCAGTGTTTCCATTCTAATGTCAAACAAAAAGACAACATTATTCACGGGACACAGAAACGACGATTTAACTTTGCATTTTATTATTGTGAATAAAGTAAAACATGCATTTGTATCTTACCACTGTAGTGGCATTCGGCTTGGCGCCATGCTGCAGCAACATATTGATGATGTGTGTATTCCCTTGTTGTGCTGCCTGGTGAAGGGGTGTGTACCCATTCTGCACGAAGAAAGACCACACCACTGAAACATCACCCATTTTAAGCTGAGCCGGTGGTCCGACACTGACTGACATGTGAATCCTACCTTGGTTTTGGCGTTGACACTGGCGCCCTGCTGTAACAGGAAGCTCACCATCTTGGCGTTTCCATAGTGACAGGCCACTATCAGAGGGGTATACCCGAGCTGAAGAAGAAGAAACGATGAAATGTAAATGCACCTGCTTTCTTTTTTGTGTAGTTGCTGTGTATACAAAGCTACAAAAAAACAACATAAGAAGGTAAAGCTCCTAAAAACGGAGATACTGTCATGCTTCCTTTAAGCCAGTAGGTGGCAGATATGCTGCATTTGTATATTTGTATTGAGATTCCTTACCAGTAAACACAACACCCTAAAAATACCCTTGTATTAATTAGTGTTAACACACAAGTTGTACCTTAGTTTGCTGATCCAGGTTGGCGTCATGTTTGGCCAACACTTCTGCTGCACTGACTCGGTCCTCCTGGGCGGCGAGATGCAGCGGCGTCAGTCCGGTCTGCAACATGCAAAGCACGGCGCTCCCTCAGTGTCTTTGTGTCTAACTGCTTGGCTGAATCACCGGATTTCTTTAAACCGCACAAGGAGTAATCGAGGCGTGACAGAAAAACCTGTAAACCTCAACCCCTGTCGCATATTCTCAACGTTTGCAAGATGTATAACATGCGTGTCTGTGCTTCTGCCCCTGTGAAGATTGCCTTGTGGTGTTTCTGTGTGTGTGTGTGCGACCTTGGTGGCTGTGTTGGCGTGAGCTCCTTTGCCCAGCAGCAGGCCGGCCATCTGGGCGTGTCCCTCCTGGGCCGCCAGGTGCAGAGGGCTGACCCCCTGCTTGGTCAGAACGTTGGTCTCCGCTCCGTACTGCAGCAGCGCAGACGCGATGTTGGTCTGGTTCTTCTTGGCGGCGATGTGGAGAGGAGTGTAGCCGTTCTGGAGATCCGGGGAGGGTTAGACGCAGTTAGTGCAAACCGTCGCTTAAAACAGCGGGTTGATCCCAGGATATCTGCTACGGCAGAATGCGGCGCGTAGTGCGAAAGTCTCCGACGTACTGACCTTTGCGGTAGCATACGGCGATGCCCCTTTATCCAGCAGCAGCAGAGCTACTTCTTGGTTGTCATAGTGAGCGGCTACATGCAGCGGAGTCAGGCCGTTCTGTAGGAAGCAGGAATTTCATTGAATGACTGAAACTGTGGTGATTTTGTGGAGTTTCTCTATAATGAGTCTGTTTCAGAGACACAACGGTCCTGTATTAACCTCACACTTTGTCTCTATTCAAACAATGTGGAGAAATAAGTCCCTGGTCACCTTGCCGGCATCATCGGGGAGAGCTTTGCGTTGAAGGAGAAGTTTTGCTACATCGAGGCTTCCATACTTTGCCGCAACGTGTAACGGAGTGAATCCTTTCTGCGGAAACAAAAGGGAGAACGACGTTCGTTTCAAATCTGTTTTTGTTGTAAGAATCTTGAATCTTTCAGGATTTCTGTTGCGTGTTCACCTTTGTGGCCAGCGAGTGTGAGGCTCCGGCCTCCAGCAGCACGGCGGCGGTCTCTACCTGGCCCTCCCTGGCTGAGATGTGGAGGGGGGTGTAGCCGTTGGTGGTGGAAGCGTCCGGGTGAGCCATGTGCTGCAGCAGCAGCTGGACAATATCGGTTTTCCCCAAACGGGACGAAATGTGGAGGGGAGTCTGGTCCTCCTGGGGTTGAGGGACGAGACGGCAGAGAGATGGCTTGAGGCGGTTGTGTTAGAAAAGACCGCATCGCGAGGCGACGCGGCCCGTGAGCACGCGTTCACCAGTTGGAGGGTGAAATATTGCTGCTCTGTGATGAGCAGAAGGAACGGATGAGTAACTCTGACTCACCCTGGCTATGGCGTCCACCAACGCTCCGTTCCTCAGCAAACAGCGAACCACTTCCATCTGACCTGCGCGTGCTGCCATGTGGAGCGCCGTCTCCCCACGCTGGTATACAGAGACATTAAGAGGCTGAAGGAAACACTCTTGGGGTCGCACTAGGAAAACCGACGGCTGAAAAAAAATACTGAAATGCAAATTTGCTTTATGTCAACCATGAGATGTTCTTTGGTAGAATGGAGGAGAGAGGAGAGGCGGAGCTTAACAGTGAGTGGTCCAAAGAGGAGGAGCTTAACGGTCAACTGGTATAACACGCATACACACGAGAAGCGGAGCTTAACAGCTTGTACGCACGGACAGAAGCAGAGCTCAAGTAGGAAGAAACAAGTATGAGAGGCGGAGCTTAACTGAGCTAGTATATTTCTATATGGAGAGGCGGAGCTCAACTGAGATGGTATATTTCTATAGCGAGAGGCGGAGCTTAACTGAGATGGTATATTTCTATAGCGAGAGGCGGAGCTTAACTGAGATGGTATATTTCTAGAACGAGAGGCGGAGCTTAACTGAGCTAGTATATTTCTATATGGAGAGGCGGACCTCAACTGAGATGGTATATTTCTATAGCGAGAGGCGGAGCTTAACTGAGATGGTATATTTCTAGAACGAGAGGCGGAGCTTAACTGAGCTAGTATATTTCTATATGGAGAGGCGGACCTCAACTGAGATGGTATATTTCTATAGCGAGAGGCGGAGCTTAACTGAGATGGTATATTTCTAGAACGAGAGGCAGAGCTTAACTGAGATGGTATATTTCTATAAGGAGAGGCGGAGCTTAACTGAGATGGTATATTTCTATAGCGAGAGGCGGAGCTTAACTGAGATGGTATATTTCTATAGCGAGAGGCGGCGCTCAACTGAGATGGTATATTTCTATAGCGAGAGGCGGAGCTTAACTGAGATGGTATATTTCTATAGCGAGAGGCGGAGCTTAACTGAGATGGTATATTTCTAGAACGAGAGGCGGAGCTTAACTGAGCTAGTATATTTCTATATGGAGAGGCGGACCTCAACTGAGATGGTATATTTCTATAGCGAGAGGCGGAGCTTAACTGAGATGGCATATTTCTATAACGAGAGGCGGAGCTTAACTGAGATGGTATATTTCTATAGCGAGAGGCGGAGCTTAACTGAGATGGTATATTTCTATAAGTAGAGGCGGAGCTTAACTGAGATGGTATACTTCTATAGCGAGAGGCAGAGCTTAACTGAGATGGTATATTTCTATAGCGAGAGGCGGAGCTTAACTGAGATGGTATATTTCTATAGCGAGAGGCAGAGCTTAGTAGAAACAAGCGGAACAGACGATTTGCCAGTACTCACAATGTTACGGACATCTGGAGACGCTCCACTCTGCAGCAGAAGTAAAACGATGTTGAGGTGGCCCATGAAGGCGGCTACGTGGATCGGCGTCAGACCAGACTGGACAGACGGAGGCAGAAAGATGAGCATGAAATGCAAAAGTGTTCCGTGTTTACAGGTGATGTTGGCGGCGACGCGGCCCGTTGAGCGTCTCACCTCGGTAATGGCCTGAATGGAGGCTCCGTATTTGACCAACAATTCCATCACCTTAACCCGGTTCTTCTTGCAAGCGATATGGAGAGGAGTGAAACCGTTCTGGTAGGAAGGAAAAGAAACTGATAAATACTACAGAGGAGGAAGAAAGACACTTATTCGTGCCCCATTATTTAATTCGTACATGTAACGGAGGAGCATTTACACAGAAATTAAGAATAAATAGGTAAATGATCATACGTTCACAGGATGACCGTATGACTTCTTTTCCACTGTTGGGTAGTTGCCTCACGCCTGACTAATTTTCCTGTGTTTCATTTTATCTGAGACGAATGAAAGGAATCCTTTGCTAACCCTGCATCATCTACCTCCGTGTGTGAACCCCTTACCAAAGCTCTGATATTGGGATTGGCCTTCTTGTCCAGCAGAAGCTTGGTGACTCTGTAGTGGCCGCAGTGAGCAGCGACATGCAGCGCTGTGAGGTAGTCCAGCGTGACGTCATCCACCGGCGCCTTGTGCTGCAGCAGGAGCTTCACACACTCCACGTGGTCCCCCTGGGCCGACATGTGCAGCGGCGACAGTCCGTTCTGTGTGAGGACGCGGGAGTAGATGCAGGGGGACACAAGAAGCAACAGGAAGGAGATGAGGAAGACATGGCAGAGATGAGACGCGAAAGGAGGGTAAAACACAAGCGCTTGTGCAGAGAAATACTACTGAGCTGATGCCACGCGGACGCTACCTTGGTTCTGGCTAAGATGGGAGCTCCTCTCTCCAGCAGAATTTCCAATGCTGGGTCATGTCCACTTCTGGCTGCGCAGTGCAGGGGGGTCAGCCCGTCCTGCGCGACAATCACACACGGACGTTAGTTTACTCAACGGGTAAACAATATTCCAATCTATTAAATAAAAAAAGGCTATTGATAAACGTAGACTATTAAAAAGGGACGGTTCACACCACTTTCCTAGTTTTGGAGGCATCAGCTGTAGAGGTGTCTGCCTTTGACAGCCAGCTTGAAATGCTCAAAAAGGATCTCTTGAGAAATGATGACCTATTATATCAGTAAAGTCCAAGGACCTTATGGCAGGACATTTTAAACTATTTTGTCAACGTGCCCTGGAATATGCAAAAGAAGTCCTCTCCAAATCTAGGAGAGTCATAACTAAACAATTTAGATCCATCCATCCATCCATTGTCAAACCGCTTATCCTGCACACAGGGTCGCGGGGGGGCTGGAGTCCATCCCAGCCAACTTCGGGCGATAGACGGGGTACATCCTGGATTGGTCGCCAGCCAATCGCAGGGCAACACAGAGACACACACCCAGTCACACTCACATTCACACAACTACGGGCAATTTAAAGTCCCCAATTAACCTGATCCCCAGAGCATGTCTTTGGACTGTGGGAGGAAGCCGGAGAACCCGGAGAGAACCCACGCAGACACGGGGAGAACATGCAGACTCCACACAGAAAGGCCACTGGGCGGAATCGAACCCAGGACCTTCTTGCTGTGAGGCGACAGTGCTAACCACCACGCCACCGTGCCGCCCCACAACAATTTAGATAACGATGCTAAATAGCAATATAAGTAAGTAAGAAAATATGTATTTTGGATTAAGGGATTGATGATTAAGGGGAACCTGCAGAGTCATGTTTAAAATCTATTGTCCAGACTTAAAGTCTCACCCTGGTTTTAGCATCTATCTGACCACCTCGGTCCAGCAGCAGCGCCACCATGTTCGTGTTGCCTCTCTTGGAGGCCACATGCAGAGGCGTTATCCCATTCTGGCAGGGAAACAAGGAAAGTTATGGGAACGAAACCATACCACAAATAGTTACCTTTGACAGTGATGTATTCAACCTGCAGCTAACTTCACGGACCAATCTCAATAATGCAACCTGCAACTACGATTCTAGTTAATAGAGGCCAAGATTAAAAAAGGAAGCTTATATCATTTACATTAAAACACACAGCTTTGCACGCTTTCAAGTGGAAACACAAACGCCTTATTTTAAAAAGACAGCAGAAGACAAAAAGGTCTCGATTTGTGAAAATGGGGCGATACCCTGGCTGTGAAGTCCACAGCGGCTCCTCGGTTCAGCAGCAGCGTGGAGACATTCACGTTGCCGTAGTGAGCCGCGATGTGCAGAGGGGTGAAGCCGCTCTGCTTGAGATGGAGAAGCGAAGGGAAGGAGAGATTGAGAGGAAAAGGACCAAAAACAAAGGAAGAAAATGTTGAGGAAAAAAGTAGCGTTGCAAAACAGGAGCAAAGTAAGATGAAATGAGATGGAAGACAGAAAATAATAAATGAACGCAAGAAACAAACTTTTTTTGTGGCGTTTGGAGGATAGAAACCTGACTCTACTGATGCAGCACAACGCATGCTGAAAAAATAAAAACTACACACATTGGTGTACGAAGAAGCATCAAAGGATTAACATAACCTCAAAATAGCACAGGCAATATATAATGCATGCCCAAAACACTGCGCTTCTACCATGCTCGCTAAGAAAAACCAAGTCAGACACTTTTTGATCATCAAAAAACATAAACAAACATACACAAAGCAACTGCACACTGATGTGAATCGGCTTGGACAGACAAATGGATATTTATACATGTATAAACACGTATCTATACTACACAGTTAAGTGGGTTTACTCCTTACCTTCCCATTCTGATAGACACGGTGCAATTCAATTAAGAAACAGAGTTAACTTAAGGATCAACAACGTGTTTCAGAGAGGAAAAACAATGCTGTCAAGTACACATGCTGCAGGTTAAGCACAGAAGAAGCAGTTAATGACAAAACAAAGTGTGATCGGTGTGTGATTTCAGTCAGTGTAAGGCTAATACATTTCAAAGAGAGAGATTTATTAATTCACAAATGCAATAAACATCATCTTCTGGGGGTACTTTGTACTTTGCTCAGCCATGCAGGAGTGTGGTACGGAACTGTCAGCTGCATGCATTCATTTTAATTGACACATAGTTCTGACATGCAGGACATCTTCTGTCCTCGTTAAACGGGGGGACGGTTCAGGAGAAAAGAGCTAAATGATGGTCAGAACTAAATGAAGAGGTGATGGAGTCTGTATACCTCTGTGGTTCTGTTCACCATCATCTGGTTGGGACGCATTGAGAGGGAGAGGGGAGAAGGGGGAGGAGGGGGGGGGGGGGAGAGAGGATGTAGGGTTGTTAGGGGGAAAGGGGTTTAGCACGAGATTCACAGAAAACACAGGTCACACAAACGGGAAAAGGAAAAGACGAAGACGAAGGAGGCAAACAGCGAAGGCCTCCGAGAGAGGCTCCGCCCATCAACATGACCACGATCCTGAACGGCAGGCAAGTCATCGGGAAAATAAACTAAACTGTCAACATGAAAAACGATCCATTCAGTCAAATGCATCATTGCGCACCTCCTCTCTGCCTCTCCCATTTTGTAACTGCACTCTCCCCCTGATTGCTCTTCCTATTCCTCCATCACGTATCCCATCTTGGAACTCCGCCTCCACTACCTCCCCCCCCCCCCCCCATTCATTTCGGCCCTTTCGTCACCTTGGACTGGACGTCGGCGTTGTGGTCGTTCTGGAGCAGCAGCGCCGCCGACTTGGTGTCGTCCTTGCGGGCGGCGATGTGCAGAGCCGGGAGGCGGACCTTACCCTTGGTGTCGTGCTCCAGCAGCAGGGAGACCACGGAGTTGTGGCCCTGCTGGAGGGCGATGGCGAGCGGCGTGAAGCCGTCCTGGGAGGAAAGCGGGGGGGGACAGTGAATACCATTCAGACTTTAGAGCAAAGCAAAGGAAAGCAGCGTTATTCGTACCTCTGTTGCAATGCTTTGGTTCCCGTCATTTTCCAGCATGTATCGCACCACCTCCAGGTGATTCTCCTGGGCCGCCATGTAGAGGGGAGTGAAGCCATTCTGGGGAGGCCAAGGCACACGTACTTACACACACACACACACACACACACACACGTAATGTACGATCATGTCAAACGTTGGACTTCATTTGATGACAGCGACTTCCCACCTGTGACTGAGAGTTGACGTCTGCGCCTCTCTTCACCAGTAGTCGGACTACTTCTTTTTGTCCGGCCAACGCGGCAATGTGGAGGGCAGTGTTTCCTTTCTGCAGGAGGGAGAAAAGAAGACTTCAAGGTACGAAGGCCTTTGGGCCGCTCGAAAAGAGAAGCAAACATCTAGTTTTACTTCTAAAAAAAAAAAAACTAAACATACAGTATCTTGCATCCGTGAATACAAAAGTCAAAATTCATGTCGATCCAAGGACACGTGCAGCCGTTGTTGAGCCGGACACATTAAACGTCGCGTGACTGACAGCTTGCCGAGTAGCTTCACCCTTCCACTCGCTCTCACGCCTCCTTCTCCACCAGTGAAGACCGAGCATCTAGTAACAGTTTTTGAAAGATTTTGTGTAACTTTATCCTCTTCGAGGGCGGCGCCAGACCTTCAGGTCGCAAATCAAGTTTCAAAGTTCTCTCCATCTCCCTCTCCTTCCCCCGGTCACTCAGCTGTCACTGTCATCTCCGCTCAGCTAAAGTCGATAAGCGCCAACGCGACATGAATGTGCACCTTTGTTGGGGAGTTGACAGGCGCGCCTCTCTCCAACAGTTCCTCCACCAAATCCGTGTGGCCCTCCTTCGCCGCCAGATGAAGAGCGTTCAGACCGTTCTGGGGAGGAAAAACACGGGGAGACACCGACGTGAGGACACAAACATCATGGCGGTGCAATAGTCCAGTACGCACACTACGATTGTGGAGCGTGGGTGATGAACAGGCAGAAGGCTCGACCCTTCGTGATGTTATGAGGTGTAGAATAACACTGTATTCCACGTTAGAGACAACGATGGTAAATGGACTGTGCTTGTACGTCTTTTGTAGTCCTGCCATCACGGGAGAGGTGCCCCATCATTTAGCGAAAATATGGCTGATTTCTGGCTGAGAAGAGCTCAGTTGCCGAAAATAGGCGCCTGTCCCAGAAAGGACATGTAGGAATTTTAAATCCTGTATCTCCAGCCAGCGGGTGTTTGAGGACGACACCAAGAACCTCCTTCCTCAACCCCAAGACTCTGCACGAGACACCGGCCGCAGGAGAAACAAGTTAAGAAACCTCCAATTCTTAAAGGGCTTCTTTACCTGTTCAAATAAGTAATTACATATTTTTTAGGTATAGTCTCGTATTATTGCACCAATCAAAAGAAGAAATTATATATACATATTTATATATACACACACATACATATATAACTATATACATACGGTAGTGGATTCATTTATTTTTGAACTCTCGCCCACAGAACACACCTGAGACCTTTATTGGAGCAACAACACCCAAATGAACCAAGCGCTTTCCAGAAAGACACCGACGAGGCGATGATGCAACACATTAGTTTATACATTCCCATGACCATTGGAATGAGTGAAGCCCTCCCCTTCGATCCGACATAACTCTCCACCTGCCGTCCCACTGTTCTCCACCAGCTACAGGCTACGCACCGTATTATCCCGATGTTCTCCCACTACTCTCCCTCTTTCTGGTGTGTTGATGCTCACACACACACACACACACACACACACACACATGCAGAAAACACATTTTCCTCCGAGACGGACACGTAGGAACACACACACACACACACACACAGAGAGGCGGATGATTCACCTCGTCCTCCTCTTCGTCCATTCTAAGCCGGGTCTCTCTGGACCTCGGAGAGTATCTTCACGTGTGACCTTGTTTTTCGTCCCCCTTCGCCTTTTTAAATGGTGCTTTCAACCGGATTTAGAAGTGATGGGGCTCCAACTATCTACAGCGGCGCTCTTCCTCCTTCCTCTAACCCACTTTGATACAGATCCAAACTTGGGGCTCTCGCTGCCTCCTTGCAGAGGAGGAGAACTGTGCCGGCTACCTCCGACAGCTCTGCTGCCACTGATGTAGCGAGTCGTTGCTCGCACCTCGATTATTGACTACTTCCTTCCCTCGCGCACGTACGGCACGCACTCCCTCCCTTTCTTTCTTTCTCGCACTCTCTCCCTCCCTCCCTCCCTCCCTCTCTCTGTCCCTCCGAGTTGCCAAATACCAAACAGCCGAAAGGAGTGTCGTGTTTCTGCAGCGTCATAGAGGCTGGATGTAGAACACGAGACACGTACAGAGAAACACGGATCACATTTAGAAGCTGCGGAAAATGTCAACATTTTAAAAAGTCCAAGTGGGTCACAGACGTGACTGTAAAAAGGGTACTAATGAAAGCCACGATCACTCGTGTCTTTATGCAAAAATGCACTTAACCTACTTTGTTAACTGTGTCTGTTGGTAAAGAAATACATTTGAAAATCGTACAATAGAAGAAAAAAAAGAGATTGTTTACATTTTCTGTGAAGTGTGAGTCAGTTTATCATCAATTTATACGACGTAAATGTGAACCAGCAGAATTATTTTCATTAAAAAAATAGGCCTCCTATTAGAAAGCCAGCTGGCTGTAGCACAAATGACACGAGTCATGCTATCTGGAGCTAATGAACATACTTGGGTTTCCATGCCAACGCTTCCAACGCCATCCTCCCAGTAAACCATACATTGTATTTTTGCAGCGGTGCCGGCAGGCGACGGTGTGTGTATGTGAGGCTAGAAGCTCTTTGCGGCGGGTTGAACTCGGCAGAAAGTGTTTTTTCCCCCTTTTAGCCGTCGCTCCTGTAAACTCACTGACACAGCAACAATTATGCAATCTTATTATGGAGTTTAGATCACATTTCAATCGTTAGACATTACAGGAGAGACAAGCAAAAGCCACCACAGACTCACACACGCACGCACCCGGTCGCACAAAGCTGATCCAAATCTCCTCTCCGGCCAAGTGAAAGCCTCATTAAGCTAATGGACGTCCCGCCCCGGCGCTGTGATCCCTGGCAGTTCGTGGTGCTTCCTGGCAGGAGGGATTCTGTTGAGTCCCGTCCAACGCAGATTAATATTCACGTCCCTTTGACCCGCCGACCTTTGTTATAATCACACGTGGTAATAAGTGGTCGCGTACATTTGCAGTCTTTGTTTTTTATAGGCCAAAATGTCAATGAATGTTAGGGAGGGAAAAAAAGAGGAAAATATTGCATGTGCGTGCAGATTAAAAGAGTAATATCACTCATGGCGGATTAGCTTTTGGGTAGATTAGAGGTCTTTCATTGTGAGGACGTGGAAACAAACCTCACAAAGTGCCGCTGCCTAAAGACTGGGGGGGTAAAGCCATCTGTCAACAAGGCCTTTCATTGGTCTCCCCAGGGGGACGTCGCTGTCGGTGCCCTCGCCCTGCTGCTGCTTTCCAGGATCCGACTCTTCAGTCGTTCAAGATTCCTTGGTGGCGTTCCAGCGTCTCTCGCTGCCTTAGTACAACCGCACAGACATTACTCCACGGAAAATAGCAATTAGTCTCACTAATACCATAAAACACCATACGACAAAGCAGCATCCAGAAAGCTTTTTCCTCCAGTGCTACTCAAGCAGGAGCTGCAATGGCCAAATATATTTTACAACTATGTGTCCTTGCCATGAACCCGAAACGTATCATCTACCAAGGAGGCAGCTGATGGAGGAGCAGCAGAACAACGGACCGTAAATACGGCTTAAGCTCATTACTTTTACCAGATGTGGAGTCAGGAAAGTTAAAACTATGCAGTAATGAGGACCTCGTGTTCTAATGTCTTTGTGATCTTGACGAGAGCCAGTTGCAAGTAGCAGACGGACGCACATGAGACAGATCTGCAGATCCTGTGTCTATAAAACACGTTTTGGTGTCTTCAACGTCGACGGAGAAGCTGTCAGCACAGTGGTGCAAACGCTCCCATCGCAAGTAAAATAAAAGACAACTTTGAGTCTTTTGAAGACTTTATTATTGGTCCATTAACAAAAGTCTCTACAGTTCTCGTTCTACAACAGAGCGCAGGTCTCTGATGAATTTGATTGCGATCCCAGACCAGACTGTATAGCACGTATGTTATATAAGATAGCTGGGGCACATTAAACATCTGCATGGGTTTCGTCCTCACTATCAGAGAGAGAGACTAAACTGGGGTTGGGACGATCAAGGGTTAAGGTTGATGAAAGATTCAAAGCAGCGTGTCGTTTGGACATCTGCGCCAAATAGCTGAAATATCGCACACTACTTAGTAGCAGCTACAAACAGTGTTTTATCGTAGCGTTTTCACCGTGCTAATATTCATAAAACAACTAAAACATATCCCCAATTTGTACTCCGGTACAAACCTTAATTGATAAATGAATCGTTGCTTTCCATTACAAGAGCAAACAGTTTGGATTAATAGAATTTCCCGTGTGTCGGCGCTCTGACTCTACAGACAGAACTGCCACAGGTAACGGCTCTATGATTCAGCGGAGTGCTTTTCCCTCACACGATTTTGATCCACTCATTTCCTGAGGAGCAATTTCGCTGCTCATCGCAAGTGACGTGATGCGTTAGAATCATCACCCGGGCCTCCTGCCATCACTCCGGTGGTTGTGGAAATTGGTACCTCCTCGAAATTCCATTACGGTTCAAACGGCAAAACACATCTGGGGCATCTGGCGCCATCGGCCTGAGAGCAACACGAGTTTGAATTTCTAGTCTCCGTCAACGCGAAAGCAGATTGAATAAAGTGTCAAACGGGCCCACGGGAGGAACTCGGAGATCTGAATGATGAGCTAATAAGAGCAAAATAAGCCCCAGTTTTTTATTTTATCTCCCCACCACATTACATTGACTGTATTACAGGACACTGGCCACACACACACACACACACACACACACACACACACACACACACACACACACACACACACAGCGAGAGAATCACTGACATATGTATGGAAATGTCACGGGCATTTTTAGGGACTTGAAAAGGGCTCAGATGTGATCATCTGACAGATACGATGAAGGGCAGGACTCTCCCGTTGCAGGGGGGGGGAGAATGTGTGTGTGTGTGTTTGACTTTGAGAGAGAGACAGTGTGTGTGTGTGTGTGTGTGTGTATCTATGCATGTGTGTTTCGTACCACCTCGGTTGGTACACAAAACACGGTGCCCATGACAACAAATGGGTGGGCCGGTGCTGCTTCCTGTCTGACAACCAATCACAGCGCGGCGTATAAATAGTTGCTATTAAGCTGAGAATTACAAAAGGCCGATGGCAGTGAGCTGCCATCAGCCACCTTGTGACTGTTGTGGGGGGGGGGGGGGCAGCTGTACAGAGATCTAGGGGCAAGTATTTGGTAACCTCCCAAACCTCCCACCCCGCCACCCCCTTCTGAGGAATGTGGGTGAGAGGGGGGCCGGGGGGGGGTGAGGGCAGCTGTCCTGACGCGCCACATACAGCCGAGGTTGGAGCGAAGCGGTGGCGAGGGATGGCGAGGGTGAGGGTCGATGTGACCTTGAGATGCTCGGTCGCGTGACGCAGCACAGTGACGGTTACAGCAGGTTCGCCAGCCCGGACCCCCGTCGCGGCACACGGGACCTCTTGTGTTCAAGGATTTTGGAAGAGTAGAGTAGTGGAATTGGATATTTGCTGCCAAGTTATGAACTTTAAGATAAAATGTATTTATTCCCTCGACAGAAGTGCTATCATCCGTTTGACAAGACTTTGATTGACGTGTCCTCTTGGGAGTCGTTGTTTGACGATACACGGAGGACGCCGTCAACGTGTCCTTACCTGGTTACAGGTGCTGATGTCCACTCCGTTTTTCAGGAAGTCGAGGACTTTGTCGATGTTTCCCGCTCTGGCAGCCCGCAGGAAACTGGTGTTACTGTCCGACTGGAGGGAAGAATGCAGAAAGGAGGCTTGTATTAGGAACAGGAATAGAAATGTACTTCCTAGTTTAGTTTCATTCATTCCAGTTTACCTGGGGAGGTGGAATTTAAAAAGGTTAGGCGTTCGGAACAAGACCTACATAATAGAAATGTGTTGGTTTGAAATGACACAGAAGGTTCACACAGTGTTCTGTGGTTTTATGGAAGTAGGACTTCAACAAGCAGCTGCAACACACACACACACACACACACACACACAGTACAGACACCATTTGTAAATGGATCGAGTGTTAGACCAGTGTGACACTACTTTTGCACAGGACTACTGGCCGTATTGATTGGAGAGTGTAAACAAGATTTTAATCACGGTTAAGACGCAACGTGTCACTCAATTACGTTTGGGTGTTTAACTCGTGAGATCAGCACAATCAAACGCATCATCACATGTCTGTGCTGAAGCACACACACACACACACACACACACACACACACACACACCAGCAGAGAGAGATGAATACCATGTGGTTTGGAAGTTTTATCTGATCGACATGTTGCTGCGTTGCCCACGGTTACCATCCGAATTGCCCCTTAGGAGTACAAAGGGTCGACCTGCATGAAATCTGGGTTTCAGCCAAAAGCAAGTTGAGCCCGAGTGCTCTGATCCCCTTGCAAAGGCCTCATTGTTCATCAATAGAATGTAAGAAGAAGACCCGCCTGATGCTGGTTCATACTGTGGATGACAGGTTTATACATCTCCCCAGATTATAATCCCAAACGCACGTCATAATGGACCTGCAAACGTCTCAAAACAGTCTGCCTATATCGCGGGAGGTTCTTTCACTGTGTCTCCTTGGTCACTCTGCCACGATGATGCACACAAACATGAGATTGGACTGATTGAGAAGCAGCCGTAATCTCTGTATCTGTAAAGCAAATGACCCACAGTCAGCCATGTAATGGATACTGGATTATACGCTGTACAGTGTCCGACTCAGTCGCAGATATACAACTGCTATTTATTTGTACACCATTAATGAGATTTCTTTTACATTCACTTCATGGTTTCCATGAAGGACTTAAGCACACACTAAATATTCATTTAATTGGGGACAGAGTTTATTCAAATGAAGAATGTGTGGCGGTATCACTTCCTCTCTATAGAGTAACTGTTACCAACCAGGTTTTAGGAATATTAAACATGTCTTGTGGATGGAGAACCATCCATCCACAAGACATGTGGAACCATTTGTAGCAGTACAAAATATAGATTTGATATATAGGTTGAAGAGTACCCTTAAGGTTGTAGGTCACTTGACAGCATGCAACAGACAAATAGACTTACATAATAAATTACATTTGGACAGACTACATCAAAATCACAGATTTTGGATCCACTTTGTCCAATACCTTCTTTTCTTCCACCTCCATGACTTTGTACTATTGGTTATGGTTTTATCTAAAATATGTTCAAATAAGGTCCCTGCATGCAAAGTCTGATACCACCAGCAAGAGACCGCGTCCCCCTCAGCCTGAGCCTTCATCACATCAGTCCATCCTCATTTATTAAATGATAAAAGATCAGCAAACAGCAGCAGAACGGATCCACATCTGGGCAATCCCTGCCCCCCGTCACCCTCTCTTAAACACACACACAATGCCCCCAATGCCCACCAACAACGTGTCATCTTAACTCCTAAGAGCACGCAAGGTTGAAAAGGGGAAAGAAACAACACAGACTATTGAGTAGGATGTCGTCAGAGGGTTGTGTGCCTTTTACCTGCCGCCTCCGCTCGGCTCTCTCTCTGTGCCGGCGCCTCCTCTCCCGCGCTTTCTGCAGAGCTCTGTATTCTGGATTTGCCTCGAGCTCGCGGGCTTTCTTCAGGTGTGCCGCGGCATGAGCCATGACTTGGCCCGTCTACCCCTGCCTCAAGTTTCCCTCTGCTGACTCTTAGTCTTTGATGATCACTAAGAACCACACATGCGGCTAGCCTTTGCAGATGGTTATTCAAGTTCGTTTTAGTGTCCGTCTAACTGTGAAGTAAATTTCCGTGATTTTGATTCTTGAATTGTGTTCTCAATTGTTCAGAAATTCGGTGGAAACTGGAAAAATCCGCAAGACCCTAAATTGGCAAAGAAAATGAATCTTTTTCAGTCTTCAAAAAGGAGCTTGTTGTCCCTCTGCATCGAGCCACAAAGCAGCTGCTGGATGGTTCCATGCAATTCACCCCGAGGTCCACAGAGATTCTAACCCATCCGCTTACTCCCCACACACACACACACACACACACACACAAGCTGGGAATGACCCAGTCCAGATGTAAATGAAAATCCTACTCCATGTGAACAGATGTGGCAACATGGCACGTTGATGAGTATGAGTATGTGTGTGTGTGTGTGTGTGTGTGTGTGAGCATGTGCACGTGAGTGTAAATGTGTGTATGTGAGTCACTGTGTAAGGGGTTTAGGGAGCCAGCACGCCAAAAAGCCAGCTGACAGCCAGCTACTCTCCTGCTAAAAGAATACACTTTGTCCTGAGGGAAAGGATGGGCACAGGTTCACGGGTGAAAGAGTCACCGGCTGCTAAGGCGATGTTACCGGATGTGGCGGCGATATTACTGGTTGCAACGCCGATGTTACCGGCTGCGACCGGTTTGTGCTGCTCCACCATGCTGTTTGCCGCTGAATGAATGCTTTGAATCACGTAGATTTCTCCTTTAAGCACCATCACACATCACACAAAAGTAGCACGTTAAAGGCTACTTTTTTGGGAGGATTAATCAGAGGATTTGAGCACTTGTGGTCACAACAGGAGAGATGACACAGCACACCACAACGAGCCGCAAGTCACACTCACCCCGTGCTAGTGAGTGTGACTCCGTGACTGCTGTCTCTCAATGGGATCAGACAGCCAAATCTTCAGTGTGTGTGTGTGTGTGTGTGTGCGTCCACCACCAACAGGCAGGTGTCACGGTTTCCCCTCTGTCAGTGCAGCCAAAGTTAATGTCAGGAGTTTGACATTTCAGCACCAGGGACAGCGGCACAGTTTCACACCTCTATTTGTGTTCATATATTTTAGCCTGATGTGATTTTACCGGCTCAACGTGAGCAACGTGTCTTTGTGGAAGTGAGTACAGATGTGCTGAATCCCTCCCCAGCGTTATGCTGTCCGCACACGCCGCTCACCTCCAGAATGGGGCCGTTAGCGTGTCTGGATGTGCTCTGCTCCTCTAGCGCTCTCTGCTGGTGCAACAGAGAATAAAAGGAAAGGCGATTTGATTTAATAGACAGAAGGAATAATATACCAATTCTATTTAGGTGATACCTGCAAAAAAGGATTTTGAGTGACTTCTGACATCAGCGTCAAAAATCTTCAAATCTACAGATTCCTTTTCCAAGATGCTGATACATCAGATTATTACATCAAGACTAAAGTCCTGAAAATGTAGAAAACTTTCAGGAAATGTTCAGTATAAACTTTAAAATGCATGCAAACCGCCGTGCACTGACTCCTGCCGAGTTTCAACTGTAACAGACAAAATCCATACGCCTACTGATCAGCGCGATAGTTGAGCCTGAAACAGTGCTATTCCAGTAAGGTTTTATTACTGGGTGTGCGTGTGTTTGTGTGCACAGTATGACTTTATCAATACTATTATACTAACTTTTTAGTCTATGCATCAGCAACGGCAGATCAATGACCTGCATTGATCCATTCCATCACTCATACAAGATAATGAGGAATAGGAGAATACATTATACCAAATAAGTGAATGCGTGTGTGTGTGTGTGTCTCCATTTGGGAGTCAGATAACATGGAGAGAGTGCTCCAAAGAGAGCTGATGGGGTCTCTTGTTTCTATTCTTTTAGACTTCATCAAGGGGAGGGGTTAATGGTCTGCTTTTCATTTAATAGATCCGAAGGCTCTATACGGTCTCATTAGGACTCCATGACGGGAAGAGACACGTGTCCCTTCCTTCGCCTGTTCTCCTGCCTCAAACTGAGCTGGTCATGGCGGCTGTTATGTACACAGCTTCGTTAAGACGTTTGGTCCCCACCCACATTCCACAAGGACACGCCCTGCTCGGCCTCAGATTGGCTAGTTTAGGTCTTTATGGTTGAGGATTGAATCGCTTGTACTTTCCAAAGGATGGCAGCCTTCTTATAGCGCTCAGAAATAATAACCGTGTCATGAGAAAAATCATCATTTTATTTGAATGTTGCTATTCCTGTTGGATATATGGATGGAATAATATTACAGATCTGTTGGATATTGTGTATAGTGTAAAATGAATGCTGAAGTTTGAAGACTTTGGTTCCAATAACTACCACTAAACATGTGTAATTGTACTACTAGTGTCTCTAATACGGTTGACCTCAGTTCCCCTCCCTATCTTGTTGTTTTCGCTGGTATTTCTGTAGTGGTTATTGCCGGTGTTGTTGTCGTTTATCGTTTGCCGGCGTGCTAATGGCGCCCCGGTGCTGACGGGTGGAGTTCTGCCAGTGATGATTGCCTGGCAGCCTGTAATGCATCGAGGATCTTTCTGATTCAGATGACGCGCTTGGATTTCTCGAAGCACATGCATTTTTTATGACCACAATTATCAAACCCAACCCCCTTCTGTGCCGCTCTCAGAGACGCTGGTTTGCATTAGTAAATACATCTGCTGGGTTCAAGTCATGCTTTAGGCTTCTGGGAAATATCTTATGATACAGCCGACGGGCCTAAACCCAAAGTCCTTCACCAACAACCACTGCACTATGCAGGAAATACAATGATTGGCAATGAGAGACCCCCGCTTTCATTTCACCTTTAGTATCAAGTTCACCGCTGAATGAGTTCATCCACAGGCCACTCAGAGCTGGCCGAGGAAACTCTCACACCGGACTCTTTTCCGTAAAAGGTTCAGGTTGGAATACTTAAGTTGACTGAAATGTTACAGAGATGTCAAGGCATTAAAAATCCACAACTTTCAGTCTGTGCTCGGATTAAACAAACAAATTCATCACTTTTTGATCTTTTTGATCTGATCTAAATCTAATTCCAGTTGAAGAATGAATGCATTTAAGAGGCGAGTTTGTGCAAGAACGGCATCTGAAAAGAAGAAAAGAGGAGGAGGAACAACAACTTTATTTTCCAGCCGACATGACGTGTGCCTAAAGAGCAAAAGGGAAACGGCGAGCAGGGACCGGAGCGGCTCCACTCCGCGTACGGCCTAAATGTCAAGTCATATTGCGTCTTTTACGGCTCCGGAAAGGTCAGAGGCATAAATCACACGGCCTCCTGTTCCCCACGAAACCCAATCACACAGGGACAAATCTAATAGGGAGCGGACAAAGCAGGCCGCTCGAACCACACCCAACTATGGCGAGTAATGGCACAAGACGCCGGCGTGGGCGGGAGTGAGGAGAGAAGGAGACAAGGATAAGAGGAGACGATGCGACGTACATCATAACCATGATGCAGTCACGTGACTCTACCCGGACTCTTCCCCCCCGGAGCACACACATTAAGTGATTGCTTTTTTACTACAGTTGTCCCCAACCGATGAGGGGACGATTTATAGAAATGCGAGGTAAGCAGCCCATCACGTCCGGAACTTCAGCATCTATCGACGGCACTGATTAAGTCTGGTTCCAGTCACTATGTGAATAGCCCGCCATACTGATTAACGCCCTTCAACCCCCTCCCGCCTCTATGAAGTGCCGCCCCAATCCCTCACTGCCGATGCTAAGCGGCATCAATACCCCGCCGGTCATCCACTGGAGCACATGAGCACATGGATCTGGTAAGACGCGGACTCGGTACACCACGAACTGACTCTGTAACTGAATTGAGCAAAAGCAAACTAAATTTGGGACTGTTCCTGGATGCCCGGAGTGCAGCGCAGGGAGCCGTCGGCACTGGGCTGCTGCACGCATCCGCTGAAAAAAAAAAAAAAAAAAAAAAAAACACACTTCCTGTTTGACCCACGGCGGCCCGCCGCCCTCGTGCTAAAGCGCCGTGCAGAGACGGAGCTCATCCGGCGCCCGCTGAGGCAGAAAGGATGAATAATGAAGAGTGTGACCTAAAATTGGTACCAGAACGCCGAGTGATGCTGTCGGATGCAGAGAGAGGGAGGGAGGGAGGGAGGGAGAGGGGGAGAGGGGGAGAGCAATAACCCGGTAGTGACAGTCAGGGAGACCCATGTAGAATCACACTGAGAGATAGAATGATCCGGTACGAACAGCAGTGACACTTTTTGATGATGTCGTGACAAAAGTAACTCATCTTCCCTCGCTCTGCAGCTCTGCAGGCGTAGCCCGTTCGTCTCTGCGCCGGTGCCATTTTGGACAGCGCCGCGGAAAAGCTCTGACGCGATTTCCTGTGAGGACAACCTTCACTCACTGGACTCAAACGCGAGGAGAGGAAGGTTGAGGAGATGAAAGCACATTTGCACGGAGGTGTTTGAGCCGCTGCTTCCGAGAAGTCTATTGATCAGCCGCCACGCCCTCCTCTCCGGCTCTCTGACGGGAAACACAGCTACAAGGCCGTAATGAATAATTAACGTCTCACGGCCTCCCACTGCCCCCCCGGTCCAAAAAACACAGCTGCCCTCTACGTGGAGCAAAGGACGCATCCGAAGGCAAAATCCTCCTACATCCTCCCTTTCCTGAGGAGGCCTCTCAATAACCCAGCTTGTATTCATTACGACAGCAAACGCAGTCACGGCTTTGAATTTGCTTCCTCTCTTTTCCAAGGTTTCCAAGGACGCCGCTGATGACTGATCATGCCTCGTCGAGCGACGCGACCTCCGGCCTTTAAGCATCCGTCAGGGTGCAGCGGGGAGACTAGCTATGAGGTATATCAGGATAGGGTCCGAGAAAGGGGAGGATCCCGCGTGAGTGCGCCGCTTGTATCCAAATATAGACGTGCCGATGGTCCTCATGGATTTTGGATCGGGGACAGGAATACCAATGCTTTGGCACCACGGCCCCCGTGCACCGAATGCAAAGCCCACAGATAACATCAGCCGGCCGACACGGTGGCCCAGTGTCACGCCCAATATGGTCCCCCTCTTGTGTTGGATTCATCCTGTGTGCTGCTGTAGACGTGGTTCTGAACAACAGAGAGGATCAGAGCTGAAGCGACAGATTCATTATTTTTGGGGATGGAATACCTCTTAAAGCAGAAATGCCAATAATTAGCTGGTTCCTGTGAACTAAATGTGAGGATCGGTTGCTTTTCTCACCTATATATCATTGCAAATTCAATATGAACGGTTTTCAATGGTGAATTGAACTAAACAAGGTATTTGAGGGACAACTGAGGGACAAATAATAGAAAATGTTACACTGGTAACCGTCAAATGATCGCTTTGCTTTAGCTTTTTTTTGTGCTGAATCATTTTAACGTCCTGAATCTATTCTTCAAACACATTTCAGAAACACTTCCGTCTGCTTCTCGCCGAAATTGCAGCCGTGAGTGACAGATTGAGGTCCAGCTCGATGGAGTAGCAGCAGGGGGCGGGGCTTAGCCAAGCGTCAATTATTCAATCAGCTCTTCAGTACAAAAAAACAGTTTTGATCATCCACTAACGGCAGTTTCCTTTTTTCGCAGTTATTGAACGGCATCGGGTAACCATCAGACGAGGGAATGGACCAGTTAACACTCCTCACCAGACGAGGGCTCCAATAAATACCGCCATGTAATGATGTACGTGTGGTTGTGTTCGGGTGTTTGCACATGTGGGCACCCTGAATAACGGCACCCAAGGAAACACCTATTGGTCGAACACTCCTACTGGACATCATGCATTGGAGGGCAGCTATTATATGTCTGTGTGTGTGTGTGTGTGGCTGTAATGTAATGAAGGCCATGGCTCCATTAGGACTCCCTTCCTGTAGAATCCCATCATCCCAGTCCCAGCAGACGGAGACGGAGGCAGGAGAGACACCGAGACGAGGGACGAGATGGTGATGAAAAGAGAGCCGCCCACAGAGCCGTGTATGAAAAAGGGGCAAATTGTCTGCTCCTCTAGATAGAAGAATATTTAAGACTTTTGTGTGTTTTTGTGAGTGTTTGGAGATCACATTATGTACTAGTCCAGCTCATTTCTGACAGCTTCTCTCCAAAGATTTTCATTTCAAACATCAGGCCGCGGGGGACATTAAACGTGGCCCGGAATTGACCCCTGCAAGCCGAGCTCTCTTATTAAGTGTCCGCTCCTCCACCACAGGAAAGTGGACCGGCAGAGACAGCGAGGGGGGGGGATAATGACGCAGCCTCTTTATTGTCGGGATGGAGGAGAGAGCTCAGCACCAGCCCGGAGCGGAGCGGGGCGGGTGTAAATAACCAGGGACACTACGTAGCTGTGTTGTTGCTGTACTGAGCACTAGCTAGACATTAAGTTGTAGCAGGTGCGTCAAAGCAGTCCATGTTTTTCTCCGTTACCGAGCTCCTGCCCACTCACAGGATCCCTTAAAGCATCGGCATCACATTGTTGACTACGTCTGACAAAAGCCAACGTTTGTCGTTAACGAAGCACATCCAGACACGTCGCTGTGAACGGTTTTCATCGGGAGGGATTTTATCTCGCAGGTTCACCACCAGTAAAATAAAGAAGCATCTACAGGACAGGATGCAACTACACACTAAGAAAAATAAAGATGAACTCCACCCAGTGGAGTACAAAAGCCACCATTACACTAAAAGGGATGTGACATGTACAATGTGCAAGCAGTGATACTGGTGGATGCATACGATGCTCCATCATCAGCACTGCTGCAGGGGACACAACGTGCTTCCCTGCAGCACCTAGAGGCCTCAGACAGCAGCTAAACAAACTTCTTCTTCTTGCCTTTATGTAGGAACACAATTACCCCTCGTGCCTCGTGTATACGGTATATCTGTGTACGTGGGGAAAGATCAGGTGTGACTTCTCTTAACAGTTTAGCTTCTAAAATGCTGCAGCACATTTAACCGACGAGACTGAACTTTAGAGGGGAAATAAAGGAGAGGTCGTTTTTGTAATCTCATTATTGCTCAGCTCAAATAAAAAAAAAGCTTTCCATGTATGAAGACACCAAATAAAAGGACATGAATAACAACTGTTTGAACTGGAAAAAAAAACAACAACTGCCGATCGCATCCAAGAGTGTGAGCTGAAAGGCCCCACCCTAAGTGTGCAACACTCAAGTGTGTGTCTAATATGTGCGTGCACTAGTGTGTGTGTATGTAGCCCAACAGTCCATTACTGAAATCACATTAGCCTGAGAGAGAGAGAGACAGGAAACGACCGTCCATCTCCTGACCAACACACACACACACACACATTAAACAATCACATGTATAGACGGACAACACGACACATTCACATTCTTTCTATATGTCACATATTTATGAAAACAGAATTACGCTTTGTGGAGGACGAAAAGAGGAGGACAGGAGGACATCCGCGTGGTAATATCAGAATTTCAGTCCACACCGGGATAGAAAAAGACAAGAAGCCCAACAGCGGCTTGACAGTACACAAGTCTGCCTGCTGACACAACTCACAATTAAATAAAGCACCTGCACTATGTCATGGTCCATGTAGACCGTGAGCCTCCAACGAGCACAGAGGCCTGTGAAGTAGTAAACACGGCTCCCTGCAGCCCGTCACGGAGGCAACTGTGGCCTACGTGCTCCACAACCTACAGCGGTCACAGTCGACTGTGATGCTGATTTTAGAAAGCGAAGCGATTTCATGCAGCATCCGATGAGACGCGTTAGATCAGCCGGCTCCGAGGGGCTACAAACCCGGCAACGCCCCCCGCCCCATCCAACCCCCTGCTGCGCCCCGGAGGGCCGCGCGGCATCGGCCCGTCCGATGCGGGAGAGCGTGCCTGCGGGCGGACGGACACCCACCTGCCGTATGCGGCCGTGGTGCAGCGGCGGTTGAGTTCCGCCCTCCGGGGACGTGTTGCTCGAAGAGGCCATTTTCAAGTCGCGGTCGGAGCTGCCGCCGCCGCTCCTGGAGAGGCTTCCTTCGGGGCTGCTGGACATCGTGTCGCGGGCTGCGCTGCTGCAGGAGGCGATGCGGTCAGTGGGGGGTCCTTGTGCCGGTGCAAGGTGGATCTCAGCGGGGGGGGCACTCAGAATGCACAAGGCTCGGCGGGGCCCGGCATCATTCCGCAGCCTCACACACGCAGTCCTGTTTGTGAAGCGTGACCGAGCACAGCGCTGTGGTTCCTCACGATTGTCAACCCGAAACGAGCGCTCCCTTCTGCGTTCAGGGGATGCTCGATGTGGCGTGTTGCTGTGCCCTGCGCGCGCGCATGTGCGTCTATATGTGTGTGGTGACGCGAGCGCGCTTCACGCGCGCTTCCCCGAAACTCCGCAGCATCGACGCCGCCTTCACGGACGCTCGGAAACTTGGCAACGAGGGAGACCGCTCTGAAAACAACGGAAGTATCTGTCACTCAAGCTAAAGTGCTCTAACGTTCTGTTTCTATTGGACCTCATAGCGCTTTAAACAGACATTACAATACACCAGCGCATTTATTCATATTTTGCTACAACAAAGAATAGTCGCTCCACGCTACTTGGTCGCAATAATGATATCATATAATGAAGACCTATTACAAATCTTTTTGATTAGATCATTTCCTTCCAAGGGCCCGTGAATGCATCGTCAAGAAGCATTGCGCTCCTGCGTTTGGGGTTTATGCGCCCTCCTCCCCCCCTCAGGCTCCTCAGGAGCTACACGTTGAATGGGGGTTGACAGGGCACAATCAATAATGTCTTGGAGACATTTGAAAAACAAAGGCAGGACTCGAGGGAAGGAAAAGGTGTGAGAAATCACGGTAAACAAACCGCGTGTGACTCTTAGAGACTCACTTGTTTGACCTAAATGGCGGAATGAAAGAGGAAAGAAGAGTTGACTTGATGTGTAGCATATTGTCAAAGAGCTTATTGCTCATCAATCAATCAATCAATCAATCAATCAATCCGCAAAGCATCTGCTAACTGGGTGTGGTCCTTTTTTTAGACAAATCTGTATTCATCATATGCAAATTACAAACAGAAGGAGCCTTCGCCTCCTCTTTTTTTCAACACAATAACAAACCTGTTAAGGCTGCAGACGATGAAGGTAATTGCATAGAGATGGACTTTTGGAATATTATAGGCCAACATCCAAAATCCATCTAGAACAAACTTTTCTTAATGTGACTTAATGAGGTGATATTTGGACATTTAGAATAACAAATAGCATTTACTCTGGAACATTGTCTCAGCAAATCATTTATCTCAACAGAGGGCTTTGCTTGTCATGTGGTGGATATTTTCGGGGGGGTCTCCTGTGTCAGAGTGAAGGTCCCAGGAAACAGGATGTCATTGATGTAGATTGTAAAATTGAATAGAACTGAATATGTTATATATTTTCCATATGCAGCACTGCCCCCTGCTTCCAGCGCATGGTATCACACTCAAAACAACACACTGAAGAAGGAAAAAGCTTTAAAAAAAAAACGAGTGATAAATATATAAAAATACTTTATTAGACATCTACCTTTTACAAAGAATATCATTGAACTGGTTCCAATTAATGACAGCACCAAAACCACTGAGAAACATGACCAATAACACACAGACAAGGACAGGTGGGGGGGAGCTTAAAAGAGCTGGAGCTGGAGCTTCTGGTACTTCTGAGTCTTTGCTTTTTGCTTCTTCCTGCTTTTAATGTGCGGAGAGTTGGTCCAGGTGGTCTTTGCCGCGACTGGACAGGTGAGCCTCCAGAATCTCCCCAAACAGATTGCGTTTCAGGAGGCTGTAGGCCATCGGCAGAAGCTGCCTGATGACCTTGTGGAAATACTGGAGACAGGAAACTAAAAATTAATAAAAACATTAAAACCGGTCCGTGAGGCAAAAAAAGGCTGGCAACCGCTGGCTTAAAGGGAGGATTGTTAACTAGCAAACTATCCGACCTAGAACATTTACCAGTGTTGTCCGTGTGTTGAGAGATCGATGTAGTACATGTTATTATACGCTATTCAGCTCTAGCTTCAAAAGTTAGCTAGAATCCAGCAAGAAGCTCAATACCGACGGGCCCATCCCTTCGGCTCTAAAGCCACGCCCCCAAAATCACAAACAAACATGGTTTGAAGGGAAAGGACATTTTCTCACGTGGGATCCGTAACAGAAGAGGTCCATTCCGAGCTCATATCCCATGCCGTAGTCGCACTCGTCGTTGGCAAACTGAACGAACGTGACCATCTCCTGCAGAGGGCCGAAGGCTTTGACGCGCTCCTCGTCGTTGCGGGCGTCGGCGATCGCCTTGAGGATCTTCTTCAGGCCAGCTGAACACAGAGGAGGGATGAAAACCAACATCAAGGGATCGTTCTCACTGAACGGATCTGGATCAGAAGACACGTTGAGCCTTTAAAAACCTCACGGTTCGTTACTAAATACACGCAGTGCACACGGGCTCACCATCGGTTTCTGGTAGTTCTCTGTATCCCACATCGTTCTTGTCTACCGGTACGACGATGCCGGCACCGTGGAACGTCTTGGTGACCACCTGTTGGCGCACAGAGAGACTTCCTGCTAGTCTCAGACTCTTCCAAAGAGGCTGGATGTTTCATTCTACGTAACCATGGGTCGCCCTGCAGTGGTTTGAATGTACGGTTCTAAGGTCAAAGCAACACCTCCGTTTTGGCTCCATAGTGCAAGTCACCTTCTTGTCCCTTTGCTTCATGGCTTTGGTCTTCTGCTCGAGGGACAAGCCCAGCGTCTCTGCTCTGTCCCTCAGCCGGGCCTCCAGGCCGTCCAAGGCCTGTCCTCCGGCTCTCTTGCTGCCCCTCTCTTTCCTCCTCCCCGACAGATACAGGCTGAGGGAGCAGTGTGAAGTGAGACGTGAGATTTACAGTAATAAAATCAAGATGCGCCTTTTACGTCCACTCATCTGAGCAAGCGGTGAACACGTGGCCACGACTCACAGGACTGCAGCGAACGCGTTGTCTCCCATCTGCGCGATGGCGCAGCCCTTCTTGGCTTCATTCTCCCCAACAAACGAAGGGAGGGAGTCCGGAGAGTCTCTGGGGAGCAACAGAATTCAGCAAATCCGAAACGAATGGCAATCGTTCAGATACAGTTGGCAGTCTCACGGGGTAAACGCGGGCAGGCCACGTCAGCGCCACCGGTGTGTGAAGCAAGCCGGCCCCGCCGCGTACCTGTAGTAGCCGATGTGATGCTGGGTGTCTCCGCTCCCCAGGAGGATGGTCTGGAACTCCGGCGGGTCGTATAAATACCGCCAGTGGAGGTGAAAGTTGGGCTGAGGATTGTCGGCGCCTCTGTGGGCTCCTGCCAGGACGTCGAAGGGACCAACCAGCTGCAAACCCAGCGCGTCTTTTAGGGCCCCTATGAAGATTGAGATGAACACAAAAGTGATACATTTACACAGAGATCAATGGACTAACAGGCATCAGTTAAAATGTTTGTGTGCGATTGCTTCAATTTGGGCTTTTACGGATGGTTTTGATACTGGATGAAAACATTTATGCAAAAACAAAACCAAAATAGAAGCTAAAAGACAGGTTCAAGGAACCGCATTCTTCCAGTAGCTTCCATTTGCAGGAATAACGTTTTTCTATGTTCCATCCTTCTTTAACGCATTTTGACTGTCATACAAAGTCTGCAATAGTCACATTAAGCAAGGACCTTGCATTGGGGAATCTCTAAAAATGCTCTGACTCTGAATAGATTGAGGATTTTTGACTATTTGTCTAACTTTTACGATGCGTTCAAAAGCAATGTTGTCAAGCGACCACCATGGACGCTTTGGCAGTAACCAAAATAACAACTCCAGACCATGAGGGCTGCTACTGTGTATCTCAACCAGTCGGGCAGAAAAATGGACGCCCCCTCCCCCCCCGACCGGTATCCATGCAGCGAGACGCAGCGTGGCGGCGGGGCGCATACCCCGTGGGTTGTCGGGACACAGCTCCTTGCAGAAGTCCCAGAAGTGGTACAGATCTTCTGGCATTTGAAGCTTGTACAGTTGAAGCATCTCATCTCGTTGCTCTGAACGCGCTGGCGGCGGCACGGCTCGGGATTCCTCCGCACGGACTCTCTTCAACTCCCCGTTGCCTGTTCCCGAGTCCTGAGCAAATGGTGTAACGGTTATCATGTTGGGTTATACTTGCAGGTCCTTTAAACAGGTTGGGTGGATAGAGCCGTCAGACACACAAGTGGTACTTTTACTCACTTTTTACCAATGAAACTTCAAAAATAAAATAATATTATTGAAAATCAAATATAAAAAGTTGTAAAGGATAGCGGGAAAACAGTGTACGACATTTTAGAAACTACTATCGGGGAACTGAGCTGAGGGACCTGCAGATTTGAGGATGGTTGGACAATATGATTTGAGCAAAATCTAAAAGTGTGATCTCTCAATATTAGTGAGTGAAATTGAAATGAATAAATGTATATGACATAAACACGGTATAATGGGTCGGGCAGACATACGGGTGGTAATGTGCTGCTAAGATCACAGAACACAGCCCTCATATTGGGTTGGTTCACATGCAGGGATGAAGTGCTGGGAAGGCATGCGTGCTAAAAATCAAAACATCCGTGCACCTTCAAAAGTGCACGACTTCATACGCAGAAATGCAAGACTGCCAAAGCGATCCCTGTGCTCACTAGATCCACAACTGCTGCCCATTGGGAGAAAACAATGGTGCCTCTGTTCCAAAACCAACATCAGAATGATCGTGCAAAGACTCGCACCTGTGCGCGGAATGGAGCGGCTGCAGGTTTGGGAACGAAAAGGAAGCGAGGCGGACCTTGTGGTCTTGATAAGACCACAGCCTCCACAAAAACGGAACCGGATGCGTGTAACGCGTCTGCGTGGATGCGCATCCGAGTCAACATCTACAGCAGCAACACTGCCGTGGAAGGGGTTCACCTCACAAGCACGCAGACACGGGCACACACGCCCGTTACGTTACGTTACGTTATAAGGCGGGCAAGTGACATTTAAGGGTTTGCTGGACAAGTGAGGCGCCGGTGCACCGGTGCACCGGGCGGCAGGCTGCCATGTTGTCGTCTGACCGCTAACTGCTCAAGACAGCGGGCCAAGCAGCTCTGCCCGCAGCGTGTGACACAAGTTGCTTTGACGCCGTTGTGATGGCACGCAGCGCGGCCCCCCCGGGCCGGTGATTCCGCTCCCTCGCACGGACACCTCCTCGGCTCGACGGAGGTGTTGAAAAAACTGTGATATTACCTGACTGGATTTGGGTTTTCTTTTTGCGCGCCCTGTCATTTTCTTCCTCTTGTCTCACACTCGCGTCTTCTTCTTCTGCGGGTGTAAATCGGCAGCCTCTGCGGCGCCGCCTTAAAGCGCGTCACTGCCCCCTGGAGGCCTGGAAGGGGAACTGCAGCCAACGCGTCGCTGAGCCGTCACATAGATGATGTATGTTTTCATGTTTACATCCTTACTTTGTAAAACACAGACGAGATGTTTTCAACCCTTTACTTTCAAGTAATACTAGATTATCTGCTTTTCAGACACATGTGTACCTTACCATTTTGGAGTTTAAATGGTTTAAAAAAAAAAAATTACAAAACGTAAGATTGCCCTGGGACACAGAACTTGGTGTGGAGTGGTTATAACTGATGGCCAATGGGAATCTATTCTAGACTTCATAAATACATAATCTACATTTGTTAAACAAACTTAATACAGCTAAAAGTTGTACACCGGGCTTATTACGCTAATATTAGATTGGCAAAAATCCACCGTTATGTCCTCAAGGTAAAGGCCAGCCAGCAGACTTGTTTTACATGTTCTGGCTCTGCCAAAACTCTCCGCCTTTTGGATTTTTAAAGCTTATAGCGACATATTTGTAGCTTAATTTGACCTAGACCCAATTTTTTAACTCTTTGAATTAATACCAGAGGAATTATCGTGGCTTTTTGAGACGGAAGCGACGGGTCACGCCATCGTTCTCCCACTGGGTCAAAGATGTCCTGTATTTCTTGACACTTGAGTCCCAAACCTTTAGTGAAGTATGGAGACGTATGGAGACGTTTTCTAGACTACTATTACCCCTTACAAGAACCTCTCGAGAAAGACTATTGTGGATCCCAATGGACAGCCCCCCTCCCATTTTTATTTTATAAGTTAATATTATCATTGTAATTGCTTTGCCTTCAGGGTAAGATTGCGTTCCACGCTGTAGTCATTGTGAGATCACCGCACCCACAGTGTTTTAATGCCTACTCAGCCAAAAGACTCCACAGAAAGACGGTGGATACTGTAATTATATGAAAACCCTTTTTTTCTCTCTCATCCTTCATCCCAAAGAACTTATTGAATCAGTGTTACTTATGTGAGGAGTGGGACTACTGACAGGTCTGATATTGGATATCAGCTTTCGGCCACTTTGGCAGCATTGTACACTTAAGCAGAGTACTGATGTCAGTCCATATGCAGGCATTTAGTCCACATGTGTCCAAGAGAGGATGGAGTAACAAACAGCTGGGCAAAGTTCCTTTTGTGTCTTCATCCTGTGCATCGTCCCCTATTCCTCCGCCTGCGTCTCCTCCTCTGCGTTTAGATGCGTTCCCACGGTTACACAACAACTATTATTACACTCCTTTCCCGTTGCAGTCTCAGCAAAGTGGATCCAGTTTTCCCGGTTCTTCCTACAGCCTCTCAGCAGTGGGGAGCAGGAGTCAAACAGCCTCGATACCGCCTGAGGGGGACGGAGACAGTGATGGAGTGTAACAGTGGAGGAGAGTTTCCTTACTAACACGCACACACACACACACACCTTGTAGAGTGGATAGCAGATGTCGTTGATGTATTCCACCTGCATGTATGGCAGTCGAGTGCTTTTCTCCCTGTTCATTATGTCCTGTGGAGAAGAGAGCAGGGCTGTCTTACTGTCACTGGGACACCCGCCGAGGACGTGCGATATTCTTTTTAATCAACCTCAAGTTATGTTCTTTTAGCTGAGACTAAAACCGGCCTGAAGTGCTTTTCAACTGAAAAAAGTCAGCATCCGGGAGGTAAAACAACCACTTTGTGATGAAAGTGATTCTTTTTTTTTTACCATACAGAAGTATACAAAGTATGAAAACATATGTAATAGTTGTCAAATCCCAAAGCTTAATCAATGCATGGATTTTGAGTGTATTTGCTATTTTATTGTTGGGCCTTCTATCAAACCACTTTTCAAACCTTGGTTCAATATTTAAATGTAATAAGAAACAAATGACCTACAATGGGTTTGATTTTGAACTCCTTTTTTTCTTTGTCCCCTTGTGCAAAGAACTCCATGGTAACCAGGTTGGCGATCTGTTTCAGGAAGAAGAGTGAGGTGAAGGCTTGTGAGGAGTTCAAAATGACACGGAGATAAAATAAGAACGTATTCAGATGAACAGCAACCCTTTTTTGTTCGGGCCAAGGCTTCGTGATGGCAGAGAGGTCGCTGGCTGTCATCAACATCGACCTGTGGGGCGAATTGAATATCTGCACTTAACAGCTCCACTCCACCACCGATATCAACGTTGGCATTCATGCGATTCCCACCTGAGTAAATCTCGTTTTTTCTCACTCTTCCAGCTCACTCTACTTTTCTTGGTGAGAGAAAAGAACTCCTTCCTTCTCCTAAAAAACAAAAACCAACAAAGAAGGGTTGATCGGGTGTTAAAAAGGAGTTTTTACACAATGCTTGGACTACAACTACTGTGTTTGGGCCTACTCCATGTAGACGGCCAGGTCGGTGGCGAGGATTGCCCTTTTGATCATGTGTAGGACAGCTCTGTGGTCCTCAGCAGAGAGACTGCTGAGAATCTGACTCCCCTGGGGGGGGCGGACGAGAAAGACAGCGGCAAAGAGAGAGAAGTGAGTGCAGACTGGAATTCAGGCACCAGCAGGAGAAGCAAGGCACTTTGAATAAACGCCACTAACAGCAGTGGTTCCCAAACTGGGCGGGGTGCAGTGGAACTACATGAGGATAAAGGTTTAAGACAATGACCCTAACCCCCCCAGCAGGTCCAACTCAGGCTCAGAAGAAGCTGAGCGGCCAAGTCAAAGTACCGATTCAAATGTGATTAAGATGCTGTGACGGGACCTTAAACAAGCCGCTTATGCTCAAAAACCCTCCAATGTGGCTGAAATAACAAAATTGTACAGTGAAGTGCAGAGAAGAGTGGGCAAAAAGTCCTCCCCTTGCCCTCCCAAGGGGGGCACAACCGGTTATTAGGGTTAAGGGTTCACATGGGGCCACACGGGTCGGGATGGATTCTTTCCATCTAAATAAATAAAATCATCAGAAATAACTTTGTATACACTTATCAGTTATCTTTGTCTAATAGATACCAGAAAGGGGGCGAATATTTAGCGCTGTAAATAGTACTGTGGTTTACTAGTAGTCGGACCTACTGGGTTTGATGCATAACGGACTCGTAGGTCTAGCAGAAGAAATGAGGAGGTCTTACTGTGTTGTTCAGGATGAAGAGGCACAGGTTGTAGTGGTGCCTTTCCAGAGACGAGTGTCCGTACAGCTGAGCTAAAGGCTGTTGGCTCCTGAGGGGGAGGCAGAGGGAGACGGGCTGCTCTCAAGAACATTGGGGGTGAAAGCACATTGTGCGTTCATCATCAAGGGTGCCCAGCAGAACCAATAACCAATCGCAAGTCAAATTAGGACAAGAACAATGAAATGTCCGACTCAGATTCCCTCCAACGCGGAGAATAATGAAAGCAGGGAAGCTACTGGAACCCAGAAGAACCGCAAAGAGTTTAGATTCGCTCGATACTCAACCCAAAGAAATCCTCCTATGAATAATTCCCCACTATATTCAGACTTAGTGAGCATCAATTTGCCATGGAAACAAATAATGACTACAAAGGAGATTTGTACTCATTGTGGACACAGAAGTTCATCTTTGCCTTCAAATTCAACTCCGTTATGTCCAAACTCGGGCACCACTATAGAGCGAGCAGGAGAATATTAATCAAATAGAAATATACACATAAACCTGTAAAGTAAAACAGAACCAACAAGGAAGGGGAGGGGGTGTAAAGTGCTCACCTTTCTATGTACGAGTTACTGTATCCTCTGTGGTCGAGGTCGTGACTCAGGGTGGCTATCATCAGCGCCAGGATCTCCAGGCGGGAAAAGATGGTCTGAAATGAAGAAAGAGAAGAAGAGATCCAGAGAGTAGGACCATTATGACCACGCTGATCTGCATGAAAGCATATTTACAGAATGCACATCACAACGGGTGAAATACGGAAAAAGAATCGAGAGGCACAACACGGAACATGAAGATTGGACAAGAAATAATTGCAAGATTTACAACAAAGATCATAAAGCACTCAAACCCAAACTTAAAAACAGGGGATCTGTAGGTGGGACTAAATATACATCCTGAAGACACCAGGCCACGACACGTTGACTGATTAACCTCAGAAAACCCTCGCAAATGTGCATGAATGCCTGTCAACCAAACACTACAGTTATAATTATTTATTTATCATTCAAATTCCTTAACCCAGCCTTCGTCAGGGATGTACACCCAGTGAAATATGTCAATGCATTTTTTATTTAAAAAAAAAAAGATTGAATATGTATTAGATGAACTACTTTCAAAAGAGAGAAAGAAACCTTTACTTTCTTATGAAAAACAAACATGACACACGTGCTGCCACTTTGGATTGTACGGACGTTTCCCCTTCGACCGACACGTTGGACGGCGGCGCGCTGACCTGGAGGCGGTCTGTGGCCATGAGCATGGCGAACATGCTCTGGGCGGTGCTCAGTGCGTGGTTCCAGTTGTGATAAGGCACGTTGTTCCTGTAGCCGCGTCTCACAGTCAGGACCCACTGGCAGAGACTCTGGGAGGACGGGGACGTGTACGAGAGGACAGGAACGCGGACGGGTCAGTTGCCACTGGAATGTGCGTTTTGGGTTGGGTTTTTTTTCAAAAGAGAAGCTGCACAAAGCAGAATTATCAGCAGGTCAGTCACCTTGTAATCGATGTTGAAATCCTGCACCAACTTGAGGTCCAGGAACATGCGAACGGTGGCCTGGGAGGTCGTCTCCTCTGGCAGACCGAAATCAGAGAAGTGGAAGTCTAGGAGTCGCAGGGATTCCACAGTAGGAATCGCAGCTTCCTGAAGGCGTAAAACACACACAGCAAAATCTGGGTAAAATGCCAGTGGCATTTTAATTCCAGGTTAACGAAGGGCAAGTGGTGAAAGAGGAGATCAGATGGAGCATAAGGGAATGAGTGAGTGGAAAGCTAACAGTCACCTGCAGGGCCTGGATTTCCTGCTCCGCCGCGGTAATGTGGTAGGCCAGAACCTGTGGGACACAACAGAGAGCGTCTCATCTCATGTGGAGGAGCGACGGGTGAACCTGGCTGCAGGCCCATAGATGGAAGGGAAGTCGGTCACGCCCACCTCCTGCGTGACTTCTATACTGGCCCTCCGCTCCTCGGTGATCTGCACGGCCTGCGCGTACTGCAGCGCCAGGCCGCAGTACACCGCCAGGTCCTCCAGCAGGCGCTGGTCGTACCTGTTAAAGGCTTCCGCCTCATCGGAGTCCCTGCTCCTCTTGTTAGTGAGCTGGCACACCGCTGCGAGACGACCAGGAAAAGACAGCGGTGCGTGAATTACCTCGCTATGAATTACTCTGTGTGTATCCCGGCCTTTTGCAAGAGACTCACCGATGACATTTTCTGACATCTCGTTCCTGACGGGGCAGCAGATGGCGCTGTTCATCGACGCCTCGGAAACGTCCGACATGTTGAGCGTTTTTTTGCACGCCAGAGTTTTTAAAGCATTGGACGGGTCTAAATCTCCAAAGTCCCGCTCCCTGGAAGGTGACATGGAACAAGTTCTGCCGCGTTTGACGACGAAAAGCGGGGCAATGCATTCTCCGTCCTAAGGACTCACGCAACAGGCCGCACCTTCTGTAGATCTGGCAGGTTGATCCGAGCTCCTCGCACTCCAGGTGGATCACTCTGGAGAACTCCGCCTGAAAAGAAAGCCACCAGAGGAGGAGCAAATACTGTTCATCTACAGAAACAAAAGAGCAGGGATATATAAAAAATAAAAAAAAAGGATAATGCACCTGGTCTTCCACAGCTGAGGTTTGCTCGCTGGGGATGAAGATAGTGCAGTACTGAGCATGTGTGAAGGGCATGATGGTGGCGGCCATCTTACTGAGCAGAACCTCAAAGGAAAGGTGCTCCTTCGACAACACCTGTGCCATCTCCACCAAGGCCTGACAGAGACATCCATACTTAGACTCGCCTCGACACACAAACAGAACACATAAGAGTAAACGCTACAATAGCGACATAGAGATCTCACATTGTTCCCTAGTTACCTGACTGCGTTTGGCCTCCTGTCTGGAGCTTTCATACAGCTGCACGTTATCCAGGACCATCCCCAACACATCCATGTGATTCAACAGCACCTGATGCATCACGTTCAACTTAACTTGACTGTATTGCTGGCAGACATATATGAATTGCTTTTTGCATACGTGTTTTCATATGTTAAGAGTTGAAATGGAGAGACATGCATACGCTACATGTGCTGTTCTAAACATTTGCTGCTCTGCAGTAACGGGCCCAAGCGTCCCGTCGCACACCTTTTCATCCACGTGGGTGAAACCGGGAGCAGATCCATCGCAGCCGTTCCTCTTGTTAATCATTAGCACCACACCTACCACCTGTCCAGAAGAGGAAGACGCGTTTTATGTGACACAATCTGTGTTATAATCGCTTCACTAAAGGTTCCACATGCTTCGCCCTAAAAGAAAGACACATTTCATGAATCTTTTAATTCTTTTAAATGTTACCTCTCTGGTGTGGTTCTTGATCGGAACACTCAAAACATTCCTGATCTGTGACGATTCGACCTCATCAAAGTGAAACCCGGGGTCCTGAGGACATGAAACAATGGACAACACTGCAGACCATCACATCGCCCACTTATACTGCAACGCGTTTGTTTGTGGGAAACATGCTCTGTTCGTACCCCGGCGCCCTTACACTTACACACAATTGGTAGAAGAAAAAAAATCAAGCCAGGAACACTCGTGATTGGGTTTCCCACCAACCGTGAGCAACTAACCACACCACACTGCCAGGAGTCGGCTCCAGCCGCTAATCCCATTTGGTGCAGAGGACAAGGTGTGACGGTGTGGGCACCTTTCTGTGAGTCCTTAAGTGAGCGGTGCCGTCTTAGTGCTGGTGTGCGTACGTGCGGGTGTCCGCTGGCGACTGTATAGTTTAGGGAACAAGCGCTCGCTGTTCAGTCAGAGGTTAATCGGTGAGAGAAGCTTCTAAAAGGATTAGGAGCAGATGCGTCATCTGGGATTCCCTCACACGGACCTCCACAAGCCAGCAGACAAACACGTCATTGGTCTGAAACTAGCTATCAGGAAATGGGCGACTCATGCGGCGTACGTCCTCATGATGGGATTATGACCCGGGCCCTTGAGCCAATTTGTCCACGTGTAGAAACGTAACAGACGTTTGGGATATTTGTAACTGCTTCAATCAGTAATCTAAATCATCTGCATGCTTTAATTATCCATTTGTGTGATTTTATTGGACACTCCAAACGGCAGGGCCACGACCACCAAGCTGTGAGCCCCAAGGCTTACCTCTGACGCGCCCCTCAAGTTGACGGGTGACCCCGCGGCCAGCACGCGTCCCATGACACCCTTCACCAGACCCGGGTGCTCGCGGCTGCAGAGGGCGACCACCTCCTCTAAGGTGTTCTTCCCGTCGCAGTCTTTCTTCACCAGAGAGAGGCAGCAGCACTCGGCCGCCAGCAGCTCCCCAGCGTGCAGGGCAGCCCCCCGGCAGAGCTCCGCCACAGAGCCCATCCGACCAAGACCCCCTCTCAGGAGCTCCGTGGCCCATGGGCAACACTCCCCACGGCCACATGCCGCGTCGCGTTCAGCTGGGGGAGGAGAGTGGGGCAAGTCGGGGGAGCAAATGGGAGAGAGAGGACGGCAGGGGGAAAAGGAGAAGCGGGACGAACGGTAAGAGAGGGGAGAGAGTGGGGAGTGATGGCCCGGTACGTCCGGGCTGAAGGGATCCTCCCACTCGGGGTTGGAGGCGAGGGGCTTGAGCCTGTCCATCAGGGAGGAAATGTTCAAGTGCGGGTCGGCCGGGGGAGAGGAAGATCTGCGTCGAGGAGCCGGCCTGAGCTTGTCGGCGTGGTCCGAGCTTCTCCTGGGAATCCTGGGCAGCGGAGACTGGGCCCCACTGACCCTACAGACACACACAGGGCAGATTAGCATTGACTCATGACACTGAGCTACTTAGAATGTTTGCTTGGTTGTTGTTTCATATTTTAGAGCACGTTTTCCATTTTTAAATTATACATTTTACTATTGCACTTGGTTATGGACCCATCACCAAATCCCGCGTTGGCAATGCAGCCAGTTTTCTTATTCTGATTCTGATGATGTAATGCTATATCTTACATAAAATATATTATGTAATAAAATGTTTCTAAAGTATTTTTTCTTCTCTATTTACATCAACAAAAAGTTCAGTCCACTGTTTTTATCCCGGTCAGTCGGAGACAGGTGAAATATCTTACGCGGAGGTCCTGCGTAAAAAGTAGTCCCTGGTGAAGTCGGAGTGGTCGTCCAGCCACGCCTCCACCTGGTCGCGCCTCAGGCCGTCTCCGAACCTCCCCTCGCGCGTCTTCGAGCGGGGGCTCCACTGCGGGGAGAAGAACCAGCCCGTCCCGCGGACCGCCGGCGGCTCGCTCACCGTTTCCCCGCGGAAGGACCTCGCGGAGGCCGCCCCGGGCGTCGCTCCGTCGGAGTCGAGGCAGGGCATCCCCTCGCTCAAGTAGAGCGAAAAAAGGTCGCTTAGACTCAGTTTACCTGTCCCGCGGATTACCTGTGAGAAAACACACCTGCCACGTGGAGGTCGGCGAGGCGACGTGAGGAGGAGAGCGACGGGGGGCGACTGAGGGAACCGTTGCGTCAACGTAATCCCTCTGACTTTTTATACCTGACCTTAACGCCTGACGTCACACGTTGGTTCATTAAAGGGAACTGATTTAAACTCCTTTGCATAATTCATGGCCGAACCAGCTTTTCTCCATCATTCATTTAAACTCACTTGTTCTCGCTGTGCTTCTTCTTAAATGACATGGTTTACTTCAACACTATACTGTGTGTCTTAAAATACAACGTGTAGTATGAACTTGTTAGGTAGAGTTATACATGAATAGTTTTGCCGTTATTAAACTTTTGCACAGTGCTGTCAAATGTGGGTGGTAATCCGCCAAACAACTCTCGACACAAATTGTATCAGTGCATTTTAAAAGGTTTTTTTTTTTAAATAACAGGTCCCCCGAAAATCTAAACCCCGGCTTCTAACACCCCAAAAACAACCCAGTGGGACAGAAAGCACTACCCGGTAGAGGAACGGTGTGTGTTGCACTCTTTTGGAGAGGAAGCATTGCTGGGAATATTTCATGGTGAATATTACCAGTCATAAATACCCCTCAGTGTCGACGGGCGCCCCCTGCTGGCCGCTCCCTCCTTCGTCATCTGCAGTGGGCGGATCCCGGGCGGGCGACAGCCGCGTCGTGATTGGCCGCTTCAGGAGGAGGCTGCCATGACACGGTGGATGCTGCGCGGAATCAGTTCCACAGCATCAAGCAGGCGGCCAGACCTCCATCCTCCTTCTCTCTCTCTCTCTCTCTCTCTCTCTCTCTCTCGCCACCGTTGCTCTCTCCCTTCTCCTCTCCCATCTCCTCTTCCCTGGACCGCAACACGGAGCCGTGGCGAGGGCCTGCGAGCGCCGTCTGCAGCAGAGGACGCACACTCGACAGCGGAGGGGGGGGGAGGAATAGCGGCATCCGGCGGACTGGTAGGTGTGCTGAGGCCTCCTGCAGCACAGGGAAGACATTGTGTTCTCCTCTGATCTCCTTCAAGGACTATCTCTGAGAGGTGTGTGTGTGTGTGTGTGTGTGTGTGAGAGCAGGCATCTGGAAAATAGGCAGGATCACCACACCCAGGGAGCATTTACTACCAGTGCCGGAGCTCCACTGGGTGACTGTAGATAGTATGATCCTCTCTATGTGGTCCTTTCAGAAGGGTTTATACTCTCTCTGTTGAGGCTGTGGTCTTTCCTCTACTCCACAGCGGTGGGATTTGGCACGTCTGCACACGTGTGTCTTTGCCAACGAGCGCGTTGGACGTCCCGACAAAGGTCACGCGGTTTGACGTGCCGCGTCCTGTCAGCAGCCGCCCTAACCGCGGCCCTCCTTTTCTTTCCAACATCCTCATCAGCCCTTCCCATCGTCCACCTCCACCGCTCTCCTCCTCTCTGTCCTCTGCCCGCACCCCCCTCCCCCCCCCCCCCCCCCCGCTCCTCCCTCACCCCCTTTTCCTCCTACTTACGCCTCACCGTAGCCTTCTCCATCTCCACGCCTCCTCTCCTCCCGACCGGCTGGTTGTTTCGTTCTCCGGATGGCTCGCTCCAGGCCTCTCCGCTAGGCCCTAGCAGCATGGGCGCAGCCTGGGCGGGGAGAGAGAGCACGGATCGGACCCTTCCCCTCAGGACGGGCGTGCCGGCGGGTCACCCTCCCTCGGCTTCAGATGGGCGAGGACACTGAGAGCCCCAAAATCAACCACACCTTCCTGCGAGACTACGTCACTGAAGGTAGGGCAGGCGGCGTGTCGGTGGTGTCAGATAGCATATTCGTATTCAGCTATTTGTTAGGATACTTTTTATTGACCCGTCGCCTCACCCTTACTTCCTGCAACCATTGTCCTGCTTAATCACGCCACCGTTTCCCCCTCCATCCCCCAGCTGATGTCATCTCTACGGTGGAGTTCAACCACACAGGGGACCTGCTGGCCACGGGGGATAAAGGTGGCCGAGTGGTCATCTTCCAGAGAGAGACTGAGGTTGGTTTAACATGTAAAACTCGATATTTATTGGCAGGATATCCACGAACAAGCATGAATGAATAGTTACTACCTTTACTTTCTGCAATGTTTTTCCCCGCCTGTATCTTTTCTACATGGATGTTCATTCAAAGCTGTGGTTTTCTCCTTGTTTTGACCCTGTCAGTCCAAAGGGGAATTGGAGGAGGTGGGGGAGACGGGGGACTCTGGGGAGTACAATGTCTACAGCACATTCCAGAGCCACGAGCCGGACTTTGACTACCTGAAGAGTCTGGAGATTGAAGAGAAGATCAACAAGATCAGATGGCTGCCACAGCAGAACGCGGCACATTTCCTCCTCTCCACCAATGGTGAGAAACCAGTGACACCCTCTCTACTAAGGACGACGGTAGTAGACCTGTGTGCAGTTGGTTCTGTGAGACATCAACCTTGATTATGCAGGACCTGGTATTGATATCAGCATCGGCGTGACTGACTTTCTCTTCAAATCCACCAAAAGTGGGAATGTATAACTTTGGAATTGGAATTTGGAGCCACACTTGTGGGGACATTGGTTGCACCAACCTGCCTATTGTTAAAAACAACTGGCATAATCATAATCTGTGTCTAGTAAACCTTTTTTGAGTGTTGAAATGCTCATCTGGATTAGGGATACAGCAATCGGACCTCTTCATTCTTAATGCCGATGACTTTCAGCCAATGCCAAGTACCAATCTAATACTGATTTTCCATTTATTAGCTGTCCATGTCACTAATTGGAAGAGACTGAGATCATTTTGTCATGTGTAACTTTGTCAAAAAATGATAAATACATTTAATTCTAAAGCAGATCGGCCCATGATGCATCTGTTTGAACCAGTACTGGGTCGCAAATCCAACATTTGTACCGGTGCATTTCTAATCTGGATCTCTTGAAAAACTGTCCACGTGAAGAATAAATCATTATCAGGCCTCTTCTCCTCGCTGACTGAGGCGTTTACGTTCAACTTTCTCTCTGTGACGTCCGAATCTCGCTGCCCCTGACAGATAAGACCATTAAATTGTGGAAGGTGAGTGAGAGAGACAAGAGACCGGAGGGATACAACCTGAAAGATGAGGGGGGGCGGCTCAAGGACAACTCCACCATCACCTCCCTGCAGGTGGGCACACACACACACACACACATGCAAGCCTTCCTATGCTCAGCTTCAGGCTGGCCTGATGTCCGTATGCCCTCATATGCCCCCCGACTCTCTTAACCTCTGATTCTGGGCCTGATCGCCTCTCTGTCTCTGTATCAAAGGTCCCGGTGCTGAAACCCACAGATTTGATGGTAGAGGTTCGTCCCAGGCGAGTGTTCTCCAACGGGCACACCTACCACGTCAACTCCATCTCAGTCAACAGCGACGGGGAGACCTACCTGTCTGCTGACGATCTCCGCATCAACATGTGGCACCTGGGCATCACCGACCGCAGCTTCAGTATCCTTTGCTTCACGGCATGCGCACTTATTCTTTTTATTTTCATTCCAGCTCGCTCGTAGACAATCATCCCTGAAGCGCGCTATGGGGCAGATTCAAAAATAAATAAGTTGTAACGGAATGTTTTAATGGAAAAGGTGCTTCGTGGAATATAAATCGTTAGTGTGCGTGATCACTATCAATGATGCAGCAGAAATGTGACATTTTATCAGAACGTTTTTATAGTTAAACCCTTTATATAATCAGTAACAAAGTGGAACAGATGGAGCCCTTTCGTACGGATGATAAAAAGTCCGTATTTGACAATTATTTTGTTTTTCAAACCTGAAATGAATGCTGAACATGTTTGACTTAAAAGTATTCTGAACAAGAGCAAAGTGAGTTCTCCGATTGCTAAATGTACGTTAGCGTTTTGATAATTAGAAGCCGAACAAGCACCACAAAGCTTACTGACGTATAACTACTGTTCGCATTCTTGTTTGAATCCACGCTTGATCAATATTCCATGGAAACAGTGCTTTACGTTTGGATTTGTTTCTCACTAAAGCCTTGTGTATTCAGCTCAGGCTCTAGCGTGTCGGATGATTGAAATAGAAGCTGACCTAGAAAATCACAGAGGCATCTATGGAGGAAGAGTTTAAATAATTCACTTTCTTCCGAGCCACACAGGACCTCCACAAATAGCACGGAGTGAGCGTGCACGTTGGGGGTTGGTTGGGATAGCGTTGTTTTGCTGCTGATTATGTACTGAGGTGATGAAAAATGAAACGTCTCGTCTAACACCGGCAAAGCAACGGATGAGGATGTTGGGTGGATGCGTTGGTTTGCCTCACTCTGTTTCCTCCTCCCCTGCAAAGACATAAAGTCCGTTCTGTCTCCCTTTCCGTGCAGACAGCGTGGTTTGTGCACGCCGCCCACAGGGGGGGTTGAATCCCTAACAGACCTTTTTCTCAGACATTGTGGACATCAAACCAGCCAACATGGAGGATCTGACGGAGGTGATAACGGCGGCGGAGTTCCACCCTCACCACTGCCACCTGTTTGTGTACAGCAGCAGCAAGGGCACCCTGCGCCTGTGCGACATGAGAGCCTCTGCACTCTGTGACCGGCACGCCAAACGTGAGCAGCGACGTTAAAGAGCGCGTCGGCGTTAACTCGGTTTTGCAACCTAGAGTCGAACACCCTAACGTTACTAATCGATCCCTCTGTCGCTGTCCAGTGTTTGAGGAACCCGAGGATCCAGGGAGCCGGTCCTTCTTCTCGGAGATCATTTCCTCGGTGTCCGATGTCAAGTTCAGCCACAGTGGGCGATACCTGCTGACCAGAGACTACCTCACCGCCAAGGTGTGGGACCTGAACATGGACAAGGGTCCAGTGGAGACGTACCAGGTAAGGCGGCACTGTGCTCATTAAAGCTAAGCTAATGTGGCCCTCGTAGTCTTTGTTGTTGTGTTGTTTTGAGAATTAGGACATCCAGACAGATTTTGAAAGCATGCATATTCTTGCATATGCTTTTCTTTGGGACTGGTGGCTCCATTGGACAGCCATGCTTCTCAGTCCACCCTCCCTTAGGCGTGCATTCTTCCTGATGCACATTTCACTATATGAAAGTAAATCGTAGCCTTTTCGTCACCTAAAAATGACTATTACACGGCTTCTGGTTCTACTGAGCTATTGCCTCGTGTTACTTTTGGCGTGAGAGTACTTTGAGTGGTCAAGAGACTGGTAAAAGCGCCGCACAAGCACAAGTCTGCATGCTATTCACCATTTACCTCTGGTTGCAAACAATACAAGAAGGCCGCGGGCGACATGGCACCCGCCAAGATGCCACAGTCCAGCCTTCAAAGCGTCAAACCCACCGAGTGAAATCACAGTTTCTACGTCCACCTGTGTATCCAAAGGCTCTGATGTACCCGCCGTGCTAAGCTTGACCGTGTGCTTGATCCCCAGGTCCATGAATACCTGAGGAGTAAGCTGTGTTCCCTCTATGAAAACGACTGCATCTTTGACAAGTTTGAGTGTGTTTGGAACAGCTCGGACAGGTAAGGCAACAGGGACAGACGGAGCACAGTGGATTTGGACTTTATTTGAAAGTCAAATCGGCCATCATCCGACATCTAAATCAATCCCAGACGAGCGTTTGCCGTCGTCTAATCAATCGCTTCGCCTCCAGTTTGTGTCGTCTTCCCGCCCCCCCCTCCTCGCCTCTCTGCAAGCCGAGCGTTTTCTTCTCTTTCCCCTCACCCCGTCTCTCTCTCTCTCCTCAGCGTGATCATGACGGGGGCTTACAACAGCTTCTTCCGGATGTTCGACAGGGAGACGGGCCGAGGCGTGACCCTGGAGGCTTGGCGGGAGAGCAGCAAGCCCCGGGCGGTGCTGCGGACCCGGCGCGTGTACAACGGCGGTAAGCGGCGCCGAGGGGACGTGGGCGTCGACAGCCTTGACTTCACCAAAAAGATCCTTCACATGGCCTGGCACCCGTCTGAGAACATCATTGCCATAGCGGCCACCAACAACCTGTACATCTTCCAGGATCGCATCAACCCGGAAACACAGTTACAGTGACAAAGAAAGGAGGAGCGGCACAAGTTTATATCTCGGCGTCGCCGTGAGAAGATTTAGTCGAGGCCCAACATACCGACATCCGTCTGCGCCGATAAAAGATTGGATCAAAGATAAAAATGGCTGTTAATATATTGAAACCCCCACGGAGGATGTGTAATCGTTTGCTTTGCTCGACACTGAGACGAACCGATGCCTCCTGCTCCCACCAGGGTGCGCTCTTCGGTCCCGCCTTTTGAAGATGACGTGATCCACCGTAGAAGAGGTGCGGGGACACCTCTCCTGTGGCAATGACTCGCACATGTTGCACTCCTCACTGGTACCTTTTTGGCATAAAAATGAAAGATAGGTGTTTGGTAGCAAAGGACAAAGCCTGAAAGGTCCCAAAGACTCGGACGCCAGATGGTGCATCTAAATCTAAGAAGTCTTTTTTTTCACTAGTGGTTGAACTCTCCCACAGAGCAGTGCTCCTGGAGATTTCTTCTTTAATTGCCCCGTAATCTCTGCCCTATTTACTTTGCCATAATAGCACCAATGAAAACATGGTGGAGCAGTATTCTTGCTTTAAAACACACACTCTTCTTCTACAGGTAGACACTCTTTTTACTATTTGCTGTAAATATTCTGTATTTTCTCTTTTAAAGTTTTTATTTTGAAAGGCAGAAACCAATTTTGGTTCCAGAGAGCTGAAGGGTTGTGAGAGGGGTGCAGTGCATATCAGAAAGATGGCGTTATATTTCACCTGAAGAATCGATCGTAACAAACTGGGATAGTTATTGCCAGCTGTGGTGAGGGAGGGGGGAGTTTCGTACAAACTCTGTTGATATATATAAGTAATATCCTGGTCTGAACTCCACGTACTGTACTTATGGGGTAAATCATTGAAAATAAGAGGGACAGTGTGTTAAGGTCTCTCATACGTTTAAATTGCGGCTGATTGGTGATCAAGTCAAATACAGAGAAATGTCTGATTTCTGTAAAGCAGCAGTGTTCATCCTGCAATGCATGAGCACATGTTAAAGAAATACGTCACAACCAAGAGATGCCAAGTACAGAAACGAGGCCCCTAATCCAGCCGATGGAGAGAGTCGATGAGTGAGTTTGTGTCGGGTGTATTTGAAGGTCAGAGGTTATCATCGGTGCAAAAGCTCATCATGTACATTGCTGACATGTTTTTATCACTCAAACAAATAGTGAGTTTATCATATCACAGGTTGTAATGTAATTACACTTCATACCTCACTGTGCCACATGTACAGCAGCAGTAAGGTTAATGTTTGTGTTGGGCTGAATTCTGTGACTTGGTCGAGATTTGATTGTTTACAGTGAAGTGCTTTGTTTTCAAGTGGCCTTGGCCCCAATGGGAGAATCGTGTTTTGGATGTGAAACTGGAGGAAGTGGAGTGACGGAGACCGTCGGGTGGATCGACATCAGTTTCACTGAGTAAACCTTAGAAGGGACAGATCAGCCCCCCCTAAAAGAAATGGCTGTTTTATTTAGTTTTGGGGACATCTTTGTAGATCACTGCAAAAGATATCCCCCAAAGTAGTCAAAGCACTCGAAAACATTAAAATCTTCTCTCCATTTGAATGTGACCACATGGCACGAGGTGACCCAAAATAAGTACACAGCGTTTTCTCTTTCTGGAAATCATTTTATTGTAGATTAACTATGGCCAAAAAAAGAAATAGTTCCTGGATAAAACTGGTCACAACCAGATCTGTATATTATTTTTAGTAACTCGCTCGTGATTTCTAAAAATAAGTTTTATGAAACTCGAATTCCAAATAGCCGGTTACATTGATACAGAAATCTCTGCAGACGATACCTCCAAAATTAAAATTATAATTTGGATGAATAGCACTAGAAGTAAGAGGGGATGAACTGTTCCTTTAAGTCCCCAAGAGCAGAAGACAGTTGTTAAAATGTATGTTCCACTCTCTCTCCTCACTTTTCATCACGGTTCACAGACATTTACGTTACAGCCGGTGGGCCGGTGTCTATATGTTGCTTTTTCACCGTTCACCATTGTTGTTGAATGCAGACATAGTTGTTTTCCACAGTGTCCGGCCACGTGTTGCCAGGGCTTAGAGCTCCAATGGCGAGCTCTAGTTTATCGCATCATAACCGCCGCCACAGGCCACCAGCGAGGCGATTCATGTTCAGCAGCACAGCAGCATGTTGCCATTATTCAATGCTACTAGCGTGTGTATCTATCATACTTTAAAAAAAAGACAAATCTAACAATATAAAAAACATAACTCAAATGAGGTGAATGAAAAGAATGTGTATTAATAAAATAATCTGATAAATGAAATATGTCTTTTTGTGCCTGTGTGTCTATCTTTACTGTGACATCATTTGTTTCAGACCATGAAGCGCAATAAAAATGTCCGAAAAACGAGCACTTTAATAATCATTGAACGCTCCCATAAACTCCATCACTAAAAAAACAGAAGGCACTCAAATTCATCATTTACCGGTAGGCAAAGAGTTGAATGCTGTTCACATGCATTACTTTGTCTTCACCTCAAGCGATTATCTGATCCGTCAACACTGCATCTCAGTCAGATAACTGAATTTTAAAACTGTTTGTTGCATTTTCTTAACTCCCCTGAAACATATTCAGTTTTGAATTTACAGTGACTGAAAGCAAAGTTTAAAATCTACATTTAATTTTTTTAACTTGACTAAATGACCACGAACGACATCGGGGCAAAGTGAAGGCACTCTGTTCTGTTCTGTGAAACAAAGCCAAATATTTACACCGCTGCCCCTCTATTTCTACGGAATGGATGCTGCTCATTTTTTGTGGTGGTATGTCTACAGTCGGGGATACCACCAAATAATTACTTTAGGATTTAACGTGCATTCATTTCCTTTTACATGAGGAATTCAGTAGTGTTTATGCACCTTAAATCTGTAGCTTTTCTCTTAGCGGATTTTTGTTTTGGTATTTGACCCTCTTTTAACTGCTTTCCGAATATTACTAATCTTTGTAAACGCATGCAGTACAAGAAGAGAAATAATGTCCTAGATTTCATCACCTAGCTGAGCTGTCGACAAATAGACATGAGCACATATCTGCAAACCTAAACTCAGAGGGAGTAAAAAAGGTAACAACAAATAAAACACAGAAAATAACCGGCCAACGGGGGGTCGTGTACATCCACCTCGTCTGATGAAACCGCAAGCTTTTAAGACTACGGACTTTTCATTGTGACATATTTTCAATATGGAACATTTTGCAAAAAGCGACCGGTTTGCGGCTATGACATTAGATCCATGACGGCACAAATTGTAAACATTACCATAACTCGCATTAGCCAAATGAACACAAACAAAAGAAAACCGCAGCCACGGCTTCCGAATCCACGAGAGTCGTCAATGCTTCGGCTTCAGATTTTGGCAGACAGGAAGGGAGAGAAGAAAAAATCAAAAGCGAACTTCATGGCTCTCATGGTGGTGCGTCTCCAGTCCCGCTCGATCTTCACCTGCCTGCCTCCAGTCAGAGAGGAAGCGCAGTCCAGACAGTGGATCGCCTTCAGCTCGAAGGCCTGCGCTCTGCCTCCCAGGCGGCCCTCCAGCTTGGTGCTGAACTCCACCATGTCGCCGGGGTTTAGGTTCAGCAGGACTTGCCTGAACTCGTGGCTGGCCATCAGGATTACGTCCCTGGTCGCATCCTCCAAACCTCCGTCCCGGAACATCCCCACAGTCACCTCGAAGCGGTGGCTGTCGAAGCGCTTGATGTGGCACGAGTGTTTGGCCAGAGCCTTGATCTGACACATCTCCTCCTCCTCCTCCTGCGTCCGGAGTAGCGCGCGCAGCGTGCCGGTCGCCGGCGCGGATTTGGCCGCCGTTATGTTTGCAGCGGTCGCGTTCTTCGGCTCGCACTTGGGATACGTCTCTCCGTACAGGCAGCGCAGCCAGTCTCCCATGAACACCGGCAGCATGTTGATGACCGACTGTGCCCCGTTGTCCGTCTCGGCCACGCGCACGTGCTTGAAGCGGCCCGCCCAGGTGACTCTGTGTCCGTGCAGGTGGCTGCAGAACAGCTGTGTCTGGGCCATGCCTTTGGTCTCCCAGGCAGGGGGCCCGCACACCTGGCTGTACTGTCTCCACGTCAGGGTGGAGTTGTACACCTTCTGGCCCTCCGCGTGGTACACGTAGATCGAGAAGAACAGGATCACCATGGAGATGCAAAGTAAGATGAGCTTGACGGGGCCGCGCTGCGTCATTGAGCGGAACACATCCAGGATGGACATGCTGAAGCGCGTCCACAGCCGCAGGGTCACGGGGATGGCGCAGACTACCAGGGTCACGATCACCTTCGTCAGCTCCAGCTCAAGGAACCACTTGAAGAGCTGGATCAAGAGCATGGCGGCAAGTCCAAAAGCCAGGATGGGCAGGGCGAACAGGAGCAGGAAATAGGCCACGCAAGTGCGCATCAGACCCACAGCGGAGGAGCACTTGAGGAGCACCACGGAGAACTCGCACCACATGAAGCAAACCAGGTACGGAACCAGGAAGCAGTAAGTCCCCCTGAAGCCGCGCATCCTGGCCATGCTGAGGCGGGAAACCGCCGGAAGAGAAACATGAATATTGATCAACGACAAGCTGGGATGGACTTTGAGTCTGAACTTGTCTTTGAGAAGCTCACCTGAAGAACAGGTAGAAGAGATACACATAGAGCAGGCAGGGGAGGCTGAGCTTGAGCACCACCGACTCCCCCAGTGGCAGAGTGGAGAAGGTGCGGCCCAGGCAGCGGAGCGCCGTCATCCGCTCCGGCAGGAACTGGGTCAGGTAACACAGAGATGATGCAACCTGGCTTAAAAAAAAGAACAACTTTGAGAGAACTGTGTAATTTGACTGTCAGATTTCTGAAAATTCCGAGCCCATCAAAAACCTGACCTCTATGACCATAGCTCGGCATGCGTAGGTCGCGGCGGTGGGGCTGAGGCTCTTGTAGCTGACAGCAGTGAAGAAGATGGCCACGGTGGAGAGCTCAGAGCAGGGGATCCAGCCCTTATCGGCCACCGGGAAGGAGAAGATGACAAAGAAAACGGACAGGATGAAGTAGAGGTACGGCTCCAGGTTGTTCCACCCAAAGTTGGTCTCAGCCTGCTCCACGTCCAGGCCGGGTTCAAAACGGGTCAGCAGAGACGTCAAGGCTCGGAAGTTCTCCCAAGTCTGTGAGGAAGGACATTAGGGGCAAAGGAGGAAAGAAATAGCTGGGAGTTAGAGAATACAATCTTGAACAGCCATTACCCTTTACTGATAGCAATGCCAATTTTGAGAAATAAGTACTTTTAAGATCAGAATCTACTGGCCTCTCAAGGCCTCTGATACACTCAATGATTTTTCAGTTCAATTCCATCCAGTATATTACGTATGGTCCAAAATCACAAATCTGCCCAACATGACGTTAAAATCTGTCCACACATACAGATGTGACTCCGTTTGTGAAAGGATTGATGGGGCAAATGAAAAGCTTCCAGCATGTTCATACACATGTTTTTACATTGAAAAAAGGCAGAAATTGGGCTAAATCGCTGGCGGCTAGCACCTTGCTGCTCTGGAGGACACGCAGCGTGCAGATGATCATCGAGATGAAGGACAGGTAGAAGACGAGCAGGGGGATGACAAACGCAAACAGGTCAACCGTGAGGTTGCTGATGATGAAGAAGAAGATGAGCGCGTTGACGTGCTGCGTGGGGATGATCGTGCTCAGCCACTGGACGCCGGCCCGCGACGCCCAGTCCACCAGGTGCTCCTTCATCTCCACGATGCCGTGCAGTGGGTACTGCAGCACCTGGAGCCAAAAAGGGGAAGAATACTTTAACAAAAAGATTCAACAGCTACTAGTTAAGGACGATCAGACCAAAGAATGATAGGGATTTGATGACCATTAAGCGTGACTTCATGTCCATAGCTTTCTTCATGGCTCCGTTCTGCCTGGTGTCCAGCATCATCCCACTGCGGCCAAAACTCCAAGAACGTTGGAAGGCATTCTTGTACCCCGACGGCACCAGCTCAGCCTCGCGCTTTAAAACACAATGGTGTGCACACACACACACACACACAAACACACACATTAACACTGGTTGACAGTGGAAACAGCATCCACTGCCTTACGATGACGGGTTATGGCTGTCGATGCTGATTGGGGGTCTTTTACCTCCGCGCTGCGGTCGCCAGGTTTGGGACTTTCGGCCCTGGCTGTGACCGGGCCGCCAGCTTGGGGAGCGATACCTTGTGCATACTTTTTAGTCATCTCAACAAAGTCGTCCAGGTCCACCAACTGCGCGGCTGCGAGGACACAATGGAAGCAGTTGTAGAGGAAGACGCACATCCGCGCGCGCGCCTCTGCCTGTCTACGTACTCACACTCACTGCTGACCATGCTCTCCAGAACTTTCTGGGTCTGGCCCGAGGTTGGACCAGGAATCCGGCCTGCGGGGCCACCTGTTGGTAAGGGACGACTACAACATCAGTGGGATACAAACATTTCCATGAAGGCCATGCAGCATGCAGCGACCTGATCTTCCCGGCCGTGGCAGCTGGGGGGGGGGGACAAAGAGGAGGGGTTACCCTGAGGCCGTCATTATGACAATATGCCACGGCATTCTGAGCAGTCTGTAGTACACAAGGACTGGATTGTAGTTGCGGTAAACAAACTATTGAAATCTGTGATGGTGCACGTGTATCCTACCTTGCACTGCGTTGACATTTTCCAGCATCTCAGCCACAGCCACCTTCCTCTTCCTGTCCGGGTTGAGTTTCCAGTACATCATCATGGCAGCTTTGCGCACCGACAGCTCAAACCTACTCTCTGTTGACAACTTGCGCACATCAGCCTCATTCTCCGCGGTGATTCCTGGTGGGGGAGAAGACAGACAGGGAATGCTTGAGGACCGGAGCATCCCAAGCACACAAAAACAAGTGTACCGTATTTTATTCATTGAGGTTTGACCTTTTTTCTGGATCCAGCAGCGCTGCAGTGCACTTGCGGCACCTTTTCTTCCCTGTTTGGCGGCTTTTACCAGCCAGGTAACGGCCAGGCGATCGTTTAGCTCCGCGTCCTTCTCTTTAGCGAGACTCAAATAGTGCTGACCCAGCTTAAAACACAAGAAGAGGGGAGATTCAGTCAGCTTTGTCTATGTACAGTAAGTATTGTCCCCCATTAGTTTGGATAATACTCATCGCACTGGTTTTATAGGGATTATTTCTTCCATTTTATGGAACCCCTCCCCCATCTGAACGACAGATCACTACAATACCGTCAGTCCCCGTCCCTGTGGTGTCTCCGTCACGGCTGACTAAAAGGGGCAGCAGAGGCCCCAGCGGCAGATCAAGTGACTGGTTTCTAATCTTAACTGTCATTTTATACATTTCTTCTCCTGCAGTTATCAGTAAATGTGTCTATTTGTAGGGGGAGGAGATGCGTCTTTATAAGGCTGAGTGGCACTTCTCAGTGTCTTTGTTGGATACAATAAGCTTAGAAAACCATTATCATGCATTTTCCTCAACAGTGATTTGCTGTATATTACTGTACTCTATTTTGATACAGTAGTAGTCAAAAGTTTGGACACATTTTCTCATTTAATTGAATGAGAAAATGTGTCCAAACCCTTGACTGTATTATCAAATATTACTGGAGCTTTTGATCCATTTCTCAATGCATGAACATACATGCATGTCACATCTTTTTAACATGTTCTTTTAGGGCCCCGTGGTGGTTTGGGTGCTTGGTATTCGCACATACATGACTAATTAGCAAGGGGTAAAAAAGCATAAAAAACATGCATGGAATTGACCCTTTCAGAGCTGTTTGCCCCCCACTTTACTTCCGTCAGCATCTTTTAAAAACTATTTTCAACAAAGAGCATATAGAGTGTGAAAATGCAATTAATATTCAGCACACTGCTGCAACACACTGTAATAGTGTTGATAACAATACGCAAACTCTGCAGTATTTTGGTGTGTCGTTTTTAAAGCCTGGGATCGTCTTCCAAGCGGCTAAAAATAGAAACATGCCGGCAACCAGACTGAGTCAACCAGCAGGAATGAAAACAATGTCCAGTGCCAGTCTGTGGGTAAAAGGAACAGCGCGTAGCATTTACCGCTAAAGATCTATTGGCAGCTCAAATAAAGTGCTTCAATTCAGAAAAATGTAATTTTCTTTTTTCATTTCAACAGTCTCAGACAATTCTAAAGAGTCAATGTAAACCGAGTAGTGTGCTTAGTAGTGCTCGTATGAACGGAAACGAGTCCGTCCATTCTGCATTAAATGCTCTACTTTCGCTGTCCACTTTTCTCCTTTTGGAAAGCGCCATTTGTTCCTCATTTTTCTCACCAGTCCTTTTCTCTCACTTCCTCCCGGTCACTTGTTTTTTTCTTTCTTATTTTTCCTACAATCTTTTTATTTGGAATTTGCTGCCATCTCTTGTATGTGTTTGCACTGTTGAGACAATATTAGTTTCAGTTGGTTGCAATCGCCAAGACTGCACCTTTAACTCACCCGGGTCTGGGCCCTGGCGTCGCCGGCGGTGGCCTTCTCCTCTATCTGCTCCAGGGTCAAGTCTTCTTCAGGCTCTTCGTCTGGAGGGAACAGCAGGAGACGTCAATCAGTGAGAAAAGAAGCTTTGAATAAATAGATTTCATATTACCATCGCCCCAATACTTTATTCAATTGAAATAACAGTGTCATTATTACGCCACCTGACATAGAACTTGAGAATAACAAGAAGTCAGAGGTGGAGAAGCAGTACACATGTATACAACTGTCTGTCCAGATGTCTTGTGATAAGCCCCCATACAGACAACTACCACGTCACATCATCACTTGTCGATTGCAATGAGTTTCAGGAGCGTTACTGTCTATCAAGTGTCCTTGGAGTGGAGTTCATCTTTAATTTACAAAACAGAATTTTAGTATTGGAAAAACATTATAGTTGAGCTTCAAATAGCACACATGGGACGTGTCTCTTGGGTGGAGACACGTCCCATGTTTGTTGGACCCTTGTGCCAACTACAATCGTTCTTTCTCAACATTTGACAAAGCGTCACTTGCTGTCATTGTCTAATTCAATGTAACCATTGTATTAAAATTAAAACATATATATATATACGTTAAGGTAGCAGAAAGCTTCAACCTGGAACGTTTATGTTCAAAATACTCGGTAGAAAGCCCACATTTGTTGTTTATGCACAAAGATCGAGGCATTTTTACATTGCTGAGCTTGAGCGCTCCCACATTCTCTGTGGTATAGAAATCGCACAGCTGATGAAACAAAGAACAACGTAGTGAAGCAATTTGTGTGTGTGTCAGTGTCAGTGATATTTCATTGATTTCTTGTTTTATATATTTTATTTTTTGAGTACTTTGATATATCAAGGCTGATGAGGTGATTTCATTGAGTATTTGTTTTATTGGCTCACTGAAATGAAAATACATTATTTAAGTCTTGCATGGAGCGACATTCCAAAAACATGGATACGCGTAAAACGGCATTACCTTCCTCTTCATCATCGTCACTGTTCTCGGCTTTCCGAAGTCTTTCTTGTATTATCAGTCGCTTGGCCATGGAGGCAAAGGTGCGTTTCACTGGAGCGGCGGAGGAAGCTGCAGGGGCCTCGGTGGACGCAGTGGAAGGAGAAGCAGGGGGATCTGTCGGAGAGTTACAGGCCAAGCTAGCGGACGTAAAGGAGGCAGATGTGAGCTTTGAAAGGGGGGACATCTGGGGGATTTTAAGGGAAGAGCGACGTGGAGCAGTTAAAAGCGGAGTTTTGCCCAGAGAAGGAGAGGAGGGACCGGGAACGGGTTTAGATGGTACAGCAGGAGTCAAGGGCCGTGCCCCTTTTACAGATGGGGGGCAATCCCTCGGTTTAGCTGTTGTGTGCGAGGGATGAGATGATTCTCTGGCCGGGTCAGGAGGAGCAGCAGGGAGGTTATTGGAGACGAGCGAAGGAGGGCTCTGTATGGGAGGGAGGAGAGAGGGTCCATCCCCAACAGGGCATGACCCCTGGGTGCTGACAGCTGTTGATAAGAAATCCTTCTCCATATTTCCTGGAATCAAAAAAGCACGAGCCTAATTCATTTGTTGGTCATCTTCATACACAGAATGAGTGAAGACACAGCTGGCAATTCGAGGACAATATATCCACTGGATATTTTGCACTTTCTATCTGACACGAGTTTTGAAACAACAACAAAAAAATGTGCAACGTGCAACGCAATGTGCAACGAAAGCACAGAGGGGCATTAAACCTGGTTTTCACACCACACGCGGATCTAAACGAGCACTTCCCGTCAAGCACATTCTCAACGCTAAACCAAGACGGCACAAAAAAAGAAGCCTTACTTGTGACTAAACGTGCAGACCTCTTCAGCGCACGAATTTAAAAGTTAAGTCCGTCGTCCATTCTCAGCTGCGTGCAGATCCGCTGACCGCGGCCTAAACCACAACACCGCCACTTCACGGCCCCGCCCCCCCAGCTGACGGCCGACGTATCTGATTGGCTCTTCGGCCGGCCCCTCGCTTCTTTAAGACGAGGGACACACGCCACGATGTGGAGAAGTTCAGCGATTACACTTCATAACGAAGATAAACTGTTTTATGGAACAGCTTGATACTTAATATAATAATTACATATGGTGTTCATCAAATCGTCATCGATCCGATGTAAACAACATTTCTACAATATTTCATATTAAATGTTGATTAATCACATAAACATGAACTGCATCGTTTATTAAACAGTGTAAATGTATCGTGCATTAATTCATGCATTTGGCATTGATGGTATCAAGCATGCACTAGATATGTTACTTGAGCATGTTTTCTGCCTTTGTCATATACGAAACATGTGGTCTATAGACACAACGCGAGTGTTTGCACACGAGCACCGCAGTCCAATACGCCATGTGCATTGTTCCTCGGGAGCTGTCCACCTGCGAGAGTGCTGAAGGAGAACCAGCTCCCAGTGCAACTCCCCCTGCAGCTCGTTCACGGAGGGCCCGTTGGAGCCCTCCAGAATAGGGGCAGTCATGTTCCGCCCGGTAGAATGTCTGCTCGCGTTCGCAGATCCTCCCACGAGCGGTTTCAGCCCGGTGGAGATAAAAGGAACCTCCTTTAAGAGCCCCGCGTGTATTTAACTCTGAAAGCACATGCCCATTGAACAGCGTGTCTCTTCTTCCAGATGTGGGTTAAGGATGCATGCTGGTTTGATCCGCCCCCCCCCCTCCCCCCCGTGCTCTCCTTTTATTTGAGAGCTGATGCTTCGCATGAAAACTAGTTCACTCTCCACTCCACAAACTGGAGCATACATATATTTATTTATATATTGATGCATTCTGAGCTGTTTTTTTTTTTTTTTTTACAGTTCATTGCATCGGCGCGCGCCAAAGGGGCGGGGCTGCGCGTGACCCCATTAAAATAAGCGAGGCTCCCGTCTCCATCGTTTCAGACGTTTGGGGAGGCTAGTCTCCGTCTGCCGTGGATGCCACAATGTCCGACTGCAGGAGGGAGTGGAACCGGGAGGATGAGCTGCCGGTCTACCTGGCGGGTCCGATCGCCACTGGGCCGAACCAGAGGAAATCCTACGGGATGTTCAGCTCCGTGGAGGGGGCGTTCGATAGCAAGACCATAGACTTCGACAACTACGCGGTGGGAAGGAAAGGGAGCCGCACCCCGAGAAGCGGGAGCCGCGAGAGGGTGTTAGACTCCGGGGATCCCGCCGGCAAGACGTCCAGCGAGGGCCGGGAGGGCTCTCTGACCGACTCCCCCGGGGAGGCGGAGGATGTTCGCCCCGGTGTTGTGGTCCGATATCCGTCGGGGATGGAAAGCTCCAACGGGGAGGTAGGAGTGAGGCTTTTGCTCCTTGGCCTCCTTTTATATTGCTGATTGGCTTTTTGTTGGAAATTCCAATATTCTTGTCATTATGTAACACGCTTCACGGTTAAGACGTTTTGTACATTACGTTGGTTCTAATAAGTGAAAGAAAGCAATTCAATCTTTATTTTGTTCTAATGTAAATGGTTATTTCAACATCCCCGCGGGAGTTTTTGTTGTGAGACAAAGGCCTCAGTCTGCATAAATTCAAATGTCCCACTTTATGTTGCATTGCAGCGTGCCTATGTTTTATTTTACCTGTAGCTCATAAAACATGAATCGATCTGTCTCCAACGAAGCGCGTGCCAGTCTGTGGTGCTGAACTGGACAGCGCCGGACAGCTCCCCTCGCTTTATTGTTGTTTTTTTGTCTACCTCGCGTGAGCAGTTTGCGTGAACGCGTATAGACGTGTGTTTTAGCGTGCGGGAAGCAAGGCTCTGCACACACACACACGCGCGCACACACGCACGCACGACAGACGTGTGGCATAGGGTGGAGGGGGGGAGGGGGGTGGGGGAGGAGGCAAAAAGTGGGGCGCAGAGTGTCAAGAGTCTTCACAATCCGAGTTTTTTGCCAGAGGGAGTGGGGGTTGGGGAGAGTTGGTACAGTTACCAGGAGGTGAACGACATCCCGCATTTAATGGTAAGAGACCCAGTCAGCTGCAAAGCTCCCGCTCACATGCAGAGAAAAGAGGGATTAAAGCTTTACTGAGGCGGCAGAGAGCAGAAAGCCCTTTGACAGTTTCTCCTGCATGAAACAGCAGGCTCGAGAGGCAGAGCGGCTGTTCTCTGATTAACTCGGATGCCGTGGAGGTCACCTCACGCGGGAAACGAATGTCTTGCAACAAAGCAACCCTGAAGGTGTGAGACGGGATGTGTGCAAACATGCACCCTTCTCCAGGCACAAAAAACCATGCGATCTGCAGAAAGCCTCTTCTTCATCACTAAGCATTGCACTTCACACGGGAGATAGAAAGTATAACATCTTATGACTGGACAAGCATCCTTTTTGTGTTGAAGATGATGATAACTCAGCGGCGCCGTCAGCCGCCTTCGCCAGCGGATGATCGCTGGTTACCATGGTGACATACCATCCTCTTAAAGCTGTTGCCATGCAGGCCCCGTCCAGAGGGTGTGGAGGTATAGCGAATATGCTTCTATGCTGAATACAGGATATTTTATTGCATCAAATCAATGTCAAAAAAAGAAAGTACTAATATGATCTGTTGTGAGACCCTCCTCCCCCCGGCCCCTCTTGGCACATCACTTGTGTGGCGGCGTGTTTCCTTCCACCCTCGTCCACCGCTTTACAATGTCACAATACCTCTGTGAGGTGAAGGATTACATAACTGATGCAATACATTAAGATCTAGAACTACTCCCTTACCTCCCTATCTCCCTCTCTCTCTTCCTCTGCAGAGCGAAAGGCTGCTGATCAAAGGAGGGCGGGTGGTCAACGATGACCAGTCTATTTATGCGGATGTCTACATTGAGGACGGGCTCATCAAGTGCGTATACAGAACGAGCAAAAGTATGCCAAATATTCCCAAACACTGTTACAGTCGATAATGATTTTCTTCCTATTTCCCCCCCTTATGTCCGTCCACTTTCCTCCTTCTGGTCGCTGCATTTCTCCTCCCTTCCCCCCCATCCCTCTGTGTCCCACGTATCTGATCCATGGCAGGCAGGTGGGGGAGAACCTGGTGGTGCCAGCGGGTGTCAAGGTGATCGAGGCCAATGGCCGCATGGTGATACCGGGGGGGATCGACGTAAACACCTGTCTGATGAAGTCCCACCTCGGCACACAACCTGCCGATGACTTCCTCCAGGGCACCAAGGCTGCACTCGCGGGGGGCACCACCATGATCAGTGAGTGTGTGCGGCTGCTGCAGTAAACGCCGCAAAGCCGTACATAATGTCAGTGGCAGTTTTTTTCCATCTCAACCTTTGCCCCTCTCCCACGCCTCTCAGTCGACCACGTGACCCCGGAGCCCGGCCAGAGCCTGCTGGAGGCGTTTGAGCGCTGGCAGGAAGCCGCAGATAAGAAGGCCTGCTGCGACTACTCGCTGCACGTGGACGTCCCCCAGTGGGACGAGACGGTCAAAGAGGAGCTGGAGCTGTTGGTGCAGGACAAAGGTACACCGTCCGTTCCACGGCTCTGCGGGGGTTTTTCCTTTTGGTTCCGCTTTTGTCTTCCTTGTGTCAAAACCAGGTTAACGGCGGGGGGGGGGAAGAATTTGGCGGAGCGTTGAATCCTCTTACAGCCTTTGTTGTCCGCGGATGCCGTCGTGGTGGCGGCGTACAAATTGTGTTTGTAATCTCTTTTAAGTAAAAATTCACTTTGGGACTGCAAAAAATCTAAAGCCAAGCCAGCTTGTTGTATGTCCTCATACCCTCGAACATGAATTTGAGAGTTTCAATGAAGTACGTAACCTTTATTTACTGCATTTCATGATATCATATTTGGGTTATGTGTGTTTTTATGGCGGTAGCTTTATATGGCCTCACCTGACTTTCATCTCTGTGTCCAGGCATCAACTCCTTCCAGGTGTACATGGCTTACAAAGACTTGTACCAGCTGTCAGACTCTCAGGTAGGCGTCACAATCACCATAAATCCAGGACTCACTGCTCTCACTGTTAATCCCCCTTTCTCTCGTTTCTCCTCATCCCTCCCTCAGCTGTACGAGGCTTTCTCCTTCCTGAAGCAGCTGGGCGCCGTGGCGTTAGTTCATGCTGAAAACGGGGACGTGATCGCTCAGGTGAGCGCTGCGAAGCCTCCTCTCGTTAGGCTAGCGCGAGATGTGCCTCGTGACGCAGCCAGTCGAGGAACATTCTTCTTACGTAACTCCCTGGCTGTCGCGGAGAGGGAGGGAGGATTAATGCTGCTGCCTCGGCCGAGTACGACAGGTTCTTCACGTGCCAGCATGGCGGGGGACCGTTGTTCCACTAATGATGATGATGATGATGATGATGATGATGATGATGAAACGGTGATTAAGGCGCTGAGAGCGAAGGTGCTGATTACAGTGATGGCGGTGATGAAAAGTGGAAGTGGTGGTCCTGGAGATGGTGGTCCCGATTAAGGGGACAATTAAGGCGAGATCCGTAACGCAGGTGGAGATGAATGAGGGTGATGAAGGATGATGGGAGCACTGATGATGACATCCTTGTTAAGCAGACTGCAGTGGAAATAGGGAGATGAGTGAAAACCAACCCTGACAAACCAAACAATGAAGTTTAACATGCTTTTTAAAATAGAAAACAGAAAAGGGGAGGTGGGCGTCTGGTTTTCATCCCAGTCCTGCTGCTCCCCAGACAGCTCCGTCAGAAGACAAGAGCAGCCAGCAAAAAAGCTCCCACTCAGAGAGCTGGTATGCAAAGGGATCACAAAGCACACTGTTTTCTTTGATAGCCTGAAGGTTTTTCATTTTACAGCCATAAGATGCTGGCAAAGCTGCTCAAACAGCGGGTAAAACAGGATTTCCCAAGAGCTTATAGATGGTCATTTCTGTTTTCAGGAGCAGACAAAGATCCTCAGGATGGGGATCACCGGACCTGAAGGCCACGCGCTGAGTCGTCCTGAAGAGGTGATCCTATTCTAGTACACTCTGGTATCAGTCCATCCATCCAACCAGCCAAGGTCTAAATGGTTTATTTACTTCTTGTTCACGCAGCTGGAGGCGGAAGCGGTCTTCCGCGCCATCACTCTTGGTAACCGCGTGAACTGCCCCGTGTACATCACCAAGGTGATGAGCAAGAGCGCAGCCGACACTATCGCCCAGGCCCGCAGGAGAGGTCAGCCCCTTTTTATATCTTCTCGCTCCAGGGGTGTTTCTTTGAACGACTCTTCCAGCTTTTTTTTTAAACATCCCGACCTTCACTTTCACGCTACCTGCCCGGTCCAGGTTGTGTGGTTTTTGGCGAGCCAATAACAGCCAGCCTGGTCACTGACGGCTCTCACTACTGGAACAAGAACTGGGCCAAGGCGGCGGCGTATGTGACCTCTCCACCTTTGAGTACAGACCCCACAACCCCAGACCACCTCAACACACTGCTGGCTAGGTATGTCTTCAAGCTTTGTCTTAAACTAGTTTAGCGCAAAGCTCTTTTTTTTTCACGTCACGTAATGATAATTTTTAGACAAAGTAGCCGACAGTAAATTTCAATGTTTCATCACTGGGACAACGTCAAAGGGATGTCTTTTCTGATGACACAAAAATACAAATATGTCCTCTTACCTGTACATTACTCTATGCTCTGCTGTGCCACTCGTGCTTTTGCTTTCGGGGTGAACTGTCACGTTAATACGGCGTGGGGGCCGATTTAATTTAGCTGCAGCCTGGATGACACCAAAGGATTGCCCTTGATTTACAGTATGTTTGGTATTCATGCCAATAACAGCTGCTATTTAATGCACAACGTCAGAGACAAAGGACAACAGATGGAGAGAAGGTGAGGGGAAGGGCAGACGGAAGGTGTTGGCAGGGACGCATAGAGGACGACATCATTAGTTGATAGCCAGTTTATATGCAGTTAAGTCGACATAGTACATCAATTACAAAGTCAAAAAACTTATTTCAGTATTTCAGCCTCTTGCTGTACACTTCTGACTCCTCCCTTCTATATATAGCGCAGAAACTAGAACCCTCCATCCCTTGTTGCCTTGGTTACCAACTGCCTGCCTCCTCATCCTCCACCCAACTCTTCCTCCGCCCTTTTGTCTACAACTCCTGGCGGGTGTGTGATGTCACAGCGGTGCTGTGACATCACACACCCTGCTGTCTTTTCAGGATCAAAAGCAGCAATATCCAGCACCGCTCAGCCTGTTGTTTCTACATCGAGCCATCAGGGCAATGAGCTCACTAGTAATCAATGGCTTTTTCATATTGCAGTGTATCTTCGTGTACTGAGGGATAAAGGGACTGGTCCTGCCGCTGCATTGCTTCTTTCTGACTGGTTCAGCTTGTTGTTGTTTTTCTGCCCCGAGCCACCACATGACTTTAAGTCATATGCTCTATGAGGACACCTGCTGGCGTAATAGCTGAAATGCAGATATTATTTCTGATCATCCGAGCACAAAGACTGAGGAGTCTGCAGTGAAATAATCGAACATTTCACAACATTCTGTTTCATTCAGCGGGGACCTGCAGGTGGTGGGCAGCGCTCACTGCGCCTACAGCACTTCTCAGAAAGCCATCGGCAGGGAAGACTTCACCCTGATCCCGGAGGGAACCAACGGAGTGGAGGAGAGGATGGCTTTCGTCTGGGACAAGGCCGCGGTGAGCAATTTGGACACATGCATGCGCTAACAGCAGCCGTGGGCGGCGGGTTTGTCTGTCCCTGTAATCATCGGACCTCTTTGCCCCACAGGCAATGGGCAAAATGGACGAGAACCAGTTTGTGGCAGTCACATCTACCAACGCGGCAAAAATCTTCAACCTGTACCCGCGCAAAGGCCGGATAGCGGTGGGCTCGGACGCAGACGTTGTAATCTGGGACCCCGACAGCTCCAAAATCATCAGTGCCAAACTGCAGCAGTCGGTGAGAGAATCAGGAAAACAGCAGATAGATTGTTGGGTATGATATGATGGAGAAACAGGTCAATGAAGCTGAGGGAGCAGGAGAAAAGATATTTCATACGTGAGACTGTAGAGTTTCAAATAGGATGAAAACCCAAGAGAAAGATCTCAGGGGCCGGGGAGAAAATGACAATGTACTTGAAGCGTTGGCTGCATCAAAATAATCCAACACATTGTGAACCTGTGGATACAAAACCACAGGTTATTTAAGATGAAGTTAGCAAAAGCAAGTAAGTAAAGAATTAATCTTTCACGTGGCGGTAACCCAAAATAAAAAATAAAAATCTAATTGATTTGAGTATTTTTAAACGTTGTTGTGGTAAAAGCTTTACCCAGTGTTTACTTTACCCACTAAAAGGCATACAGAATAGTCAGCCACTTCAAAACCTATAGACGTGTACCAAAGTATTCTTCTTTCTTTTTGCATTTTACGTGAACCCAATCTCTTAATTTGCAGCTTTTTAGTGTGTAAATGTGCAATGCGCCACAGCGGACAGCGGTTGATGTATTCAGTCTGCTCTGCCACTCTGAAAGGCCCTAATCCGGGACTGGCTTTAGGTCATAATCCCCCCTCACCCATTCTGCACCCTCTCCCCGCCCATCCCCCTGTGTTCACGGCATTGCTCCCCCTATATGTCCCCCGCTCCTCGGTTATTCATCCGCCATCTTCTCAACTGCTGGATTTCTCCTGCATGCATTAAGCCTTCTGATACGAAGCTCGCTGAAATAGCACAGACGTTGCCGGGACATTGTATGAATGGTGGGGGGGTAAAAGAGTTCTCCTTCGTTCATCTGCCTAATCCCCTCATTCTGGGTGTTGTGGTTGTGTGTCTTATCGCCATCCGCGCAGGCTTCAGAATACAACATCTTTGAGGGCGTGGAGTGCCGCGGGGGTCCGGCGCTGGTGTTGAGTCAAGGTCGCGTGGTTTACGAGGAAGGCCAGCTGCAGGCCCAGCAGGGTGCCGGCCGATTTATCCCCCGCAAGCACTTCCCTGACTACGCCTACCAGCGCATCAAAATTAGGGACCAGGTACAGTGCACGTTCATGTTGCGACGTTTCCTTTTAGAATCATTTGCCTTAAAGGATTAGATGTGCAGTCAACATCCATTTCCTCACAGGTGCACAATTGCTTTATTATTATTCAAAGCACTACTGACTAATTGTCGCTTTAACAGGAAACAGTTACGGTGCATTTTCTTATTTAACAGCTTTCTCTATTTGTCATGAAATATCTCCTGAAAGTTACCACTGCCTCATTTGTTAACATACCATTTTAGTAAATTGTAACACAAAACATCATTTATTTTACCCTATCCCGCTGAAGTGTCTTCAAAATGTGTCTCACGATGCACGTCTGCAAAGGCCTCCACTTACACACACAAATACACATTTAATTCCATTCCATCTACATGATGAGGGGTTTTACTGAGGGCATCATTAATATTGATTTCATTTAATTAATGATTCATTGTTAATTAATTTGGGCCATGGAGGGTATTTCCTGATTGATGTAGTGATCCAAACAGATATCCAAAAGTATTTGCCCACAAAACGAAACAAGGACATGCATTTTGCAGTTTTTGCACATTTAAACATTTTTTAGGAAACAGTTTACCTCAAAGTAAATAACTAAATGGGGCAGATTCATGGATTCAATGCTTATGAGATGAGTGTTTTACCCCGTTCACCTGGAGTGTCTCCCATTTCTATGGTTTGTTTTTTCGTGCATTCTTATATAGTTGAATAACTCCATACATCACTTTGTGAGGCTTTGGACAACACAGTATCGGATTTATTTCCGTTCCTGTATTAAAAGAAAAACCTTCTAAAGCAAGAATTTCATTGGCTATCTAACATTTATAAATATAACTAACAAAAGCGGACAAGCGTCACTTTCGGTTTTGCATTGTTATTGCAGGAGAACTGAGGCTAAAATGTTGTTGGTCAGACTGAAGCTTAACTGTGCGTGTCTGTGTGTGTCTGTGCGTGTGTGTGTGTGTGTGTGTGTCTGTGCGTGTGTGTGTGTGTGTGTGTGTGTCTGTGCGTGTGTGTGTGTGTTCTCTACCCAGGCAAAGAGCAAGCAGGGCGTAACCCGCGGCATGTACGACGGCCCTGTGCACGATGTCTTTGCTACCCCCAAATACGTCACCCCTTCTCCATCAGCCAAAACCTCCCCCACCTCTCACCAACCACCACCCATACGCAATCTCCACCAGTCCAACTTCAGCCTATCGGGTAACAGGAATCCCTCCCTTTGCTTTGAAAAATCTAATCCGGTGACTCCTTTTTAATGTGTGAAAGGGAGCATGAGTGTATTCAGCGTGACCATATGCAACATGTTGACACGTTAAATGAAATATATTTACGGTAAAGCATTTTCATTTGTGTGTCCGTGTCCCAGGAGCGCAGGCCGATGACTTCGTCCCTCGTCGCTCTGGCCACCGTATCGTAGCCCCCCCCGGCGGTCGCTCCAACATCACCAACCTTGGCTGAACACTCGACTATGCACTAAGTTTGTGTGTGTGTGTGTGTGTGTGTGTGAGAGAGAGAGAGTTTCGGTTTTGCCCTGAGACGTGGTCCCAGAGGAGAAGCACACCAATGCTCCTAAACCAAGAGTACGATATTAAGTCATGACCAGCGTACTCTCACACGCACGCACACACACACACACACACACACACACACACACACACACACACACACGCATCTGGTGTCGGACCCCACGCCCCTCCCGCCCAAACGTGCACCCAGTGCTATGTCATGATGTTGTTTATCCCCCCCCCCCCCTCTCCCTGCTGTCCCACGTCCGACGCGGTGCTCCTCTCCACAGCCGAGGCGGTTTACCATATTTGCTTTTTAATCGCCGCACATATTTGCATGGACACGTCTTTTTAAATGTCGCACCGCTTGGTCGGTTAGATCGTTGCAAAGGAGGAATCACTCGAGGACAGACACGGGGACATTCCCTGCGGACGGATTCACCCAGGCACAACCAGCAGCCTCATCCTTTCTTATGTTACTGTGAGCTTCGGTAAACGCAAGGAAACCTCCTCAGATACCTTATGCAAGCGTGTCGGTACGCTCCCGTAAAGCATGACAGCAGACGAGCAGCTGGGACCAACACCCCAAACAGATGTGCACTGCTAAGTCCATTTCCAGGTAGTTTTGCTGTAAAGACGTCTGATCGTTTTCTGCCACTCATCACTCATGATCTCACTCAACTCGCTGCTGTAAAAGGGCATCAGCTCCATGTACCCCCCCAATCCCCCCCATCCCCCCCGCCGCTCTGTAACACTTCACTGACAATCAGTTTTTCATCTTTATCTCATTGATTCTGGATGTTTTCTTTGTACCTTTTAGTGTTTCTACGCCGCTCGGTTTTGTTGCTGTTGTCTGGTGTCTCCAATGGATCCACTAATAATGATCAATAAAGACTTGACGGACGTCAAGGTGATGGTAAAAGAAACATTCCTGGGAGTTTGATATTGCCTTTGCACGAGATGTATTACCTGTGTCACAGATTGGTTTTGGATTGAATCTCCCCAATAAATTCTGTCAGGTTGAGTTTGCAAAGTCTTCAGTTCGGACAAATATGCGTTCAACACACAGCCGCCAAGTCAGATGTAGTCACTGGATCCAAACCAATACTTCAGATGAATGTAGGCGATTCTACTCCAGCATGTAACCTGTGTTGTATTCATCTCATGGTAAAACATGTAAAAAATCAAATTTGCATCCTGGAAAAAGACACATTTATCTTATTTATCTAACTGTTTTCTTATGGTCGATGTGTCTTTAGGTCATTTTTAGGGTCATTTCAGGGTAAACATTTTGTGTTAGAAGTAAGCAGGTTGACGCAGATGCAGATATGTCAACTAACACAAAAGAATCAACAACCGAGAACCAAGAACACGATGCAGAAACAGTAGGTAGGAGAAGACGATGAGAAGACAATGAGAGGACGATGAGAAGACGAGGAACGGCGATTCAGCTTCAACAGGGACTCGCCCCCCCAAAAAACGAACAAACTAAACTCAACTAAAACATCTTAAAGACGAGACAAGTGTGTATGACTGACGTGTGACGTCCCGGTGAGCTCACCCAGGTCTCAGGGCAGACAAAGTTTTGGCCACGTGGCTCTGCAGAGATAATGTGAACCACCACAATCAGGATGGAACGTCAGCTGTGATAAGATTAGAAAATCTTCGTGGCAATCACTTTGGGGATGTGGGAGCCATGGTGCTAATTGTTAGATTGGATAAATGCAATAACAATTAAACCGATGTTCCCGACGACTAAAGTGGTCTTCAAATAATCAGCTCCGTCTCGACGTGGTGAAATGAGATTAATCCTGTTTCCTCGTTTCAGAAATGAATTCTGACAATTTGAATTGAAAATGCTTCAGTGGAATTCCTCCGTGTCGGTCGCTGAGGCCCGGAGAGGCACTGCGTGATTTATTAAGGTGGATACGTTTAATGACATGAACGCTGTGGCCATGTGGAGTCAATACGAAGCTCAGGTTGGAAACGTGTCATTTTAAGGGCAGCGTGACACTTCATTGCATTAACTTGAACTTTTTGGCAAATGGGGGGGGTAGGCACTGCCCCCCCCCCCGGCTCCGAATTGCTCGTGTCGATAATGTTTGCTCTAAAATGTAAAGCGCTTCTGAAGTTTTAACTGTATTATTTCTGCCAGTGACAGCAGCAGACTTTCCAATCGGGCTTATAGTGATAAGTGGTGATTAGCATAATGTCATTTCCGTTATCAACTAGCAACTGGCAGACTATTAAAAGTGATGATAGCGTCATAAAAGGTCAGTTAGAGCCTGGTGAAATATTTAGTTAATGAAAACATCCCAAGCAGCACACGTGGAGATATTTCCACATCTGCAATGAAGAGCAAAATACAGGAATTAAGTAAATCACTAAAGCTAAATAGGAGGATTGCTTTACTCACACAGGACTGGAAACATCACGCCGTTTGGGTGCATTGTACACACACACACACACACACACACACACACACACACACGCCAACGTGTGACACCTGGTGGGGGGGTTGAGTGGTCTGAACCGAGAGCTGAGCCCCCCTCCAATGTTCCGCCCAAGACACGATATCTTCAGGCATGACATCACTTTCACTTGTTCTCTATGAAGATTCCACTGGCGAATGACAACTACATAAGAAGATGATATGAGGGATGTTTAAGCCCCGTTATCTACCACAGGTTTGACGTCCATCTCGAATGCTGCACGGTGACGACATCTTTGTTCCCAGAGGAACCTTTCCCTTTTTTTTTCATGGTTTTCCTGACAATAACTAATTTACCTCGCTTCAGTGTCACGTTTCATCTGGCAGAGACTGGCAGCACTTTGCTTGGCTTTTCTCAAAGGAGGACTCGCTGGCTGAGTTGGTTCAGCACGGCGCGTTTCCTTTTAAACCGATGCGTGAAGCATCTCACCGAGATGCTCTCTCTTTCATGAATGTGTCAAACTAAGATCTCCACTGTTTTTATGTCCAAGAAGAGTCAGGAAAATGTGCGCGGGTAAATAAATGAGTCATTTCCATCCCACCTTTGATGTTTTGTGCGTTGCACGATGTCCCCCGGCCTCTGGCGAGTCTCTCACTCTGCGTGATCATGAATAATGTAAAGATCTGTCTGTCTGTGTCCCACATCTGAAATCTAACAGGATTTGAAACAGAGTTGTGTTCAGCAGATCGGGGAGTTCTGTAAACATGTAAAAACGGTAAAAGGTGCAGGCGGCCGCTTGACGTTTCTGCAGCCGTGTGATCTTCCCCCGTCGACTGGCTGTTACTCATGAAATGCAGGCTCCAATCTCCCTTCATCTCCAGATGAACTGGTTCCAGATCACCTTCACAGAGACCAAACGGAAACCTGCATTCTGCCACCGCCATCTGCTCCTGGAGCAAACCAAAGGGATGCAATATTGAGCTCGTGAGCCTGAAACGATGCCACTTTCCATTTGCTTTCCCCTCGCCAGTCACACGGAAATGGAAAACAGAGCATGTTTGTGTAAACGCTGCACAATGTGGACAGGTGCCACCGCCGTCCGCAGTCTCCCTCCAAAGGAGCGAGCCGATGTCTGTGAGTTAAGTGAGGGAAATGGTGTGCCAGGTGCGCAGAAGGTCCCTCGGGGGTCACCGCTGCGCTTATCTGACTCGCGTCCACCACAATAAACAGAAAACGGGTTTCATTTCTCTTCTGGCTGCAGCTGCACTGGGAGGAAGGTCCCAATACAAACCAAGAAGAGGGGTGGCAGGGAATGTGATCATGTTTAAGTGACAGCTATGGTTTGTTTGGGCGCTGAACTGCGATGTCTAACGTTTAATAGCTATTCCTGAAACAACAATCAGCTGCACTGCGGATGACGGGTGTCTGCTGAGGTCGGAAGGAGCGTTTTTTTATTTCTATCGCCAGAGGCAAATTTTACCCAGAAGCAAACAATCGCACTTGGTAGCAAAAATCCCTGTTTACCTCAGCCAGTCCAAGTTACAAAACGATAGCCGTGAGCCGGTTAATACCGACCCACAAATCCCTGCTCTCACAACTGCAGCGTGAAGCAATCGCTTATCCACACAGGAGCCCAAAACGCCATCAATTACCCAACACACAACAGCAGGACCGTCTCCGTGCACTCGTTGAGCAGCAGCTCGGGAGGACAGCCACACGGGGGTATTTGTCTCTGGGCTTTCAGAAGGCCTCAGGCTCTTAACTAGCTGTCAATCAGCAGATGAGGCTCACCTCTGCAATCACTCGAAATGTTGCATGGAACAAGAATCATTATATCAAATGGATTTTTCTGCTCTTTGTTCACTTTTAAACCCCTTTAAATGAGAAGACATTTCGTTTATGTCCTCTGCCAAAATGAACCGGATTCAACACATCGTAATAAGATTTAGTCGATGTTGAGTTTTCAACCGACATCTGCCAAGTAAGTAATTATGGGTGTAAAAAGCATCTTAAAGGAGGACCGATGCAGGATCTCCTGCCCAGCTTTGATGAGTGGGATCCGATGTGGCCATGAAAAGATGAAGACACATAAACGAGAAGCGCAGGCAAGAGTCAAAATCAAGAGAACGTTTCCAGCTCTGCTGCCGGTCTTCCCTTCAACAGCAACACCACTCATCACCTCTGAGGCTTTACGCTCAGCCTTACTGATGCTGCCGAACGTCAGAGAACATTTCAACGTATCACACGATTATATCTTGCTGCTCTTTCTCCTTGTCTGCGTGTAAAGGCAATTCAGCTCCATTTTTCACTCGGAAAAAAGGACTTTGCTTAAACCCCCGACAGCATCTGACAACTCCACAGACCATTTGATACCCTGGACAGTGTGCGAGGAGGTTGACATTCTGCAGTTTACCTCTCCGGGCACCTCCCTCACAACAGTTTCCTCTTTATCTTCATGAAATCCATAAAAAGCAAGTCAACTGGATCTTTCCCCAGGATTTGATAAAGAGTTCAAAGTAACCGAAATCCATTTTTTCTGCAGTGCAGACAACTCCTTGTCCATTTATCTGGTGAAACAGCGTGATTTATTTACAAGGCCTTTCACGGTTTGCACTTAAAAGAGAAGATTTCTGACTAGAGGTTGATTGATACGATACCTGATGCTTTTGATGCCGCAAAAGGTTGCTAATACCTTTTACTGTGTGGTTTAATGATTTGTCTTTTATGTGCGTTTTGATGTCTTTCTTGCAGGCTGCAGAACACGCGTCCCTACGGAGACGGTAATGTCTGTCCTGTTCTTTCCCAGAGACCTAAAACTGTGGTCAGTAATCCATCATACTTTTAGTTGAAGGCACTTTTAGTGGGCATGATACATGCTTTCATTTTAATTAAAGTGGTTATTCTAATTGCAGATAAAGAGGTGACAAAATGATATGGCCCTGAAAGTCATGGATTGGCATTTTAATCAAACCCCATCAACCTTAAAAAAACACCACAATTAAAAAAGCTTTCCCCAAAAAACAGGCAATGTGAAAATAACATTAGTACTGTGTGAAGGATGTAATTGGTGGGCGTTAGTGGAGGGGCATGAAGTGAGGGCATGTGGACTAGAACAAAGTGCAGACCGGCTCATTGGCCTGTGGAGATGGAAAACATGTGGTTGATTTTGGTTGGTTTTGAGGCACATGTAATTAATAATAACCTGCTTACTTGCATCCTAAGTCATCACCTTTCCTTATGGTAGTATGTATGGTTGATCCCAGTGTTCTTCTCGGCCAAGAGCCCAATACCTTCACAGCGTTATATCGAGACACTGAGACAAAGATCACTGTGACTGCTAACAGGGAGAAGAAAAGGAAAATTCCCAGAAATGAGACATAACTTTTGTCCTTGGATGGAGACAGGTGACCTGGGGACGGAGTCCTGCAAGCCCACACTCTCAAAAATGTCACCGTAAATTAACGGTATTTTACTGGCAGCAAGGACACCGGGAATTTATGCGTTATTTTACGGTATAATTCCGTAAATGGTTTTCACACGATGTTACCGTAAAGTGGATAGCTGTATGTTACTGTAAACTTGAACGAATTTTACTGTGAATTGACTGCAATTTACTGGCAGTCGACGCTAGTAACTTACTGTTTTATTTACAGTGCCCTACCGTAATTTACGGTAGGTTGTCGTATATTGGATTACAGTTTCTTACCATACGATTACTTACCAGAATGTTACTAATTCCCCACAAATTAATGAAAGACAAACAAAATAATTTCGGTCATAGTGGTTGGAGTTTACAAGATGCCTTTAAGATAAAAATGTTCGGCATTTGTAACCAAGATCAAAACATAAAATATGCCGCATGTATACAATAATAATAAAATGAATGATAAAATCATTAGGAACAAGGTAAACTAACTGCAACAATATGCTATGGAACACTTTCAATTGACCGCAGCAAACGGCTGGCGTTCTTAATCCAGTGTCATTGGTAAAATATTAAAATTATAAAGTTGAAGAAGACAACAAGATGTAAGGAAGGAGAATGTTAATCATGTCAGGCAAATAACACTTACCAACGTTACTTGGAGAGACGAGGCAATGAGAAACTCCTCCCATGTTGAACTGACAGGTGTTCTGGATGAACTGAGACTACGCGTCTGACGTCACGTTCAGGAGCAGTCGGTCGCGATTGACACTCAAATGACTTTTAGGCAATGAACACTTTGAATGATACAAATATTTATAATCTTTACATTCCGGCCACTGAAACGACAGTGAAGGCTGCACATGCGATAGGGAGGGTGTGCTGTGCAGCACAAGGTTGGCAGTTCGAATCCTGGCTGCTCCCTGTGCCAAGTTGAAGTGTCACTGAGCAAGACACCTAACCCCCAATTTCTCCACATAAAATTATGTCAAACCATGGGCGTTTTGGATAAAAGTGACAGCTGCATGTATAGTAATGTCCTGTAAGTCAAAGTCATCATCGTATCTCATCATGATGACTTACAGGACCTGTTTGTCAGTGGCTGACATGGGCTTCCATACATTAACCTACAACAGATGTAGATGGATTGTGATTCACTGCACTTGTATGTGTATTTCCACCACTTCATAAAATATATGTAACATGCAGTTGAATTACGGTAGTCTGCTATTATTGTAAATTGACAGCTTTAACTGTTTGTTCATGACATTGGCCGTTAATTTACAAGCAAGGGATGGAAATTTAACTGTATGTTACAGTTATTATGACATACTGTAAGAGACCGTTAGAAAAGCACCGTAAATTTACAGCAATTTGTTACAGTGCACTGAAGAGACAGACAGAAGAAACAATGCCCAGGCACTTAGGCTTCTATAAGACACCCAAAGTCAATGTATCATCCATCTGGTACAACATTAATTGTAAAGCCTTCTACTCAGACATAAATGATTATTTTCCAGGTTGATATGAATTAAAGTTGCAGCTGTCAGCTCAGAAGACTGAACATGCAAAGAAACATATTTATAGCTCTTCAGTTCTACATGAGTATTTTAAGAAACGGATTCCTGGTCTTTCTCAACTTCTATCATCCACTTTGACCGAAATGAATTGAAAGGAGAACAGCTCATGACATGCTAGAGAAGGAGCGCGTGCACGCCCACAAGAGCTGAGTAGTGCTGGTCCCTGACCACAGGATGGCAGCGTTGCACACTGGACAGGAGCACTTGCTTCTTTGACATTCCGAGTCCTACACTACAGACACTACATTACACTAATCTTTGCAGCAGTTAACAACTCTGAAGTGTTTTCTGATAACTTTAAGTCCAAATTGCCCTCTATGTTTTAAACGATTTCCTGCAGAAAATGTGTGGTTCAAAGATAAGGTTGATGCACTGTGCCTCATTTGAGCGATATCCTTAAAACATATTGTAGTCAGCACGAGGGTCAGCCAGGTGCAAATCGACATCACACATAAAGCAATAATGGTATCGAGACATCATTCTGCCAAATGGGGGATTTTGCTTCTGTTCATGGGGCGTGAAAACCTTTTAATCGTTGAACTTCACTCATCCTCGACCCTGGAAGCCGGCGATGTCCCAGCATTCACACACAACATCAAGTCGCCTTCCCACTGTATGGCATCATCATCAGCACATTTATTATGGAGGTCTGCCATCCAAATCCAGCAAGCCAGTAGAGATCAAATATAGATTGTTTGCCAGCAGTTTGGTATCATTTCCTAATACGGGAACATTTAGGTTGCAAATGTTAACAAGGCGCGATTAGAAGGTCACGGGTGGGAGGTGGGCGAGGGGCTGAGGGTTGAGTCAACAACACACGCCATAGAAATGTATACGTCACCCGAAAGCTGGCAACCTGGAGGTTCATTTGAAATCAGTCCTGTATGACAGGTTATATTAATAATGAATCAGAAAGAAGAATTAATCGATTATTATGATGACAGTTTATGAAAGTATATGATGCTATTGCCATGCTAACGTATGTCTCATATGATGTTGCAATGCTAAATTCCTACAATGATAGTTGATAAAAAATACAAGAAATCCATCCAAAATACAACTTTAACCTTGAGAAATATAGAAAAATACCTGATGTGGTATTAATCACAAGGTTTTGGTAAAAACTCACTTAAACTCAATTCTGTAAAGTCTCATCATTATCCTGAAGGTCACAAAAGGTTGTTGGATCCAACTAGTCTCAGCATCCCGGTCATCCCGGAGCTACGCCGTTCTGAGACTGTTTAGGGATGCAGATATTAACAAAAACAATTTAACAGGTAAAATGGCTAATGGCTAATATTTGTTAATGAGTATCAACCATTCATTAGTGCTTATGAACCCTTTGTAAAAGGTACCTAATTGCAAAGTGGTGAGAAAAAAATATTGTTTCCATTTGGTCAAGTCTTGAGGCAAATATTTAGTCTGTATCTGTTTTCTTCAATTGTTTATTCCTTTCATATTATTGTTTATCTCCTCGTTACCGATTCACACAATCTGACACAAGGGAGTGTTTGAAGTTTTTAATGTCAAAGTCAAACTTTTACATGATTCATCTTCATACCAAACCATTCGGCGACAGCACCTCCCCTTCCTCCTCATAGCAAATGCAATTAGTTCATTATGTAATTACAGGAGTGGAGCAGCAAAAAACAGAGCCAGCCCCATAAGAAACACAAAGTAGAGGAAAATTAAAAAAAAGTTGTTTTTTTTAAATCATTTTTTAATCATCTTAGGCATGCCATTGTCTGTTATGGGTTCCAGTTGTCTGTTCTACAGTGTAGTTTGATCTGTACATGGCTATAAGAGTGACAGCACGAGGGGGGGCGACGAGGACACGATGGAGTGTCTGTTTCCCAAAATGTGTCGTTTGGTGGGCGACAGTTCTTCGATGTCACACTCTCCTCCCCTCTCGCTTCTGCAGTAGACTGAAGATATTCATGTTTAAACGTGCAGTATAAAAAAAAACACAACACACCCACACTGACTCACGTACAGCTCGAGTTCCCCCGAACGCCCAACGGGAGTCTTTGAAAAGTCCCCGTCGCGGGAAGCGCCATGAAACGGGCAATTTGGAGAAATGGCCCGCCGAAGAGTCCCGCTCCGAAAACCCACGTGCACTTCCTCGCTCCGTGGGGGGGGCACGTGTTTGTCCTCCTTTCGGTTTACGACTTCGGCAGGATGATTGTTTTTTCACCCCCCTGCCCCCCCCCAACGCAAAGTGTCATCGAGCAGATTAGCTCCATGCGTTGGGTCCAGGTCTCGGTAAACAGCCGCGTTGGGGATTTGGCGGGTAATGAAGGCTTAGGGAGTAAGTACATCGGCGGCCTGAAGCGAGCTAAAGGGAGTCGGTCACACAGTTCACAAGTTGAGGGTCTGTACAGATGTAAGGGGGGGGGGGGGGGGGGGGACTCATTCCTCAGGGCGCTGTGAAAGTAAAGCACAGGACACACATGCTACCTGAGTGTTGCTCTCCTGTCCCACTAACTACACGCTCCACCAGGACCCACCTGCTCCACCCGCGCCTCCTCCGCCTCACCGCCCCCCCCCCCCCCGCGACCCCCAGCAGAGGAGAAGAAGATGCGCCATTACATTCACCGATCCAGACCTTAATGAGATCCGCGCAGATCAAGGAAAGGAGAGGAGGAAGGGAGCTCATTAAGACCACAGGGGCCACCTGACCCCCATCATCGCGCCCGCCGGCCGCGCGCTGATGATGGGGATTAAGATGCGCCGGCCTCGGACCGCAGGCGCGCCCGGCGCTGCTGGGGCAGCGCGATCTCCAAAACCTCTTCGTCAAAATGTATACGAAAATCTTGAACATGCAAATTTCGTAGTGATACGTATGAAATAAATACGGACCGCAAGTGATGACGTCACCCTGTTCAAAGTGAACGGGGACCTGCGCCCCGTAAACACACGTCGTGAAGTCTGACCATGTAAAATAAACGTGTTATGATTGATTTTATAATGACAAATCAATGTTAAATCGTAAGAATAGAATACTAACCCTAACCCCCTCAAAAAATCCAACATGGCGGAGAGACGTTCACTCAGGAATCCGCCATGGTCCGCCATGTTGTTCACTCGAGGGGCGTGGCTAACCGCCGCCAGGTCCTATGTATCGTTACAAATTTCTACGTTCAAGATTTTCGTACACATTTTTTCTAACAGGTTCTGGAGATCACGTCGGGGAGGACGGGTTGTGTTGTCCGGGGCAGTTTGGTGCAGGGGAGTTCGGGTCGGCACTGTGTGGTGAATAAAAGCGGGGGGGGGGGGGGGTGGGGTGCGGCGGCGACATTGGCCTTCGTTTGTGGAAACAGAGAGAAAGGATGCAGCCCCCCACTACCCAAACTCGCTCCCACCAGTTTAAGCCATGACGTCTGACTAAGTAAATCAGACTTACCCGTCGCGATCATCACCTCCACTTCCAGCACGTGGGCTCTCACACACACACTCACACACACTCTCACACACACACATAATACGGACGTATCCAAATAGGCGTAGTATCCAAAAAAGGCGCATGGTTTAAAAAAGACAGGGACAGAGTCAGCATTTTCTTTCGTTCATGCAGAGTCCTATTTTTCCTTGCAGACATTTGGTTTTTCTATGAGTCCTACTTACAGAATGTTCCCGCATCGGCTATTGTTACATTAAGTAGACGACATGTCTGAGATCCCTTTTAATGTCGACCAACGTCAGCTAGAGAGATGAGCATTATTTAAATACATATCATGTTTAAATACTGTCTGGAGGAGGGGGGGGCAGGCAAAAATGCTACAGCTATGAGAGGCAATATGTTAAAAGAGCCTGATTAACAGCACATACACGCATCATAATGAGCCTCTGTGTGTTTAAACAGTGCGTCTGTGTGCTGAATGAGTCCTGAAAGCGAATGAAAGTTATTATATAGTTCATGATGCGCCGTCACCCGTCAATCTGTGTGACCGTGTGCAAGTTCACCTCCTGTGAACTTTGTGTTAACATGCTCAGCTGTGTGTGTGTGCGCGCGTGTTGAGTGTGTGAATGCGTGCGTACAGGTGTGTGCATGTAAAAGAACATTTGTGACATAGGAACACTGGGGAGGGAGGGAGGGAGGGGGGGGAGGGGGGCGTCCTCGGCCTCCCCCCCCATGGAAACGGGTTTTACGGCGACACAAGAGTAAAAAGCTGCCGTCTTATCAAATACACGCGTAGGCTATATATGTACATACAGACTGGGTGTGGAGGCGGGAATGCTGACACGTATTTTCACACACGCCGGAGCTCTGTGGCTCTACCTCCTGTTTTCACTGGTTACATTTCTTTACCTTATAAAAGTCTCTTAACGTCGTTGTTTTGAATATTTTTAAAGATACCTGATTTTTTTAGAGATCAGCGCTTTTTTTTTTTCTTTTCTTCTCTACAATGAAACTGTACAGTCACCGTCCTCTCAGTACTTGATGTGACACATCAGCAGTCAAACCCCGTCTTGGGTTTAGAGAGTTTAGGCGTTAGAACGTCTGCTTGTTTTGGATTAGATCCACAAACCATCAAAGAATGTCGCCTCTCCTTCATCTTTTTCGGACCTCTGCATTTTTTTTTTTTTCTCAGCGAGATGGTCGGCCAGCGGGGTTCTAATCTCTCGCCGCCCCCCCCGGGGGTCCTGGGTGAAAGACTTCCACGTGCACCGAGGCGTTTATAGCATCAGGATCCTCTGTGGTGTTCGCGCGGACCCCGTGGTAAGAGGGTCCGGCGTGCACTGGGCTCAGGTAAGAACAAGAAGAGATGAAGTCGTCCTTCCCCACCAGGACGTAATGGGATCATCGCACCTTCAGCCGAAGTTGAAAAATACTTTTTTATTTTCATTTTTTTTAGAAAGTACTCCCGATCGGAGTCAATCCTCTCCCGCTAAAGTTTATGTTGCCTATAAATAGTAGTCAGAATCCAGAAGTCCTATTTCATCTACAGCTTTTGGAAGCTATATTATTTTCCCGACGTGTTGTCGGGTGTAAAAGGCCTTTTCCAGACCGATGGTAAAGTCCGGACCCTCCCCGTTTCGCTTTTTCTTTCAGAAAAGGGAGCGATCGCCTCAACCGGGGCGCCGTCACAGGTAGACCTCTCGGCGGGACAGCGTCAGGCAGGACGTGGTCTTGTAGTCTCCGCCGGTGCGCGTCAGCGGGATGACCTCGGCCGGGTTCCGGCCCTCCCCCCCCTCCTCTTCCGGCTGGCGCCTCCCGAAGCCCGCGCTGCTGAACGTGTCGTAGGACGCCGAGGTCATCTTGCGGTTCAGGAGGTTGCGGTTGTGGTCGCCCATGTTCCTGTTGCGGTCTCCGTCCCCCAGGCTGCCGAGAGGACCCCCGTTGGCCAGGGGCAACCTTTGACCCTCCTCGCCGCCGACCACCCCGGGCTCCGAGCTCCCCGCGCTGCCGGCGCTTTCGCTGTCGCTCTCGTGGTCGTTGCCGCGGAGGTTGTTGTTGTCGTCGCCGGGGGCGAAGGTGGAGAGCCGCGGGGGGTCGCTGCCGTGGCGCTGGCGAGGGGAGGGCCGCACGGGCATCCAGCAGGTGTCGGAGTGGCCGAATTCGTCGCACTCCCGGGTGCACTTCCCGGTCAGAGCCACGTCGGGCAGCTGCCTGGCGTCTGCACGCGGGGAAGACAAAGGAAGAGGCATGACGGTGAAAACGGAGCTTCATTTGAGGACTTGAGGAGGAGACACAGGGACCAAAGGGCCGGTTGTCTTTGTGTTGCTTTACGTCAGAAGACGAATATCTATTGGTTCATTTTAATGAATAACAATTTGCCGTATTCGCCTGCAGTGTCTTCAAACTGCACAGACTGTATTGTTACAATACATATCTATTCCTCTCTATTATTTATTATTATTATTATTATTTATTATCTTATTACTAAAAGGATATTTATTTTATGGCTATTGACTCTAATACGTCAACACGATGAAACGATCATTTTGAACCTGGTTTTATTCACTGTTCACGTTGCGGTTGAAGACATCGGCTAATATACATATCTAAATATATCACTTCGGAAAACAAGTAATTAAGTAATTGACTGGGGAGGTTTTATAGTTTTATAATCTATCAATTAATAACCTTTTAACCTCATTGATTCCCTTAAATGAGAAGAAAAGCAGGCGGGCATAGAAGAGGAGAAAGGCTGCAAGGCGAGAATGCCGTCCAAGCACGATAGAAATTGCTGACTTAAATCACATGTTTCAATTCCAGCTTAGCGCTCTCACATAAGAGGTCAAAGGTTGAGTCAAACAATTAACCCTTGCAGCCAAATAGAAGATTATCTCAGTGACAAATCTGGGCTTCCCTCCTATGAGAGTTAGAGATCAGGTTAGATATCGAGCCTGTCACTTCCCATGAGAGTTGGTTAAAGAGGTGTCAAAGGTCTTCTAGTGGTCGCCTCATCTGACGTTGCGACGATGCGAGATGAGCTGCGTGAGGCTCCGCAGGCGCCCCGTTACACTTAAAGGGAAAGCACCGTGACGAGTAACGGAACAAAACCCCCAATTTATTCACTGTTTAGTTTTTCTAAATCCTGCTCTGTTAGAATGCAACACGAGAAATCGGATGTTTCTGTCTTATTGCAAAAGCTAATTCCGGGTCTGCGTCTTTGTTCGGCGGTGAAACCGCGTGAAGCACAAACAAGCACATCATTACACAGTATAATTATTCTCTGTTCAGTGCTTCCCTCCCCCTGACCGTGAAGCAAACTTATTAAAACTCCACAATATTCTCGAGCCCCCACACGTTGCTGAGAAAGCAGCATTTAACCCTGAGAGAACAATCGGCAAGGTCGCTGCGACCTTGGCGAGCTGCCGCACAGGAAGAGAAGAGGAGGAAAGGAAGGAATTCAAAAAATACTTAAAGAGCGCTTTTTTTTTCTGTGCTGTGGCCTCCATCTTTGACAAAGACCATCGACAGAAAAAAGGTAAAAACACAAATTTTGTCGGTGAAAGGGAAGCGCGGGGCTGCCGCCTGAAGGCAAGGCCACCGCCGAGAAAACCGTTAGCTTTTCAGAAAAAAGCTTTTCACGTGACACACACACACACACACACACACACACTCGTTCTATAAAGCACATTCTCGTCATTCAAGAAGAGGCTCCCGAGGCCTCGGCGCTGTGTCAAGGCGCCGCGGTGTGTGCGATTGGGTGATTGAGTGCGATTGGCCGTTTTTTTTACCGTTCTCCACGTGCTCCTCCTCCCCCACGCTGCCCTCCGGGGTGGTCCGCTCGTAGCCCTCCTCCGGCAGCGGCAGCGCGCCGAGCCGCGGCGGCCCCGACGAGCTCTTGCTGCTCGGCGTCTCCGAGTCCTCCAGGCCGCTGTCGTAGCAGCCGGCGTCCTGGGGCTGGCTGACCACGGAGAAGGTCACCCGGCGGAGGGTCCCCTGCGCGGACACACAAGACGCACAGGATATGGGATTAATCATCCGGGATTCCTAATCCGGGGGGGGGGTTCTAAATCCGGGGATTAGGCGGCAGGGTGGGCGAGGGGGTCCGCAAAGACATATTGAGATTATCTAAATCGCGTTCGCCTTGATTATGAGCTTAGCGGCGACAATAGCCGGCGACCAATCGCTGCGGCCTTTCAAAGTTTTGTGTTGGCTTTTAATCCCGGTTTAGATTGACGCTGCTGGACAGGGCGGATGTTTACAAACCTCTGGCCGCCCCGCGGACACTTATTTCCCCCCCTCTGGGTGGGGGTTCAGTAGCAGCAGCCGGGCGATATGGAGCCCCCTCTGATAAACACCCCACGGAGGGAAGGATGTTGGAATGTAGATTTGCCAACGAATCCCGTTTGAAAATAAATAAGAAATAAACTGCAACGCGATTGATCACGTTGAAGCCCGACGTGGCCTCTGGTCAAACGTCCTTCGCGGGGGGGGGGGGCGGCGTTGTGCTCTGCGGGTCCTGTGCTGCCCCGACCAGCTGTGCTCACAGAAGCGTTGTGTGCATGAATATTTTCACCAGGTGACCAGATGTGTTTCACCCGCAGAGGAAAACCTCGGCTGCGATTTAAAGTGTAGCGCGCTGTGGTATTTGTGAATTCCTCCCACGCTGAAGACACGGTTCCAGGAGTCTGAGGATGTGTTTTTTTAATTTGTGATTTTAACCCAATGCAGAAAAGAAAAACATAAAGTCAAAAAGTATTGAACTGTTTTTAGAAGATTTACATCTTCTACTGAGAGACAGATTAAGGCATTGTTTTTATTATTTGTTAACACCGTCAGCCTTTTCCTTTAGCTCTGTGAAGACTGTCAGTTCCTAATTCCCTTTGGTTAACCCCTTAACTATTTAAGATATATAATAACCACGAAGGTAATTGGGACGGGGCTAATAAAGTTGTACGTCTCACTCTGAGGCTTTTGAGACCTTATGAACACGAACCCCCACGAACACACATCTTCCCATCCAAGTGGGGATGATTCAGAGCCCAATCCCATCGAGACTCAAATCACCTCGGTCTGGTTAAGAGACGGCGTCTAACTGCGGACGGGGAAAAAGACAATGAAAAAGTGGCGTGATAAGTCGGCGCTGAGACATTATGAGAAGGAGCTAAATGAGTGTGTCTGGCCTGGAGGGAAGCCCGATCCCATGCGACCCCCCTCCTCTCTCGGCTCAGGCTCAGTTATCCGCTCGCCAAAAAATTACAACCCTTTCAGTTTAGGTGTGCTTTGAAACATGCGGCGTGTAGTGAGGAAGAGAGAGGGGGGGGGGGAACTGTGCCTCGGGACCATCTGGAGGGAAACGGATGGACGGCCCATAATTCTGTTCCTTCCAAACACCCAAAGAAACATGGAACATTTCACCTAATGCTCAGCAAAACTAATCAAGCAACGGGCGAGGACGGGGGGGCTCGGGGGGTAACGCAGCCCCTGTTCCTTGACACACTGCTGGAAAGAGGGACGAGAGAAAAGTGACTCTGACTCTGGGATTGAGAGCCTAAGCGGGACCGAGTAGGAGCTATAGGATTCTGATGGAGAAGCAGCGGTTCTTGGACTCTCAGCGGTTTCATCTCAACTCTCTGCGGAGAGAGAGAGAGATGTATTTTTAGAGCAGTGGTTCAGAGGAAGCAGTCCCACGCCTCTCGTTCACACCACGGGGCGAGTGGCACAGTGAGAGACAAGAGGGAGAGAGGGAGCGGATCAGTGGCGAAGGAGTTAATCGTGAGGGCTCATGGCGCTAAGTTAGAGCAGGGGCATCGCAAGGCAAAATCCTAATTTTAGGACAAAGGACTGATTAAATTAAAGTTGTAATTAAATGACGGATCTCCGACCTTCCGTTCGGAGGTACAATGTGAAAGATGTTTGGATTAGAACCATTTTTTTTGGAGTCACCGAGCAGTGCATCAGATTGTCCCAAATATCTTGTGAAAGTTAGAAAACGCTTCTGGAAATAGCTTCAGAGCAGCAACGGCGCTGCGTAGCATCTCAACCTGCAATATGCTGTAATATAATATGGAGTCCCCGTGCAAAACTTAAGCTTGAACGGCGACTGAATATGTGGCTCGGAAAGTGTGACGAACCTCGCCGGCACTGAAAGATGGACGCTCCTCTGTGCATGAAGAAAAGCTGTAGAAATATGGTGTTTATGAGCACTTCTGTCTCACGTTTGTCTCATTTTATCACCCACAGGTGCATCGCTGTCCCACGGCGCACTGGGGGAACAAAAAGAGCGCAGAGTCACGCTACAGGAGCCATGTGAGCCTCACTTTAACGCTAACGTCACCATGCTAACATGCTCGCGGGTGTCAGAGCTAACAAGGGAGATGCTAAATCGGGGCTCAATGGTAACCAAGTCCATTGGACTTGATTGACGGATGAGGAGAGAGTTGCTGGCGTTTGTTATCTGTGTGTGTGTTTGTGTTGTTGTGTTGTTACAGAATTCATCCGTTCAGCCATGATTTCATCTAATTCGATCTCCCTCAAACCCATTTTCTGTCCAGAGCTGCCCCCCCCCTTCATTCCTTCGTCGCGATAATTCCATTTTCTTTTTTCCCTCCTGCCTTCATTCGGACTCCGCTTTCGTTGTAACGCTGCCTCTCTACTCTCACCAACCCCCCCTCCCCCCCCACACCCCTCACTTCTTCTGCCCGTCAAGCCCGTTATGACGAGGCGATCGATGACGTGTCCTTGACCTCGTTATGAGTCTCTTTTCTCTTCCCAACAGCAGGCTTCATTGAGCCATAACCCCCCCCCACACACATCCTCCTTTTCTCTCAGCCTCCCTCCTCTCCATCGCAAAGTCTCCATCTCATAGACCAGAACCTCTCTGTGGTCCCTCTGGCATCTCAGCATTGATGGGTTTTTTTTTTTCTCTCCCAAATTTGTCTTCACACGCGTTTACTCATATATTTTCGACTCTCCAGCCATCGTACCGTTGCCTCTTCTTCAAGCCTCCTCACGATGACCTCTTTGACCTCTGTTTCCTGTCTGCTTTACCAGCTCCCCTCTTCCTCTGGAGAAGTGTCCCTTGATGTTTCTTCCAGCCTGACTCACAGAGCCTGTTTGTGCTTTCTTTCACTCGTCGGGAGCCGTAATAAAGGCTGATTACTGAACATGGACACGGACGCACGGGGCCGCGTTGGCCCACGTCCAGCGCGGCCCATGAATTCATGCCTGATGGAATATTAATTGAGTTTGACGGAAGGCATAAAAAAAAATTAAAAGAAACCCTTCTCTTTAATCTGACACGGCCCATTGCAGTTCACCGGTGACATGGGAGCTCTGCTCGCTTGCAAGGGCCTGCAGAGCGTGTCCGAGTGGGCAGCGCGTTTGGGGCGCGACCGCGTCCCCGATACAGCGCGGGACGTCCCGTGAAGTTATTCCTGTCAAAAAGCTGTGAATCAAACCCACGCGTGATGCTGTGAACTGAACCGTCTGAATGTTGCAGTTCTGAAAAGAACCTTGACAAAATGAAAAGAAAAAAGGTCCCTATATAGCTTTCATTTCACCGCCACTGTGTGTGTGTGTGTGTGTGTGTGTGTGTGTGTGTGTGTGTGCATATGCTTGTGAGTGAGACTTCACACCTTTGTGTTTTACTGCTGCGTGCAAGACTCTCAAAGCCTCCGAGATGTGTTATGTCAGCCTGTGAGAGTACAGGTGTGTGTGTGTGTGTGTTTTGCAGTTGGAGGTGGCGCATATGTGCGCGCGTCCTCAGGTTGGCTCAGTCATCAATGTAATTAGTGTGTAAACCTCGTCGCTGTCGGTTCAAAGAGAATTAACGAGCTCTGGTTAATTAACAGTCTCCCTCTCTCCTCGCTGCACGTGGACACTTTTTCCTCGCGTGTGGATGTGCGACATCCGCGCGTCTGACTCGTCGCCGCGCATCTGCGAGCGCGTTGGGGCGTGTTTGTGTGTCTGCTTGTGTTTTTGCGACTCTCTGGTCTGCATAATGAATTGACGGGATGCGACTTATATGCATGAACCAAAAGGACAAATAAGGTGTTTGAAGCTGTGTTTCCTTTTTGGCTCAGTCTCGATTTACAGAGACGAGCCGCCACGTTGCGGCCGATCGTGTTACTCATGAGTTTAGGACAAACCGTGTTGGTTCCTCATTTTGGTCATAACATCAGGAAAGTCACGTCAGAGGAGTCATGTGTAATCCCCACTTTAGCTATCAGCAAGCAGCAGTAGTAAATACACCAAACTCAAACTCAGAATTCATTTTTCTGCACCAAATACTCACATTTTTTATTCCCGATTACTTTATTGGTATTTGATGGAGGGGACGTAGCCACATTAGTTGAAGAAGGCTCAATAATTACATTTAGACTAAACAGCCCTCAGTTTGATTCTAATTAAGTATAAAAAGTGTTTTTTTTTTCTTCTTTATTAAAAACGAATCAGACTGTGACAGAGGGAACTTAATGAGTGATGATATCTTCTCGTGTTTCACAAACGTTCATCGCTCATAAAGCCGAGCGTCGGGATGGATTAAGGCTTTTCCGCTGTGCCACAAACTGGAGGTGGAGAAGCTTTACTCTCTTATTTCCCTCCCCCCCCCCCCTGCGTTTGAGGCGAGGCAGAAGTCGGATAGTTTCATGAGCCGAACGTCAATCAGGCGGACACCTGGCATCCGATGTGTAATCGCTCCCTCCAGACGGCCGACTTTTCCTAACGCTGACCGAGGGGTGCAGCTCGGCGTGTTAATATCCTCGCCGGGCGCCCGTCACCGCGGCTTTTCAGCCTGCGGACGTGTGGTATTTAATGCCGAGCCTCCGTACTCCGCAATGTGATTATTTTCCTGCCAGAAAAAAAACGGATTGTCTGTGACCCTTGTGGGAACACCGAAAAGTCTCAATTAAAGGGCGGATTCATGGAAATTTGGAAGTGGCTTAGCGGCTCCGGTGGGCGGGATGACCCGTTGAATCATCAGAGAAGGTCCAATTAAAATGATTATGCTTTAATGAATGAATACTGTTTGTACTGGACGAGCATGTATCTGATATTCAATGCAAGGTCAATAATCACTGTTCAAGTCATCCAATTACGTCACCTCATCCGTCCTCCCACGATGCTCATTTACTACCCAAACGTCGTTGGGCGGGTGAAATGTGAGCGTTGTGCACATGGCAGCTATGAGAGGACATGCGAGGTGCCTTCATGGTGGCTTCATACGCCTCCTAATGGAAACTAACAGTCGACCCAGGTGGTATCTGTTGACGCCACCTGGTCATCCCGACTGCTGATCGGTGGAGATGACCTTTGCCGTTTCTTAGCTCCAACTTTGAGCAGGTGTTGGAGTGAGTGAGTCGACTGGGAGTTCATTAGAAGTCAAACATTCTTGAATTACGATGAGTTTGTATCGGCTGGGTTTTTTTTTGGTTCCAGGGTGTTTGATTTGAAAGCATTTTTACATTTTTTTAAATATTTTTAAAATTTATGTTAGTAGATGAATTATCATTGTTTTTCTCACAGGCACCCAATGGGGGAACTTCACAACGTGAACTTTGGTGGCGTAAAAATCCCATGAATAACTCATCGCAAATGTCTCACCTCGGCACTTTCTTTCCCTCCAAACTAAGAAAGCGAGACTTTGACCGAGCGAGGGACTCGACGGGTCGAGGGTCCCCGTTCTCGTGCCACGCGAGCTTGAGAATCTCTGAAGCGTTCGCCGGGAAAAACCCCTTTGAAGACCTTCTGCTGCCGACTGTTAAGTTATGCATCAAAGGCAACGGAGGGGAGGGGGGGGAGGGAGGGGGAGACGGTGAAATATCCTGACAGGGAGCATCTCGCGGGGGCCGACAGGACACATGTGTTAACATTTTATTTTGGGATGATAAATTCACGCCGGGTTATTTAAATATAGAACTGGTCTAAAGCGGTGTGGCCTGGGGGGCCCACGCGCGTGGCCCCCCAGGCCATGCGGGACGGAGCGAGACGTTCCGTTTTCCGGTCAGGACACCGGAATGGGAGAGAGAAGGGGGGGGGGGGAGTAGGGGGGGGAGAGTGAGTCACGCGATGAAGAAAACACACAACGCTAACACAAACACAGGCCTTAACCAGTGCGTGTGCCCCCCCCCCCCCCCCCCCGAGGAAACCCACCCGTACATCTCTGACCACAATAAACCTTAAGCAGAAATGAAGAGACAAAGAAGGGCGTTTGGGGGGGAGGAGGGGGGGGGGATGTGGTATTTGCAGAATGCAGGAAGTGGTTGGATTGAGACTTGAGATGTCGATGAGCCTTGTTACCACAACACACACACAGACACACACACACACACACACACACAGACACACACATGCAAACATCAGGCACTCACAGGTGTGCACCTACACACTAGCTGGCGCGTTCTCAGCTATGCAGGCGAGAGTGTGGGTGTTGCAGTGGGACCATCTCTGCAGTAAGAGCAATCCCTCCCTCCTCCACGCTTCTGCTTTACCCCTACACCCCCCCCCCCCCCTCCTCCCCCCTCTCCCCCCAACACCACCACACTCCCACCACCACCACCCTTCGCTCCCTCTCGGATTTCTCTGCTTCTTCTCCCCCCTCTGCTTTCCTCTCCTTCCTCTCCACTACTCTGCAGTCCCCCCCCCCCTCTTCTCTCTTCCCTCTTTCTCCCTCCCGCCTTTACTCCCCCCTAGAAGCAGGTGATGTAGAAGGGTGCTCAGCAGTATCTGACTATCGGGCCCGACTCTGTGAGAGGAATGATAATCACTATGCTGCACTGCAGAGAGAGGGAGCAGGGGGAGAGACAGGGAGGGGGGAGAAGGGAGGCACGAGGATGAGGGAGAGGGGGGGGGGCAAGTGCGTCAGTAGGCGAAATGAAGCAAAGGGGAGGGAGGGGGGGGGGGGGGGGGGGGGTTGAGGGAGACAAAGAAATAATTAGCAAAATTGAGCACTGCTGTAGCAGCAAATACCTTCTCCCCGTCGTGTCTTTGCCCACCTTCTCCACCCCCACTCTCCCCTTCTTTACCCTCCTCCCCCCCCCTCCCCCCACCCCCGGGACAGCACCACAATGGCTTGTAGTACAGCAGCTCCTCGGTGTGAGGGAGAGCCTCAGCCTTGTGTCTGAGTGCCAGAGAACATTAACTGCAGCAGCGAGGTCATCTGATCGACGCTATGCGGTCCCTCTCTCTCCCCCCTCTCTCCCCCCCCTCTCTCTCTCTCTCTCTCTCTCCACACTGCTGCAGTCTGCCCCCCCTCCCCCATGGCCGCTGGTGGAACTGCGGTCCACGCTGCCCGTCCTAGGAAACACTTTCTGCCCGTCGTCCACACATAACTTCCTCGCACCTGGTAACGGTAATCGGCGCTCTCCGTACGAGGCCCCGGTCAGAGAGAGTGTGTGTGTGTGTGTGTGTGTGTGTGTGTTTAAGGCCGCGTGTGTGCGTGTTTTTTTTAAGTGGAGCGGCCGCCGCTTTTGTTAGCGTCAAGCTGTCCACTCAGACATCAAGCGCTCCCCCCGTCTCCGTCTCCGTATGGACGCTCCCTCCACCCTGCAGACCCACATTGAAAATCACCGACTCTATTCACCGCGTCGGGCCTTTCAAACGTTCATCCTTTGGCGAAGCCGCGGCCGTCCAATGGGAGGAGGAGGGGACGGTGGGGGGGCGGGTTGGGGGGGGCAAAACAGAAACAAAAAAGCCCATAGAGCGAGGACGTACAGCGAGGCTTACCGGACAAATGCCCCGGATTCGTGATTCGCTCCTCTGTTGCGTGTGTCGGTGCGTACAGTCGTGGTGTTCATCGCTTTCCGCGGCTCGGCCCCCCCATGAAAACAGTCGCCTCTCTCAACAGCCATGACAGCCGCCATTGTTGAGAAAGACGCAAACAGGATGGCGGCGTACAAACCGTCCCCCTGTGTGCGTTCGTGAGTGTGAGCGACCATACATATGCATGAAGGCTATTTAGATGGCATTTCACTGACCACTCTGTGTGCGTGTGTGTGTGCGTGTGTGCGTGTGTGCGTGGACCATTACACTAATAGTATGCGTGTTAGGAACAGGCTTTCCCCACCCACCGCTGTTGTCCATTAAGGTTGACCAGAGGAGAGTGAACAACGGCTTCACTGTGGGGGTCCAGTGTATGAGAGCGTCAAAGTGAGGATGAGGCTAAAGATGCGTTGTCTTGCAACACACACACACACACACACACACACACACACACACACACACACACACACACACAGAAGCACAACCTCCCTGTTGAGAGTGATTAGAAGTGCTGCTGTGAACAATAGACAGAGTCAATAAAGGACCACGGAGACATCCGGACACAAGAGCAGGTCTCTACCTCCCCCCCCACACTCCCCCCCACACACACTCTCCCCCCCACCACCTCCGGCTCCGTCTCCTCCCCCATATTTTCTCGTTCTCTGCATCCTGTACACTCCCGCCTCTCTTTGTGTCTCAACCGTCTCGCTCCTCTCTCTCTCCAAGCTACTGTATTTATCATCTCGGACCTCTCACATTCTCTCTCTGCCCCCCCCCCCCCCCCGCCCTCCCCTCCCCTCCCTCTCTCCCCCCCTCTCTCTGTCTCTGTCGTTTAATTTATACTCTGTCTCCTCTGTGGCGGCCCTGTCTTTTTTCGGTAAGATGGGGATAGACGGGCTGAGCCGACAGCGGCTGACGCGCCGAGACGCCGGAAAACCACTGAAATCCGTCCCGTCAGCCGCGACTCAGCGTCACTCATCTTAAAGATAGCGTTTGGCTAACGTGCCGCCAGACGCAAAAACAAACCTACGCCACCCCGTGCGGTGACGGGGCAACATCCCTGGGTGAGAGGGGGGCGGGGGACTGGACGTGTGTGTGTGTCGGCCCTATCGCCCTTCCCGTGACAGACACAGTGACACGGACGTGTCTTGGGGCGCCCGGCGTCTCCGACAATAGTCTCAGTGTGTGTGAGTGACAGAGGAGTGACTCGGGGACACAGAGGGGGCGTTATGTAGTAGACGCCGGGCACGCACTCTCTCACACACGCACACACACACACACACACGCACACACACACACACACGTTAAAAGGGGGAAGACAGTGCACTCTTTCACCCCCCCGCCCAGTGCTGATTCCTCGCTCCCTGTCTCCCTGACGCAGAGGCTCCATCATTCTCACCCCGTGTCCCCTCCGACGCAGAGGAGTAACATAAAACAACTGCTCCCTCCCTCCCTCCCTCTCTCTTTGTGTGTGTGCGTGTGTGCGTGCGTGAGACTGCATAATTAATACGCCTTTCATTTTCACTGAGCTATGAAGTGTGCTTTTGGTATGCAAACAGACTCCCTTGCATGAGTGTGCGCGCGTTGTGTGTTGTGTGTTCTGTCGGATGCACCAGGGAGTAAGTGGAGCGTCGGGGGGGGGGGCATTGAGTGGGAGAAGGAAGGAGGGGTGTTAATGAGAGAGCGAGGGAGAGTCCGACCCGATCGCCGTTGATAACCTCACGCCGCACTCCGTTTCTCGCAGGCGATGGTTGGGCGTTGGGGGTCAAGGGGCGACTCGATGCAGAAGGGCTTCAGAGAGCCGAGGAGTCGGCCTGATGAATATGCGACTCCTGACATAAAAATAAAAAAAAAGGGGGGGGGGTTTAGGGGTGCTAATTATTCCCGAAGCCTCTGCTGTGAAGGAGTTTAGCAAAGCAGTCGAACACACGTTTGCTGCAAACTAGAAGTGAGGGTTTGTACGCGGCTTCGATTGGTTCTCATGAGTCAACGTGCACGCTGCCAGTGTGTGTGTGTGTGTGTGTGTGTGTGTGTGTGTGTGTGCAGCGGCTCAGTGGGGGATTTGGCGACAGCGGTGACGCTTTGTTTTCCAGGTCTGCATGTTTGGAGCTGCTGGGATTGACGGCTAAGGATTTGGCCTCTCGCATGTCAAGAGAAGAAGATAAGAAATGCCAAGTTGATGACGTTTAATTCCTCGCTTTATCCAACACGCCGTTGAAAATGGAAAAGGAAATGTAAAAATATCCATTTCGGGAATTTTGGTTAAAAAATAACACTCATATTTGGGCGATATGAATAATGTCGGCGTAACTTTTGGTACTTTCCACAGTATTTACACAATGAGATTGTTGATTGCCATGAGTGATGTGGAGTAAAGGCAAATAACAGCCCCTCCAGTTCATTAAGATTAGGAAATTGGTTACGGGTTGATACGATATCAATATCAAAAATGATATAGTCACAAATAATCAATACATTTAGATTTATTGCCCAGCCTTAATTGTACAACTAAAAGATCATCAAAATGTATCAATCATTGCTAAAGATAAAATAAACTTTGCTTTCTTTCATTAATGATATTCTTGTTTTAAGCTCGGAGACCATTAGATAATAACATAATACAATGTTTTTTTAACGCTTGGATGAAGAAAAGATTAAGAAAACTCATTATTCCTGAAAAATCAATCAAGATCATCAAGCACGAGGCTTCCACGGGGCTCCAGGACCTCCGAAGCCAATCAGATGTGTCGGCGGTGAAGCTCATCGCCTCTGCAGCAGCTAATGTCTACAAGTGCTCAGTGAAAATGGGTTTCCTAACAATGCAGATGTCTGACTCATATTATGCATGAAGCACCCCGCGAGAGGCGCGCATGAATTATCAAACCATTCATAATAATCACACCGCGCGAGGAGAAACGCTTCGGAAAAAGAAAATAACGCCGGCTTCTTTCATGAACGCTTAGTTTAGTCGATCATTTTGAAAACACCTCGAAACCGAGCAGCACACTTAACTTCTGTGTGTGTGTGTGTGTGTGGAGGGTGGGAGGTAGAAATAAAGAAATACCCACGGAGGGCACTTTCTGAGGCGAAATCGTCGATTTCAACATGATGATTCTGACGGAAGGCATAAAAGGCCCCTGGCCGCTCAATGCGGCGCACCTGACCGCGCGCCGGTGCGCGCACACGCGATCCGCTCCTCTCGCCTCACCGGGGACACTGTGTGTGACTCCCCCCGGCGCCTCCGTTCATCGGCAAGAGACCCCCCCCCGCCGCCGCGCGTGTGCGTGTGTGCGCGTGCATGGATATGTTTATCCTCCCGAGCCGTCTCAAGTTTGGCGGCTCACATGTGAGCGCTCTTTCTATCCGGCCAATTAGAGGTTGCCATCTCATCCCCCATGGAAAACCTTTTTGGGGGCCTCTAATTGGCAAATAGATTTGCATATGGCTTTGATTGCATTTTCCTTGTGCGTGTGCGCGCTTGTGTTCACGCGTCGGCGAACGTCCACTTTTCCTCAAGTGCCGCCCTCTTCATTATACCCGCGTGTTTGTGAAACAGGGGACTGAAGCCTCGTGAATAACGCACGCGCGGCTCTCACGTGCGCGCGGCCACACTGAACCGGCAACGAGCAGTTTCGCGGTACTCGCTGCGCAGACACCGCGCTGCAGTTCAATTGGCGTCTGCGTCCATTCCCGGACGGGTTGCAGAGGTAAAGAAGGGAGGAGAAGAAGAAGAAGAAGAAGAAGAAGAAGAAGAAGAAGAAGAAGAAGAAGAAGAAGAAGAAGAAGAAGAAGAAGAAGAAGAAGAAGAAGAAGAAGAAGAAGAAGAAGAAGAAGAAGAAGAAGAAGAAGAAGAAGAAGAAGAAGAAGAAGAAGAAGAAGAAGAAGAAGAAGAAGAAGAAGAAGAAGAAGAAGAAGAAGAAGAAGAAGAAGAAGAAGAAGAAGAAGAAGAAGAAGAAGAAGAAGAAGAAGAAGAAGAAGAAGAAGAAGAAGAAGAAGAAGAAGAAGAAGAAGAAGAAGAAGAAGAAGAAGAAGAAGAAGAAGAAGAAGAAGAAGAAGAAGAAGAAGAAGAAGAAGAAGAAGAAGAGAAGAAGAAGAAGAAGAAGAAGAAGAAGAAGAAGAAGAAGAAGAAGAAGAAGAAGAAGAAGAAGAAGAAGAAGAAGAAGAAGAAGAAGAAGAAGAAGAAGAAGAAGAAGAAGAAGAAGAAGAAGAAGAAGAAGAAGAGAAGAAGAAGAAGAAGAGAAGAAGAAGAAGAAGAAGCATCGCGTAATAACTATGGCCGCGGGCCGCGGGTGTGGGAGCGCGTGGTAATACAAGTCTGCGCGGGTCAAACTATTTTAACGCCTCCCTCTCACGTTGCGTCTCGTATCGTGGTCTATCTGGTGTGAACAGCACTGAGCGACGCGCACGTACACGCATCAATGTGCACACGCGTAACGCGGGGCCCCGCTGCAGGCGCAGGACGGCCCACTCAGGTTTATATAAGGCCTGCGATAGGGCGGGTAGAAACGCTCCCATTCTCTCTCACACGACACACACACACGCGCACACACACACACTCACACTCACACTGAAATAGCCCGAAGAGGATGAGCTCGCTTCACTCCCCTAACCTCACACACAGGTACTTCTTTTCAATCATTTTCTGTCCATCTTCTCTATTCTCTCCCATCGCTTCCCCTCGGCGATACCGAAGAACACATTCTTTTCTTGTATCCCCAACCCCCCCCTCCACCCCCCCCTCCCACATCTTCCTGCCTGGCTTTCATAACCCCCCTACGACCCCCCCCCCCCCCCCAGGAATTTTCTCTTCTCCTCTTCCACTCACTTTCATGCCTCTTCCTCTCCGCCCGTTGTCTCTTTCTCTATCGCCATCTTGATCTTCTGATTTATCTATATTCCACCAACAATTCTGAAACAGATGGCTACACCACGCCCGGGGCAAAAACATTGGCTTTGGACTACAGCGCTACTGGGGCCAGTCTTTCACACTCATGCAAGATCTAATAAGCTGATATCCGGCGAGGAATGTGCTCCCATTCGCCGGTGGCACAAATGCATAAACCATATTGCACAGTACAGATATTCACACCTAGGGCTTATTCCTTGGTAGCGTGCATAATTTGATCCAATTGGGGAAAAGGAAAAAGCAAAGATTAAAGTGACTTTAACCACAAGCCAAAACAGAATCCGGAGGACGAAATGAGGTTGATACTTAAGAGCCATTTGTAAAATTTGAAGACATTTATAGGTGCTACTGAAAAGAAGAAGTTTGCAACCATTAAACGAGCGCCCTGTGAAGAGATGGATCCAGATGGGGAGCGATGACAAGAGATGAAACCACTTAGGGAGAACAGAGAGATCAATCAGAGACAGACAGGGGGGGGGAGGCGGGAGCAGACAGACATCGGCGATGGAGGTTTGGAAGGAGACACTCTTTTTATTGGGTGACTTACACAGCAGTGGCGCGAGGCGCAGACAGCGCGGCCCGCTCGTCTGTGGAAGATGAAATCATTCAGAATGCTGCACTTTTCCTGTCATCTCACTTTTGGAAGTTCTGGCCGATCGGCTCCGCAGTTTGTCCGGTCTGCGCGTGCTCTCGGGCTGAACGCTTTGGAGTCGGAACATCACTTTCCCCGCCTGCGTAGTTGATTGCAAATTTGTGCATTCAGTTTCACGGCCGCAACGTGTGAAGTTGAAAAATAATAATAATGAGCAGGTGTCTGTCTGGGTGTTGGCAGATTCCTGACAGAGTGTTCACACTTTTCACACAGCGATCGGGCCGTGGAAGCAAACACATCTCGTCTCACATCAAAACTTTATTCATAAATGCGGCGATGCTACATTTGTTTGCATGACTTTTCCAATAAAGGGTTTGAAACGTTTTTGCAGGCAGAGGTTGAATTGGTTTGTTGACCCAGAGTCCGTCTGAGGTCAACTGATGTACAGCTGAGCTATTCTACTGTCAGAGAAAAGGTCTGTGCATGTATATCTCTATGTCCTGGGCTTTTATCGTGAAAGGTAAGACTGGAAGGAGTGTGAGAGAGTCTGTATTCATAAACGATTTTCATTTAGCGATTGATGTTCCCCTTTAGAGCAAAATAGGCCATAAAGAGGAGTGCGCTTGAGGGGGCGGGCCTGCCGGTATCAGAGACCCGTGCGCCGTCTCTTCATCACTCCTCCGCATTTTGAATTGTCCTTTTGGCACAATTATATCGGTTGATACCTTGAATAGCAGTGAGCGACGGCTCAGGAAGATATTAAACTACTCATGATAAAAAGACGTGAGGGTCTGGGAGACAGTGTGATTCAGCCAGGTGTAAACGGCCGGCTTTGTGCTTCAGCCACACAACATTTTGGAGCTGGAAAGAGAACTTGTGTTGTTTTCTACCTGACAACATTGAGCTGAAGCGCGTGGAGGTGAATGTGCACGAGTTTTACAGACAGCAAACGCAAGTTCCTCCAAGCACAGACCTGAAAGTATCAACTTTCAGAGGAGAGTTTAACAGTCAATGGCTGCATAGCCCATTTATTCAACCGTTTAACACACATTCAAGCATCGATGGGGGGGGGGGGGGGGGGTATTCACACACTGTTAGCACGGCTAAGGCGGCAATTTGCGGTGAAGCGTCTCTCCCAAGAGACCTCAGCATAGCGGAGCTCACAATCGCCTCACAACGCTTCAGTTAGATTACATTTTTGTGACAAGTACCAGATAAAAAAAAAAATTAAAAAAAAATCTGAATTATTGAATTAACCCGAGTGCAATTTCGTTCAGCTCTAAATCCATTCTCGTCCCTTTTTCATTCAACCCTCGCCTCAACACCACTTAAAGCGGCGGAGGCTCTTTTATGTGGCCGTATAAGACCAATGGCGGTGATACTAAGCTGTCTTGAATCCCTGTCTGGCGTGAGAACAGCAGCCTTTTGTTTTGCAATATTGGGTAAAATTGCTCAACCAGCAGACATCCATTAAGGTGACGCTGCAAGGCAGACGAGCCGAACGCAGAGCTGCTCTACACCGAGTCTTCAGGAGGCAAATAAAAGGAAGCATTGCGGCGAGGGGCCTGCTGTGTAGGTCTTTGTGTGTGTGTCAGGGAGTTAAGAGAGAGAGTGTGTGTTTGATTCTAGAAGACGGCGTGCCCGGGCCCGTGCACGTGACGCCATCCACAGGGAACGGAAGAAGAAGAAGAAGAAGAAACTGATGTAAGAGCCGGAAAACTTTACTCCCCCCCCCTCGCGTGTCATCACATTCTTATCAGATCCCGTCTGCCGGCGGTGAAGAGCGTGCATGCGTAACCATCTGGGAGGGTGTGTAATCACGTGCTATTATGTACACACAGACACGCGGCGTGTCCGGGGGCGCAGTGACGCCTCCCTCGCTTTCTTGCCGTTTCTAGCGGAGAGGCGGAAAGACCAGAAAGCTGAAGGGAGGAGTTGTTAACGCGGCACCTCTGTCGGCCGAGCCGCCTGTCTGCGTTATCTCTGGCGTGTAAAAACACAAAGGCGAGTGTTTCCGGGCTTGGGTGACCTTGACGTGAGGGGAAACCATTTCTTTCTGCTCCTCGGTCTGACTGGCGCAATCTCACAAGCTTTGTCTCTCTGCCGTAAAGGCGGCGCATCGGTTTCGTGCACGCGGCCCCGCCGAAGCAGAAAATCAATATCCGCGGGGCGAGCGTCTGTTTCCACCTCCGACACGAACGCACGTCTGTCTCCCGCGTCCCGCGATGTCCCCCGTCTCCCCTCACCTCGCCTCTCCCTCTCTGGCTCGGGTTCCCTCTCCCCCCCCCCCCCCCCGTTACGTCTCCGGGTCAGTGTATCAGGTCTCGGTCTGAGTCGTCCCCCCCGCTTCGGGTTACCTCGTCCCTCTCACCTCTCGCTTCACCTCACCTCCTGACCCCCCCCCCCCCCCCCACACACACACACACCATATGGTCGACTTGAACTCGCGGTGGCTTTTTACAAATACATCAGGCCTGGTGCTTTCTGGTAGACGACACCTTCTACACGCATGTTACCGCAGGATGCCGTGCCGAGTGCGGGGGGGGGGTGAGGTGGAGGGAGGGAGGTGAGGTGGAGGGGTTGTGGGGGGGGTTTGCTACTCCGCGACAGACGTTCATCATATTTAATCCCGGAGGGATTTCGTTGAAATGAAAAGCTGCTTTTCAATTTTATAATCCAGTAGACGTAATCCCTCCGCCGGCGCCCGTCCACACTGTCCAATTAGATGGACAGGCCCGGGACAGATGAGTCCCACTCGCCACAAAGTTATTTGCTGTGGCTCGTCCTTGCCGTGTCCAAAACGCAGCGGCGGGCTGACCTTCGCCAAGCGCTACAAATTTGTGCAATCGACAAAAACACACCAAAAAACTGCACTGTCAACCCACCGGTTTCCACTCATTGATTAGAGATCGGACGTGTGTGTGTGTGTGTGTGTGTGTGTGTGTGAACGTCTGGTTCGAATCTGTCTTCGTGGCTCTATCCTAACACACACACACACACACACACACACACACACACACACACACACACCGGTCCAGGGAGAAAGTGCCTACTACAGTAAAAGAAGAAGTCGCACTCGTAAAAGCGCCGACTCGGCTCGTTCCCAGAGGTTGGCGTGGTAGAAGAGGGGAGGTCTTTAGGGGAGAAGGAGGAGGGCCAGAGAGCGACAGGGTGGGAACAAAGCGTCCAATGGAGGGACAACCCAATGACAGGACCAGGACGGGATCAAAACGCCGAAACGCCGCAGCGGTGACCTGTGTCGCGTTTGCTGGGGGACGGCGGGCAGTGGGAGCGGCTCCGTGGCGCGGCGTGCGTTGTGTGTGCGCGGGCGGTTAGAGGGCAGAACGAGGGCGCTTTTGCCATATTGACTGCATTGCCACGTGAGTGCTGTGATCATTAACGTGCCAACGGGCATCCTGATGACCCACATCTCAGCAGTCCACCCTCGCTCTCCCTCGCCGCCTCTCTCCAAACACACACCGCGCTACACCTTCTCCGTCAGCACGGACGTCTATGGAACCTCCAAACCTAAAATATGTTAAGACCTCTTGTGGGTTTATATGTGCGTAAGAAGTTAATCTTATTTATTCTAGGAAGGCACAGTTTGTTATCTGGACTGGAACCACTGAAGGAATCGTGTTGGCATCAGAAAATACCCCCATGATCACACACACACACACACACACACACACACACACACACACACACACACACCAGCTGCCAAACCGAAAATAAGTGTGACGCTTCTGGATTGTACTGAACAAATGCGCTCATGCTATCAATGAATTTAACCCCCCAAAGTAAAAACAGAAAGGAAAGAAGAATCTCAACCCCCCCTTTAACACTTCAACACGTTCTCATTCGTTCCCATTGATTCTTCCCTCTCCTCTGGGTTCCAAAGAGAGACGTCCATCGTGCCTCTCCCATGCACTTCATTCTCGTTTGTGTGTTTCCCATTAGGACCAGTTGGTTTGCTGATGTCCTGACTAAAGATGAGCCGTTTTGGGGAGTTTTCGTTAATCCTGTGAAGTAGCTTTGAAATGTTATCTCCCTTCTCATTTGCTCTGTCTTCCTTCCCCCCAAACCTCCCATGATTCTCTCTTACTCCCGGTCTGAAGTCCCAGTTCCTGCGTTTGGCACCTACACGCCACCGAGTCCATCTCTCACTCGCACTCACGTATAAAAAAAATGCCACGTCGAAATAAGCGGCGCCTGAAGCGACGGTGACGGGCGCCCGCCGACACAAACACCTGCCCGCCAAATTGCTTGAGTTGACACATTTTGACACGTAAGTGAGCGCGTGCGGCCAAAGTCTGAGGCACGTACGCACGCAGGTCTGTGTCCCGGGACGGGAGGAGGGGGGGCACACTCCACCGCAGCAGAGGAGTTAATTACCCCATGCGATCAATAATTCATTGAGCTGTCAGTGTGTGTGTGTCTGCGCGTCTCGTATGTGTGCTGCCATGTTTGGAGCGCACGTAAGCGTGAACGCCGAACTCTCCCAGTAAGCATTTTCATTCCCCGGGAACGGCAGATTAAGCGGATTGACTGCGTAATGGATTAACCTCTGTGTGTGTGTGTGTGTGTGTGTGTGTGTGTGTGTGTGTGTGTGTTGAGCAGGATCAGAGAGCCCCCCCCGCGTATGAATTGATTAGCCGTAGAAGAAGCTCCTCTCCTTCCTCTTTTTAATGACCGCATCAGCACATTCTTGCACCACGGGGATGACGGACGTTGAGCTGTCCGTCAAGGAAACCAGCCGACGCCCCCTCTAAGAAGGGTGAGCCGTCAGTCATGCGCGGCTCCCGGGAGTGCCCGCCGTGGACCGGGGGGGGGGGGCCCTGCTGTGTCAGTGTGTCCAACATGATAGATGGTGTGTGTGTGTGTGTGTGTGTGTGTGTGTGTGTGTGTGGTCTGCATGCAGTACTTCTTCGTCAGCAGGGCACCGGCTGTTAGCCGGAGCGTCTGTGGAGCAAACACACCAAAGCCCGTTCATTCATTTTCGCTACAACGACTATCGTTTGCAGAATAAACATATGTGCTAAATGGATAACAGCATGACAGGGGATGCAGGGACGCGAAATGACCAATTACCCCGCTGGAGGCAACTGTCCGCCCACTCCCTCTGCGTCCCCACTCTTGACTGGGATCCTCGGGGGTGCATACTGAGGGCGAGCACGTGCCTGACACGGGGGGGTGACTCATGTCCCCTGCATTCGATCTCGCTCATCTGAGGGATGCCGGTTGCGCACACATGCTCTGAAAACGGGGGGGGCGGCACGCCGCTCGCAGGCTCGGGACTCTTTGGCGATGAAATGGTGTTCAGATGTTAGCGGCGTGGCTTCGCGGTCGATCGTGTGAACAAAGAAACAGATCTTGGAGTTGGATCGACATAAAGAGTCGCTGATCCATCTTAAAAATCTGAAAGAAACCCTGGCGGGTCTCCCCCGGTACCGCAGAGCTCCTACCTGCTTGCTGTACTTGTTCCCGGTCTGGCAGCCGTACTCCGAGCACTGGTCGGATCCCAGGGACATGGCGTCGGCGTTGCCGCTTCCCCCGCTGCTGCTGCTGCTGGAGCCGGCGCTCCCCGCGCACCCGCCGCTGCCCACAAAGGTGTTGGAAGGCGGCAGGTCCTGGACCGCCTGGTGCTTCTTGCCCTCGGCCGGGGGGGAGTGGGGCTGCAGGTTGACCGCGGGGAGCGGGGAGCTGGATTTGTAGTGCCTGGCCAGATCCGGGCTGGACTGGTGCCTCCTGCCGCCGCCCATCCTCGGGCTGCCGGGGTCGCCGTCCATGGCGCAGTAGCGGGCGGCCAGGCGCTCGCTGGCGCTGCTCAGGTCCTCCTCGTCGTCGTCGTTGCCATGCCGACGCAGTCCGTTGACCGTCACGATGCCGCTGTAGAGGGACCGGTCCGCCTTGCCTCCGCCGGCCGCCGCGCCGGCGCCGCTTCCGTTGCGCTTGTCCCGGCGGGGTTTGCGCCCGCGGTCCGACCCCCTGCCGCGGGCGGCCTGCGGCTGAGCCCCCGGGGGACTGAAGAAGTCCTCCTCCGGCTCCTTCTTGCCGGCCTCGTAGCCGTTCTTGCCCTGAGCGCCGCATTGCCGGGCGGTGACTACGAGCAGGATGACCAAGATGACCGCCGCGGCCCCCGCCAGGACGCCGATGGCGACGCTGAGGCGCTGCTTCCCTAACGCGCGCTCGCTGTCCGGGTCTCCTGCAATGTCCAGGGACAGTGGAGCCATGAGGCTTCGGGCCACCTGGGAGGGAGGTGGGAGGGGGGGGGGTGCAGAGGAGAGGCACAAGAGAAGAAGAAGAAGAAGCAGAGTCAAGGAGAGTAAAGCAACAAAGAGAGGCAACATAAATAAGAAAGAAAAAGTCCAACTGTGACTGTAAAAGATGACACAGTGGGTGCGAGCCTCAGAGAAACATCAAACAGCATCTTCCACTTAATTAAACTCATCACCGCGTGTTTTAGCGCGGGAGCCTCTCCATTATTCCCAAGCACAAAGAATGTCACTAAATGTATAATTGCTCTTGCTTCCCAGTTGCAGCATTTCAAGTCGTGCCTGTAATTTCTCCGCTTGTGATCTCACATCATCTGCTCGGGTACACGGAATGCCTGGGATTACGCTGTTTAAAGCTGATTAAAAGAATAAAGGGAAACTTTAGGGTCCGGGACGGTTGGGAGAGGGAATAGAAAACAGTCGATAAATGTGCAAATGAAGACAGCAGACGTGCTGTGATTATGTCCCCGGAGCACAAACACATCTACTGTCTCCTCAACCAACAATGGCCCTGTTGTAAATGATAGCGTGGGCGTGGATTTACTGAGCATTTGCTATCGCAATTTACTTCGCGCCGGGGACGGACGGATAGAAGGCCGCGTGTGCCCCGTGGCATCACTTCACCCGAGGGTCCTGTTCCCTGCTCTTGGGGTTTAACAGATTTATTTTAAGCGAGGCAAATCCACGATCGCCCACTCTGATCAATTTGTACTATTTTGTCTCTGGGTTTGAGATGGAGGAGACTAAATAATGGATCAAACACATTGACGCTGAAAGGGGGTTATGTTGAAGCTGGTTCTGCAGACTCGTGCTCCAGGAGACCATGTGCAGTTCTGGTCTGCCGAGCCTTGCAGGGAATAAGGGGCGGGGTCATGAATCCGAACATGCCTAATCAATACATGGCAACTGTGTTGGGGACGGTGATTATCCGGAGACGAGGCGAGCTACGGGGAAAACACAAGCAGGCGGAAACGTATGCATGCCGCTACGCCGGCCCACGCGGCGTGTGTGTGTCTGTGTGTGTGTGTGTGTGTGTGTGTGTGAGCTGTCCATTAGAGAGACGACCTATTCTGCAGCCCTGACACCTCGTCTCCGAGCGCCGCGCGTCATTCCCTTTGGCCTGTCAAGGCAGGAAATTATATACCGGTGTAATCCCTGGTGCCTTCCGAGCGCCCGGGTAATAAAGCTCGCAGGAAAGAGCGCGGGAGAGAGACGGGGAGCGAAAGGTGAGTGGGAAGTTGCATTTCAGCCCCCCCTGTGGTGGGCGAGTAACCTTGAGTGTTGCACCCGAGAGCACCGCTCGCGCATCTGCGGCGCGGGAACTTGACTATCACATTTTCTAAGACCTATTATTGGGCTCACTCGTACCGAGGCGCATTAGTCACTCTCACTTCCAATAAAGCGCACAGATAAGAGTAGAGACGCGTCGTGTTTCATTGTTTTTTTTTTTTTCCCGAGCAACTCGTGTTGCTCCCGTTCCATTATCCCGCCTCCACTGCAGCGGGCCTGTCCCCGCCAGGCTGCGCTCCGCTCCCCCCTCAGCCCCATTGTTCTCCCTCCGCCTGCGGTATTTTTCTTTTATTCCCCCCACCCCATTCTCATTCTGCTGGGCATCTCTCCGGCTCAGCGTGAGCAAAACACATGGAAAACAGCGACGCAGCGCCATGTGCACTTAACCTATGCGAGAGCGCGTCCCCGCCATGTATAGCTGTGTCCACGTGCAAGTGCGTGTGTGCAGAGACTGTTAAAAGTGTTTGGCCGCCGCCTCATTGGCTCTCTCTCTGACGCAGCCCGGAGTTGTTCTGCAGCACGGGCTGCGGCTTCACGCCGCCATCCATCTACACGCCGACGCCTCGCACTCTTCAGGGACTCGCTTGTGTGCGTTGTCACCGGCGACCACGCTATTGACCCGGAGCAGCCCGATGTTGGCTGCCGATCGATGCGGTGACCGGGAGCCGTAGTCTCGGTAGTTCTTAACTATTATCGCTATTCAAAGAGACAATTCCCCATTTCCAGATTTGAAAAAAAAAAGACTAAAAGAACGCTGAGATTAAACAGCGATTGTAAGAATGGGAACATATCACCACCGAGAGCGTTAATCAGATCTACAAGACGGCTTACTTCCGATGAACAAAGCACCTTAAATATACCCGAATGACAGCCGCGCCTCGTATATCACAACCACTTCCTCCAGCTCCGACTCTGCAGTATCACATTGTGGCTAATTACCCAACATGTGGCTCACCCAGTACCGTTTGGATGGAAAAAGACTTGAGTCATTTTCTGCCGCGGCGCTGCAGCAGTAGCAGACGTTCTCCTCCCCTAATTACATCTGGCACCCATCCACCACTCGGTTTGACTTCATTATGAGACGGAGGTGTTCTCTCCTCAATGACTTCTGCTGAATTACTCTGCCAAGTTCCTCCGTACAATCAAACTAAACTATGCATATTGTAATCAAAGGCAGCTTTTGTACCGGCCCGGACATTTTATACCCTATTGTTCCACTCGATAGCCGGCGCCGTTTAGGCCCGCTGCGGTTGATTCCGCCTGTCAACACTGTTGTTCCTGCCGCTTACCAAGCGTTTGGTCTAATTCTCACCAACTTGATTGTTTAGTTTGTACCTCACTCTACTCCCACTGTAGAAAGTGAAACGTTTGCACACATTTTCTCATTCGATTCAATGAGAAAGTGTGTCCAGACTTTTGATTGGCTGGCCGATGCCGTTAAAAAAACACAACATGTATATATCTATATATAGTGCAGTAAAACACAACTTATTTTTGGACGCCAACTTGTCTCTGTATGTGAGGCGAGTCAACACTCTCACGCTGTGATCACACGAGATGTTTTTTTCCTGCCAAAACACGAGATTTATCTGTGAGTGTCGAGGATCCCGAGAACCCAAAGGGGGCAGACAGAGCACGGCGTTGTTGTAGTTGTGATAATACTGCGGAAAAGAGCTAGACGGTAACATCTGCGGAGGGCCGATCATTCAGCTTGGTGATTCACCAAAGAGCATCGTGTGGAAATCACATAGTGAGAAATCTCAATACGCGGCTTCATCATTTCATTTAGGTGCATCCAGGGTATCTGTATGCTCTTCACAATGCGTATATTTCACATTCACTATTCATTTTTTGAATGATCAAAAGACAGGCCGTGTTGTCGTGTGTGTCGAGATGTGAAATGACTTAAATTGGGATTGAACATTTTAGCAATACGAACCTGCCCTTGCTAACATGCTAGAAAATGAGAAATAAGTTTATGTTGCTCAGCTGGAAATATCCAGTCCCAGAGGGGCTCCTGTTTTTCCCCGAGTTGAAAGGCCCAGGGAGGCACCACAGATATCCTAACATGCACAGCTTGCCGTGGCGGCGCCCTTTCTTCCAACATCTGCGCTCCAAGGCGTGTCTTCCTCTGAGATCACTGTCTGGGTTTAGGCAGAGTGCGATGAAACACTTTTTTCCCGTTTGAACGCGTTGATACAAAAAGAGCCTATCAAGGTAGTGAAGGATGGCGTGGTATTTTGGGGTCTGCAAGCGATCTTCGCTTGACGCACTTTTGGGAAATTTCAGCTTGTTACCTCTATTACTCTCAAACGTCTCGTCGCTGACTGTTTACGTCATGTTACACGCACAGACCTGACAGCTGAAGACCTTTTCCCTCGGAGGAGACGTGTTCTGAACAAAGTTTGGAGTGTGTGTGTGTGTGTGTGTGTGTGTGTGTGTGTGTGAGAAAAACCACAGACTGCAAGCTCAGAGCAAACAAAGTAACCACAAAGCCACGGAGGCGATTTAATTACCAGTCAATAAAATGGCACTGGCCACGCCACAGACGCATGTTTTAGTAATTATTACCTGCCAGAAATGATAGCTTAGTTGAACATTTTTCAAAGCATAATGGGAAGCGCATTTGATTAATACAATGAGGGCGGAGAAGAGAGAAAGATTACCGGCAGCGTAACATACGCTAAATTTGAACTGAATGGTATTTTTGGTATCTGCAGTCTAGTCAATTACCTCCTCGCCTCAGCGTGGATCTTTCATGCCGGCGAGAACCTGCTACTCGAGCATCTCACTTTATTCCCCCTGCAAACATAATGCATTTGGGACTTCATAATGCTTTTCTCTAAGTTTGTTTCCTTGTGCTGTTCTGCTCAGCGGGTTCTGCGCAGCACAATAAAAGCCCATCAATAATCAGGCCTGTTGTGAAGGGAAACTACCAAAGCCAAAATGCCATTTAGATGAACACACTTTTGTATTAAAAGACCAAAACTGGGAGGGGGCCATCTCTCTCACTACCTCTCGAGCACACTCACCCCTAATGCTCTCCCCCTCTCTCTCTCTCACACACACACACACACACACACACACACACACCTAATGCTCTCAGCTCTGAGTTCAATTTGGCATAAAAAAAAAGAACCACTCCGAAATAACAGTTATTTTAACCACATGGTCATTATAAGAATGCATGCTGGACAAAGAACACTCAAGCTACAAAGAAGCAAGAATTGCCAATAGCCCTCAAAAGAGGAACAGGCTTCTTTTTCTGGGATAAATATAGATGCAATTATTTCCTCAGAAATGGGAAGAAAATTGCAACACCATGCAAACTGTGGAGTCTCATCCTGTCAAAAATAAAAAATAAAAATCTTCTTACCGGTTTAGTTTAAGCACAATTGGGAGACACAATTGTTTGTCATTACCTCCCTCCTTCATTGTAATGCTTTATCAGAGTAGCCATTAGGTGAATTGATTTAAAGGGAAATTATAGAAGAATAGCGGTCACACGCCAAAACAGCACAGTGGCTTTCACTCATTCAAGTTGCATGTGTTTTACTTCACTTACTGTTGCTAAGATAACGTTCCACACGTTGAATAGAAAAATTACCTGAGCATCCACTAGTGTGGCGTTGGCCAAGCTCTCGTTGATGAAGACGTGTACCAGGGCGGTGGCACAGAGGGAAGGTGCCCCGCTGTCATTGACCCGGATCACCAGGCGATGCAGGCCCCTGTGGCGCCGCTCCAGAGTTTCGGCCAGAGTGATCACCCCGTTGGCGTGGCCGATCTCAAACAGCTGGAAGGGATTCCCCCCCACCAGGGCGTAGCGAAGGTCCGCATTGGGGCCGGTGTCTGAGTCGACGGCTGTCACGGTCCTGACGATGGTGCGGGCACTGCTGGCAGGCGGAAGCAGGGTGTAGGACTCATTGGCCGGGGAAGTGACGGAGGGCGCGTTGTCGTTCTCGTCCGTCACAAAGAGCGAGACCGTGGCGGTGGAAGTCTTACGAGGCTCCCCTCCGTCCACAGCGCGGACGCGGAAGGTGTAGGTGGAAAGCTTTTCCCGGTCAAACGACGCCGAGGAGAAGATGGTTCCTGTGTTGTTCTCGATGGAAAACACCTCTTCTTTCTTCTTCTCGCCGTCTTCGCCATCCGCTTTCTCACCGGCCTTCTTCTCATCCATCTCAACGAACAAACTGAGTTCGGCGTTCTCGCCTTCGTCGGCATCGGTCACGGTGACCATGCCGACCGGTCGGTTGGCGAGCAGGTTCTCTTTGACGTAGAACGTGAAGATTTCCTGAACAAACTTTGGCGCATTGTCATTGCGGTCGGTCACTTGAACGACGACCGTGGTGGAGCCCTGCAGGGGAGGTGTGCCCTTATCCTTGGCAATCACCCGGAGTTCATACCTCTCTCTTAGCTCACGGTCCAGAACGCCCGTGGCACGGATATCTCCATTATCTGCATCTATGTAGAATGGCCCGTTTCCTGCAGGGTCGAGGGAGTACGCAATCTCTGCATTCTTTCCACTGTCTGCGTCGGAGGCCACAACAGTGACTACCCTTTCACCAGGTGAGTTGTTCTCAGCAAAGTGGACCTCCACGACGCTCTGGGGAAAGGCCGGGGCATGGTCATTGATATCCACAACTCGCACCATCAGTGAGCTGTTGCTGGATAGGCTGGGGCTGCCAGAATCTACCGCCACAATGGTGACACTGTACTCTTTGGTGGCCTCGTAGTCTAGCAAGGCGGAAGTGTGTAAGAAGTACTTTTTCTTATTCCTGTGAAAGTAATTCAAAAACAGATTTCATGAATGTGGTTGATACCGTGAAAAGAAATGATACAGATGTTGTTCATTTAAAATAGTAGTGCTGCTCCATTACGGTCAATTGGCTAACTTCAACAAAGTCACCATTTTAAACTGGTCTTTTAATATCTTGGGCTTATATTGTGAAAGGTAAGATGGGAAGAAAGGGATCTTGGCCGCGTTGAAGGGACCAACACAGCTTGTCTTCCCATTTTGGACCACGGATCTTGTTTCATGCTGTAAACTATAGCCACATTTTGACTGTTTCACCCAACGTGATTGTTTGATGGCTTCATTCTATTCTTCGTTATAGTTTACAAAAATCAACCCGACTCCCAAAAATAAACGTCAACCCCTTTCAGTTGCATTGCAATTGTGATGAAAGTTCTCATGACAAAATAAATGGTGGTGAAATTGGTTGCACCTAAACGATTGTCCCATGCATGTGAAGGCCTAAAAACACCTTTTGTTGTTGGACCAAATCCAGAGATGTGTAAATACAACATAAAATGGTCTCATCTTTTCAGAATTGGACAGGGACTTACTCAGAGAATTACTGCATGTATTGCCTTATTAAAATGCTGAAACCCTTAATTGATCCTGAAAGTGGTCGGCGATCCATTTTCTCTAAATTGACTAATCAATCAATCGATCAATCTACTAATCCTTTGAGCTCTACAATGCTTTGGTCTTTAAAACAAGGTTTTCCTGAATGACTCTAGTAAGCCGCAGAGACACAACAATACTGGGGACACTAAGACAGTTTTCTTACTTTATTAAATGTACTATTTAATTTGTTGAAGGCCTATCATGATTAGTACTCTGACTCAGACTTTCTTTTGTCATGGACAGCCCTGAGACTAATAAAGCAACCAGCCATATTGCACCGATGTCATAGCAGTAGCCCTGATATCCTAAGACGGTCTTCTCTATTTCCCTCACGCTCTCCATTCAATACCTCTAGAAAATATCTCAACAATGGAATGAAGGGTGCTGACATTTACAGCACTGCAGTAGTAACTTAACTAAAAAGTCTATAACCCTTGACTTCAATTAAAATGTACGCATACAGATTGTATGACGTTAAAAGTACTCTGAAGCATTAGTAAATGAGCTGAAAAGAAATCTCAAAGCAACAACACTCTAATCTCATCTGCTGAATGTGTGGTCATCATGGCTAGAAGACATAATAGATAAAAATAGTACTAACCTCTGGTAAGAACAAAAAACAAAATGTTTCCCCATGAATGATGTATGTTGTGTATCGGATCAATTTGGCCATTCTATCAATGAATGAGAACCATTTTTCTTGGTATCTGCAATTCAGGGTGGTTCATGGCACATATCCAAATATCATTAGCTCAATATGTACAAAGTTTGTTTCTGTGCCACCTCGTGGTTCATTTTACTGAGTTATAGTTTCTTAATGATCACCTCATCATTAATTTAAATACTGGTTCATTACTTCAGTATCAGAATGTGTTGTCTTAGTATCGTTTTATCTCTCATATAATTCTTGAATTCAGAGTACATTCAGGGGCTACTCATCAATAAGTGGTTAGTTCTTTCCTCTTTCATGGATTTCAGTAACGTGCCATGAGGGGATACCTTTGGTTTAGCTTACCTGTCAAAGGCTTCGTCTGCAGGTAGGGGCGGGAGCGCCGTTTCCCCAGCTGGCTTCAGGGTGAATGGGACGTCCCCTACAACTGTGCACGTCACGGCCCCATTCTCTCCCTGGTCTCGGTCTGACACCTGAACCAAAGCCACGGGGGTGTCCACCAGGACGTTCTCCGGCACCAACGCGGCTCCATCTCGAACTGGGATCCGTCCGATCTTTCGGATCTCCACGACGGGAACGTTGTCGTTCTCGTCCCGGACGGCCAAAATCACGGTGGCGCGGTCGGTGCGGGGCGGCTGACCGCGGTCTCGGGCCGACACTGTGAACCTCAGTTGCGCCACGTCTTCCCTGTCAATCCTGTGGAGGACGCTCAGCCACCCGGTGGCCTCGTCCAGGCGCAGGAGTCGGCGTACGGATTCAGTGGCAGCTCCGAAGACGTACTCCACCTGCCCGTTGACTCCAATGTCGCGGTCTGAAGCTCTGACCTGGAGGACGGGCGTACCTGGAGGGGCATTTTCTGCCATTTCTGCCTCGTATGTGGACCTCTCAAACTGCGGGCTATTGTCGTTCACATCTGTGATGGAAACGCGAAGCAGGGCCTGCGAGGAACGCGGCGGGTTCCCTCCATCTCGCACCCTGAGAACCAGCTCGTAGGAGTCCTTTTGCTCGCGATCCAATGTGCCTTTCACAATGAGCTGCGGTTGTTTCTCGCCATCTGGTATATCTGCAACTTGCAGTTCGAACACGGTGCTTCTGGGTCCTCCTCCGCTGTCGCCGCTTCTACCCCTGCGGTCCACGAGGCCCTCCACTCTAGCGACGGGGTTCCCTGGGGCCACTCGTCTCGTGGAACCTGACCCGGTCGCACCGTCTTGAATCAGCTCGTAGCGGTCGATGCCGTTCCGTCCAAAATCCCTGTCCGTTGCTGTGGGCAGCAGGTAAAGGGTTCCGATGGGGCGATTCTCCTCCACCGAGAGCTGGAGCACAGGTGAGGGGAAGGAAGGTGTGTTGTCGTTGATGTCAGTGATGACCACGCGGCCCTCGAACAGGTCCACCCAGCTCTGCAGCGGGCCAATCACTGACACCTCGAAGTCCAAGAAGCACTCGTTCTCGTCAAATATCATCTGGCACTGCTGGAGTTTCTCCCGGTCGATGCGCCGCGGGCCTGTCGTCAGCTCTCCCGTCACGTTGTCAATCTTAAAGAACTCGGAGCCACTCTCCAGGGCGAAGGTGACATCCCCGCTGCCCGTGCCAGCGGTGAGGCCAAGGTCGACGGCCACGTTGCCGATCTTGACGTCGGGCGGGCCCTCCTCCGCCACCCGGTAGCGGAGGGCTGAGTCCGCGCCCGGCAGCTGAGTCAGCATCTGCAGCGCTAGGACCACGAGGCTGAGAGCCCGCGCGGCGGCGGAAGAGTGCACTGCGCCAAGCCCCTGCATGGCTCCCCCGTGCGCTCTCCCTCCCTCTCCTTCCTCCGAGCCGCGGCTCCTCTCCTCCTTATTGGCGCCGTGCGGTCCGGCGCGGCTCGCAGCGCGGGTGTTGGGTCTATCCCGACTCGAACCTTCCTCTCTGCGGCCGCTTAAGGGTCCGGGCGCAGCGCTTCTCCCCGGCGGTGCGGGCTGCTTCTCCTTCTTTATTCTGCCCCTTTACACTGCAGTGCACCCCCGCAACTTTTATAATAATAAGGTTTTGCGGGGCGGTTCGTGGCACAAAAAGCCCATCCCGCTGCGAGGGGGGGGGAAGAGCCAACTAATTTACCAGCGTTCGATTAAATCCACTTGCCTTCTCCTTCCCCGGTAAACCGGAGAGACGTCCCGGTCCCTCGCGAGGACGGTTACCGGGTCATAACGCCAAGTTCCTTGAACAAAAAGTGTATTCCAGTCACACGTGGGACAGTTAGAAACTGCAATGCAGCAGCGCACAAAAGAAGAGCAGCGCGCCGCCGAGCGCACGGACCCGACAACAGGGACGGGAATCTGTTGGGGGGGAGAAAAAGTGTTTGGGATGCTGCTGTCGGATCTCCTCTCACCTTCAGCGAGCTGCGTTCTCCTCCTCCTCCTCCTCCTCCTCCTTTCTTTCTTCTTCTCCGCAGTGGAGCAACGTGCCAAGCCGGAGGATTCCTTCACGTAAGTTGGGAGGGAGTCAAGAGAGCTTCCCAGGGCGAGTTTCTCCTGATATTTCACATGTTTTCCCCATCAAACCCCCCCTCCAAAAAAAACACCCAAATGAGAGCCTCTCTAGGTTTGGAGCTAGACAGGAGATTCCAACAACATCATCAGCATCAACGTCGTCAATCCAGCGTAAACCCGAGCAGCCGGCGCTCTGTGTTCGGGATGGATGCCTCGGCGACGGACCGAATGTAGTAGATGCGTCTTTTTCCAAGAGTCCCGCATTCTCTCTCTCCCTCCCTCTCTCTCTCTCTGTCTCTCCTCCTCCCGCTCTCCCCCCTCCTCTCACCTGCACTGCTTGGGACTGCTGCTGATCTCCGCCGCCGCTGCAGTCTCTCTCTCCCCCTCTCTCTCTCTCCCTCTCTCTCTCTCTCTCTCTCTCTGCTACTGCAACATTTTTACCTCGGCCGCGTTACTCGATCGCTGAGCTGTAACGGGAGAGGCGGCAGAGGCGGTGTTGGGTTGCCGTTTGTGCGCGCGCATGTGTGCGTGTGTGCGTGCGTGCGTGCGTGCGTGTGTGTGTGTGTGTGTGTGTGTGTGTGTGTGTGTGTGTGTCATATAGAAATAATAAATGGCTCGATGTCCCGACTGCTGACAGCTCCTGGTGGGAAAATGTCTTTATTCATGCAGTCATATAAAGGACAAAGGGAGACTTGGGGGGGGGGGGGGGGGGGGGGGGGGGGGGGGGTCTTTAGTACAAGTCAGCTCAGTCATATTTCTGCTGGTGCAGCTCTTTTGCCGGGGCAAATGTGGAGGGCTTCATTCATTCTTTTGTGAAGGAGACGGAGATGGTCACTTATAGTCTACTTAATGGGGAAATTGCTGCGATGTTCACGGCCTGCAGTGATTTATACAATAGTATACACACACACACACACACACACACACACACACACACACACACACACACACACTGCACTGCCTAATGGCACCAATGGGGGAAATACATAAAAAACACATCAAATATACAAAATATACACATGCGTGTGTGTGTGTGTGTGTCTATATACCGGGTCGTGTCTTTGTGATTCTTTGGTGACGGTATCCTCCACCTCGCACACGCACGCACGCACACACACTCATGCGCGCGCACGCACGCACGCCCGCAGAGCTGCGCGGACCGACCTGCACGCCGAGGAGCGCATTGCAGCATCGGATCTGCTGCTGTATTGAACACCGCACCGAGGCTTCCGCACCGGCTCTCCGTTAGAACCGCCTCTGCATGTCTGATTTCCCCCAGTCAGCCCGTCTGTGGGCCGGCTGTGCCTGGCCAGACAAATGGGGAAAAGTGGACCCCCCCCCCCCCACACACACACCAATCCCCCCATCCTAATGCTGTGTTGACCAAGTGAGGCGTGTGTTGCTATTATAGTGAACTGTTTGTGGGTGACAGAGAGTAAACAAAGACTGAGAGTGTACGATTACATTGCAGAGAGCCCCCCCCCCCCCCTCCCTCCATCCCCCCCCTCTCTCCCTCTTCGTTCTGTTTCTTCCTCACTCTCCTCCTTTTCCATCTCTGCTCTTTCAGCTGCAGCAGGAAACACTTGAGTGTGTGTCCGTGTGCGTGTCCGTGTGTTTGCGGGTCGATGTGCTTAACATTCCAAAGGCATCAGCGCGCGCCCGCGCCCTCTGTCGTTCCACCTAAACGCACTTTTACACTTTTTTTTCCTTTTTTTTTATTCCCCTCGAAATCAATGGCAGGATTTTGGCCCGTGGCGCGCGTGCAGACGTGTGGCTGTTGCATAGGTTCACCTTAGTTTACGTTTAGTGCAGTTGACTCAAGAAAAAATCTGCTGACCATAAGCGCCGTTATATGAGACATAATTGAACATGAACCAGCAAATTAACTGCGGTTTGAAATTTGCATATTGAATGAAAAGTGAACTGCTGTGTGTTTGTGTGTTTTAAAAGGCATGCACATTCTTCTTTGGAGAAACACATGCATCCATTTTCATCCTGTTTGCTCCATCACAAAAGAGGACCACAGCTTGACACACATTACACTCTGCAACTGTTTCATTCAAGGGATCAAGTTGGCCGGATGTTTTAGAAAGCATCTTTCAAGGTGTGTCGGCAATGTGCGCTTCTATGTTCTCTTGTTTCTGTTAGATAGCACAACACACAAACCACAGCAGCTCAGATAAGACCCTTAAGTTCCAGTTCCTCTGATTTCAAACTGCTGGCAAAAATAAATCACTTTTCACACGTCAATGTTCAACAGAAAACCAGACCGGACGTTTAGCAATTAGACGTGTTTTGCCACTGCCGGTTTCCAAACGGTTGGTTCAATCACAAGCACGGTTCTAACTTAAAGGGCCGATTCTTGAGGCTTATAGTTGTTGTAGAGTTATTCTCCTATTTATCAGTCTGTATGCATCCAAAATTTCAAAACAACATGTTGTTTTTTTAAAGATTTGGTTACAAAGTCATATTTTTTGAAGTAAACACTGGAGGAAAACGTCAATACTTCTCCTGGAAGTGTCCCCACCGAAACCCAGTTAGCAATATTGCAAATATTGTGTTCTATGTTTATCTCATTGTCACTGATTTGATCACCAAATATACACCACTTTCCCAGAACAAAGTGTTCCTGAAGGTGTAAATCAGGTCACAAATACTTAGCAATAAGGTATTACAGATATAGATAACTTAATCTTGCATTTGTTCATAATTATGTTCCTCTGCAGATAATATGAGGGATTTAATCGAAATAAATGGCATGTTCCTCATGATAAAGGAAGCAGTCACCCAGTGTGACAGCGTGGCTGGTAGTCTTAGAGGTGAACTGAAAGAGGCATGGATATGTTGGGGTGTGATGCAGGGCGGATACTTGATAGCAGGATGCATTCATGGTTGATTTTAGTCTTTTGGTGGAATTTGTTGACAATACGATAAAATTCAAAACAGGTTTCAAGCCGGCAGGGCAACCAAAATAAACTCAATAATAATGTTAAGGCATGTTGGTGTTGACGGCCCTTTTCTTTTGAGGCGTTAACGCGCTCAAACACACATATTCAACCAAAGTTTGTTACCTTTGTGTTGCGAAGTTACTTAATTCACAATTGATGCCGTGTTGTTTAAGTCTTTCTTTGTTTTAGTTCTTATTTCTACCCCAACTGGTGTTGCCTTAATGTTAGAAAAGTAAAAACCAGGGGTCTCGCAAAGTGCCGGGATGTGTTGGAATGAGTATATGTGTGGGACCACAAGTGGGAACTGATGCATCGACTTTTATGTAGAAGGAGGAGAGGCGCTGAAGGACGTTAAAGCAGTGAAACGCTGGACACTCAGCATCAAGAGATGGACGCAATTACATTGTGTGATTTGAATTAGGAGTGCTCTGATACTCCAGCAGCGGTAAACCTCGCAGGTCACAGCGCCCTGCAGTTCTTTCCATTCCCTTTACGAATATTTTTTTAATGTTGGAGTTCTTTAAAACTAAATTCAGCACTGTCAACGTCCTGGGTTCCGTCAGAGTGAAACACTACTTTTTCATGATTCATTCCATTTAGATTTGAATCAATGATCCTCTAAAATGGCCTCGGGCTTCGCTGAAACTGAAGCTTTTCTTGTTTTGCCAAAGGCACACGAATGTCTGACGCAACGCCAATTCTATTGTTCTTGCGGCACATTTGGTTGTTAATGACTGCAGTGACCTCCGCGGTCACTCGGAACTCCTCGCGTAGACTCACCGTGATCCCTCCGCAAACCACCCGCCCCGGATCCCCTGCAGTTTGCCCGTAAGCAGACTAGATCCCGCCTGGTGGAGGACTTTAGCTCAGCGCTCACCTCTTTGATCCGTGAACCGCCTCACGCCAAGCTCCACGCCCGCCTCCACCTGTCATGGGATAAGCAGCTCTCGGGTAGGTAGGGGTGTGGAACGTGGTCAAAGCAGCCAGTGCTTTGGCTTTTCCAACAGAGTAGAGGGCCGACTGGAGAGGCACCTCTCCGTTTATGCACGCGGTTTTCTTCGTGAGAACATGGACTCCTGATAACTACGCTGTTTGCCAAAGTAGAAAGAATTCTAATGAGCAAAGTGGTGGATGGAAAGCTAACCTCTGGAGCTAACGGAAGAAATAGTCATCACTTTTGTTATTAAGGCCGTTGGATGCTTTGAGTTCTGCGTCATGGTCGTCATTATCTTGACTTACGGTCATCGACATCTTGCATTTTTTCGATTACCAATTGGAAGTGAGCATATTTGGGACGGGGATAAGGGAGGTAGAGACATACGGTATCGAGCTCTCAATCTCAAGGTAGCCCCGCGCTCAAGCACACCCTACTTTATGGTCTACTTGACTCTAGATGAACATCGTGTTGTATTGAAAAGACTCAAGACTAGTGACTAAGACCATGGACCCACGTGCTCCTCTCAATGAGACTTCTTGTTTGCAACCAGAGGAGTCCCCCTCTAATGGACATAGAGACAATGCAAGTTGTACACAGTTCTTATTGGCTTTGCTTTTCATAGCTGAAGGTTGTTTCAGCCCATATTGTTTGGAGCTAGTTTCTTCAGTAAGAGTCAATCAATTCCATTTAGTCATGATAGAAATAAAAAAACAGCCTCTTTTATAATTAACATATAATTGGTCTATAATAGTTTCATGGATGCCTTTTCAATGTCAACACCTCTAACATAATGGAATAGCTAAATCCCAACTGTAAACACCTCTAGAGGTGAACCACATTAGGTGGAAGGCCAATTAGTAGCATTTGTCAGCGAGATAAAGCCCTGTAATCAGCAGCTGGTTGTTTTTTCATGAAGCAACACGATACAACTAGGTACGTAACAGAGCTCTAAGGAGGCCAAATCATTTGCGCTCTCACTGCAGAAGTATCAGTCAAAAAGTTGTTAAAATATTCAATATATCCAAGGGAGGAGTCTCCAACACCATGTGCCCACTCAGACAAACTGTCGTGACAAAGAGGAACAAGCTGAAACAAACCTGCAGGGGTATGACACATTAACACAGGCTTACAAATGCTGCTAATCGTACTGCAACCTGCAAGCGGTCGTAGTATTTTGCTTCTAAGTGTATTTGTTCCTTTCTTATCCTATGTGCTGTTCCCATTCATTTCATTTGAACTTAAACTTGCAATGCATCATTCGATGTCCCTACTTACCCCTCTAATACTTCAGACTCACACAGGTTACGTAACAAACCTAGTTATTTTTCACATTGCAAACACTTTATTCAACCTAAACCACAATTTTTTCTGGAAACTAGATATTTTAGTTGCTCAAATAAAACAAAAAAATTAAGTAAATTCTGACAACAACGTCGTCAGCTTCTCAATTAGTTCCATCACAGTGTTTGAAATATTTTCATTGGCAGGTTACTGTCTCTGACCAAACTTTGTTTGCTGTGCAGCCAAACATCACCCATTCACAAATAATACACGCATGCATGGATACGCATTACTCTGAAGTTCAAACCCCCACCGCCTCCCTTCCACACGGCCACCGTGTTGGTTTCCAAAGGGGCCGATGGCTTCCTCGTGACTCCGTGTACCCAGTGTAGGATTTTTTAATTTCTTAATTCTTAAAAGTAAAACAATCTTTTGGCTCTGTATACAAGGCCACGTCATTATTGGGGCGGATTAACGGTGCACCCAGAAGTGCAAAAAAAAATCCTCCTTCACAAGTTTTCAAATTGACTCTTTTATCTGCAGCATATTTCACTCATGTGTTTTTAGAAGCCAGAAATCCCATCGAGCTAAATTATTGTGGCACGCAGGTTTTGTAAATTTGAGAAAGGAACCTATTAACTCTCTTTCTCTCCCTCCCTTTATCACCTCCACACACGTGTTTACTATTACTTTACTATTTTACTTATGCAAGTCAGACATGTAGCTCGCAGACACACATTCTCTCTTCTATTGCTCCTTTTTACTTCCCGACTGTCAGTTTTTTAAAGAAAGGTATGTGAGCTGATAGGTCTTGACAGAGCATCGAGTCTGCACAACGCACGTGCAAACGTGCACACGCACGCACACACACACCACAGCCAGCCGCTTGCTTTATTCCTAGTGAGCCTTCATCTCTCTGAAGCCCTTTTTCCGAGGCTTCTCCCTCTGCCGCCGTCCGTCGAGCCGCCGTCTCTCTTTACACTCCAGCTCGACCACACAGCGCATTATAGCTCTTATGTCTCCTTTGTGAAAAAAATAAATAAACAAAAGAAATCCCCCTTGAGCCGCCATGGTGGCCATTGGCTTTGTTGCTGCATTAAAATTCAGCCGGCTTTGCTGCAGCGGAAAAGAGAAGAAACAGGAAAAGGCCGTAACACTGAGCAAAACGCTGAGCATTATTGTAGAAAATCCAGTTCGCGCCAGCATTTTATGTACACTGCTCAGTCAAAGAAACAGGAGAGGAATTAGCATTCCTCTTTCAGGAAGCACTCCAAATAATTATCAAAAGAATTACAATTATACAGATTATACAGGAACATATGGGGCTCATTCAAGAGATGCACACATTTACAACTCATTTGTAACGCAGATATTGTGACCTCGACGTCCGACCTGTTCCAGATCGTCGGTGATGAAAGACAAGCTGCTCGTGCCGCTTGGAAAACACTTCTGGTAAGTCAGTCATCTTCTACCCTGCTTGTCCTGCAGCCAGCATCGGGGGTGGACACAGGGACAGGAGGAGACCGGGGGGGGGGGGACATGCAGACCACGCAGAGAGGCTGCTGGTTCTTTAGATCCCAGGACCTCGCTCCTGTGAGAGGAGATCGCTAACCGCCACACCGCCGTGCCGCCTGCGCGTCAGTAATAAAGATAAAAACAGGTAAGAAACACACGTGATGTTTATACAAAGAAAATCTCCGTTAAATAATGAAAGTACACGATTCGCTTTGTTAATCTTACAAGATGTGATTGTCCAAACTTAAAATATATAAGGAGCAAGGGCTGAACTAGGTTTCTTAACTTTTTTTAATCGCTTTAAGAATTTTAATATAAAGCGCTCTTGACGAGTTTGCTATCACTGTTGCCCCCCACCCCCTCCCCCCACACACACTCTTGCCCTTGCCAATGATATATTTTAATCCAAGCTGGGGCGGCCTCAGTCTTACTCTCGATAGCGGTGTTGAATGGCTCTCCTGGCAAAACCCCTGGAACGTCATCGGCTTCGGAAATGCTGACGGCTCCAAAAAGAAAATGCAGCTGAGTCATTCTTAATGAAGATCAGGAAGCTTTTCCTCCCTCCTCTCCTTGCATCATCAGAATAACAAGCGTGCTGGCACCGACAGCGCGGGCTTATCCCACCGGAAATTCACCGCTGCAGCGCTTGCTGTCAAAAAGTTACGCGGCCCGCTGGCAAATCAGAGGCCTAGAACAAATTAGTACACCCCCCCCACGTTAAAACGGCGTTGCAGTTCCAACTCTGGACATCCCGACATCGTGCCGTCCTGACCACGTGTCACAGATTGAACCATGCGTGGAGCAGAAGCTCAGCGTGTGTCAAACTGACTGAGGATGCAGATCACGGCGGGAATCGATGCTGTCCTCATTTTTCAAGATTCTTTTCATGTCGTTTGTGATGCTCGCAGACCCAAAGTCACCCAAAGATGAAGTGCAGCCAGTTGAGGGTCGAGACTTTATTAGCCAGCTTGAACTTCTCCCTTTTTCTGCAGCCAGTCGTGCTTTCAGGTTTGAAGGGCGAGTGTTAAATACGGAAGACGAAGATGGGAGATGCAGAGACAAAGTGGAAAATAAGGAGCCAGTTCCCTGAAAGCAGCCGATTAAGTCCTGTAATGAGTGCCGTAATCTTGCAGCAGTGTTGCTCTCATTATTTGTTTATTCCTCCTCACACCTGCCCAGACTTGACGCTCCACAATGTTTCCCCTCTTCATTAGCAGAGGGAGCTGCCGCTGCGCGCTAATGCATGTACTCGGCTGATGTTCATGTCCCGGGCATCTTGTGTGTATGTGTGTGTGTGTGTGGCTCAGAGTCTCAGTGCATGCATTTATATATATATATATATATAAATGCACGCACTGGGACTTCGGATTAAACTTGCGTGCCTGCAAACTCCTCCCACTTTTGACCTTTGTGTCGGAGGCGCACACACGTGTCCACACAGGCCGGTGATGGATGGTGTTATTACCTGAAGCTTCTAAGGGGCAGAAAGGTGCTCAAGAGAACAAACACACCTGTCTGTTTGTGCTTTATCATCAGGAATTAACACACGCGCCAGCCGGGACGCGCGCACACACACACACAACACACGTACACACGTATGTGCAATATTCTCTGAAAACATTAGCATTTAGCCAATGGAAGACGTGCGTTCTCACACAATTTTTTGCTTTTCCCGGGCACACGCTGTCACCTGTGAAAATTATTCATTAATGATTTATTGAGAGGCGGCCATGCTTAGGAAGCCATATTAAGCTTTGCATTTCCGACCCGGCATTAAGCAGCGATAAACACGCTCGCGTACGCACATATACATCGTCTTTCTTTCCATCTCCGTGGATCTGCATAACGGCGTCTTAGCACTCGGTGTGACCTTGCTTTGTTTTGCTCGTTGGAACAAACACACCGGGGGAAGAAAAATGAGTTGTTTCATCGGGACTGGGGGGAGGAAGGGGGGAGGGGGGGGACGGGGGGGTCATGCTACCGGTTAAAAGCGATGACTCAGGTCGCGTATCGTTTTTGCGGATGCGCCACATGTCAGTCCAGGACTTCTAATAAAGATCTACTGCTCAACCCCCACCCAACCCCGTTCCGTCACCCCCGTCTCCATTTTTGCTGATTGCTTTTCACCATTAATATTTCATGTGTAATGTGGCTCTTTTGGAGAGCTTGAGCATGTGTGTGCGTGTGTGCGTGTGTGTGTGTGTGTGTGTGTGTGTGCGCCCATGCTGCAGTATCAGATTCTGCTCTCACAGCTGTCGGCCGGCTCTCGGCCTGGTTGTGATCCGTCTGTCTGCCTCTCACCCTTCAACCTCTCCCGTTTCACCCTCCTTCTTTCATTTCTTCCTCCGCAAGTCTCTCCGTCCTCACGTCCACACTGAGCCCGCCCCCCCCCCCCCTCATCGTTTCCTCTCCCCTGCCTCCTGGCTCTTTTCCTTCCACCACAGCATCCTGCTGCCCCGGCCCCTCTTCACGCCTCCCTCTGGGGCGTTCTCTGGACGCTTTCACCTCTTTGCCATTCTGTCTTGGCTTGAATTGAGAAACATGATGATATGTGAAAACAAAACTGGCCGAAACGTCACGCAGAGGATCATGTGACGACTTTCAGAGATGTGCTTAAGCTTGATGGAGGTTAATGGGGACGAGCTTGATTAATTTCACATGCATCACTAGTTAATCGCTAGTTAATGCAAGGCCCACGTTTGGTTTGGGTTGCAATGAGTGAATGAGTGAATGAGAGCAGTGCAAGCAAATCTGCAGTGCATTAGGTTTTCTTTTTTTAAATATAGAAACTATAATTTGATGCATGCATCAAAGCATAAAAGTCACACTAAGCCTCAGTTAAACATGAAAAATCAGAAGGGAAAACAACTTAATCTCTTTTTCCTACGAGTGCTTAAAGAACAATTTATTCTGAGCCTCCACATGTCCCACACCTGTGTCTGTTCCTAAACGAGGATTATGTCATTCAAAACTCAAACTGCGACGCTGTGTAGTTCTATAAAAAGACGGCCCCTGCAGTGTCATTTCTTCAAAACCAATTGAATGCAGTGCTCACATAGTTACTCTGCCTCAAGCAAAAGTCCTCTGTTCAAAATGAGCCCAAAATGAAAGTGCAAACCAATTAAAATACACTTGAAGCACTAAAAGTAAAAGAGCATATTCTAACAAATGGTCCAGTGTCGTATTTGACTTTATTGATGCAATAATATGTATACACCTGCAATGTTGCAGCTGGCGAAGGGAGGGCTTAACACCCACTCACGCACCACAGTTACAGGGTGCAGGAGTCATTTGGGGGGACGGTTGACATGGACAACCTGAGCCGTGAGTGGAACGGCCGATCCTCTGGTTGAAGGACGACCCTGCTGAGCCACAGTCGCTGCTTCACTGGCCATCCTTCCCTTCTGAGCGTAAAGTTGGATAAGCTGCATGAGGCGGATGAACGGCAGGGACACGGGACACATCCGATATGAGGTTGTCTCCCGTTGCGGGACAGTATACTCCCTGTCTAATTCTCGACGGACAGGGAGACAGCGCTGATGCGACAGCTTCGAGTGCTATGTGGGATCGGGGCTCAGAGATATATGGAGTTGCTCTATTTCATATGCATAGTTCTCCTCGTAATACGCCGCCACAACTACCAAAGTTCAGCGGTTGGAGCGGCTTTATGTTGCCAGTCGTAAAGCATCTTTAAATGTCTCCTTAGGCAGCCCTCCTTGCTGCTGTCTGCAATTGCCAGTGTGTGTTTGTGTGTGTGTGTGTGTGTGAGACAGTCTGTGTGCTCCAAAGGCCTCCTGCTGATTGCCGACACACACTGTTCCAGGCACCTTAATGAACAGCATCGCCACTGACACACACACACACACACACACACTTTCCGTGTGTTGCCCTCGCCCCTCATTACGGGCTTTGTGCGCATGCGCTGCAGCCGGCGTGTGCGTCCGTGTCTGTTCCTGCCAGCGCATGTATACACTCGTGTGTGTGTGTGTGTGTGCATTAACTCTGCTTCACCGCCGGCATGTGATTGGCTGCGGATGAGAGTTGAGGTTGGCACGGCGACATTTCCGCAGAAGGCCGTAAAGCAGTAGGCCTGGAGCGCGGGCAGCATCTGCCCCTCGGCTGCTGCCAAGGCAGACACACACACACACACACACAGAGTAAGATGAATGGATTCGAATAAACACACAGATTGACATACGTGTATTGACACACACTTGATGGTAATTCTCCCGTTTAGCCCCAGCCCCGCTGTCCCTCGCGCCAATCCATCCTCTCTCATGGCACTCGTCCGGCATTCTCTCACTTTTCTGACCCCTCTGCGTCCGTCCGTGCTCTTCCATCTCTGCCAAAGCTCTGCCCCACACACACACACACACACACACATGCACAAACACACACAAACACACACACACACATCCCCTTAAGCCGCCTCGTATTCAATCCTCCGGCCCTCCGCTCTATTTGTCTTTCCTCTAAGCTGTCCCTTCCCATCACCGCTCCGAGGTGAACCGCATCCGGCGACCCACTTCTCCGGCGCCGTGCTCATTCTCCTCCGTCACCACCTTTCCTGCCCCGTGACAGCGCCGCGCACTCATTACAGGCCCGCCCTGACTCTCTTTCCCCCTCGCACACACGCACACAAACACGCACACACACAGAGTCACTGCTCTGCCACCCACGCTTGGGCTGTTGTGGCCAGAAGATTCTGTCATAACTCAAAGGCTGACCTTTCATAAGCCACTGCTTCAGACAGATGAATGGCCCCGTAGCGCTGTGTGTATGTGCAGTAGGGCTGCGTGCACGCGTGTGTGTGTGCGTTTGGGAGAGTTCGGGTTTGATAGTTGTTGGTGAGCGTGCTGAGGATTTGTGTATGTCTGTGTGCATGGGGGAGGAGTCTGAACGCATCATGGGTCTGAGCCCCTGTTCCAGTGTGTGTGTGTGTGTGTGTGTGAGAGACAAAGGCTGTTGCCGGGGCGGTGACGGAACAGTGTGGTAAACAAGAACAAGTGTAAGAACAAAGTGAAAGAAGTGAATTTGAGCCAAAAGAATAAAGCCTGTTCTCTGCATTCATCTCATTACTTTTAATCATCCGTGCATTGATGTTATGAATAAATGATGAAATTAATAATTCAAATGTGCTTGTATATATTATTTTATAGTCGCACTAAGGACCTCAGAAGTGCGTAATGTTGTTTATCTCGGCGCATGGGGGAATCTCTGTGCTGTCGGAGGCCCGCTGGTCATGTTAGCACAGTATTGGTAATCGATACAGTCTTTGTCCCACTAGTTCTACATCAAAGCAGTTGTGGTCTCTCTGGTAATGTACGTCGACTCGGTGCAAACCCAAATGGATACACAAATCTGCATATTGTTGGATATTAATATGCATGCTTCTTGAAAAATAACTTCCCTCGTCTACATTTCTTTTCTTGAGGAAATTAAAGGGTCATGAGCTGAAATGTCGAACCTGACATTGTTACTGTAAATCGTGTGTTTGAAGCACTGCTTATTATCCTGTTCTGAGAAATGCAATAGCACTTTAGGTCTCTCTCCCCTCCGTCTCCACGATATCTACAAAAGCCATGGTAACAACGTTGCCATGACCACCCAAAACCTCTGGCAACAGAGTACACATTGGCAAAGTAATATAATATATATATATATATATATATTTATTTATATATATATATGATGCTAAAGTTTTCACTCCAAGGACATGTGACGAGGATTTACTTTAGGTCTAAATCGAGGCAGAAACAGGATTAAAAGTGAATCCAATCTTGAAGACACACTTATGTAAAAAGAAAATAAATATTTATATACACACCCTGCCATAACATCTGCTCATAAGCAGAGATAAATTATAGATCGTGCTCCCACTCGGAGCCTCGTGCCAGAGGCAGGCGAGGAGTTTCGGGGCCAAATATGCCGTGGCGGCCTTTCGGCGTCCCGCCAAGGTCACATGAGAGCAGAAGAACTGTCGCAGATGACGTATAGATTGACAAATTGCCCGGAAACAGTGACGTAGCGGACGTAAAAGTTGCTTCTCAAACGAAGTTGGGAATATTGTCAGAACATTGCTGAGTTTGACTGGTAGATATTATATATATATATATATATATATATATATATATATATACATTTCATAGTTCTTGCCTTTGGAGCAGCGTTGAGGGTTTTGGTGCTATTTGATGTTGGAGGATTGTCTTGGGCCTGCACACACTTTAACTTTATGTTTCCCAACACTGTGCCACTTTACTTTAATGCTCTTTGGGAGAAAGCTGTGTGGTCTCCACCAAGAGCAAGCGCAGGATTCGCTCATCCTCACCAGATCAGCATGAGGAACAAATCCCTGCATGAGGGTGACTCAGCTTTGATACTTGCATCCCTGCAGGGTGCAGGAGGGCGACTCACTAAAGCTATGCTATTTCACTTTGGCTCAATTAGAGAAAAAAATGTTTGCTTAATTATTGGCTAAAATGATCCTTTCTAATAGAGGGAAACGAATAAATTCAGCTGCTGCTGAATCAATTTTTCTATAAAACCCTTTGTCCACCGCGAATCATTATACCGCTTAGTCGGGTGTTTTTTAATTAAAACCCACCATCCTTATTCAAATGGACCCCCCCTTGAGGGTATTGTGTTTGTTCTTTAAGGGAATCCTCGCTCTCGTTCCACTCGGGGAAAAGTCTTAGTCATGGAGTGATTCTTCCAGCAGGCGGTGAGGACCCTTCAACCTCCTCCGGTAGATTCACTTCGCCGCGGAGAAAAGGTGCGAGTGCTCTGCATCCATCGACGACACACAACGGACACACTCGTTTCATCGGGTACTCTCGTCCACCACAGTACACGAAGACACCGCGGCGGTGGATGCAGCAGCTCCGCTTCTCCTAAGTTAAGGGGGCGGAGACGCCAGAGAGGTCACGTGACAGCTCCCATAACATGACCTCTTCATCCCTACCGCCACCGTCGCATCGGGGCAACTTCACAACGCTCCCTCATTCAGGGCCGGTGCCCCTGCAGTGTGCGTCTGCGTGTGAGCTGCTGACTCGGCAGAGCTTTACGTTGACCATCGTTCTAATTATAGACCACCCGACTTTCCCGCTGCACCTCTTTAAGTTCCCCGGGGAGGAGTTTAAACAGACAGGGAGGAGACGTGTCGGCCTCCTGTGAGAATGCGGCTCGCACGTGTGATGCGTTGACTTCTAACTGTGTGTGTGTGTGTGTGTGTGTGTGTGTGTCTCCCTGCGGCGGAGAGCCACTTTGGGCCAGACTCTTTATTTATTGCTAATCCCCCTCTCTGGCCAAAAATACAGACTTTATCCACGGGACTGTTGGGAGAAAGAAAAGAGGACGAGGGGGAAGGGGATAAGAGATGGGAGGATGGGGGGGGAAGGAGACGAGGAAGATGGGGCTATTAGGGTGAAGGCCGAGGGGGAGGAGGGGGTGGGAAGAAGGAGCTGCAGGGGCTGAGCAGCAGCGGAGGTGTTCAGGCGGTTGTGTGCTCGTCCAGATCTCCTACAGGGGTTTGTTAGCATGTTAGCATGTTAGCAACGGCTTAAGTGATTCTATTTCAGGCACAATTCTTCCTCGGCGGTGTTTATTCTGGGGCTTATTACTTACTTAAAAATGCTCAGAGAAAAAAATATCCGGTTTCATAGGCGCAGTATGAGGACAGCGAGCCGCAGTCACTCTCAGCCAGTCCGACCACGGACAAGCATCCGGGGACAGACTGACGGCACCAACGCGCGCCTACCGGCGCATCATGACTACGTTACGTTGGTGAGCGATTTCTCCTAACCCTTTTTCCTGGACCCCATGACTTTTTCCACGGAGGTGAAGGAATGCTGGTTAGAAATTGACGTCAGGAGGTCGTTTTTCTGACATCCGGACTCCAGTTCTTTCAGTTCAGGAATTTACTTTCACTTTCTTTTCACTGGTAAAATCTGGGTTAATTAAAAAAAAAAAAGACAAGCCCCAATGTATGAAATGTATTCAACACTTTTAGTGATATGCAAGTGAAATAAATAATGCAGATGACACAGTTTGGCACAAAATGATCCACAAAACTCCAGATTCTGATCTCGTCTAAACTGTCTGTATTAAAGCAACCTTTAAAAATGTAAAATGCGGGTCCTTCACTTTATCAAAATCGTCCTCCAGGGAGAATGTGAACATATTGTGTAATGATCTGGTACAGCAAGCCTATTACAATCATCCCGAAAGTGCTTTTGATTTAAGGCAAACCTGAAGGTCTTCAACAGCTTCTCTTTGAGAGACGATGGGATGGTTTCACAAGACGCCGGTTCACAAACTTAAAGCCACAAAACGCTGAATCACCGTCAGCCAATAGCAGACGGGCTCTCATTCTGCATCGGTTTATCCCCTCAGTGAACATTATAAATACGACTTTATGTCTTCAAGTCTGTTGCTATTTTGGAAAATGAATGTCCTTTTAGGGGGAAATAGACCACACAGCAGGGTCCGCTTTTCAGGCGGGACTTCCCTGCGATTGAGAGTCAGCGGCAGACATCCACAGCACAAATGAGGTCAACTCATGACAAGACGAATAGTCCTCACCAAATGTGGCACCTACCAAAACGGCACAAGGCTTAAAAATGGCAGTCCACAAACCAATAAGCGACGCCCGGACAACTGCAACCGCCTCTTATGGTCACAGTCAAAAGTTTGGACACACCTTTTCATTGACTTGAAGGAGACAATGTCCCCAAACCTTGGACTGGTAATGCACATATTACATGAAACGTTGTCCAGCCGCCGACAGGATCTCTCGCGCAGGATCGGCTCATGGAGATCGGGCCGCGGCTAGCATCTGTACGGCTGGCTGTACAGAGCGCAAACACTCCGGCAGTCAAATGTGTGCAAATAACAAAGAAGCAAATACTTGCTTCCCTGCAGGGAGGAGAGGAAGGAGGCAGATGGAGAGAGCCGGAGGAGAAAACTCTGCCACGGGTGAAAGTTGGGACATCGCAGAGCACAAGTGGACCTCCTCTCACTATGGAAACAAGGTTGGAGCTCAATCAGTGCAGCTCATTGTTGGGCGAAAAACATGAGAGGGGGAAAAGAAAGAATTGAGCATGAGGGGCAGAGAGAGAGAGGAAGGAGCATAAAGGAAGGGGAGAGAAGACGGGGGAGAGGGACGGCCAAATCGAGAGGCTCAGGGGAAGGGGAGATAAATACGCAATGTACGGATTTGCAGAGAGGGAAGTGTGAAAGTTTGAAAGAGAAGGAGGGGAAAGGAGAGGACGGGAAGGGGAGAGGGGGGCTATAAAGTCAGAGAGAAAAAAGGGAGGCGGGTGAGAGAATCGGGCCATTCATCCGCGCCTCTGGAGACGGACGCAGCCTGAATTCAGGATAACTCATTCAAAAACGCCAACGCCACTTTGTCCCCCCGGCACCTCTGTCAGTCCCTGCTACAGTTACCAAGTGGTGGGGCACATCCGGAATACCTCCACACCGCGACCGCCGACACACACACGCACGCACACACACGCACACACACACACACACACACACACTCTGCAGGACTCCCAGTTCCCACATTTTTGGCGGCGCAAATATGATCAGAGCGACGCCCTGGAAAGCCGTGTTTGCCACTGACGTTTGACTCCGCCGGCGGATAATCACGCAGGTGCACGTGGCGTACGGGGTGCACTCACACGCACACACACACACACACACACAAACACAGACGCAAACACCCAGCATGCCTGAGGAGACGCACCGCCACAATCTCCCTTCTGCGACACCAGAGAGCTTCCTTAACCCTGTCGGATAATTGGTCTCCGGGGGACGCGGCGCCGCTTAAAGCTAAAAGCGAAAGCATTAATAAGGCCGCACGCACACACACACACACACACACACACACACACATGAATGTGAAAAAGTAAATGCTGCGGACTTATGCGAGACGCAACATGAAGGGGCGTGCGCGGGGTTTGTACAGCATATCGGAGGGTGTTGTTACGACGTGAAGGAAAGGTGGCAGAGCAATGAGGAGTCACCCGACTCAGCCGCAGCCCGACCAAAGGCCCTCCCCCCTTCCACGCCTCTTTTTAACCTTCCGAGCCCGAGAGAAACACGTGACAGCGGACACCCGTTTACGTTGCCTGCGTGGCCTCGACGGCAGCGCTCCAGTTTAATCATCTCGGGGACAGAAAAATTGCTGAAAGGTTCCCTCCGCGATCGGACGTGAGAGGTAACCTTCTCTGTTTCTGCCTCCTCTGCGTGGAGGAGGCATCGCTCTTTTTTCTTCTGTTGTTTTTTCTCACTCCGCCGCGGATCTGTTGCAGGACGAGGAGCAAAATATCCCAGAGTGCAGAACGTGAGGGTCGAGGAGGAGGCAGGCAGAGCAGCCCGATCTCCAAAACCTCGTCAAAAGGAAAACGAAAATACACATTCGAAATAAATACGGACCGCAACTGATGACGTCACCCTGTTCAAAGTGAACGGGGACCTGCGCCCCGTTAACACACTTAAACGTGTTATGAATGCGTTTTTAACGGGAAATCAACGTTAACTTGTAAGAATACGATACTAACCCAAACCCCCTCAAAGAAACCCCAACATGGCGGAGAGACGTTCACTCAGGAAACGTCACCCAAGGGGCGTGGCTAACCACCGCCAGTTCCTATGTATCGTTACCAATTTCTATGTTCCATATTTTCGTACACATTTTTACGAGCAGGTCGGTTAGAACGACAACGAGATGCTTCCTCAGACGGATGTCAGCAGCGCTTTCACACCGACCTCAACACCCGCAGAGGTGTTTCTTCTGTGTGTGTGCGTGTGTGTGCGTCTGTGTGTGTGTGTGTGTGTGTGTGTGTGTGTGTGTGTGTGTGTGTGTGGGACGCGGCCGTCTCTTTCGTCTCCTTTGCTCTCTGTCACAGGCGGCGGCGTTCAGCTAAGTGGTGGTGTGGGGCTGAGCCCGAGGGCTAGACGGGGGGAGGGGGGTGGGGGGTTTTGGGGGGTGTGGAGGGTTTGGAGGGGTTATGGGGGGTGTGGGGGGTGTGGGGGGGGTTATTGTCGTGAGGCTCTGTTGAATTTCTTTTTTTTTTTTTTTTAAAGCCGGCCATCCGAAGCCCGTTTCGCTCAGTCGTGGCCCAGCGGGGCTCGCTCCCATCTCACCAATTACAACGGCCGGCGAGCCGCGGTCGGGGGGGTTTGGGGAGTAGTGGCGGGGGGAGGGGGCTCCCAAACCAAAGGGAAACAATGCGAGGGGCACGCGTCACATACTGATCCCAAGAACATGAAAGCTTAAAAAAAGATGTTTTCTTCTTTTTTGATCATCTCTCTGTGTCGATGCAAACTTCTCCATTCATTTAAACACAATAATAACTCCACAAAATCTAAACAAAGCCCCCCCACCCCCTCCCCAACACACACACACACACACACACACACACACACACACACACACACGAGGCAGACCCAACAAAGGACGAGGAGAGCGTGTTATTCTCTCATTCTAGCATAAATCATTCATAATTACCATTAAAAGGAGTAAGAGGCCTCAATTACCCCCCCCCCCCCCCCCCGCTCACAGAGATGTGAGCTGACAGGCCAGCGGATATAAGGAGCAGTTACCCAGAGTCATCTGGGCGCGGGGCAGATTGATACACTCATACCAGGTAAACACACACCTACAGACACACACACACACACACACACACACACACTCTGCAGATAAGCTGACACGTGCAAACACACACGCAGACTGCGTGATGACACGTATGATCACACACACACACACACACTGTGGCGAAAGAGCGGAAAAGGTTGTGTCTCAGCCTGTCTTCCTTCCGCCGCCCCCCGGGGGAGGGGGGGGGGGGGGGGGAGGGAGGGGGGGCACTTAAGATAACCCAGACACACGTTGAACTGAAGCTGCCGGCGAGACGCGAGGGAGGGGAGGAAGCTCTGCTCAAACAAAGATAAAACACCTCTGGTTGACTGGCACATGCCGGGGCCGGCGTCGGGGGGGGGGGGGGGGGGTGGAGTGTGGCGGTTTCAAGCGCTTTGTTTACGTAACGAGTCTGGGAGGGGGGGGGGGGCTTCACCGCGTCCTTTCAAGCACGCTCGGTGTCTGAAGCAGCAGGCGAGACGTCGGGACGGCCCAGTAGATTCAATGTCTGATATCTGCAGCCCTTTCTAAGGCATGAGATCCATGTCTGGACTGGGGGGGGGCGGTGAGGGGGGGGAGGGGGGGTATCGGCGCTGGGCAGCAGAGCTCAGATCCATTTATTACCTGTTTCATCACGCACGCAATCTCATCAAACACTTTTCAGTTCCGGTAGGAGGCGTCTAATGGGGACGTCGACGCCCCCGAAAGAGGGCCGCCGCCGCCGCCGCCGACACCTCGGGGACTCGGAACGTGTGCAGCCGCCGCGACAATCGGCGCCCGTCGGCGTCACAATGACGAGGACGCATCAGAACTCGGCGTTCCACGAACTTCATCCGAACCTGCGAAGCGTCAAAGGTTTGCAGAGAAAGCCACATGCGTGACGGTATCGCACCTTTCTGGGCTTTCGTTCTCTGGCTACAGATCACGCGGCTGACGGATGAGACGTGGCGTGTTCCTGTGCGCTGCGTTCTGAGGGGCTCCTTTATAAGAGATACGAAAACCTCCTTCCTGTGCACGTCAAGGTCCAATGAGCCAGACGTCGCACATCCATCACCTCATCGTAACGATCCAACAGGGGCTGGAAACCGGCCGGACGCGGCTCAATCGCCACCGCAAACAACGCTACGCAGGTGGGTCACGTTAGCTTGGGTGGCGATTATGCGCTAATCTGCCAGCTGTGAGGTTCAGGGGGGCCACGTCGGTGGGCTAATAGGCTCGAAAGTGGCCAACTTACGTTCTCAAATTGAATATATCGCAGCGCCGTGGCGGGTACGAGGCGGGAACACCGACTCAAACCCGATGCTTGTTTCTTCGTGGGCGATCTTCTCAGGGCTTTGTCTTCTTTTCAGATGGTGGATATGAATCTAAAACCAAACCGCCGGTGGAAAAGGGGGCGGAGAGGGGAGTGAAAGACGTGTCGAAGGTTGAAGGTGAAGATGTTCACGTCGGCAACTACTCTCGTTTTCTTGTTTCCTTCTCTGTTCCTCTCCTCAGATGCTTCCCCCCCCCTCGTTTCCTCCCCACGAGTCGGAAACACGTGGCAGACATTGTTCCTGCCCAGTGCGCGTTGACACATCGCTATGGAGACAATGCCCCCCCCCCCCCCTCCCTCCCCCCTCAGGGGCCAGGACGCGGGCGTCAGGGCCGGGGTCGAGAACAGTTAGAGTAAATGCTGTTATTTAACAGACTGCCGAGTCAAACGGTGACCTTTACCCTGCTGGTGGGCCGATGCAGAGATGAAGGAAAAGAGATTTGGGGGGGGGGGGGGTAAGCGCACACACACACACACACACACACACAGAGTTGTGTTGGCGCATACGTTCTCATTTAAAACCACGCGCTCATGCATGACAATCTGGTATTCTTATTAGCGATGCAGAAGATAATCGAGTGCACACTCGCTGACTCTTCTGGTTGCATGTCGGCGCTAACACGCGTGTGTGTGTGTGTGTGCGCGTGTGGTGAATCGGGCCGTTCTGCAGAGAGAGTTTTCCTGTCAGACTCCACTACTGCAGGGATGTGCTGATAGAGGCGTTTTAAGAGCAGGAGGCCGGAGGCCTGGAGGAACTCGGAGAAAAATCTGCGGGGGCGGGAGAGGGGGAGACAGCGCAAAGCAGGAGAAGCAACGTAGATAAAGAAAATCGGAATTGCAGCAGAAAATAAACAAGGTTATAGAAATAGCGGGGGGGGGGGGGGGGGTGGGGGGGAGGCATTTGAGTGAGGTGGGGAACCAAGGTCAAGCCAGTGAAGCGGAAAAGAGAGAGAGAGAGAGGTGACAGGAAGGAGGGACAGAGGGAACGAGTGACAGGGAGAAGAGAGTGAGGGAGGGAGGGAGGGAGAGGGGAGGGGGGTGAGACCTTCGCATGATAATTTGTTCATTAGGAAAGACCTTGACCGAGAATCTCTACATTGTGATCTCCTGACGCCGCTCCTCCCCCTCCTCCTCCCCCTCCTCCCCCTCCTCCCCCCCTTCCTCCATCAACCCACTCTGCTTACTTTTGTCTTTTTCTCCCTCCCGACGTCACCATTCCCTCATTAAAGAATCCCCACTCAGCAACTCTACGACATGGCGGCATGGAGAGAGGCAGAGCGGGAGAGAGAGAGAGAGAGAGAGAGGAACGCCATCATGTGACTTCTTTCCACTCCGCCTTTCACCTTTTTTATTCCAAGAAAACTCTCCCTCTGCACTGGTGGTTTCGGGCGCTGCAATGAGATAAATAAATCCTTTTTTCTCCCTCCTTCTATTTAACATGCACTTTGGCAAACAAATGAGAAATCAATGAGGAGCGGCCTCAGTACGCGGAGCGTGCCCCGCCTGCCACGAGCTGAAGCGCGGCGGAGGAATCTGGAGGCTCATGAAAGCGAAGAATAAAACGCGTGAGCGTAAATAATTCCCTTACAGCAGAAAGAAGCAGACGACAATGGATTCCACACAGATGCGTGAGACAGCGGAGGACATGTCAGCCGCCATCAAACAGGAAGGGGACGGTTTACAGGCGCTGAACAAGCCGTTCCCAAGACCATCTGCACCCCCCTGTGAAGTCCCAATGCAAAGCTTGAACAACCTTTTTAGCGCTTTGCCTGATATCTTCGTGCAACGGAGACCAAGAGGACGCAACGAAGCAGTGGGAGACCTGAAGGGGACGAAGACAAAGCCGGGACGAGGCCACGTATACGCGCACCGCGGGCTTCGCGGGAGTCGTGGTGTACAGATGGTCCCGGCAGAGCGAACAACCACCGTATCGAAAGGACTCGTGCGGCTAAATGCCTCACGCGCACACGCGGCGCCAGGTAGCGCGTGTAATGGGCCGTCCAGAGGCGGCGTCCAACACGCTTTACATGTGCCTGAACGCTGTGAAACAGGCAGCCCGGATTAGGGAACAACAGCTGGCAGCCTTAGGGGGGAGGGGGGGGGAGACTTGGAGAAAAGACGGAGCAGCTTGAGCCGCTCTGTGTTCGCTATGAGGAGGGGGGAGGGGGGGGACCCGAGGGGGGGACCCCCCCCCGGGCAAGAGGAGCCCGACTACTCGAGTTGGACCAGGGACCAGCAATGAAACGCTGAACGTGTAACACCCGGGTTTGGAGCGAATCTCGTACAGTAGCGTACGTCTGACGGTGAGGTTATCGCAGCAGTCCAGGCCCTTAAAGCAGTGGTTCCCCAAACCTTTTCTGTCAGGCCCCCCTTTGAGGATTTAGGGGCCAATGAAGAAATAGGGTCCTTCCTTCTTTGTTTTGAATGATTGACTTTAACTGAGGAGGGAAACTGTCTTTGAATCCAGCCATTTCTAACTATTAGAAACTAATGAAATGGATCCACGGAAGTCAATCTCTCAATGTAAGTTTATCATGTGAAGGACGCAGAACATTTTGACTCTTTCTTACTTTTGATTGGTGGTTTGATTAGAAGCTTTCCGTCGACCTTGTTGAGATACCAAGGCCGTTGAGCTGTTTGAACATCCAATATCTGCTTTCAAATGCGTCTTGGGATGAAGCAAATGCCTGCTGCTCTTCCCCCTCTCCGCACGCGCTGACGGGTGGAACCTCGAGAACTCCGAATCGTACCTGCTCGAGTGCAACAATGTGTTTGCTTTTCGCCTGCTTACAGGCCGAACTACTACCTCCTTCCCCTCGACGGCTCCCACACCGCGATAAACGACATGACCGTGGTTGATTTGTTTCATCAAATGGAATGAGTGGAAAAGGAGACTCAACGAAGCGAGCGCGTCTACGTGAAGTCTCGGTTAGGAAAGGGAGGCCTGGCCATTGGTTCCATCGCAGCTTGTGAAAACCCTTTTTTTTTTTGCTGCATCGAACTTCTCGAGGGAGAGTCCATTTTCAGACTGCGGCCTGCTCCGAGGTGCCCGTCTCCGACCTGAGCGGATCAATACGGCCCGTAATGGATCCGTTTGGGTGGGTTACACCCGGCAGTCTGCGCTCGTCTCGAGTCCGCATCCCCTCGGCTCAAATAGCTCCACACGCGGCTCGAGTGCTGTTTATCCGGAGAAAACAAAGCTTGTAAATTTCTACAAGGCTGTTTTCCGGGAGTTGAATGATTTTGCCATTTCATGATAATAATGCGGCCGGGGGGGTTGCGAGCGTCCTCCCCACTGCCGGGCTTCCAGCTGCGGCGCCGCTTTGGGGCCAGCGCTGCCTCCGTGGCCTGAGGGGAAACCGGGCTCCTCACAGAGGGGAAGTTACGGCCAGGTAAAGTACAGCCTCTGCTGCTGCATCGCTAATTGCGTCGTGCCAGTGAAAATTGAATGAAAATAAACGAGAATACACCCGAAAGGTTATTGCTAACCAATCCCCAGGCAAACTCCGGGATAGGATTTGTGTTTCCATGGTTACACAAAACCACAAAAGAAAGGTTTTGACAAGTAAAGAGAGGCTTGATGGAGTTAGAGCTAAAAAGAAAGTTGTTTTTTTTTCATATTGCCACACTCATTAATGGATTATGTGAAAATATCGCAGCATGAAGATGTGCGTCAGTGTGTATGTGTGTTAGTGTGTGTGAAGCTCTTTGACTTCGCAGCACACCGCGTGCCTTAATTTGAGTTAAAAGCCAATTAGTTCTACTTACGACTTTTGTTAACAAAAGAGTTAACGGAATTATAAAAGAGCACGTCAAGTATGTTCGGAGCATTGACCGTTTTATTGATCTCGACCCCGATTGATTTAACGGTTGAACCGAACAATTGTGCGGTGACCCTTTGCCCTCCTGCCTCGACCTGAGGAGCGAGACGCACTTCACCTTGATACGCGCAACCAAGCAGCTCGCAGCACAAAAGGGAAAAAAAGGACCGAGAGCGGCAGAGAGAGAAAAGAAGCGGAAGAGATAAACGTAAGATGAAAACACGCTGAATGCTTTGCATTGTGGAACGTGGCCCGAGGGGGCTTCATAAAACCCGGCACGGCCATGTAATCATGTCTCACACTGCAAGACGACATCTATTCACGCACACACCCGCGACAGAAAGCAGCACGAGCCGTAATTGGCTGAGCGTTGACCTTGTTCTCAGTGTGTGTGTGTGTGTCTGTGTGTGTCTGTGTGTGTGTCTGTGTGTGCTTTCCCGGGCGAGCTTAAGAATCTGGCGCGCAGGTTTCAGAAATCTCTCAATAGGCCGCGTAAGCATCTTTTTTATTCCTGCCCGTATTAAAATTAGATGTGATGATGGATGGACCTTTAATAGACGGAGCTCCCGGGCTCCTCTCTCACACCAAGTGTGTGTGTGTGTGTGTGTGTATTCAGTGTGTGTGTGTGTGAGAGCGAGAGAGGGCACAGGGACGGGGTCAAAGTGAAAGTGGCCCTCCTGTCGTTGTGATCAGAGGCATGATGCATGATGGGGAATACGGCGGTTGGGAGAGAAGGAAAATAAATGAAATAGCGACCTTAAATGTGCGGATCTTAGAAAACACTTTCTGCACACGCCGTTAACTACGGCGCCGCGGTGACGTGCGCGCTGACACACAACGACTGCACATCCTAACACAAACTGCAGACACACACACACGGGTTTCCAAAATCCACACGCCTTTGGATGTAGAGCGCTGAGAGGAGAGTTGCCCGAGGCGAGAGTTGTCCTCTCTAATAACACCCTAAAATGGAAAGAAGGGTGGAGGGGAGCGAAAGAGAGAGAGAGCAAAGTGCTGAATATGGATGTGGAGAAGAAGGTGGCCGGCCGGGCGAGAGAGGGCGTGACGCCACCACGGGCACGGACAAGCGCACACAACAAGCCTGTTCGTCTGCCGAACCAACACAATGAAAGAACACACACACACACACGAGACGCGCACATATTATACAATGTCAGAGTAACAAGATTCACGCCTGGTTCAACCCAGAGAGTCTTTGTTCAGAGCTGTCGGGATGCACAAAGGCAGAAACACAGGCAACACACACGCACACACACACACAGACCCACAAGGTCTCGACATTGGTACTGGGAAAGGCAGCCAAACCGCCGGCCTAACACGTCCATGTTTAACGCGTTCACAAAGTGGAGGAAACAAACACTCGTTGAAGTCGAACAATTCCCTCATAGTGGAAACAAGTCACGGCGGCAACGTGCACGGGGCTGCTTTTCTGCACCAATGATGCTGATGAATATTCTAACAAGCATCATCACCGGGCGCGGCCCCTCGGCTCCGTGTCAACGCCGTCGGGGGGGCGTGCTGCTGATCTGTTCTCCGCGATTTAGGATCAATACGTGTCGAGTTCCGCCTCGAAGTTCCAACCTCTGACGTGGAAATTCCTTTTGAGGTGGACGTCGGACACACGCACATCCCGGTATCTGGGGCGAGGGGACGAGGCGGCGCCCGGGACGTCCTGATTCTCAGGCCGATTAGGGGGAAATAATTGAGAATTTGTATTTCTGTGTCTGGGACATGATAAAATATTTACAGCATCAATAAAAGGAGCCACAACATTCCGGAGCGCTCTATAAACAATGCAGAATTCTCTGAGCCTTCTGCTTGGAACCCTTTTTTTTTCTTCATCAGCAGCTGAACGCAGGTTTTGAAGGAGTTTAAAGTGGGCTGCGGGAGGAGGGGAGGACGCACGCCGTCCTTCAGAAAACACTACACAATGTGCTGGGTTTTTGCACAGATCTTCTGGAAATAGCAATGTGCTCTGTCACAACAGTGTGCAGACACAGCATGTGGATGGTACATTTGTCTCATTGAGCGTCCTGAACACAGCACCAGAAATCTATTAATTGCGTAATTAAATAGATGATTGAAAAATGGTGTATTGCACACGTTTATGCAAACCCTTTAAATGAGGTGCTTTGCAGCAGCAGTATTCATAGTTCAAATATTTCTTGTAAAACTCAACTTTAAAATGTATTTAATCAAATTTAAACCAGAGCATTAACGTTTTATCTAGTTTGTTGTAGCAAAGCAGGCATCTTCCGAGGATGCCTACATTTTGCATAACCTACTTGGCCATTAGTTTGCATTCCTATGAATTATTTTCACAGGTCAACTGAAGCATGTTAACAGTTTTTGTTAACAGCAGAGAATGGCGTTGGCCTTTGTTCTCACGTCTTGTGGTTACAAATGACTTTGGTTCAATCAGCTCCACCGTCCTGAAGAGATTTACAATCGGAAATAGATCAACACCGTCTCCTCTTTGGGTTTGTGTCCCCTGCTGTGGCAGTCTTAGGCCCGCCCCCCAATTATCTTATTGGTTGAGGCGGGGGGGGGGCGACCGCCGTCCCAAGTCAACACTGATCAACATCGCCCCCCCGATGGTGAACCATGATGCGTCTGCATGTTTATTCAGAGCCGGCAAAACAGCTCTGGCAGTAATTAATAAGTTATGGTAATTTCGCATTGTTTTGCTTTGTAAGGCATTTTGGGAGTAAAACATGAGCCGCTGAATTAAGATGTATTTATTTGGAAAGCGGTCTGTGATGCACAAGATTAATGAGGCGGAAAGTGTCTGCACAGAAGGAATATTCTATTGAGAGGACTTTTTAATCAGACACTTCCCGCGTTGAATAGAATGTCTCTGGACCACCGATGCCCAATGTGTCCTACGTGCGGCAGATGGATCTGACGCCCTCGGCGTTTTCCAGGAGTTTTCCCGGCCGGCGAGGGACGGTGGGAGGACGGTGACGTCAGCGCGCGCCCTCGGTGAGGACCGGGCGACAGACGCCCCACCCAGGCTTCACAACTCACAATAATAATGCTTTCATCTCACAGAGCGGACGGGGACGAGGTCCGAAAGGCAGCGAGGGGCCAGGCCGATGGAGCCGTCAATGTCGTCCCCGTCCTCGACGGGTCCCACGAGCTCTGCAGCAAATTTACAGAGAAAACCTCGCTGTTGCATCATCGCACGGAGCTGGAGTTAAGAGACGCAGGAAGTATCACACTGCTTGAGGTTGTAGTCTTTGAATATTTGTCAATAAAACCCTCGCAGATGAAGAGGCAGCACGCTTGTGTAGCAGTCAAGTGCTTCTCCAGGGGTTTTCTTCTCCCTAAATCTGAAGATTAAAAACATGGTTGCCACAACAGAGCGCTGCGCGGATGAAGTCGTTTTTTAGGCCTACTTGGAAGTTGACTCATTAACCACTGTCATTAATAAGAAACTTTAAACAAGAGCGTCTCGCGTTGAGACAGTGACAGTCACTCATTTCGGTCACTCCGAGGTGTCTTGACAACTTGGTGTGTTAACCAACAACCATATTACTCCAACTAAAATTCCCGTTCAAAAGTCCGTCTGACTTCGGGACATGTTGGATGTTCGTGAGAGGAGAGGAGGTGCTGAAGGAAAGCTGAGGTACATTAGAGGCGATCTGCATGTCCATACGGATCAACGGCCTCCTTTTCAGCCTCGTCAGCAGTACATGCTTGAAACCCTGTTATTCACACACGTATATATTTTTTCCCCTCCTGGCTTCGATGCCCGACGGGCATCGGGTACCGGGCGGCCAAAACGGAGCTTAAAATTGTGATGTATCACCGGGAAGATTTCGTTCTACTTCACGGCTGAGACCAACAGACAAGAATTCTATAAAACTTCGGACAGGACAGCAGGCAGGTAAGAACGGAGGGACTGTGAACACGCAGGCCTCCGATGTCTAAACCGACAAAAGTGGGAAACACGTTTCACATGTAGATCCTGGTGTTATCAATTTTTTTTTTAAGTGAACAAAAAAATTCACCTTCTTGATGATTTCCGGCATGGTATTTGTTTTATATGCAGGTGCAGGAGTTTTATAATGCAGTGAAAATCAAGGGCAGTAAGGGTAAGATGTGAGAGGAGCTTCAGAGGCTTCTCTTGGTTAAAGGAACAGCGTGAAGTGTTCAGTGACATCAGCCCTCCCTCTCCAGCGTGTTGGAGAACTTCTGTGGCCTTCGGGGAGGGAGAGGAATCGTAGAGACTACAAAGAGCCACCCATCAACTATTAGCTCCATGACACATACATAGCAATTCAAAAACAAATACATTAACCAGAGGATTCATAATTTAGATATAAGTGAAGCAGCAGCAGTGTTGTTACTAATTGCAATAGCTCAGCAGACTGGTACAGATGCACAGCACCAGCCCGAGCTGCTGCTGGTCACACGTCACTGCGCACGTGGGATTTGTGGAACCGCCGCGTCCATGTGTCAGACAGAGACGCCTACGAACATTCAGAATTTGGTTCATCGCCAGCCGTGCTTCTGCTTGAAAAGATGTGGGTGGCGTCTGAGCCTGTCACTCAAAGTATTCTCCAAGTACGTGATTAGAGGATAGAAACGAGTATTTCCATTTTTTTTAAATATACCACCTAATTTTCCATGAAATGGATAGTTCACTGTGCACGAACATGGCCTTTAAATGGGCTCTTAAATGTTTGGAAGGTATGTGAGGCCTGTTCCTTGAGTCCTTCATGGGATCAAAGGCTCCTCATTTGACGCTCAACGTGTAACGCCTGCAGGAACAACGTCTTTGTGTTGCAGCTTTCTAAGAGGCAAATGCAGAAGGCTGCGTTGAGTGAATGTGTTGAACGTGCATGTGAGCCTGAGAGGGGCGGGACGGCGGCGAGGGTGGAATGTGTCTGCGGGCATGCAGAGCGGAGATGAGAGGCAGAGCTGATGCACCTTGTCCTTTTGGCTCAGGAGCTCCGCCCTTCAGGGAATTCTCTGGGTGGACCCCCTCTCCCAGACCCTGGGGCGCCATCACACACTCACACACACACACACACACACACACACTACCACACAAGTTGCATGTGTAGCGTCAAACGTAGCGTCCAGCGGACCCCCCCAATGTCTAAACCATGGTTACACCCTTGCAAAAGAACCCTGGGCAGATTTCAAAAGGACGTCTAATGAGTGTTTTTGTTTCACAAACTGCAAAAATCACCTTAAAATGTAATTTTGCGCAAGCGTTTGAGGACCTAAACCCCGCCCACTTCTGCTTTGAGGCCCGGCGGCAACAAACTAACTGACGCTGATCGCCACGACAACCGCTCTGCTCCTTTTCTGTAACCAGCGCGAATCATGGTGAAATTACCAATCTGCATCAGCTGGGAACAATCCAAAAGCAACTCATCTTTTATTATTATCTGTTATTTATAATGTAGTTTAGCCCTGAACGGCTGACTCTCTTTGGCCTTGATTCACGCTGCCATTTTCCACTCTAAAATGTGGAATTCCTTTTCATTCATCGCGGCCATGTCAGTTCGTTTTAGTTCATATTTATTATGCAGCTGCTCTTTAACTTTTCAAGCGCTTAATTCGTCAAGAGAAGGTTTTTTTTTTTTTTTTTCAGCTGTGAACATTTTGCAGGTTATTTCCAAACAGACACTAATCTTGATGTTGATTAAAAAGATTAGTCCTGGTAATTTCCTACAAAATGTATTAGCGTGTGCAGAATATATGCACACGGCCACAACATGCAGAGGAGCAGGTTGGTACTGATGTCTGGGAAGTGCACCGAAGCCTTAGATATTCCTCTGGTCAAGGGGACATGTCGTCTCTGGCACTGACTCCACGGCTTAACGTCAAGGGGACGACAGTGATCCACAAACGGGAAGGGACGGGGGGAAGCAGTCAAAACAAGACAGAAGGCGCTGATTGATCGTCCCGAAGGTTGGACTGAACGGCTCGGAGGGGCAGGGTGTGGACGAGGGGAAGAGGTGCTCGATAGATGAACGGCGTGATGTTTGACGCGTTCAAATATACGATTCTGACCCCGAACTCCTGATCGGCTCCTCCTCAAAGAATGACACACACACACACACACACACACACACATTCACACACACTCGACACGCATGCATTGTAAATAAGGTTTGATCTGTCAGAGCGGCGTGTCTCGGCTGTCAGTCGGTAGCGTTTGAGTGTCAGATGAGTGTTTTGAGTGTCAGGAGATGAGCAGACGCGTATGTGTGTGTGTGTGTGTGTGTGTGTGTGTGTGTGTGTGTGTTGGGTCTGCATGTTTGTCTCCAATTGCTTTATAGGCGCCTGTCACCACCGAGGATTCGGATCTGAATCAGTGGGATCTTTACTCATTGCAGATAAGGGCTTGTCTCCTCTAAGCGGTGCAGCGCCGGCGCTCTTTATAATCTATCTGTTGCTCATCAAGTGCTGAAGGTTGTACACGTGAGTTGAAGCTGTTTTTAAATAAATGTCCCTTATTCTAGAGATTATATGACACACGTGTAAGATACGGTCTTTCTGATCTGTTGGTCTTTGTCTGATCAGTCATTCTTTGTGTTCCCAGACAGACAAACTTCCACCGGTTTCACGGGTTCAGGCAGGGGTGACCTCACTTTTCATTCAACTCGTGGCGATCTACCCCCTTCCCTCCGAGGAAGTAATTGGTTAGATTCAGGAAAATATGGAGAAATACCTCATTTGGGTTTTTACTAGGACAGGGTTGGAGCTTTTTAAGGCGTGTATCCTTCTGAGAGAAGACCAACAGAAGGTTCCTCGTTTGCATTTAATCCCTCATTCTTCTCATTCTCACAGAGACATTTTAGCCCCGTTTTCATATACTGCTGAATGCATTTGACGCATCTGTTTCACTGGCACTTTTGCCTCTCATTGGTCACTTTAGATGCCTTTACGGGCTCATCAAATATTAACGGCACACCAATTACCCGGCCGTGCTTGATTTAGCAGAGTTTGGGATTATTTATTATCGCCACCGCTGCTCGCCTCCGTCTCTTTGGGGGAATAACACAGAGCCGCCATTAACTGCTGTTTGCTGACCTGTCAGTCAAACAACACAGCCAATAAATCACTCAGTGTTTTTTCCCTTTATTTTCCTCATCACTGCTTGTGCTAATTACCTACTCCTTCCTCTGTTTGTTCTCAAACAAGCCTGTCGCTGCTGCAGAAAATGCACAGTGACTCTGGATATATTTCACATACTGTATGCATACAAATGTTTCTTTTAGCATACCGGCCGCCTCTTTTATCTAACGCCCCCACGTTCCCTCCTCTCCGTTATCTCCACTTTTTGTTTTTGTCCTGGAACTACCCATCCCCTTGTTCCTCTTCGCTCCCCGTCTCTGTAATTTAAATGTGCTCCTCGTATCGGCCTTTGAATCTGTCAGTACTTTCTCTTTGTGTTAAACATTAATATCCCCTCTTTTTTTTTCCCTTCCTGAGGTTTTTTCATTTTTTTTTCCGTGACAGACTCGAGAGCAAAGGCACAAAGCTTTTCTGTCAATGGCTGACGAAGAATAACGAAGTCACCGGAAAGCGCTTTTGATCCACGCCATAAATGACACCAATCACATGTTAAACAGCAAGTGTTATCTTAGTGCTCGATTAGCAATTAACAATGAACGATGAGCTGACAATTTACATCTAGTAGATTAAGTACAGAGGCAGCGAGCGTGACACCGCGACGCATTGAAACCAGGGAGCATTCAGGCCTGGGCTCCCGCAAGCCTCCCGCAGCGCACCAAGGCTGCGAGTGCAACGCCGCAGACACATGCGCCGGCCTTTATTCCGTAGTATTTGGGTCTGTGACTCCCCACCTTCATGGAGATGTATCACTCCGGCATTGTGAACACCGTCACGTTCTATCTGGGCACGCCCGCTCCATTTATGCAGATGGGAGCGAGGGCGGCTTTTCGTGTCATTAGGGGAACATGATGCGGCAATGATTTAAGACTTTGTGTTGTGCTTAATGCCCAACAATGCTCCGCTTCGTAATAAGGAGATAGCATCGCATCTAGTCCTCGAAAGGGGAGGAGAAATAAATGACAATCCCTCTTGTTTCCTCACCCAGAGGTTGAATACGGAACAATACTGCAGGCGAATCAACAAGCTTACTTTTACTTTTGAAACCCTTCATGTCTTTTTAAGCACAAATCATTTAGTAATATGTACATTTAGAAATCTATAGTAACAGTAATGTAGTAGCCATTGTGATAATTATTCCACCTGTGCACCTGCAGCCTGTTCTTAATCCCAGGACATCAAGTACGTGTGCCGAATCGGGCCAAACGTTAGAGCCGGTTTGGAAATGCCTGAGACTTGCATTCTTTCTAATGGCCTTTAGGGGGCGACTAGTCTTTTTGCAAAAACAAGTCAGATTGTACAGAAGTCTCGATTTATTACCACAGGAAATGTTGTGGAAATTAGTTTTTGGTCTCCTGGCTTGGTACTTATCCAACACTGCATGGTGTTCGTTTATCAAATTAAAGTCCAATTAGAGTCAAATAGAACATAAAGCAGAGCAACTGGTCTGGGACACAAATTTGAGGGAATTGAGTTTCAAATTCAGGAAAGTTAATTAGCGTTAGTTTTCTACCGTGTCATCTCCAGTTGTAGAAAACAGTGGATGGCAATGGACAAATGCCAAAGTCAAGGCTTCATGAAAGCAGTCCACAAGCCAAAGGGACACACGGCGGTGACTACTTGCACTTCTGATCCGGGTCCAAAAAAGAGGATGTTCAACCATCGGGAAGTTGATAAGGTCCCAAAGTTAGATTGGTGTTTTCCATTCCTTTGTTTCCGTTTAACTTAATCATGGTGCTTATTTGCAGACCAACCATGAAGGTTTTCCTCATTCGAATTCAATCAATTAGTTTTATTTCTTAAACTCAAACAACAGTTTCTGTTTCACCCCGCACCGCTAACCGCGTGCTCGCCGGGCTAATTTAATAGTGGAAGAGAAGGTACGTGTGTCAGCATGCGGCGGGGTTGGAACACCCAGGATTCCAAAACATTGTCTGCTTAAGTAATACGTTTCAAAGTGCAGCAAAGAAAAACTAAAAGAGCATAAAAGGGCCTCCATAATTGCTCAATTTGTAATGCTGTGCGTGTGGTTCGGGTAACTTCACATTACTGCAGTCGCTTTCAGATTATTTGAATCATACACTAATAAGGAGTCTGCGTTTCTGGCGCTTTGATGCTGGATGCGAGTGTATTTTGCAGCCAGATGCAGCCGCGCAAGCATTGTAATATTTCTGTGTGTGGCGCATATATTTACATATTCCTCCATGGATTTAGGATGGAGTTGAAATTGAGCCCAGGAGTTTCTGCCTCTGGTGAATTTAATTTGTTGTGACACTTTTCCTGCTGTAGAATTATCTCATGTGTACGCCTGCCCACTCCCACATTCGCCCTCGGAGACATTTCCTCAAAGCGACGACTCATTTTCAGCCTTTAAATACAACCCGAAAGTCAGATAGACGCCGCCGAGTGCGTACGGCGAGCGCACGACCACGACCACGCACGCCCGCCCACGCACCTCCATCAATCTGTAAACAGGGCAGGTGTGTGAGAACGGGTGGAGAAGCGCTCCTCCCCCACCCTCCTACTCCTCCCTTGCTCTGCAGGAGATCTCAATGCCTCCAAAGAGAGTGACAAAGAAGAGTAACGTCCCCACTGAAACGAGTCTGTTCTCCAAATCTCACCGATAGTTTGCGGTCGTTTCTGGTCATTTTGGGACGCACTCGGACACGCAGACGGGTTTTAGATAAAGCTCAGAGCAGCCGGCCGTCACCGGGGGCCGCACACATATCTGTGTTGTGTCATGCTGAGGCTTAAGACTTAACTTGCCCGGCTCGCGTAACACCGCTTCAGCGGCACTGTTAATAAGGGACGCCGTGTTAATACCATGCACCCACGCTGGGCTTTCTTCAAGGGGGACACATTTTAATGACCGGCTTCTTGTCCTTCCCCGCGCGGCAGGACGTGCTGCGGATTCTGAAGTCTCCGGAGGACGGAGGACAGAATGAAATGTTTAACATTAAAAGGTGCGTGTTTATTTCACAGACAGTAGTAGTGAAACGTTGACAGCCACCGCCGGGGTCGCTCCTCTGTCCGAAACGCGTGTCGCTACGGTTTGTCTTCACCTGAAGGAAATGCAGAGTAACTGATCTGTTTAGTTACAACTGCAAGCTGGCTGAGCCAGCGTCTGTACGCGCGGCGCGATGATGGAGCCACAAGGTCAAAGCACATTAATCGGTCAACAACAACAAGACAAAGTGTTTATCAACCCAAACGCGGAACAGAGGCCGCTGGAGTTCACCGGTTGTATTTCAAAGTAGCCGGAGACCACCGGGGATCAGGTAAGGCTGGTGAGTTGGGGGTGGGGGGTCCAGGGCTGAAGAGGAATGGAAGCCGCCTGGCAGGCTGGCAGAAAGCGAGCCGACGGGCCACACGGGGAGCGCAGCAGCAGAGGAAACAAAAGGGTGGCGATGCTGAGGCTCGGCCGTGACAGCACAATGACTACTACCTATCGGCCTTAAAGGTGTCCATGGCTTCTTTCAACCAAGGCCAGTCGGTTTGTGTTATTCATACATTCACCTTGTTCGCTGTGACCATGTAGCTAATGCGCTACGGGTCTGACGCATGCTGAGAGTCTGGAACACAATCAAAAATATAGATTCAAGTAAAAAATAGAAAGAGAGGGAGATAAAAACTAATGGCAAGTTATCTTGAAGACGATACCTTAGGTAGATACCTAGCACTTTGTAGTTTGGCTTTCTTCAACAAATTGCAATTACTTTTTGTTACGGGTCTGCACACTAATAGTTGAATGCACTCATTGTTAGTCGCTTTGGATAAAAGCGTCAGCTACAGGAAATGTAACGTAATGCAAGGCTGCACACCAGCAGCGACTGAGCGTTTCCACAATACCCACAATACCTTGTTTTCACTCCTCTTTGCTTTTCCTATGTGTAGATCAGTCGCTTCAATGTGTCAGAAAAGGACTGAATAACACTTCACGGAACCAATAGAAAATACAGTTCTAGGGTCACATATGTTCTTCAGCAAACTAAAACATGAGCAAATTGTTGCTGCATTAGATCAAAGTGCAGTAAACTAAAAACTCATAGGATAGCAAAAAATCTGCATATTTGATGAATCATGCCAAGCACCGCATTCCTTGTGTTATTAACATCCAAAATGAGCACAACACCTTCCTTCTCTGAGGATCAGGCTGATGGGATTGATTTTTCCCTGCAGGTTCCCTGCGCTCGACTTGTTTTCCGCACTCACAGCACATTGTTCGGTTCTGCAGGAGTTCCTTCTTTTCTGCTCGCTCATCATCGTGCATTAAAGGGGAAACCTGAACTGCATTCGAGTAAAGGAATACATGTTTTAAATGTGTGCATTGATTTGTAATCGTATATATATTGCTAGTGCTGTTGAAGAAGTATCATCATATTCTCAGCAAACAACTTCTACTTGCCTCTTTTTCTCACTCACTCCTTCAGGACTAAAGCTATCTGCAGAAACACTCATGCATGGATCCTAAGAAATGAAAACAAATATGAAGCAAAAATGTGATATGGAGCAAAACACACACACACACACACACACACACACACACACACACACCTCCCTGCATGGATTCAATTGCCTCTGTGTTTGTAATTAGGGCTCTGCAGGAAGTAGAACGGAGCACCTGGGTGCCCTGCAGTGGAATACACTCTAAGTGAACTCTGTATGTTAAAACCGTTCTCATCTAGAAAATAAAGAAGGAACTTGGGCCTGGACAGTTAAATGCAAATTCAAATACTAGGACGGGTTGCAAATTCAAATGTGAAGATTTAGGCACAGGCTCTGTGGAAACGTTGACATTCAAAAGATTACACAGAATTAAAACAATGGTTTTATGTTGTATTTAGGAAACACTTAATGCATTCAGTTCTCGAAATGACGAAGACCACACACAGAAAAAATGCAAACAAAGAGGAGTTATTTCCTTTTATATTTGTACAAAAATGTAAATCTTCAATCTGCTTGTCCAGGCATACACATATATATTGGACATCCTTTTAGGGCTCTGTATCAACCCTTGACTTTTATTTCATCCCTATTTGCCTCTTCACTTTGGGTAGAAGTGGCTTTCAGCTGGAATCAGCACGTCGACATTTCATGTATCCAGCCAAATGTCTCAACATCTACATGAAGGATTGTCACAGAATTCTGTTTCTTCTATGCTTTGCAGGAAATATTATTCCAATGCATGTAAAAATCCCCATGTCAAGTGCCGCTCTACGTTCATAGTTTCTGAGTAAATTGTCCAAACAATCATTGGATAGTTTGCTGATGCGATGGAGCAGCAGAAAGCAACTCATTTATTCCCATGTCAGAATGATGTCAGCAGGAAAAACCACAGGTAGAGTATTAATTTAAAGTTACACATGAAAAATGTATTACATTTATGACGATAAACTGGATTTGCGGGTCTAAGGTGCAGCAATGGCAGCAAAACGTATCAAAAACAGAAGGAAACGGTTGATAAGGAGTTTAATGTGCGACTGGTGTTGGACGGGAAAGATGCTAATGTGTCGTCGTCTTTTCTGTAACGAGTGTTTGATTCAACACGGGTTGCACGGCGGAGTAAGCGCGGTGGATTACGCTTACGCTTAGTACTTAGACGAGATCGTCTTAACTTTAAGTCCACTCACTCACTTCTTTAGAAGCCTGCGACCACGTGTCGCCGTCACAGGACCAACGCGTAAACAGCGTCAGGTGACTGAGGTCCGTTAAAGTGTTACTTTATTCATAATCAGTGGCTTTTTCTTTGACTTACTTGCCCCTTTAACGTGACGTTTGGTGAATCCACACAGGGTTGGATGCACGTAGCTCCTGGACTCAGTATCGGCTGTAGGTTAATTCACACTGTGTGATAGAAAAGAGTCATTATGTCATATTTCACTTTATATTAATATATGAAGACTTCATCTTACTCTCGTCAATAAATATGCTTTGTTAATGCGTAACAAGATTAGAGGGCGTGCTCGCAATAATGTCTATTTTCATTCATTAGCTGAATTCAAATTAGATGTGGGACATCATTTGCTCTTCCTCAAGTGGCGAGCAGTCTCCCTCACACTGGTGCTCCGCTCTTCAGAGGGACCTTTGAAGGTCCTCGGAGTGGAGATGTGAAAGGCCACTCGCACTCTTGGAAACCGAACACAGTCAAGAGGGAGACGGCTCGCTTGTTTGTGCGTTGCAGCTTCTGTGTGCGGCACCACAGGTGTGTGTGTGTGTGCGTGTGTGTGTGCGTGTGTGTGCGTGTATGTTTGATATTTATCAAGATGCAATTCCCAAGAGGCATTGAAGGAACGAGAGGGGAGGGAAGGGAACAACACACAATACATCACACAAAACTGCTGGAACCAAAGACAGCAAAACAACAGGTGCACCCAATATGATTATAATGTTATATATTGTTTGCAGTAGTAGTTTAAAGATATTACATTAGTATGTATGGTGATGTATATTAGTGACAGCTGAACAACAATTCCCCTCGACCACTCGAACGAACGTGTGAGTATTTTATTTTATTGCTATTTATGACAAAGACGTGCAGCAGAAATGGATCAGAAATGAGTGATAGAAATTCTTCACTTTCTCTTATCAGTAAAAAGTCTCCCATAATGAGACGCTCCATTAGTTTGTCGGCGCTGTTGGCGATGAGTAGCAGAGGAGCGAGAGGTACGGACTGGTGGTAATTGAATAGCCGGTTCCCAGCGGGAAGATGAAGGGCAGCCATGCTATTAGACAGCATTAGCCGCCCTCTCCCACAGGAGTACACAGCCAGACGCCGTGCACACGAGTGCTTTGCGTGCACGGATTTCCGTGCAGGACACCTGCACACTAATGCGTGCATGAGTTCATTTTTGGGGCTTTCTGCGGGCTAAAACCCATCACATTAAGGGAGTTACATTTCATACCTCCCTCTTCATTTTGACAGTGGTGTTCACGGGGGAACCTGTCAACAATTAATAAATGTGCAAAGATTAAAGGATTGGGTTCACGCCAAAACGGTCCAGGCTGCGTTGTAGGTCCGTTGTGTGTGTGTGTCTGTGGGGGGGGGGAAGAGAGGGAGGCAGGTCGTATAAAGACCACAAACAATACTTGTTAAAACGGAACCTTTTAAACGTCAAATCATAAAGCGCTTAAAGATGAGGGGAGTAAACGTTTGATAGACGAAGGACGAACAAAGGCACGAAGCCGTGGACAGATTTGCAAGAGGAAAATAATTGTATTATCCAAATCAGCTAGTTCTTTGCATTACTAAGTGCAAATTAATAATGGATGTGTGTGTGTTTGTTTGTGTTCGTGCTGGGACATTCTAAAGAAGCATAAACGGGTTGTCTTTCACTTGCAGTATTAAAAAGCTATAATTAGAGCGCGCAGAAGGACACTACAAGCTGTTAGGGGGACGGATGGATGAGCGGGTGGACGAATGGATGGATTGGGTATGTGTTTGAATAGGGCGTAAGCTTGAATGCAGCATTTGATGGACACATTGTGTGAAAGGACAAAGGGTACGACGGCGTGATTAAAGAAAATGAGTTAGGGGAGAATGTGTGTTTTGATGACAAAACAGGCTTAAACCTCCTGTGTCAGTCCATAATGAAAAGGCTTAAACAGGCTGCGTTTTGCCGTTTGACGCAAATATATTTCTGTCAAACGGCGAAACACATCTGTTGAGATTATTCAACTGCAGCGACGTTGTGGCACAACAGCAACATCGCTGAGATGCTCCCTCCGTCGTTACTGTGGTTTGGGTCCAGCCAAGAAATCCGGTCACCGATCCGAGTCATTTGCGACCATTTTGGACACAGTTCATCTTCATCTAAACCATCTTTCCAAAATGGTATTTTTATTAACGCATCTTGGCCCATTGTTTGTCTTCTTACGTCACAGCTTGTTATGTAGCCCGTTGTTCTCAGCGGTACGCTTGGCTAGCAGCTAATAGCTAAAGGAACCACCAGTAAATACACTGTACACGTCTTTTACTGGCAAGAGTGTTGGAAATATCTTAAAAACTTTTGGCCAATTCCAGTCTGGAATGAATGAAAAGCGAGGAATCCGCGAGAATTCTTTCATTCATAGCGCAGATAAGTGGTTAGCTTAAGCTGATATTTCCCTCTATTTCATCTCCAAACAATGTGAAAGCTGATTATCTGAGATACAAAGGCAGCGTAGGGTGCAGCGCATCTGCGACGTATCAGCTGAGCGTTTCGCTTGGTGAGGCAGAGAGAATTCCCATCATTTTGTTGAGTGGAAAGTAGGGTAAACCAGACACAGGCGCTACAAGTGAGGAGAGGATTTGCATGGATATCAGCCCCGTGCCTCCGTGTGACTAACTTTAGTACATGCGGTGGGTAATGGGGTCCGGGCACTGCCACATTATCAACTGATGGCAGGTTGGCTTATGCCGCGTCGTCGCTCCCGTCTTCCCTGTTTTCTTCATCTGTCAGTCTGAAGCTCTCAGATGGAACAACCGCTGCATTGCTTTTGAATTGTTCCACCTCATTAACTGAACAAACTGTATTGTCGGTGACAGTTTTTGAAAAAAAGGCTTCATAGCACAACAACCAGTTTACTTGATGGAGCAGTGCTACTTGTGCACACAGTTGGACTTTAAGTCATGTGTGACGGTGGGACCTCAGGACCTGGGAGCCTCAGCACAGAGCGGGAGGCTTAAACTCAAGGAGAGCCCCTCCATAGAAAGGAGATCCCGTGAGAGTTGAGCAACTCACGTTTGTTCTCGTTGTCCGGCATGTGCTGAAGTCTGGGTTGCTCTGTTTGTTGCTGGCCAGTACCGTGTGGGTGAGCAAACTATACTAAGGAGGTAGCTTGTGCAATTTTAATCTGCATCCTGTAGGCCATGGGGAAATTAATATAATGTTCGTTCCTATGGTAGAAGGTCAGACCTGAACCAGACCTGGTGAGCCCAGGGTCCTACCTGCTGGTGCACAGGTGCATTGGGCCCAAGAGGCTGAACTGGTGACACGAAGTGGTCGGCAGGGCAGCCGCTGCTCTTTTTCTCCGACCATAGTTTTAGTTTAGTAATATGCTCTAGTGCCTCCATCTTGCTCTCTATTTATAGAAACAACACACTGACATTGTGCCTTTTTGATGACCGTTGCTTCCACCTTCTCCACTTCTACTGTGTTGTGTCTTTTAACCAGGCCCATTAATCGTATTTGTGTGTGTTGGTTTGTAGTGTTATTTTATCCTTTCTTAACAGTGTGCAGTGTTTTTATTGTTTGAAGTGTCATTGTTGCCCCCGGTCGATCACACTGGTATAAATTATTTGGACGTGTTTTTATAAAGTTATTGTTTAAATAAAAGTGATATTGCACTGTACACGCAGAAGCCTCTGTCTATGATCTACCTTGTATGGGGTTTTTGGCCAGTAAGATATTTGAATGTAGGGTCTCTCCCCTCCGTAAGAGCGGCGTTGTTACGTCTGGATATTATTCCCAAAGTATTTTATGTGTCCATTTGGTCACACATGAAAGACAAATTAATCTCTACACAAATTGCACATTTCCTTGTAGTGTTCATGGACTTCTTGCTGTGTTCACCCATTCATTTTGATTTAAAATTCCCCTATCATATAGACCTGCACATGCACTTTTACATTCCTTTTCAAATCAGTTTTCAGTCTTGCAAGAGCATTCTTTATGTTGCACACTTGCCAATCCTGCAATAAAAACTTGCACATTTGGATACACCATTAAAATAAATAATTCAATCAAAGTAAAATATACGTGGTAACATTTTAACCCGGACCACTGGATGATGAAGTCTTTAGTCACGTCTTTTGGGAGGGCAGAGCTTCTGAAAATGGAGGCCGCAAAATAGCAACAGTAATACATTTTACAAAAATAGAAGTTACTCACTGCTGATTTTCTGGCTGCTGTGATGCTGTTGTGTCACCGTAAAGGTGGAAAGTTCTCAAGCTGTGACTGCATTAAAGTGCAATGTGCCGGAAGGCATGAGACAATTTTGCAGCGGTGGTTGGCACTTTGTCAAAATGACACGTTTGAGCAATATTCGCCATAACAATAACGACACATCTGATTAATACAGCTCTTTCCATGGAACTCAAAGGCACTTTAAAGCATTGAAGTGGGATGAAACGACAAAACCTACATTAGTCACAAGTGAAAAGCAGCAGTGAGGATACCTGAAAATCTGATTTTTCTCGATACTGTTATTGTAAATGTGTCTCCAGTCACCTAAAGTAAGCACATGGTAAATGTAATACATTCATGTAGTGTCTGATATGTCATGTCCCCCCCTTCAAACATTCACACTCACAGTGGGACAGTGATTGCACAGCTTTTTGGGAGCAACTCGGGGTTCAGAATCCTGAAGAACCAGGGACTCGTCACATGATACACAACCAATACGACACTAAGAAATCCACTAAGAAACAATAGCAACTGATGATAAATACCTGTTTGCCATCTCTTTCGCCAGGACACCACCACTGCATCGCGCCGGCCAAGATGATCCTGATCCTGAAGGAAACATAACGAAGGACGTTCTTTTCGTCCCTTCCTACGTGTGAGATCGACGGCGTGTGGAGATCGGTCAGGCTACCAGTGTTACTACGAGTTACTGAAAATGAGTATTTAGTTACTTCTTTTAAAGGTAATTGAATTGAACCAGTTACTGTGTATCAAAAGTAATAAGTTACTCTGGAAAGTAACTTTTAAGTTACTTTTATGTCTGCTTTTTAAATGTAATGAATATAAATAGTACTGAACAGTCAAACTTTTTAGACCTATTTGTTGTAATCAACAGGGCAACAGGCCTTCAAATCAAGCAATAGTACCAAAGTCCTTTTTAATACTTAACTTAATACAAAATAACAGTTTGAGGCAACGGACTCGACGGTTGACAGGATGCATCTCATCTTCAACACAGCGAGCGATCGATCTACTCAGCTCGGCCCGGTTCATCGGCTGCTCTGCAGTCCGTGTGAAGTGGAGCCTGGTTGTTTGCGTGAAGCGGCGTCACCAAAGAGAGTAACGCCAGTAACAAACTCATTTCAATTTCAGTAATTGCAACTGCGTTAATTTATTTAAAAAAATACTTTGTTACGTGCTCGTTACCGCTAAAAGTAGTGGAATTACTTTGTAACACTGCTGGCTGCACACGCTCACTGTTTAGGAAAACCATGCTCCCTCGAGACCAGTTTTGCGTGTATATTTTCATCAGAAAGTGGCAAACAGTCGGGTGATTATGCAGCGGCCTCCTCAGACGGCAACCCAAGCAGATGACACAGCTATAATTTGGTCTCTCAGAAGCTCCATCGACAGTCTCGGCACACACTCTGCTTCGCTGTCACTGATGGAGAGTCACGACTTATCAAGTTGAAGAAATATGCAAGCATGCAGTGACACACACACACACACACACACACACACACAACTATTGCAGTCTGCTTAAGCCTTCTGAATTAAAGAGCTTCCGCGCTGACACACATTCAGATAACGCTTGCACACATAAACACAAACGCACACTTTTGAAAGAGTCAGGAACATGAAACCACATAATGAATAGTAATCATAAGCATTTCCATAACGCTAAATATAATCCCCGAGGAAAATGCAGACGGAGAAATGAATTATAGGTCCAGGTGTGGGGGGCACAACAAGTGCAATAATGTAATAAATGGTAATGTGAGGTCGGCGGTGAGGGGGGGGGGAGGGGGGGGGGGGGGGGGGATGCTCGCGTTCACTCGACATCAACGCATCAAATGCTTATCACAGAAAAATAAAGCGAGAGTGCTTTCCAGACATGATACGCCCTTAAATGTTGATCTGCATGAGGGGCCGGGTGCGTTTATGTGTGTGTGCGTTCATGTGTGTGTGTGTGTGTGTGTGTGTGTAATCTCAGGGTTTATGCAGCGAAGTTAGAGCTTATTAAAGGGAGTGTAAAGCAGAGAGAGTGTAATTACCAAACATAAATGAGAAGCTCTCACCCAATGCATTAAATTACCCTGAGAGAGGAATGCCAGCCGATAATTGGACTTTCTCATCCGCGTGTGTGTGTGTGTGTGTGTGTGAGAGAGGGGGGGGGGGGAGAGAGAGAGAGAGACAAGTTAAAAGATGCCGCAGAATTTTTGTGCTCACGTGTGACTGTACGTTAGTGTGTGTGTGTGTGTGTGTGTGATGTCCTTCCTCTCTGGGAGGAACTGCTGTTAGTCCTCTTGTGCACTTCAAGGGCTGATGAATCCGTGGACGCTCCAGTTGTGACAAACCATGGTTCACTTTAGACTTTGCCTCCCCCGAGTGTGTCTGAGTGTGTGTGTGTGCGTCTGTGTGTGTGAAACCCAACGACTGTGTGTAACACACATACTGGAGACGTAAAGGTCTGCAATGTACAGAATATTCACCGCATGCCTTTGTCTCAGGGCCTGTGCGTGTGTGTATGTGTGTGATACTAATTGTGTTAGTGTGTCAGCGGAAGTGAGAGCTTGTGTGTCCCAGGAAACCCTCGTGATAAAGACCGATGGCCAATCGATATATTTGTGAGCTGGCAGGAATTCAGCTGCAGGCGGCGGTTACGTGATGCCTTTGGAGGAATTTGTGAGTGCGTGCGTGTGCGTGCGTGCGCGCGTGTGTGTGTGTTTCTTCCCGTCGTGTCCCTGAGAGCATTTTCCCTCCTCCTTCTCGCCTCTTTCCTCTGCACTGTCCTTGCTGTGTCCTTCTCTCTGCCTCCCTGCGTCCCACTGTGGGACTCTCGCTATCGCTCCATGTCGTCTTTGGCCCCGCATCCTCCCTGCCACACACACACACACACACACACACACACACACACACACACACTCTTTTCCTCTCTCACTTTGCGTACCAGGGAAGAAGAACACGCTTCGGTGCTTCTCGTTGGAGGCAGAGAGTGTTGTTCCAACCACAACGGCAGCAGACCTGGTAAACGCCGCCGCATGGCCAAACGCACACACACACACACACACAGACACACATGTTTTTTTTGCGAAGGGGCAAAAAGTGAACGTGAACCTGACAAGAATGTTAAAAACATGTAGAAAGAAGCCACCTGAAAGCTGCAGAGTCCAGATGTCAGTTCAGAGGGAGAGAGATGAAACGAGCTGCCACGGGGGAGAACCTGCAGCAGATTAGAAGAGAAAGACGGCAGAGGGAGAAGGCCTTCTAAAGAGGAAGAGCAGGAAAGGAGAAATGAAACGAGGTAAGCGCTCCTAGTCACACTGACCACGGAAACCCGGAGGCAGAGAAACACCACGAAATGGGGATAATGGGGACGAGGGGGGACGAGGGGGGACGAGGGGGGGACGGGCATTAAAACAAAGCCGAGTGACAGACGGAGGGATAAACCCACGGAGACGCGGCAAACGGGATAGTTTGCTAAATGGGTCCGCTTGATAATTGTGTTGCGTGACAGCTGACAGTAGCCCCACTTAATTAAAGCCAAGCAGGAAATGACTATTTATAGAAGCTCCATCCCATCAGCACTAAATGACATGGTGTTTTATTTCCCTGCAACCGACTAGCCGCAAAACGCTGACTTTATTTAATTCGATAAGTGTGTTTGTGGAGGGGAGGGTGTGTGGGTGTGTGGGTGGGAGGGGGGTAATGGTTGGGGGAGGCAGGGGGAGAACTGCTGCTGGTGTCTGCGTGTAAGTCTGTGTATGTGTGTAGGAAAGATATATCTATATAAAGAAATAATTCAGCATTATTATATAAATGTGCCCCAGGCAAAAAGCGAGCGCTATATCCACTTAACACACACACACACAGATACACACTAACACACTCCTACAAAACACATGCGCAAGTTTTTACACACACACGCACACACACACACACACAGCCACACACAGTGATGTCCCACGACAATGCACAGTTTGACAGCATTCTGCCTGACAGTTTGAAATGTCAGCCCCAAGTGTCCGTCCAAGTGCGCAGATGAAAGTGTGTGTGTGTGTGTGAGGTTGTGCGAGGTTGTCGAGCCACCATTTACTGGATGTCAGCTACAAAAATCCTTCGCTGAGGACGCCTGCTGCCTCCTCATCCGTCTGCCATGCCGGCCTTTGAAGCGAGGGGGGGGGGTTCGAGGGAGAAAAACAAAGGATCCGAGTTAACCGTGACAAAGAAGCAAAAGGGCCTCGGTGCCAGAGGACGCACGGAGGCCACTCGCCAGAACTCCTCGGGCTGAGCGGGGTTCGCTCGTTGAGTGACTCCCAGTGACTGTCATTAAAAACGCATGACTCGTGGCAGCTGTGGGACGGTGTGGCGAGATGGTTTTATTGTAATGCCACGTGGCGATGCTTGTTTCGGGAATAGACGGCTGTACTGAACGGACACTGATTTCTTTTTGTTCCTGGGAGTCTGCAAATGAAACTTCTGTCGCCGCAGAAAGCGGGAAGCAAAGTTGATTTGGTGGACGGAGCTTTGCTGGCAGATGAGGCCAGATCTTACATGTCATTTTATGTCTCATTAGCAAAGTTTGTATCGAATTAACAAATTGTTTTGTACAATCTTGTGTGAGTAAAATACTTGACTATAATTAGCCATCTTCTCTAATGAAGAACTTCATTAAAAAATAGTCAGACGTGATATGTTGATGTAACTGTGGTTATCAACTTTGATGACTTTTTTTATTTTTTTTACAATGTAAACGATATACTTCTATTATATTGATTTATCGCCATTTTGCTCCACAGTTTGGATCTTTCTGCCAATAACAATCCCATATTATTACGTTCTTCAAATATAAAGTTTTCATAGATTGCAGGAACAATCTGCCAAACTGAGCAGAAGAAATTACACCGCCAAACTATTTTTACCACAGTTATTGCAATTCATCCTGAAGGGGGCATGAAGGTCAGCGCCAAAATTCATGGCAATCCGTTCAAAAGATTCTTGAGGCATTTCATTAAAAGCTGGTGGCCAGAGGATTACCAGGGTCAGCAGGATTCATCCTCTGTGGGCCATGAATGTCAAATGTCAATGAGAGAGAAGTTGGTGTTGGTGAAAGGGGGAACAAGAGGAGGAAATATTGCGTGGTTGACCACGCAATATTTCCTCCTCTTGTTCCCCATTTTTCCTGCAGATACTGAATGCTGCTCGTCAATGATTGGAAAATCCATACATCTGTTACAGCAGCTGGAATAATTGACGCCATCTTTTTTTTACCGCTATCTGAGGAAAATGACTTGATTAAACTGTTGTGGTAATCTGCACAAAACGGCACAATTCAGATGATTTTCTGTAATGAAACGGCTACCAAGCCCTAACAATTGTATTCCTGTGAAGCCTGTTTTCAAACAACTGCATTTTTTTTCTTGATTTTTTCGCCTGAAAAAACTACATTTTGCAAGATCAGATTTAAACATCCTTCTAACATTATAATACACTCTCCAAAACGCACAATTTTACTGAGCAGATGTTTCTTGTGCAGCAGGGTAAGGGTTAGGGGTTAGGGTTAGGGGTTAGGGTTAGGGTTATGGTTAGGGGTTAGGGTTAGACTTTACCTCCCACTATGTTGGTAAAACACTGCAATTAATCCAAGGTTTAATTAATAACTAATAACTACGACGCGCTACACCACGACTCCACCAAAGTGACGGACAGGCCAACATTGCCATCCACAAAGACGACCCTCTTCTCAGATCAGCTGCCCAGTGCCGACTTCCATTGCAATGCAGGAGGAAGTTCTCCAAAACACACAACTTGGTGTATATTCTATTATACTACATTTCTTTGTAACGTTAATTGGGAAAATTATGTGCTTTTTTATGGCCTTTCTGACAACTGACAGGTGATGCATTTTGTGTCAGGTAGACAGTGAGCCAACCAGATGAGAATGTTTAATTGTCCTTCAATCCGAACCCTCTTAATTCAGTTTCCAAACTTAACATAACTTCTCCTGATAATCCTGTTTACGTATCCTCAAAATGAACAAAATGTCGCAGGTTACACTCGGCCTTTCTTCCTCATCTGCTGACTCCTCTCCCGTTCTCATTGAATGAGCAATGGAATATCACAACCTTTTTTCTCCTTACATTGGAGTTACGTCAGCATGTAAAATGTCTCATTCCCTTTTTCAAAGCCTGTTAGTTCAGCAAGCCAGACATTTATTGTAAAATGACTGTCTGTCGGAACAATTGCATGCATTTCAGAATACTTGTAGCTTTAAGTATTAATAGACATGCAGTGGTTTTGTCCACCCGCGCGCTGCTCTTAAAATGAAAGGTGAAAAACCTGAGTTAAAAAAAAAAAGGTATCACGGATAAGTTCAGTGGTTTTTTTCATCCTACTTGGAGTACTATGCGTCAATGTTTTCTCAGACAGGCACAGCACAGCTCGTTCAAGGAGTGCCAGCAACTGTTGGCTCATGAAGAACAGAACATGAACCAGAACAAAACCCATAAACGCCTGCTGCTTTCATCTGAACTAAAAACGAATCCTCTTGAGCCCGGTAGACTTTCCTCTTCTCACCGTAGCCTTCTGTTTCCGTGCATGATGCCCACTGCAGCACTTTTCCATTCTAATCTGTTTGTCCTTTTCTTTAGTTTTGAGTGTTGACTTTGACACAACATGAGTAATAACTTTGCCGTCGTGCCGTGAACAGTAGCTTCTTGGGAACGCTTGATGTCACTTTCCCCTTTTCGCCGCCAATTCCGTGCGGCCACATCGACGGCATCCTCTATTTCTATTTATTATTCAGTGAGCGCTTTGACCTAAAACAGGGCGGTTGTTTAAGATGAAAAATCCTACGGTTTGACTCTGGGAAAAAAAACGCCGCCAGCCTCCATCAAACGTGTCACAGTGGAGCCCGGAGAGCTCGATAAAGCTTCTGTTTTCTCAGGATGAGCCGGTGGGACTCCCCCCGTGCCCGAATGAAACCGCCGCCAACGCAGTTGAAGAGAAACAGCCCAAAGGATGAAAAAACCAACTGTTACTTCTCTGGATGAACCTATTACACAACAATGCAACCTCCGGACTTTGAAGGTCATTTAATACTTGCTGTGTAACTACTTACTGGAGTTGAAAAAAAAAAAAATGTCTGACTAGTATTTAGTTACTAAGCGATACAAACTTTATTTGCACAAAGTGAACCGAAGGCGTTTGTTTTTAATCTTTTCGGTCAAATATTATTGTTTATTGATCCACAATGCAATTTATTCAGTCTTTTTCATATTATATTAATAGAATATAGCTTTTTCATCATCATCATTACATAATATTATGCAGTTAATTGAAATATTCTTATTTAAATGGTTTTGATCATTATTTGCTGTTTCCATGGTTACTAAAAGTAGCTGGTGGATCTTTCGGGGTTAACACCGTGGCAAAGTGAACGTGGTTCATATTCATTGATTGGACTGATCCTTCCCCGCCACACGTTGAAGACAAATGAGACAAACTAGATGCTTAGATAAAGGTTGCATTCCTCTTTAACCCGTTTCCCTGTGAACAGGCTAGTGTACTACAGACGTAATTGGCACTGGGGTTTCAAATCAGAAAAGGAAGCATTTCAATGAAATAAGCTCAACAACGTGTCTTCTGCAGCCATAGATCTTCTATTTCTCAGGTATCCCCTCTTTTTTTCCAGTTCTTTCTCTAGTTTCTTTCTAGTTCTTCTTTGCATTTCTAACCAGTGCTGCTAATGACATCGAACAGTTGGCGAGGCGGTGATTCAGTGATCAACACCTCGCTCACTTGAGCAACCTGTTACGCTTTTGGCATCGCTGGTGCAGAAACAGTTGAAGACCTGCCTGCTCCAGGTTTCACGTATTGTCATCAGGGTTTACCGAAAAAATGCTATTGCTTGTCCTGTTTCCCTATAAGAAGAACACAAGAAAACAATATTATATGATGGTGTCAAGGATGAATTTAGTCTCAGCCTGGGGAAAGAAGCTCTGTACTTCCACAAAGTTTCTGAGACTTCAGCCGGGTTACGCTGGAATGGGTACTGTGTTTAATAGCTCTTTCCAGGCCCCTCAGGGAGCAATATCAATGGCGCTCGGGAGATGAGCGTTTTAAGTCCTGCTGTGCTGGGAAGGCTGCTTGGCCTTCGACAACTTCCCACTCAACACTGCTTCTCCTTGCGTCTTGAGCAATATCCAATTGTACCCCAAATAACTCACAAAAGGCCTCAAAAGCCCACTAAACTATATACTCACTCAACTGTGGAGCTACTGCATACTTACTTACTTTCTGTGTTCTTGTACTTCAGAGAAAAACATTGTAGTTCTACTACTTCTACATTTTCTGGACGCTTCTGGTCACGTTGCATATTCAGATTTACTCACAAAATATATCAATAAAAATATGAGGCTTTATCACCTATAAATAAAACTAGTAAGGTTAAATTGACAGATGCTAAGTAACTACGTACATTGTGCTGAGCCTTTAATGTCTCCAGGACATTACGTCCAGTTAGTGAGTTGACTGAACCCAAGGCTATTTTTTCCCTTTATGCCGTCTGTACTTCATGACTAGACTACTGCTCCTCCCCATATTTAGGCTTCCTCCAGGCTTCATTAGCTCATATACAGATGTCGACTGGTGCAACAAAGTAAAACAGAGGGTAAGCGGATTGACTCAGTCCTGCCCGCCCTTCATTGGCTCTCGTTCACTTTGCAGTTCAATGAAGACCTTGCTGAGCAGGCTTTCAAGGCTCCTAATGGACAGGCACCATCTCACATCACAGACGTTCATCACTGGCTCTCAGCCACTGGGTCACTTAGATCTGAAACAAATCGTAGACAAGTGAACGTTTTTATCCTTCAATCTCTTCTTAAGTCTTTAGAAACTTTCTTTTTTAGTAAAATGTGCCCCTTGGCTGTTCGCTGAAAGAAAAACTGCCAAAATTGTTAAAAATCCCAGGAGTGCTTTGACCAACGCTGTTTCAAATTACAGCATGGGCGGCTTGCTCGACTGGCGTCCGTGAAGCCCCGATGCCGCATGAAGGGCTGTTTGCTTGTTCGTACCTTACGGACGAGACCACCAGCAAATACACAGAATCTCTCCATAGAAACACGCTTTGCTGCTGTTTCTCAAACTTCCACTTCCCATCGCTTGTTTCTGCAGCCATCTTTCACTATAACACTATATCTTTTCCCATGCACTCCCCTCCAGACCTGGTGAGAAGCCCTGAGCTCTCTCTCTCTCTCTCTCTCTACCTCCCTCTCTCTCGCTTGGCGTCTGGCTGTGTTGCGATGCTGGCCAAGCAGGGAGCAGATGAGACAGTCTCATCTGCCAGCACGTCCGCCCCGGAGAGCTGCATTGTACTATGTACTTTGTGTGTGTGTGTGTGTGTGTGTGTGCTTCCACAGCAGCGTGCACAGTATTTGTGACTGTGCGTTTACTGCCTCAATGTGCGCTTATATTTTTGTGTGTGCAGATGTAACGGCATCCTCTCCTTGTTGTGCCTCCTCTTGTACTGTGGCATCATCGACGCTGTTGAAGTGAGAGGCTTTTACACACTGACAGCCCCCCGGCCGGCCGTCTCTGCCGTACAGTGGCGGTCGTTAAAAGTCACCATCTTGATTGGCGAATCAAAGGCATCTACCGCCTAAGTGCAGCGCAGCAGATACATTTGGTACGGAAGTCCTCTCCTCTGTTGAAGCGGAGCCCCGCTAAGCCGGCGCGTAACAAAATATCAGATAAAAGGGAGAAAGTGTTTTCTTTTTATTCATTTCTCACTCGCGTTGGAGGTCTGACGTCTTGGTAGCTGCTAGTTGTCCAAAACACCTCAAACTGGCAGCTGGAGCGCTCACGTCTTCAGACAGCCTGATGGGAATGTTTCGATAGGGAGGTATCAGCTCCTCGGGGTCCTGCGCTGCGTTCAGGACATGATTTACATAATAATGCGGCCTGCCATGATAGCTTAGCTACCGCTCCTCCCCGAGACGTCACTAACTCACAAGCGCTCTTCCTCGCGCCATGACCCCGACTATTACTGCTCAAAAGTCAAAAGAGCCATCAGGAGACGCCTGGACTTCATAGAGTGGCTGTATTATTAAATGGTCATGCATCAGCGGCAACATTTCAGTGATGGCCCTCTGCACCATGAGGCAAAATTCTGCCCCAATTTCCTCCACGCAGATGACTCGAGTGTTGCCAACGCTGTGGTTATGATGCAGAACCGCTGGAGGTCATGACATTGGCGAAGGACTGCAGTGCTGTGGAAGGAGATGTGGATTTCTTTTTGTGTGTGTGTGTGTGTGTGTGCGCGCACGGCAGCATCCTTGAGCAGACATGAAAAAGCTCCTTTGGTGCAATTCACAGCCTGCTGCTATCGCTACTATTAATACCCGTTTGCTCTCCATTCTGCAAAGGATCCATATACTCCAGGGTGGAGGTGGAGGTGTTGGAGGGGTATGGGTGGGTTCAGTGGAAAGGGGAGCAAGGGGGGGGGGGGACACATGGGAAAATACAGGGAGATTGAAATCCTCTCGGGAGGCACAAAGAGAGGAAACACTTAAGATGACTCAATTCCTCACAATCACTGTTACAAAAGGGAAGGAGGTGGGAAAAGGAGAGCGATGCAGGAGGCGGCGAGGGTGTGACGGCGTATCAAAAGGCTCTAGATAGAATTATTGGGAGTCGATAGGGGGACGTGGGGGTAAAAATGAAGGTCTTATATTATCTAAAATTGAAAAGGGCGAGCTGGGGGGGTTTAGGCATCGGATCAAGATGCCTCCTCCCTTTCCCAGTTTAATTAGAAAGAAGAGATAAACCGTGTTCTGCTGATTGCTAGTTACCACTAATATAAATCTGTTAGCTAAAAAGATCAAAACCGGACCAAAGGAATGAGGCGGCTTAAAGGTAAAACTTCATGACGTGAACGTTAAAACAATCCTTTTTTCACCATCTTTTGCTCTCAAAATGGCCGCGGCAAGCGGCAAGACAATAGAACACGTCACGTCTACTGTGTTAAATATCAGGTAGTATGCTTATTTAGATGAGTCAAAACTATTCTGACTGTTCATATGTGAATTGTATGCATGTGTGTTGAAATGTGCAATAGTTCCCAATGTGCGTAATCAATAATCAGAAGTTACATACCTTTTTCTTTGCCAGGGCTGCGCTTCATCACCGATAGAGAGCGTTCAGGTCCGGCGCTCTGCTGTTCGCAGATGATGTGGTCCTGTCTGCCTCCTCGGACGGTGACCTCTAGCATTCACTGGGGGGGATTTGCGGGCCGAGTATGAAACGGGCGAGATGGCGGTTATGAGGCCATGGTGCTCAAGCCGGTCGATTGAATCTCCTCCGGTGGAGACGGACTGCGTGCCGACTGCACGGGTCTTTTTACGATTTGGGGTACGATGGATCGGGAAATTAACAGGCGGGAAGACCCAGGACACGCTGGAGGGAATGTATCTCCCACCCGGCCTGGGAACGTCTGGGTCAGCCTGCTGCCAAACGCGACCCAAACCCAGATAGAGTCATGACAATGGACGGCTGGAAGGTACACAGTATTTTACTATGGTTTAATCGTATTGGAATACTGTAATAATCTGGTTTCATTGGTACATTGTCTGAAAGTAAAAGCACCAACCAGGATCTAAACGCCATAGGAGTCTTTGTACAGCCTTTAGAACAAAGACAGTTTGACATTATATCCCAAGCTAGAATGTGAATATCTGTGATTTTACACTGAAGTATACTAAGGGAAGAGGGCCTTGATGAGATATAGTTGGTATTTTTTATTCTTGTTTGATAATGTCTCTGCATACAAGTACACAATCACCTGATACTGAGGAACCTGTCATCTTTAGCCACCTTTAATCATACATACTACCGTGTGAGTGGTAAACGACTGGCTTTCTTAAAAAGAAAAGAAATGTGAATGTTCAGAACATTGGTGTCAAGAGCAAGCAAGAGGACGTTGGTGGCAGTTACGTAACTGCAACAAACGTCTTCTTTTCGACTCAATTGAGGCGATGTGTTCGTTGAAAAGCATTTTTGTGGATGGTGCAATCAGGAGATTATTTTACGGTTTGCATGGCGATGTAGAATCATAGAGAGCTACTGGATGCTGAGTAAGCGAGCTACTGTCTTACGTCCTGACAGCATGATAAGGGCCATCGACATTGTGTGTAGAATGTTTCTTATCATTTAGCATCACTACTATACAACGTCAAAATGAAGGCTGTAGCAGACCCTGGTCGTAGGGCCCCAGCCGGTCAATGCGGTAAGGGGGCACACAGCAGGACGCTCTGCTTTAAAACGGGACACAGTCGAGTGACGCCATCCATAACGTGGAGGAGGACCTGTCCCCGAAGAAGAAAAGGGAAAACAACTGAAATATCAAGCGTATCTTCCTGCCTTTTGCGGAAAGTAATCACACTGTTCCTGACAAAACAACATAATTACTGACTGCGTGCCTCACACGGCAAATAACACGAGTTCATGGGTGCACTGGCAGACTTCATGGGGGACGCGTGGAAATTCATAACTCAAAAGAAAGAAACTCTTTATTGAACCACATCCACTCCTGTGAGAGCGGCGTCGCTCCCTCCTCCTCCTCCTTCTGGATCTCGCACGGAGTGACAGGCAGGTAACGAGCTTCATCCACCAATCTGTGATTAGCCTTATTAAAAATGCACCAAGGCCGGATGGAGGACACGGCCTCGGCTCTCTGGAGAAACAGGGCGAGCTCCAAAAGGCAGGAGCTTTCTGTCAGGTTTGGACAGCTCGGACCAAGGTTACAAACACACACACAAGACGGGGGGGGAGGGGGGGCGGTCTCCTTTGTGAGGTAATATCTGCCAAAGAGAGTTAGAGATGAAAAAGAGGTGAGGGAGGCGACGGCAGAGAGAGTCCCAGAGAGAGATGAGAGTGAGGGGGGGGGGAGAAGATGCAGAAACAACGAGGAGAGAGAGAGAGAGACAGCGTGTGAGGGGGGGAGGGCCATGGAACCTTCTGGAGAGGTTAATTGGAGGTTGTGGCGTGACGATACGATTCAGAGGGATCGTTAGCATTCCGGAGCTGAACATTAATGGCGCCGGCGCTGGACCCGAGTGGCAGGAACACGGTGCTGCTGCAGGCGAGGCCCCCCGAGGACAGGGAGAGGCCTGCAGAAGGAATGCCGAGTTGGCAGCACCGAGAAGGAGTCGCGTGTTTTACGGCGTCATTAGCATCATTTGACGGAGGCCTTTTCGTGGGCGCTTGCTGTGTGGGGCCGAAGGTCTTAACGGGCTAAATTAGGCAAAGCCTTCTTACTCATCGCGGGTTTTTACAATAGTCGTAAATTTATCAACCATTCTTCTGCCCCCACGTCCCGAGACAAAGGGTCCCAGTGGCAGCTTCCAACACGCCGATGCTGCGCAATATCGAGCTGAACGGCCCTCGGCCTCCGTGGCACCGAGATGCAGTAATGCATCCGAGATCAAAGCGGCGGCGATGTGACGATTTGGTGTTCTTCGCTCGCACTTTCACGCACTTAAAGGCGCACGCGTGTTCACCTGTGCTCGCACACGTCCCCTCCCCCCCGGGACGCAAGCTGCTGTGGTTATTTCACGGCGGCGGATCGAGGGGCCCGGCCCTGCAACGCGTTTTGGAGACGCGTTTGAACTGCAGTGAGTGGCTTTGAAATCATCGGCGCCGCAGTATTAAAGCATTTCTCCTATTAGTGAGCTGGCAAATGCTCACTGGAATAGAGACAGCTTACATGAATCACAGCAGATATTCACTGCACACACGCACACGGGTGTACTGGTGTGTGTGCGCGATCACGTCTGTGTCTTTTTCTGTTCCACAAAACGCTTTTAAAAAGGAATCTAGCAGGATGGAGGAAAGGGTTGCAAAAGAAGGCATTACTCTTGAGGTAGAAACGCAGGGGCAGATCTACAAAACTATTAATCTCCTCCTCCTCCCCCCCCCCCCCCCCCATGCCTCCCTGCCCCTATTTTCTTACTCCAGAGTCGTCCTCTGCATTTATTTCATTAATCCAGCTCTTCTATCCTTCCCCGTCGCTCGCAGCGACTCCATCTCTCCATCTATTTCTTTCACTTTGCATCTCCTGTCTCTGCTCCATCTCCACTGACCCCCCCACCCCCACCCCCCGCCCTTTATCACTCTTTGTCTTCATCACGACTTGCCTTTTCTCCCTCCCTCCTTCCTGCCCTTCTGCCGTGTCCATTTTTTCACTCTTCCTCTCCTCCTCCACTTTCTCCTTTCGACCTTTTGGTTTAATCGTTGTTTTTCTTAATCTTTTACTCTCCCTTTCTTTGTCTCTTCCCGGCACTTGCAATCTCTTGCTCTCACGCTCTCTTTTTCTCTCTCCCTGTCCGTTTCTATTTGTCTCTCCCTCTCAGGTCTCACCCCCCCCTCCCTCCCTCCCTCCCTTCCTCTCTCTGTCTAACCCACTTCTGCAGTGTGTTGCAGAGATTCAGACCTCAATCTCGCATGTAGTTGAGGTTTCAAAGCCGCAGTTCCCACCATAAGTTCAAAAAGACACACACACACACACACACACACAACGCCTTTGAGTTGGTTGCAACCCCCCCCCCCCCCCCCCCCACATACACACACAAACACACACGCTGACTCGTCAGCAGCTGCAGTGGTTCTGCTCCACGGCTGAGGCTGCATGGGGTTCTTGGTGGGCGAGGAGCTCCTCTGCAGCAACTAACTCTTCCGCTTCTACCTTTTTTACTCCCCACCTCCCTGTCCGTCTCAAACACCCGCCCCACCCCTCCTCCCCTCATCCCCCCTCCTCCTCCTCCTCCCCCTCCTCCCACTTCTTTTTCCCCTGGCCCTTTATCATCCGCCTCCACACTCAGCCCTGTTGTGAGTACTGTACATCCAGCTGTGCTCTCCACTCGCCACTAGCATTCTCCGGCCCCCTGAGACCTTACCCACCATCGGCCCTGTTGTCTGCGGAGGAGAACACCCCCCCCACCCATTGTAATTCTCTCTCTGCACCGCCGCGTGCATTGTCATGCATGCGCACACTCAAGTTCCTCCCCATGCTTTGCCCGCGTCGCCACCCCCCCACCTCTCTATACGTCAAGCATTGTTTCTATGCACGCACACACATGTAGACACACATGGTCACCCACACACACACGCACACACACACACAGCCCTTCTTCTTGGGCCAACGGTCACACTGCGTCTCCAGTGATGCGGCCATGTGCTGCTGTAATCGCCCGGCGCTCCGTTCTTATCTCTCCCGGGACCTTTTCCTTCGCTTTACGCTTCCTTCCTCCCCCCCCCCCCCCCCCCCCCTCAATGCCTCCCCCATTAACACACAATGGATCTGACCGCCCTCTGCACTCGTCCCCCCTCCTTACCCCCTCAATCTTGTCCATTCCTTCTGTACCTTCGGCTTCCTCCCTCCCTCCCTCGCTGCAAACCCTCCCACCTGAACACAACCGCTGTTTGAGCAGATTTACTATTTTTTTTCAAGAAAAAAAAAGAAGCCTCGCATTCGTGGGCGCAGTAGTTTTACCATCTGTGCTTCTTTTCTTTAAATAAAATATAAGTATCATCCACTGTAAATCCCTGGGGCTAATATAACCTGTTCCCTATTTCACCCCCATTTCCTCCCTCCCCCATTTCCTCCCTCCCCACACTGCCACACCCGTCCTCCTGCCGGCACAATTACACCCAATCACCCTCACTTTCCGTCGCCGATTCCTCCGTGACGATGAGCTGATTTGCGACTTGTTTTTGGTTAATTGTAATCCTTCATTTATTTACACGAAACGTGCCGCTCATATTTAATGAAACACACGCGGCTCCTGTTTCCAATTCAGCCGTGCGTCCGCGGCGGGTCTCGGCGAGCGTGTGGGGTAAAAATGTTTAACACAATACATGAACTGTACACGGAGACACGTGTTTCTTCAGATGAATAGTGAAAACACAGAGACCTATTAAGTGTTTGGCCGGATGGCAGTTGGTTGGAGACCTCTCGGACCTAAAGGTCAAATCCACATCAGGCGCACGTTGTAATGAAGAGCCCTCCAGCACGACGCCGAGCCGCTTCACACTCACTCAGTTGCTACGAGACGGAGTCGGAGAAACTTTTAAATTAATTACTTGTCTTGGATTTCCTTTAATTGGAGAAGAAATAAGAAGAGGAAAATCTTTCATGCTTCTTCTGTCTTGTTTCATCCCTCCAGATCGCATTAAAACCCTCCCTCTGCTGGTCCCGGCCTCGTGCCATCTTCTCTCCCCTCCGTTCGCCCATTGCCACATTCTCTTTGTCTCCCTCCCCTCCCTTCTCCCTCCCCCCCTCTGCACTCCCAGCCAGACACACAGGCAGCCTTTACCTCTGCAAGTGTTGCATTATTAATTGAGCTGCATTGGCCGTACAGTACAGAAAGCTGCTCTCGGTCGGGGCCCGGCACACACACACACACACACACACACACAGCCTACGCGCTGCACGGGCGCTTGCCTGCAGTCGTCCATATGCACGGGGACGTCTGCCGGGTTGTCGTGTTTTGAGCATGTTATTGTTGTTTAGCGTATGATTCCGTGGTGCATGTTAAGGTGTTTGCGCCCGGGGCAACTCGCCTCTGAGGCTCCACGATTACCGGAGCCATGATCGCAGATCGGCTCCCCCTGTGCATGTCCCCCCCCCCCCGCCGTGTGCGGGTCTGCGTGTGTGCGTTTGCTTGTTGTCATCTTGCCGTTGTCTCTATCTTGCTACTTTTCCCCCTGTGTGTGTGTGTGTGTGTGTTTTTGTTGTGCGCAGCGGTAACCCACGTGGCTGACACACACACACACCCCGCGCAGTAAACGTCTAGCGTGATATGCAGCCGCCAGACGATATACTGCGTCATAAAAAACGCTTCATAAAAGCAACATGATGCGATCAAGTCATCGCATAATTTATTTGAGGCGAACCGGCGAAGCTGGTAACTGTGGGAGCTTCTCTCCGCTAATGGCGCCTGTCGTCAGCGCCAGTTGCTGCGTGCTAATTACTTTCCCTGCTTTGGTTTTATTTCACTAGTTGGCGAGAGGAACATTGTTTTCTCAGAGTGTTTCTTTATGAAGTTTAACAAGTCATGCATTTAATCCTCGAGCTACTTCTGTTGTTTTACCTCTTCTGCGTATTAATGAATTATGGATTTAAACCGTTATATAAATCAGCGAGTCAGCAGGGTTTCCGATTGCTTTATTTACCTGAATACTTTAGGATTTGTTGCAGAGATTCCAGGTTTTTCACGCCCAGTTAGCCAACACGAGTGTTTGAATACGTGACAGAGTTGAAGTGTTTTATCCCCATTGGTCACGGCCGTAATCTTAAATCTCGTGATTGGACACGGAGATATCGCTGAAGTGCTTTAATTGCTTGAAGGGGTTTAACACAAGGGTCTTCTGGCCACATGGGAGTGTGTGTGTGTGAATGTGTCTCGGTGTGTGTGTGTGTGTGTGTGTGTGTGTCTGCACTGCTACTGTACAGCTGTGTGTAGCTTTGAAAAGTTCAACTTCACAGCCAGTTCTTTTTCATCTCTTGCTTTCACACCCTAACACCTTCCCGCCCACACACATACACACACACACACACACACACACACACACACACACAAATGTGAGTACGAACACACACATACACACAAACAGTGTGAAAAAAAAAAACGAACAATGGAAGATAAGCTCTGATTATTTACAGTGATTTATTCACTACCATGGAGATGAAGAATCACACACACACACACACACACACACACTCACGCTTAAACAGACACCTCATCATCAGCCACTGGTGTTATGAATAAAGAACATTTCTCCCGTGCAAACGCAGGAGGCAGCTGTGACCCGTCTGATTGACAGAGTGATCTAATGTCCTCACATTCACCCCGGTCCCCCCCCCCCCCCCTGTGAGAGTGATAGAGCACTCCCTTAAATATAAATCAGTAGAATCGCAGCACGTCAGGAGTCTAACTCTCCCCTGTAGTCTCATTAATCACCAACCCCGGCCACCACTTTGTCTCCGTCCGTCTCCACGCGGTCCATCTCCCTGGTTCCTTCGCCGGCTCTTGACTAAGTTTGAGACACTAACGTGTGCCAAGGAAGCAGGGAAGCACTGGCAAATTTGGACACTGCACCGCTCCCTCCACGCTCTCCCCGCAGACGGAAAGAAGCGGGCGATGTCATCCGGAGGTCACCGGTTGGTCTGTGGACGGCCGTTATGAAGCCTCGAGTTTGCCCATTTCCCCGTTGCCATATTTTTCTGGCAATCGATAATCGAAAGCGGCCGTACGCGAGTTGAGGAAGCGCTAAAACACACCCTGCTTACTCTGAATACAACCATCACTCACTAAATGAACATCATGCTGTATCGAAAAGAGACTTGAAACCACAGACTGAGACGGTTCACATTTTCTAAGTCTAATCGGACTTTGCAACATGAAGAACTGCCCTTGGAAAGTTTGCTAGCTAGCGGGAAAAAGGCGGGAAATCTGTGCAACCATCGGTAGTTTGACTCCAACATCACCAGCATCTCAAAAAGCACGCGAGCTAGCTTTAAATCATTCATGCTTATTTAAAATACGCCAATAGCCGCGGCCTTCACTGTGTTTATGAAACATTAAGTTGTTCATTTTAACTCTTTTAAGAGTTTCTTTTCAGTTGCGTGAAAGTTTAGTTTATAAACTTGTGTTCCCGCTTCAACAGACACGATGGTGAGGATGCAAACTGAAATGGCCCTATGACCATCCTGCTACATTGACTTTAATGTGAATGTCCCGTCTGCTCCTAATCCCCCCCAGCAGGAAGTGTTGTGAGGATTACAACCCTGGAAAGGCCCATCACTGTGAAGTTTAGGTGGTGGAGACATGCAGGGTTGTTGCTTATTTCTCTCACCTGCACTTCTTCGTATAATCCTCCATTCCGATTGGTCAGTATTGGCCTTCTGAATGCTGTTATTTCTGAATGGCAGGCCGCTGCTATGGATAACAGATAGCTGCAAAGACAGCAAAGATGAATGAATGGTAAATTATTCATTTCTGCAGCAGGCGGCTTTGCAGTGAACCTTCTCTTGTACATTTCATTCGCCCTCTTCCTCCTCTCCTCTCTTGTGACAGGCTGCCAGTGATTCAGGGACTGTAAACAACACACACATGCACACGCACACACACGTATTTATGTTGCTGCAGACAAGGACGCCAAACAGCAGGAGAGAGGTGATCTCTCCAGGCGGTAGTTTGTTAGCTGCACATTACCCGTCCTGCACCCTAGGAGCCGTCCAACAGTGGCAATATTTACATCCGCCGCATGACAGAACTCTGCAAACTTTAACGGAAATCAATCAAAAGTTCTCCAGGTTTGTGTTTCAGAAAGTCTAAGAAGGCATCGTGGTTTCGGCGCATTGGACCAATGCATAATCTTGAATATCACAGGTGTGGCGTGAAACCAAGTGTATTCTTTAATTTATTCTGCACAGTTGGCAATAGATACATTGGTTGCTGAGGTAATGTGCATCGTACGCCAGCAGGGAACAATGATCCATCAGCAGTAAACATCCTGGGCGAGACGTCTGAGTAGCTGTAGCATCACCACCTGCAATGTAAAGAGACGTGATGACAATTCTTCCTTTTGCATAATTGAGTTTTCTCACAGCCGTGTGTAAAAAACATTTCTTTTTTTTAAAGTGTTTTCTTTCGGATTGAATTTGAATCGTTACGTTTGAATCAGTATTCCACCAAGTATCTCTCCAGCCTGTTGGAGCTGCTGATACGCACGACACACTGTCACACGCACGCACGCGCGCACACATTCACAAGATGACAGTCCTGTTTTTTTCCCGAGGACAGAGTGATGCAGTTTTTCTCTGGTGCAGGACACCGTGTCCCACGGATTCTGACCTCAGGAAGCATCAGAAGAATGAAGGCGGTAGATTGTGGGGGAGGTGAATATTGCAAGAAGAACAATTGATGGAGGATCTAATTATTGTGGCTCATTAAGCCGAGCCGACTGACTTCCCCGCGCAAAAATGGCACAAAAAAGGCACAAAAATGGCACAAAAATGTTATGGTGATGGACCGGGTAGTTAAAGATGTCATAACCTAAGGTGTCATTTTTTTTTTTTAAATGAATAAATCAACACCTTTGATTTAAAATGTGCACTTGAATCATCTGAAACCAATCAAAAGATTTAATTACTAACTAACTATTTGGAAATTCCATCCAAGTCATTTCGCATCCCTGTAGAGTTTTGGTTATCAATTTAACGGTACACTAAGCAATATGATCAAATCCATGAGGAAAATGCTGCAGTGAACTCTTAATTCAGTTCTATCTTCTCTAGAGGGATTCGTGATGTTCTCTGTACCCCCACTTACATCCATCAAAGGGACACCATGTGACAGGTGGACGTGCTCTAGACGGTACAGGTGGCTGCTAATGAGCTCCAGCGTGGTGGCGGCGGACGGAGAGCGCTGCATTTTGAGAACAGCTGTCCATGCCTTTTTTTTTAAGGAGAACCTTTGTTCTGGAATCCCTCTTTTCTCTGTTCTGCGTCCTCTGATCTCCGTGTTGATCTTTGGTCAGGACTTGGTGAGCTACACACATTCTCTCATCATAAATTCAATGCAGGATAAGCGGTTTGCAGATGGACGGGTGATCTATTGATAATACTACTACCAGGTTCGCCCGTTGAAATGGCAACCGGCGTGGTCAGCTGCAACTACTCAATGCACATTCTGTTTAAGGATGGCGTATTTACTTATGTATGTAACATGTTATTATCGCTTTAACACATAAGTTAACTGTGTTAACCGGTTTAATTATATTTATGTATATTATTTTGAAAGCGCATTGCTCTCTGAATGAACGTACAGACAGGCCATGGGTCCCACTGAGGGGGGGTAGCATGGCAGCGTCCCGCATAGAGCTGCGTTCCACCGACAGACAGACTCCGGTGGGACGAGAGGAGATGGATTCTGTGTTTACATCAGTGATGCTTGGCGCGCAAACGTAGTCAAATGTGAAGGACAATGTTTCCCTGATGTGGAATTTTTCATGTAAATCTGTAGTTCCGTACCGTCCAGAGAATTGTTTTGTTGCCTCCGCTTGCACTCCTGCCGACGCGAGTTGAGCAAACGCACAGGAACGCGCTGCTGCGTTTGTTTTTCTTGTGTAGAAAATTGGCTGCAACTGCATTTCGTTCTGCGACTCCCTCGCTCCTCCTGTGTCGCATTATGACTATAAACTCAGCTTGAATCCACGTCACGATAACCTAAAACCGCCAGACTTTCAGAAATATTTAATAACAATAAGGAGCACTTCTGAAAATAACGTTCCCCCGTGATTGTCAGGAAATTGACCAATCTGAGATGCTTCTATTAATCTGGATCAATACGGTCCTTGCAACGTTAGAGTAACTGTCACGATGAGGCATCGAGTCTCCCTTCTTCGTGCACGCCTCGCCTGCAAACACGAGAAGCGCTCTAAGTGATGTCATCAATTAGAATGCAATGAATGTGTTTGTCAATGAGATCTTCAATTAGGCCTTTTATCATGTTGGTCGACCCGGCTACACACACACACACACACACACACACACAAAGCTCAGGTGGTCCGCTCATTTCATGCAGTTCTTCATCATACATTTATAAGTGCTCCTAATTAGTACTTTGTCAAAGGCTCTTATTGCAGAGTGCATATTATTGGGTAGCTAAATCTTTCAGTAGATCATACTTACAGCGTAAGGAGTGTCGTGTAGGCTGTTGTGCACGTACGTGGAACCAATTAACCGTCATATTGATTTTTGCCCCCCCCCTCCCCCTCCCCCCAGACGTGTCAGTGTGGGTTGGACACTTGTAAACGACAGGATTGCACCGCAAAGCGGTCGGAGCGGCGCTCTAACGGCGTTAGAATTTAGTGCTGACACACACATCGCGCCCCGAGATCAATGCACATGTCAGCGCGCAGCACCGGAGCGTCTTCATTAGTAAACCCCTCTGATGTATGACAACGTCAAACCCATTCGCCGCGTGACTCGGGCCCTCTTTAATTATTGGACCATGAAACAGTCTGTTAGACAAATCTGCCCCTCCGCCATCAATTAACCGATCGGGGGCATTGATTCGTTCGGCCGTGTTCCGCCGAGGCCGAGGCCGGCGCGTGGGTTCGCCTCGTATCAACTGGCTGCCCCCAGTTAGTTAGAAGGGAGCTGACGGAGGTAAAAAAACGTGGTGCCCACAAATAATAGCGAACCACAGCAAAAAGGAGAAAAAAAAGAAGAAATTGAGGAATAATTAACAGCGATTAGGAAAATCTCAGAAGTGGGTTTTTAATTCACGCTGTGCTCCAGTTTCGTTTCCTCCCCAACGGTCGTGCGTCAACGCGCTGATGAGACTGTTGGAGCGCTCAAGCCTGACTTCATCGTTTTGAGTGAACATCCAATCAGACCGCCCCCCCCCCCCCCCCCCGCCCTAAACCCGCATACCTCTTAAACCTGATGGCGTGTAACACATTATGATCGGGAACGGGCGTTACAGACATGCGTCTCAAACGCTCCTTATGCCAGACATGAGTAAACATACTAAACACAGATGGCGTTGCTCGCCCCCCCCCCCCCCCGGTAACCTGGCACAACCACCCGCTTCCATCACAAGGAGACGCGCCGCAGTCACCAGAGATGCAGAGGAGAGACTCTGAGGCCTCTCAAGTCACATGACAGCTTGTTGTATGAACGGCCTTCGATCAGTAAAGTGAGTTCATTGCGTGTCTGATGTCAGAGCCAAACAATAGTCAGTCAACAATGTGCTAACGGGAGTTCTGCGTTGATGCCTCCCAGTCGTTGGTCTCTGTCAGTTCTACATTGCGAACAACAAATCTGTGTTGAAATCTGCAGGAGGTGGAACGGTTAACGGCACCGGACGGAGGCACCTCGGGCTCCAACATGTTGCATTCGTGATCCAATCCGTACAAATTGGTATTAAGTGACAGTAAATCATAACATTATCTGCATCCGTCTCAATGTGTTTTGTCTCTGGCAGGAGCTTCGTTTGAAAGATGATTTCTCAGCAACATAAGATGCAATTTGACCTGATGAACGCCGCTATCAATAAAAATACAGTCTCTTAATTCCTAATCATTTGAATTGACCTTGTTATGAAAAAACAAACAACCTTTTAAAAGTACTATAAAAAAGTAAAATATTCAGAATTGTTTGCAGTGACTTCCATACGTAGTAGACATGTGCGTGTACACATAGGTATGAATGCAGATCCATAATACCTACATAGATATACATCATACATTTACATAGTCAATGGACTGCAGCTCTCTTCTAGTCTTCCGACCCCTTATTGGTCCTTTTCTCCGTCGTCATCCGCTCATTCACCACCGTTACCTCACTGATGGCAGGAGCTGCCACGCGAGGCGCCACCATCCCATCAGCAACTGGCAGTCACGCACCGCGAGAGTGGAGCCATTCTGGGGGAAAGTGTCCTGCCCAAGGACACATCAACGTGGACACTCACCAACGCGCATGCCCCCCCCCCCCGTGTGTGTGTGTGTTTATGTGCACATACAAACACATTCTGCGCAGTTTGGACTCAAAACACATGACGAAGACTTCACGGAACAAACGCTAAATGGCGGCTTGTCCGTCCCCTCCAGTGGACTGCATGTTTCTGACCACTTGTGCGCCCGAGCTGCACGCGGACCGACGCGAGCTGAGCTGCTTCCTTCATGTTCTGACGTCTCCACAGCTGTGTGGCCTGTCTTTCTGGGTCATTTCTGTGGCGCCCGCGATCCCGGCGGACTCCGCAGAGACGAGGCCCCTGCACGACAGACAGTGGCGAGGCCCATGACTTCTTCTGCTTCATCACACACACACACACACACACACACACACACACACGGGCGCGCGCGCTTTGAGACCAGCTGACACACAGGGATGTTATTCATAAGTTTCTGGGACAGAGTCAACCTCGGCGGAGCTGTGAAGTCGGGGGCCTGTGCGGCTCCTCTCTCCTCGCCGTGTCACCTGCTCTCCTCGGATGCTCTCGTCTCTCTTCCTTGGGAAGCGAGGCTCCTCTGACAATGGACTCGCGTGTCAAAGAGAAATGCCTCTGCCTCTGCGTGCCCTTTTGGAGGTACAAGAAAAAAGGGAATACGCTCCACTCCGAGGTTTAACATGCACGTATATTTATATATAGATCTCAATAAAGGCGAATGTGTAAAGGGCTGTTGTGTAATGCTCCTCTTGCTGGTGCCATCGTGCCCCCTTTTCACTCCTCCTCCTCCTCCTCCTCTTCCTCCAGGGCATTGCTGGCTTGGAGGAGCAGGAGGTGACAGATGTACACTCTACCTGCCGCGCTCCCCTCAACCTCCCCTCCTTCTGCGCTCCTCCCTCTCCTCCCTATTCCCACGCACCTTTGCCTCGCCGCTCCTCCTGCCTCCTTCTTCTCGTCTGCCTCAGCCAGCTCTCTTTTTCTCCCCCTAATCCATCTTGGTCCCTGTCCTCCATCTCCCACTTGATTTCCACCGTCGTCCTCCAACGCTTTATGTGAGACATGTTGACTCTGAGCTTTGGTGCAATAAGTTTCTTACCAGACACCCACGCATGCGTGGAAAGCAAAGGGTTTGACGGTGCGCCCCCTGTACTCTCCTCCCATCCCCCCAGATTCTCTCTCCCCCGTAATGTCGCTCCGCCACCTCGTAAAAGTCCCGACGGCGTACGTGAGACGCTTTACGCACGCCGGAACATTCAGGTCGCAGACGCACAGCAGCAAACACGCAAACACCCTCCGTCTGCAGGGGCACAGGACGACACGTGCACCCTTCCCCCTGTCTCCCACAGCTCCCCCTCAACACACACACACACACACACACACAAGCTTGTTAAGGGGCTCAGCAGGTACAGTAGCATCTGCGAGCCCAACCCAACTCATGGATATTTCATGCGGTGGACCGCGCCGCGCAGCTGCAGGTAATCGGGCCTGAGCTGCACAGCGGGGAGTCGTGCGGCGCCGATCCGCAGAGCGCATTCAAGGCTCGCCTCTTTTTGGTCACGTGCCCCCTCAGCCCGCCACGTTGCGCTCCACGCGCCCGGGGGCCTGCAGCCACGGGCCGGAGCGCTGATCGTGGAATAAGAAGCTCACAGAGCGAACCTGCGGCTCTGTGAGACAGAAATAAAAGCCGAGGGCGGCGCTCGTGAGGAACTCGCCGCCTACCTGGGGGACGACGACTGCTGCACATCCGCGGATCCACGTGGCTGCGGATCGAGAGAGAGGCAATCAAAGCGAGAAAAGATCGATGCAGCTCAACTAATTCATGAGGTTTTCTAGAGAAAACGGATCAGTTATTCCTTTCCAATACATGAGGTGTGCATACAAACATGAATCGCCCGCTGAGAGGCACTTAGGAAGATGAAAGAGTGTGTGTGTGTGTGGGGGGGGGGGGGGGGTAGTAATGGAGAGATGGAATTTGCATAGAAAGGTCAAAATATTTCGGAGACGAAATGAAAAAGCTGAGAAAACACATTCACCTCACGCACCATCACACCTCCCCTCGGCCTCTTTCTCCCCCGTGCCTCCCCCCCCCGCAACAAGACCCCAGCGAAGAGGGAGGCCGAGAGACTGACATGTCTTCTGTCCAACTCTTAAACGGGGGCAGACGCGGCGAGGGAGGCTGGTGCAGAGACGTTTTTATTAAATATAGCCCTGCAGCTTTCTGCCTGCACTTAAAATAGAGCCTCCGGTGCTGCCGCAGCGCTCTCACCGGAGACGGGGTATTACGAGGCGGAGTGGGCCGCGAAGCATATATACTGTACGTCTGAAGACAATATGGAGCCGTACAGAAAACACCACGGTGATCGGATGACTGCGTGGGGGGGGGGGGGCCGAGGCGGGAAGATGAGATGAGACCCGAAGTGTCACGTTAGACAAGTTCTATCATGATTGTTATCGCCGGCTGTCCTTTATAAAGATTTATACGCCACTATTCCTTCAAACTGTGATGTCAGAGTCTTAATTCAGGGCTTAAAGGTTACCCGCTGCTGTGAGTCGGATCATTACCGGTCAAAGGTCAACATTCTCATTCGGTATTGATCCAATGGAGATGCCTGAAGGCCTTGTGTGTATGTGATTGAGATGGAGGCTGTTATTTGTTTTTATAACAAGGTCTGCAGTGTATATATGATACATTGCAATGTAACACTTCTACGATGCTAGCACCATTATTCAGCCCACATACTAATATGTAAAATGTGCACCTTTCTTACAACATGCAAACAACTCTACTGAACTACCGAACAGAGCCTGTTTGTGTTGGTACCTGATCTATGAATGTTAACTTGCTGCTAGCTTTGGTTTTCTATTCGGTTTGATTAAAGTTGAGATTTACAAGACTCCTTCTGTATCAAAGGAATGCTGCTGTTAAAAACTTTAAAGTGTTTGCATAAATAAAAGGGCCTACAGCACGCATTTTAAATGAATTATTCTTTTTTGCTGATAAATCGATTAACTTATTTTTAATAGGTGATTGAGAATGAATCTGAAGAAGTAATTTGGGTCTTTTAAAACGGGTATGTATGAAGTCCTGATCCATAATCAGCGTATTGAGTGGTGCTGTGTCCTGTACTAAAATGTATTTTAGACTCATCTGTTAAGAAATCCACAGTGCAGGAAGTTGCAAACAGTCATTCTCCTCCTCAGGACACGAGTGCGAGGCGTCCGCCTCAGCCAGCCACCGTCATACGTACACACTCAAATACAGTTGGCGGGGCTACGGCATGCATCGAGAGGGGAGGCAATTTAATTAGTGGTTGATCACTTCAGGCGGGTTAAGAGCCGCCGGTATTCACTATAAAACGAAAGAAACATGTTTTCAAAAAGTTGGAATCTCAGCCGTCACTGGTGACAGCGCGCAGGCATAAAGGAGGGTGATGCAACACAACGGTGGACACACTGGATGAAATAACACAGCTACTACTGAAATAATTGACTGCGAGCGGAACAAGCCACTGAAGAGAAGCCAAAGTGCTCTCCTGTTCTATTTTAATATTGGAGACAGTGCGTGATGGGCCGTCCTGGCTGCCTGAGGAGGATTAACAGACTTAAAAAACAGCACTTGCAAAGCAATTTTGCTGTATTCCCAGCGAACTGGATGGGCTACCTTGACTCATTACCTCAGATGTCGACACAACATAAGAGTCTTTGCAGGCTCATTAGTATCCATATAACGAGACGGCCCCAACAGCTCACTGAACATATGACCACCACTTTGGCCCCCGGAGGAGATAAACCAAGGGCATGAATGCATAACAGAACTCATAATCATGTCACAGAAGCACTTCTGCAGGCAGATTTAAGTTAATGTGTAAACTGAAAGCGGAACGTTGTTATACTCAAATACCTACTTCTCTACATATTAAACCCATGCACGAATACACCGTGCACACAAATCCGCCCCTGCATGGACCACATCGACGAGAACACCGCTACAATGTGTGTGCGTGTGGGCCGGGGGAGATGAGAGTCTCGTTTCAAAGGCGGCTGACGATGACACTCAGGGTTCACGCAGCGAAGCCAGCGATGTAGCTCCTCATAACGTACACAGTGTGCAGCACAGAACTGCAGGTTCATCTAGAGAGGCACTTTGATGCAGGCCGCCACGTAGTGGAGTGCGCGTCCGTGCGGACCATAAATCAGCAGAGAGATGGAGCTCCATCCTAAAGGAAAGCTGACAATAGCAAGGCTGATAGAAGTCACAGCGTCACTCGGCGGATGGATGACAATAACATTGCTGCGTGTAGGCGGGACATGTGTGAGCGTGAGCGTGTTTTTGAGGAGTGACAGGGTGTCATTTGTCATAGCTGCGGTTAAAGGACACATTCATAGTGGCAGCAAAAAAGCTCACACGTGTATTATCCGTGACCTTCGGCAGAACCGTCGCATGACACACGGAGCACGATGGGGGAAAAAACACACGAGCGTTTAGAGGTTCTTTCTGTTTTTTACATGAAACCACAAAAAAGGCACTGCTGTTATTTTGATACCAAATGAGAAACTGGAGAATTGATGGTAATTCAGCTCGTTACATCCATCCACATTCTCGGCACATTGGAGTCTGAGAATTCTAAGAATTGATTCTTAAATGCATCTCATGAACCATTATGAGTCTATTCAGAAAACTCCATCATCGGAAATGTGAAGCCAGGTTTGACTGAACGCAACGTAACACACGTGGTTCTTGCTGGGCTAAATACTGGCCAAGCTTTGGGGATGGCGGCTGAACTTCAGCGTGGATGCAATCTGACTGGCTCCTGTGGGTTTAGAAGCTACTGTATGGGAGCATTTTGGGGGCTCAGCAAACCAAGAAGTAGATTAACACTTTTTTTTCCAAGGTGATGTTGCTATGGACCCAATTTCTTTTCTTTTCCTGTTGGTTTTCTTCGTAATGCTTGGGAAATGTAAAAGATAATAGTAATTTAATGTTTTTTTAATGGGTTAGGGTAAGGTAATCCCAAATATGCATAAAATATGAATAATTAATACAAAATGACAAAGATAAATTGATTGGTTTTATGATCGCATCGTAGTCCACTGATGGAGAATCAAATTAAATTGTAAGTTGTCTAGAGATTCCCTCCCTCAATTAATTCAGAGCTGTCAGTAGTATTCAGGCTCAGCAGCTAAATAAAAAATACAACAAATCTCACATTTTATGAAAAGGTCGGCTTTCCATCTGTTATTAATGGAGTTGCTCCAAACTGCATCTAAAAGTTGGCATCGCAGATTGTCACTGCGGCTCTGCGGCTCTGTTTGAGGTCCAGGTTTCATGAATATTGGTCAAACCGTTCAGTGTCGAGGGGGAAAAAAATATACATTTCTGTCACAGCGATACAGCCGCCACACTTTAGCACAGTGTAAGTGAGACCCACACTTCACACCAACATAACAGGCATGACGCTGACAATGTTTGCAGATTGCATCAATAATTCAGCTGTGGGTGAAAACAGGCTACAAGAGACACGCGGTGTGCAGCCGGTGGCCACACAAAGGGGATGTGCACAGACGCACAAAAACACAGTCAGGCGGTCAACTTGAGTCCAATGAATGAAAAAAGAACGCTGGTCAAATGGAGGGACACGCACAAGGACATGACAATATTACTAATACACACACACACACACACAGACTTTAGGGCAATTACTGTTACATGACTTCAGTCACGCACTCATAGTTCCTGCTGAAGATGCCAGCATTCAATTACTATACGCACAGTGCGTCATGGTCTACTGTATGAACGACGTTAGCAAGAAGCTATCATTTAGCCGCCGGGCAGCACTGTCACTAGCATATAATCTCATGTCCATCCATCCCAAGCCGCTCTGCAATCAGCTGGTATAATTTACCTTTCAGTTTCACATTTCTACGCTGTTTGTCGTCGGCTGCCCGGGGACGGAAGAACAAGGTGAACCGCCTTGTCTGGCGCCCTTTTTGCATAGTGACGTTTGCGCGTTTGTGCGTTTGCGCTGGCTCAAAGAAGACAGAGAACAACTTTGTTGAGGGAAGAAAGTTTCTGGGGTCGCGCGCCACAGTTTTCACCTCCAAATACGTATTAGACGAGGAAATAAGTCCTCAATGCGCATTGGCTGCGTCCCTTCCTCCCCTCCTTCCTGACCTCTTGTCTCCTCCCCTGCTACCCAAATCCCCATTCATCACCCTCATCTTTCAACTCTCCTCTCTCTAACTCCCTCGTCCCCTCCCCTGGCCTGCCAGTCCTCTATTCCCCGTCCCCTCGTCATTTAAACACTGAGCCCATCCAGGGGGGGCTACAATAACGCTGTCGCTCAGCTGATCTGGTCTGAGCACAACAGCAAACAACCATCCGAGAAAAACCACAAAAGGGAAGGAGAACACACACGGCCCGGCTCTGATTAAATGTGTAAACAGCGATGTAAGAAGGGAAACGAGGTTTAGTGAGTAATGGCGGCGGAGCGGAAGCGGCGGGGACACGCGTGCACGGGGACATGTGGAGTTCTGCTCACAGTAATTGGTAAACAGTGATGTGCGTCTGAAAGGGATGGAGTGTCAGCGAGGTGTCAGTGCAGCACGGCTGATGCGTCACTCAAAAGCAAACAATGCCCCTGAGCGGTTTAAACGTGTGTGTGTGTGTGTGTGTGTGTGTGTGTGTGTAAGTATGTGTCCACGTCCCTGAGCCGTCCCCTCAGGATGAGACGCCAGTCAGCATGGGAGCAGAGGAGGAGAGCAAATGAAATATTGATCCCTGATTTGGCGTGGAGCGCCGCGTCGCCTGGCCGCTGGCCGCTCGCACGGGCGCGTCTGTGTTTGTGATCCCTGTAAACACGCCGAGGTGGAATGCTAATGTTCACGAGTCATGAAATCATGTTGAGCGTAAACACGTGTGACAGGATGCCGAAGGTCCCATGTCCACGGTCATTGTCACACCTGCAGGGCGACGCAGGCAAAGTGCCTCGTTAGCCCGTTGATTGACAGGACAGCAGTTCACGCACGCGTTAACACCAGTGCGTGGGGAACAAGGGTGCTCGACCATTTAGTTTGCATTAAAGTTGCATGAACATGACTCGGACTGGACTTTTGTCTTTTAAATACCAATTTTTCTAATAATGTATCCATCAATATTAGACGTTGAGATATAAGCAATATTACACTCTTAAGTTTGGTTAAGAAGCACTAAGATAGTCGCCCGGGGAAATATGTTTTTTTTAAACATTTTTAAGATCTCTATTGTTTGCAGAAGAAGATGATGGTTGGTAATCATTTAAATTACTATTCTGCTTAAAAGCCCTGTGATTTTCTAGATGCGTAAAACACGGACAGATATTTATTCTAAAATAAGCAATATCATGCAATTTCTAAATGTTGCCATTTCTGAATTTATTTCTGAAATATCGTATTTTTGCCTTTCGTTAAAATCTCTTTTTTCACATGAGAAAATTCACCGTTCGCCATATTGACAAACTAGCAATAAACACAAAGAAGAGCTGAGCCTGTTTGTACTGACCAATGATTTTAATTTTCATGCACTTATGCTTCTGGATGAAATGTTAAAGGTTTGCCAAATAAATTGTAGAATAATTACTGGAATGCACATGAATATGTGTATCAAATCTCACCGATCCAAGGTCAGATATTTCAGTCTGAACCAGAGTTCTGAAGCAATCCATCGACCTCACCATTGGAGCCGCATAGCGAGCGTCAGACCACTAACGGTTCACCTCACACACTATCGGAAGACCTTGATTCTAATGCTTTGTCCTTTAAAACATGTCCATGAAAAGCAGGTTACCACACCATCCGAGAGAGAAAATCTGTATTTTAAACTTGAAACTACTGCAAAGCGATGAAAGCCTTGACCTTCGCAGTGTTGATAGAGGCAAAGTGGTGAATGTATTCAATTCATTCTTTTCTTCAATGGCCATTAAAATCAGTGCTGAGACTCCCTTTAAGCACACTGTTGTAAAAACAATGACACCGACCTGGGAGTACTTTGAGATTCATCGTACTTTTAAAATATGATGGAAGGAGGAAGTCAGGAAAAGGCCACCTTAGCTCAAAACAACCACAGCTACAGGGCAGGAGATTATCTTTGGATTTCTCTCTCTTATTTCTAATCAACCGTTTAAGAAGAGAAGGTAGCTGATTGGGGCGGTGCTGCTTGACCTACCTAGCTTTTAATACCCTGAATCACAATCCGCTTCACCGAATTGAAGGCTCTGGGGTGGCTGTGGTCTTGCGCCATGGCAGTTTGGGGGAAATAAATGGCCATCGCTCAGACGTTTGGCTTCGTAGCTGTGGAGTCCCCCATATTAAGGACATAAAAGAGGCACGTCAGAGGGACTGGTTCCCATACGCAGAAGCTCTGTTGGTTGTTGGCGCCACGTTGGCCGTGTTCCATTGAAGGCTCCGCAAACAGCCGACTAAACATGCGTGCACGGCGCTGATGAACTCTCTATTTGCACCCGGGGAGTACAGGATCAGTTCTGCCCGGCTCTGAACACGGATTAAACAAAGCTAAGAATCATGAAATGTGTTTTAAGTGGCAGGACGTCTACGTTAAAACATCTGTCAAATGCGTGTGCTGTACACCTCGTCTATGGCCGTGATTTTGGTTGGAAAAGCGAACGCCAGAACAAAGCTTGTGTAAAGTCTTGTTGGTTTTGATTTTGGCATCTAGCTAAATCCAGTGCAAGCACATCCCGGAAGATGAAACTTTCCAAAGTAAACTGATCAGAGGGTTTGGGGTGTTGTTCCACAGGAGCGTGTAGGAGGGAACCCGGTTCAAGCAAAAATAACTCGCCATCAAGAGTAACACAGAAAACACTTTCGTTGTCTCTATTACCTTAATGGTCAGGTGTTCTTAAATGCCGTGTGATGTTCCTGTAGTAAATGATGGTCCAATGAGAGTCAAATAGAACATCAGGAGGAGTATGCTTTGGGGCGGGCTTGATTGACAGGTCGCTGCTACCAGAGCAGTGTCCGTAACTTACTCCTCAAACTCCTTCACATTCCAAATATGGACATTTCCGTTCATCGGAACTTACCAAACTGAAGGCTTCACAAACCAATCAGCAGCCAGATATAACGACAATAGAACAGTAATGGTTACCAATGGTTACCAATGATTGGGATTAGCTTCTTTTTACAATGAACCCCGTCAAATTTAGGGTTAAACTGACGATAGAGTTTAATGGAGCACACTAATACGTGTCATTAGCCAGTGTGAATCCGCACCGTCGATTCCTGTTATGTTTTACTCAGCTTTTTCTACGAACCACAATGAAGATTAGTCATGTCACTTTTTTTGTATTATCTTTGATGTGAGTAAGTGATGTTTTAACCATATTCGTGACCTGCAACTGACGTAACATCTATGAACACAGATAGGCATGTTGAAATAATGAAGCATGCTCTTTGCATTGAAAGGTATGTAAGGTATGTATCCATACCGCTGCATTGGCCCCGGCTGTGAATAGAAGGAAGTTCAGGGAAAAGGTGGGTGTGCACAACCAACACACATTCGTGGAATGCACACATGCAGTTGTATATTGGCACGCACAAGTTCAAGGAATAAGTAGCGGTTTAAAAATAGTTTGCAGAAGCAGCAGAGAGTGTTATAGAGCTCTCTGCACTCTGTCTCCTCATCATCACTTCCAGAGGTTAAAGATAGTGTTCGGCAGTTCGTGTGTGTGTGCATGTGTGGGTATGTTTGTGTGTGTGTGTGTGTGTGTGTGTGTGTGTGTGTGTGCAATGCAGCTCTGCTTTGTATTCATGTCTTGTGCTGATTGTGCTCTGACTGAATCTTGCTCCAGCCTGCTGGGTAGAGGGTGAGAGGAGAGGGAGGGGTGAAGGGATGAAAGCATGGAGGGACGGGAGGATTAGAGGGGGTGCGGGAGGATTGGAATAGTGCATGTGCTGGGGATTCTTCTCCCCTCGCGATCAGGTGCAATGCGGAGAAGGTGTTAAGATCTGCAGAATTTGCTTGCCCATTAGCTCCAGCGGGTCACTGTGAATAGGTCACTGCCGGCAGCAGGACGTGTGGCTACTGAGAACGATGCCGGATGAAGGACTTGAACCTTTTCATCAGATAAAAAGCCTGCAGGGTGTTTGGAGCAATAGCAATTAACAGCTTATGAAGCTGGTAATTCTTAGGACACTATTTAACACATCAACTGTGAGGAAGTTGCTGTAAATACTCCCCTGCTAGACCTTCCCCAAACTCATGACTGCATAAAGATTGGGGTAACAGCACTCGCATGTCTGAGCTGTGGCTTCCTATTCTGCATGTATACATTTGTCCTAGAGCCTAGAAAAGAACTCTCTGGTATTTCAGACCTGTTTCCGGCTGCTGCAATTTCCTCACCTCTCAAGGGACAATTGTCTTACGGCTGCGTTGTGGAATGGGCAGAATCAGCAGTAGCGTTACAGTAGATGCAAACTTAAGGGGTTCAAATGTTCAGCAGTCACTAGACTTCCTCTCAATAGTAAGTAAGTGACTTCCAATGGCTACACTTCTTTTTATTTGAGCACACACTCATGTGTTAAAACCCTCGCTTGCACATGTGGGATTTCTTCTGAAGAAGGTGAAAATGTCTCAGCTTTCAGGATCAACATCTCCTGGGATCAGCGAATCACATCCGCCGCGCACCACACATTGTTCTGCCTGTGTGGAATCAACTCCTCTCTAACAAGATTCCCGGGCGCCATTCATCCGTCAGCCAAACAGCCACATGCGCGCGGACGCTGGACTCCGATCCGTTTCCCGAGCAGCTGGATATCACTGGTTCACCCGTCAGAAGCTCGCTTCCCGTTCCTCCGTCTCCCGCCGGAACCAATTTGTCCATCACCCCTGGGCGCGGAGACCGTTAGCTACGTAATTAGTCTGTACCGGGCATTACCGTCATGTGACAAAAACATGACCTTATCCGGGACGGCCTGGTCGACACCGAAGGAGGAGCGGAGGGAGATGGAAGGCGCGCCGAGAGGAGGGAATAAGGTACGGCCAAAAAGAGAGAGAAAGATTAAAAATGTGTTATAATTAGGTTGCGCTGTGGAGGGAGCAAAGCGAAAGAGCTGGAGGAGGGGTGGAGGACAGGAGGAGGGGGGGGGGGGTGGAGGACAAGATCAGGACAGGGCAGAATTAGAAAAGGGATAAGGACTAAAAAAACTCAATCAAAAGTTGTGTTGTCAGTTGGAATGGAGGTCAAAGGTACGGCGCGTGTACTAATGAAGGGGAACGATAAGACAGAAATGATTATAATATATTAATGAAACAACACAACTATGAGAAGAGATACTGAGTCTGATCCCCACTAAGTTTCTGTCGGAGGAAAATAAATGCAAAGCCAAGAAAATATGAGAAATAAACCTCATCGCCATGATGGAAAAAGGTAAAAGATGTCACAGTGGGAAACATAGTAAAACATCCTTGGGGGATTGCGGCCCTGTAAGATGGTGGCTTTACTCTTGAATCCGACAATCATGGTTTAATTCTCTCTTCGAGATGTCTCATTGAAGGTAAAAACTGAATTACTGCTACTTACATACCCTCACGCTTCTTCACTTACTGACTCCTTCTAATCCATTCATTCGACCACAGGTCGTGGGTGCACGTTCGTGCGGATGTTGGGTTTGGATTTGGTTGGATGAGTCCACAAAGTGTCACACTTTAATACAGGGAGCCGCCCTTCACATTCATTCCCAACGTCGAGTTCCTTTTAAGCAGCACCGCCACTGTTCTTTGCGGGAACCCGAACTACGAGCTTTTCCCTTGAACACAGCAATATTTCCTTCAAAAAATGTGTTTTATTCTTCAAGATACCAGCTCATATCGGCGACGCATCACAGAATGCAATATATATGTCTTCCTAGAGTGCAACGGCAAACAATGCCTTTTCATTATGAGGAGATTCTCATCTTTGTTCTAGAAAAAGCAACGTGGTCATACGTGGAGAAACAAGGCACCCCAGAGGGATTGCAGAAGGTACAGCGCATCCCGCTGGCTACAGACTGGGAGGCACGAACCATCGGGAGGAAACGACGGCGCTTCCTATGCCAAGCGTCTGTGAGTCTGATCTGGAAACAAGCGGCGTGCTGTGCTGTGCAGCTCCGGGGGTCAGATCCGGCCCTCCGTGATTGGCAGCTCCGCTTCCGTCCACAGTGACAGCAATGACAGGACGCCGTCGAGCAACACCTACCATCTTATTAAAGTCTGCGCGGGTGACATGCGTCCGCGCGGGCGCCGCATGTGTGTTCTGTAAGTGTAAGAGTGGGCCGCAACGCATCCTGTCAGACTCAGACTCATCAGAGCGAGAGTGGAAAAGGTTAATAACCCTTATTCATTTTGGATTAAATATGCTGCAAGTGAGCTGTGCTCAATAAACTGTTATGATGCCCTTCAGGAGAAGCACGCCGTCGCCTCCTGATCTCTCCGTTTTGTTTGCTTCGTTCATTCATTGCCGGGGAGAAACGTGTCGGAGGAGCTGAGGTCACGTGGCCCCGAAAGCCGGCCAGTTTAGTGAGTTATTGCCGCGACGTCAGAGGAAGAGAAACGGAGCGCATTTGGTTGAAAGGTTTTCGTCCAGACGCTCTGGGACAAGTCGTGTCTCTCTGCTCGTCTGCGTCTGTCTCTCGGGTGAATACGGTTCATTGCCAAAAGTCTATTGTTTTGAGTCACAGTTGGTGGCAAATGCCAATGAGGCGCTTTGAATCTGTGCGGCCCAAAACATTCCCACCAGCTCGCATTAGCTGACAGCGGCGGACTGAATCAGACCCAGATGTTGACGAGTTGTGATCGGACCCTTCACCTTCCCGTGTCCTTGAAGGCAGCATGCAAGAAGGACACAAACCCAGTGAGGAGCCAACGTCATGAAAGGCCGCCGTTTGTTTTTCGCCTGAAGTGGAGACCCGTTTTCCACTGGTAGGAATTCTGCAAACATCTTGTGGAGGCTTTGAAACAATCAATCCATATTAGCAGTGAACGGCAGTTGCAGTGTGATGGAGGAGGGGGGGCTGTAGATGGATGTGGCTGCAGCCGGTGATTATCTTTAATGAGGGTTAGGGATATAGTTGAAACCTCCTCTCCCTCTGCTGCGTTTGCTCTCATCATGGTGTCCTCATGGTGTTCCGGCCTTCGTCACGTAACACGCACCTCCAACACGGCTTTTGAGGTTCTCAGAAGAACGTTAATGACAACGCATTTGTCAGATAATCCAATGGAAATGTTCTCGTGCCAAATAAGACCTTTTGCGGCAAACATAGTCCAAAGAAGTGCCGCTATAAGCGGACACACACAGTTATAAACGGATGGGTTGGGGCTGCAGCCGGTGACATTAGATGATCTTTAATGAGGGTCAGGGATATAGTTTAAAGTTTATAGCTTTGTTTTGAAAATAAAATCAGAGACTGCCTTAAATGCAACACACCAATGGTTGAAATGTAAGCCAATGCTCAAGATTACTACATTGTCAAATATCCCTTAATTTGGGGACGCACCGTCTTCACTGCACGTCGTTGTAGCGTTGGATGATCAAACCAAATGGAGACAAACTCTTTGTGCAGATGTGAAAATTGACCTGGATTCATTTGTCCTTTCTTCTCATGGGATCTGACTCTAAAACTAAGCATGCTGGGAAGTCTGTAAACATCCTCACCGTGTGTCTCATGTAACATAATTAGATGGTTTCACTCAGCAGTCACTTCGCCCTCCTGTCGCGTTCGTTTGTTCTGTGCCCCCGGTCCAAAATGGCCGCCGCAGTCCTGCATGTGTTACCAGCTAATGTTCTCTTAGATCTTAGATCCCACCGCAGCAGTAAACAACAGATGAGAGCCATGCCATGCCGTGCCACGCCGTGCATGTGGCTCTATTAGCGTCGATCTTTGGGATTTTAACTGTTTTTGCCATCAAGCTCTATTTAAATGGAGTAGCACAGGAGCGCCGAGGCGCTAATCACTGGGCAGCATTTCACTCTTTGAGGGGGCTTTAACAGTGAAGTGGTTACACAACCCTTTGGTTAATCAGCCCCTTATTGTAGTCTCAGCCATTCATTTCATGAACCCGATCACTGTTGACCGGGCGCTGGTCACATGATTGATGTCAATTTATTTTGTGTGTTGAAATAATTGGAGAAGGACGGTGACCTTTTGGAAATCATGGCAAACCAACTGTATTTTTAGACTGAGAATTGTAAATTGGTCCAATTTAACACAACAGGAAGATAATGAAGTCAAATGTTTTAATTACCTTGAAAGCAATAAAACATCCTTAAAGTTACTTTACATTAGATTCATATTGAAATATGAAGTGATTCCAATGAAATGAGCATAATGTTTAACACGTTTAGCTGCACTGCACTGCTCGCTGGCACAGCGCGTTCCCGTTTGTTAATTATTCTAATCCTCTGACACGTCACCAGTATCTGACAGTAATTGACCTTCTGTTCGTCAGAGATTGCAGGTCAATGCGGTGGGATGGTGTAGAACACAATGTGGGCCGAGTTTCATCGAGGGTTCTGCCACGTCAGCAGGATTATTATTGAGCTCTTCTTCTTTTTTTAAAGCAGTCAGATTGTTTTTTACAGCCGACTTTATGGTCTGTTTCATACGGTATTAAAGAACACTTGAATCTAGAGATTGAGACCATGAACTCACGTTTACAATGTTTACCTTTAGCCAAGATAAATAATTCTCATTCTTCTTTAGAACCAAATCGAGGCCATCGGCTTCACATTGTTAAGGTTTCGGAAGCTCTCGAGGGAGGCCTCACTCCTGTTGTTCTCGTCCCGGCCGGAAACGAGGACACGAATGAGTCAATTCATTTAAATTCAAAAGTTATTTAATAACTGAGCAACGTAATAGGGATTACAATTACAAAGTGAAATTCTAAGCGAACAGTGGAATATTTCGCGAAATAGAGAATCCTCTGAGCAAGTCTAAAGTGACTTTTCAACGCGGCTGCAGGAGAAATTCTAACAGTCTTTTCCCCGCCATGGTCCTTTGAAAACTCTTGAGGTGTGTCTTCTTTGGTGCATTTGAATGTCATTGGCCTCTTCTCCAAAGGGTCACCTCCTCCATTGTCCCTTCCACGTCGAGGTGTGAAGCTGCAGCTGTAACCTGAAACCTCTCTGTCCATCTGTCCCTCACATTCCAATGCACTCAATGTAGATACATTCGGCTTTATGCCTCAATGAGTGAATTTAACAAAGCATACATCGTTTAAGTCTTCATCCTATAACTAGTACACTTTCATTACAACAACCCATCACTAATGATCACCGTTCATCACACTTCATCATAAGATCTAAGACAGTTCGTGTGGTTCAATTCTCAAGACATTTGCCTCAGTTGGCTGCCTTACATGAAGTTGTTCATTTTATTACCTGACAGGAGAAAAAACTCCCAAAAAACCCTCTTTGGGGATAAAATTGGGAGAAATCCATAAAGAACGGCAATTGGCATCCGTCCCCAGGTTTTAACATCACATTGTGACAGAATGTTAATGTGTACAGTGTTTATATGATTTAAATGACTATAAACTGTGTTTGATTCACATTGTATTCACTTCATCTAACATGTTAATGTAATAACTAATATCTAATAACACACAAACTATAATTCTAACACTAAACATTATTACACGTACTATAATTTCCTGACTAGGGGTGCACTTCTGGCTTAAATCCCTAACAACATCCACAGAAAGTCTTCTTCTCCTCTGCCTGTTTGCCTTTGATTCGTCCTCACCCGCAGTCGTCTTGTCTTCTATGTCCCGAATGGAAGAGACATTTCTCCTTGAAAGGAAAAATCAAGTGAGACGCCGAGGACATGATGAGGGGAGAATAGATGCTAACGAAACGTTCCGTGTGACTCAGGTGGAGTCAACGTTAGCGTTGAAGTGGTTGAACCTGTTTGCGGTGATGCCGCATGAAGTGAGAAACACGTGTAGCTTCAGGCAACAAATGTGTCGCATTAACATGAAAATCTGCCTCAGCCCGAAATCCTTTCATCTCCCTCTTTTTTTTTTCTCCTCCTAAAAAATGACGAGCTGCCAAGTAAGTAAGCATTCGTCTGGCAAAGGGAGCCATTCATTCAAACCAACCCGGTGGCCGTGTTTAAGTGAAGGGGCCACCGTTGGCTCGTTGTGCACGCGCTCGAGGCCCTTCGCCACGGAGCGACAGGTGGCTGTAAGCAGCCCGCCAGCAAGCGAACGCGGTAAAACACGCGATGCATCTGGGCGAGTGACACCGAGTGTTGAGCAAAACGTCTGCTTGTTCCAAAAGAAAAACTCCACAGAAGGGGAGTTTAAAGGTAGAATCCACAAACACAAATCAAATCAGGAAATTAGCATTTACCTGAGTGGATCTCAGAGGTAGTTTTTTTTTTTCCCCCCCCTCTCACTTAAGAAGAAAAGCGCCTCTGCTTCCTCTTGTGCTTGATCGCTTTGTGATGGCTTTTATCCGACGTGCTGCTCCTGAGACTTTTCCCGTTATGAACACCGAGACGACAACAGATTAGTGCTTTATCAGACAAATCTGCCAGAGATCTGAAGTTGTGATTAATACCTTTTGGATGCTGGTTTTCTAATAAAAGAAGCAAACGAAGTTGGCAATTTAATTTCGGCTTTCGGGCTGTGAGCCCCCCTCTCCACCCCCCACTGCACCAAAGCCACAGAAAAGGTTCAGAGTCTTTTGTCGAGTCTGTCTGCTGGCTTTTTGTGTTTGCAGCACGTCTTCGTGATGCACTGGAGAAGGATTAGAAATGTCTGGCGACCATGATTAAACGCAGAGCTAATGAGTGATGGTCTTTTATTGGATGCGGCTTGGCAACGGCCAAGACATGAAAATGGTTTTGATTTATCACGGATGCCCTTGCTATGCATCATGATAAGCTATATGGCTTATGATGGTATGTGACTGCCGCCCTGCAGCCGCCTCCGTCTCTCATCTCCGCTTTAAACACGCATACTGTACAGAATTAGATCTTTCTGGAGGACCTTTGTTGACTATTCTGCAAAGAGTTTCTTAAGCGCCTGTAAATGATCTTTTTTATCAATCTCAAGGAACTCTTCATTTAGTTTAGTTTAGTTACGGTCTTATTGTTCTTGCATTAGGAGTCGAGTTTCTTATTCTCGATATTATTTCACGCCTACGTGTTTTCTGTCTATCACCTCACAGCTGCCGGCAGGAATGTCACCTTTTTACGTTTGCTGTCAAATGCGTATAATTACATTCAGGCTGGTGGGGGCAGTAGTCATGTTTACATCATTTCCTGAATACATGATTTAGAAACTCACCGATGACCAAAGGAGTTTGAGGTATTCAACATTCCACACGCATCTCTGCACGCTCGCAATGTTAGACATAAAAGGTATGTGCTGAATCCTCCCCCCAAAAAACAAATTTCTCCATCCACTCGTAAAATGGTCCGCATTAGAATAAAAATGCAAACACAGACAACTTGTATTTGCTGCACGTGGGCGAACGGCATTGAAACAGAAATCATTTGTATTCAGTATTTTAGTGAATGATTGTGTTGAGCTCGCACACACCAAAACACACACAAAACGCACGCCGATGTTCCTACTTGTGCACACTGCGCAAACCTCTCTAAACACACCGACGCGTATCCCAGGAAACACTTTCCCTCCACCGGAACAAAAGGTTGACGACACGGCGGCAGAAATCCTCATTGTGCTAATTAGATGCTCGGCTTTTATCTGCTGCACATCTAATCCGGCCTCGTCCACCGGCGCCGTCTCAAGGTGACTGTTGGGATGCGTCTCTGTCTGAGTGAGCAGAAATAGTATCTCAGTTCCTGTCAGTCAGACTGGTCCGAAGCCGGCTGTCACGTTCGTGTTTGTGTGTGCGAGTCGGCATGCATATGGGTCTTTGTGTGTGTGTTATAATCACCCTGGCAGAACTCAAAAAAAAAAGTGTCCCTTTGTCACCGCAAGCCGCCGTGGAGCAAACAAAACCAGACGCACACACACACACACACGGAGTCGCACAATAAAGTTAAATAAAAACACAGCTGGCTTGTTCAAACCCCAGACAATTGCTTTGGTTGGAGGATAAACAGTTTCATTCAGCGTCGCTACCAGCTGCGTTTCGGCTCGTTTTCATAGTTTTTTTTTTTTATCTACTTTTTCTGGTTTGTTCCATACAAAGACCCTCGGGGACCCGAAGCTCCCGCGTGGCCCCCAAGCAAATGGTCTCTGCGGGATAAAGCGACCAAGACCGGGATGCAGCAGCCCGGCTGGGTGTCCACACTGTGCAGAGCGTCCAGCCCACGTGATGCTGAGCAGGTGAGGCGAGGTACAAAGCGGCGGCAGTGGACGGCCTGTTTGTAGGGGAGGGGGGGGGGGGGGCTGCTGCTTGGCTTTTGTCCGACAGTTTGGCAGGAAGGAAAAAACGTTTTAGGTAAAAATCCAAACCACTACGTTGCCAGTTTCAGGTTGATGGATTTTCTTAGACGACAATGGAAAATGATTTCTTATCAAGTATCGATTCAACATTTACAGCAGCGTCGGAAAATTGCTATTGGATCATTACTCGTTACTTTGAAACGATTTGAATCAAATCAATATTATCTCAACAAGCCCACTGCACATTTTCCAACATTATATTTAAATTATTTTTTTCATGTTTTAATTATTCTCACGTCACGGTAGTAACATTTCTGTTTAATTTGCATGACTAACATTGGAAGCAGCATCTAAATGCTCATATGTCATAAATAGTAGCAAAGCTTTGAGCTCGTTAGTTTTGTTTGACTTTGTGTTAATATCTAATCTTAAAGATTAGCGCTCACACTGGTGTCCTGTTTACGGGCATCCTTAGTAAGTCAACAAATAAACAAGCTACTCGGCACAGCTGATGCTGAACTAGTTTGTCAAGCTTAATAATGCAGCTTTAATGATAACATTAAACATTGTCATGGTAGTTTTCCTTTGAGACAGTAAGAGAAAGGAAATCCTACGTTTCAGTTGAAAGAGAAAACTGTTGTGTTTTGTCTTTACTTTTACAGCATCTACAATCCCAGCTGTTTAATCACACTTCCCACGGACACGGTTTATTACGCTGAGTGAATTCCACTCTCAGTTAAAATGATGCTGCTCGATGTTGTGTTTTGGATGTTTGCAGGAGATGTTCTCGCTTGCCTGCATTGCACGCCATCATTTGTGAGTATAACACCTCATGTTTCCCCTCAACCTGCAAGAAAAGGAAGATCCCGGTCAAAATAAACCAGTGCCACGTGGTGGTGAAATCCCTCCAGTCAAATGATTCCTGCCGTCCATCCTTTTTGCGACCAACAAACAAACAGAGGAGTTGAGTCGGCCTTCTGCTGAGCGAGCACTCTGCAGCGCGGCGCAGCGCGGCGGCTATTAGCCACCCGCTGGGATCAGCTATCGAATGGAGCACTTTATTAACATCAGTATCACTTTGAGGGTACTGGAATTATTACTGACTTCATCTTTTCTCAACCCACACCCACCCCTAAGCCTAAGTGCTAAACCTATCGGAGAGGATAGATGTTAATGGCTCCAACCGACCCCGCTGTCCCTAATATGACCGGCTGGCTCCCAGGTGACGTCACAAAACCCTCCTTTGAAATCTACGAGCGGTCTTTCATCAGCTTCAGGTGGGAATGCAAGGGGGGGCTCAAGGAGACAGTAATTAACTTATATTGAATCTCACGTGAACCTGCACTGCAAAAAACTACCGAAAGTCTGGATCGAATGCATTTAAGCCCAATTGAAATAATGGATGAGATGATTATATTTAACTTAATAAGCAAGAAGAACACACATAAATGATGATGAAGAGTGGGCCTTTTAACAAAATAAAGTGTACTTATTTTGTATTTGGTGGTTTGATAATGCAACCTTGCGTTTTTTTTAGTTACATTCATGTCTCCACTTTAGATTTGGTTGTTTGACATTTTGTGAAGGAGAATGAAAGAGAAGACAGGACAAAGAAAAGGAACAAGACGATCACATTAATATTTCATCTTCACAGCAGAGTATTTTTGAGGTGTTGTGTTTCGCCCATTGTTTAATAAGAACACATGCTGCGACATCACATCACAGTATATCTCTGTATATACTGTATATATCTGTCTCTATATCTGTAGAGTTTCATAAATGTTTGGGGCCATATTTAATATTTGTCCATTTAAATTGAACCGATTATCATTTACTGGTTTATAATGTCAACTTGTTTAATTCTCTTAAATAAAAGAAAAGGTTTCATTGAACCTGCCTGTGAGAACATTACCACGGTCAAAGGTTAAACAGATCAATATCATCTAAATTATAAATCCCAGGAACAATAATGAAAAACACACTGAGCGTCTTCAGAGTGGTTCGAGTGTGGCCCATAATGTTAATTCAATACTGCCAATTTGTTTAGTGTTATAATACTTCAGTTGGACAGAATTAGTCAATGCAGCCGTGCTTTGAACCGATGGCTGAAGTCACGCGCACGGCGAGGACACAATGCAGATGTCGAGTCTCCCGTTCAGCCCGCTAACATTCGCTAATTAGCGCTGACAGGTCAAGCTGAGTGTGGCAGGTATTTGCTAATGAACCAAACAAGATGATGATGAAGATTACGTCTTGTATTTACACATCATCGCAATCCATCCAGTTGATGTTCAGTTGTTTCAGTCTGGATGAAAGCGAGGGATCAGCTGAGAGCCCCATTGCTAACGTAGCTGCAAACGAGACATTTGGGCCACGATGCATCAAGTTCTCCATTATATTCATTGTGTCTGCGTTTTTTTTACGTTGTTGTCGCTTAAATTAACAATGTAGTTGTTATTGCATCGGCGGGCAAAAAGGCAGGCAGACCAATCAAGCCAAATTTCACACATTTGGCCGTGAAGCCGGCGTCGTATCACTGGCGTGTGTTTACGAGGCTGCGGCCCTGCGTGCGCCGACTGCGGGACGTTATCGCACACGAGGACGGAGCTCCGGTGGCCGTGTAGAAAACTTCCCCCGGTCACGGCATCGACTGATCCGATCCGAGCTTTTGAAGAGCGTCGCAGCCGAATCTGCGCAATGGTCAGGTTAATTGACATATTTAGGACGTAGCCGGGTTGAATGTGAAGTGTGTAAACGTATCAATGTGTGCTAATTAAGTCTTTAACTTGCTTGATTAATGGCCTCATCAGGACGGCTCGCGATATTTAATAGACTTTATCATGCTGATTATTGCATGATATTAAACAGCTCAATTGCCTCTAAGGCTTTTATATACAAGCCCCTGGTGGCCAAGGTAACAAGAGATAAAGGAGGTCCTTTGTTTTAGGTTTTTAATCTCGACCAGATTCTTATTATGCTGAAGAAATACATGAAGGAATGATGCATAAGAATGTTGTGTTTCCTTTTCTCTTTTGAAAACTTTACTTTTCTTTCCACGGCACAGAAACTGGTTCTATAATCCTTTCAAAACTACCAGGCGATCAGAGATCCCCATTAATAAAATGTTTCATAGAGCATTTGGAAAGGTAGAAAATGTGAGGAATAATGTGCCGTCAAAGGCCTGTCAGCGTGCTCAGTGGGTAATAATAAAGTGTGCTGCAGCTTTATTTATGACTCAGCGCGCCAGCGAGTTAGTTATACTTCATCCATAATGAACAAGCGGAGGACAATAGTCGATCCGGATTGTTTGGCGGTGGCCAAAAACACGCCTTTGAAAGGCGCGTTTCCAAAACACACGACTATTACACTCGGGCCCCCGAACCCCCGCGGGGAGCAGCGTCTGCTGGGAGAGAGAAGGAGCTAAAATGAGTTTGTCTCACAGATAGAAACATTAATATTAAAAATGCAGCGGCGAGTCAAAGTGTACGGCATCACACACACGCACACACACACAGACACACACACACACACACACACACACACACACGTCACTGCCTCTGAAACATTCAGGGTTTGTTTCTTAAGAAACCAACACGTTGCATGAATGTTTATTTCGCTCCCCTCTGATCTCACATTCTCATATGACAAGTTGCTTGCAGAGTAAGCAGATGTCGTGCAGAGCCGTGTGGGCGCGCGTGCACGTACAGCTTTCACGCCTCCTTTTGCGTTTCATTATTTCATCCTATTTTAATGGCAGAGAGCCCATAAGATGAACCTCATGACCCTCCTAGAGCAACATCTTTCTCCTAACTCCTGACTACTGTTGATGAGTTATGCAAACCATCAATTGGGTGTCTTGTTTAGAAGGCTGAATTAATGTTTGTAGTTTGGAATATTATAACTAATTATATTATAATTATAAGCAACAGCTAAAAGGGATTAATTAATCATACCGAATGAATTATGTCAATGAATCTCAAATTGTATGTGAACGTAAAAAGCACAGAATGCGTTTTTTGGAGAGCTGGTGGACAAGACTATACACAGATGAACTCGCCATGAACTTTTGCTAAAGAAATGGACTTATTTGCATTGTATTTCTTTTACAGCAGTTTTGCAGTGCACGTTCATCACTGGTCCTGTTGGTATTCCAAATGCATTCATTTTGCTTATTTTCACAACACATCCCAAACAAATAATCTCTCCTCACCCCGAGAACTGCTCATGCAATATTCAAGTTTAAACGGGGACGTGCCGCTGACCTCTCCGCTCCCTGTTGAGTCATGGGCATCATGGCCGAATACCAACGCGCGGCGTGTTCATCCGAACGGGCTCCGGCCAGCCAGCTCTCAGCAAACAAGCCTTTTCTCTCCGTGCTGCCGCACTTCTTAGAGACAGCAGCTGCGTTGCGGCGCCGTAGGTTTGTGGTTTCTCTTCAGCTGGAGATGTTTGCATTTGGTGGCTTCAGTCGCAAAAACTAGTATATCGGTGTGAATTGTCACATCCCAGGCAAGCGCCGACATCCAAGTCTGCGGTTCTTGGTAGGAAACCAAACGGCTCCGTCTGTCGTCCCACTCCGGTGGCTGGAAGTCCTTTGGTCCGTATCCATCGCCTTCCTCAAAGCCCTGAACAGTGGCGCCGTACCGCCGCTCCACTTCTTCCTCCTCGCGTGGGCAGTAGTAGAAGTAGAATTATGAAAGGCAGAATTCAACTCCAAAATAGCTGCTGCTGGAGAGAATAGGGGCAGCAATGCCTGTAATTTGCTATCAATTATTCCAATTAGAGTTTGGCGAGGTCCATTTCAGGAGAACTTTGTCGTGGAAAAGTCAGAAACATCAGAATGTCTCATTTATTTCCATGAACATTGAAGTAGCCTAACCGTTGTATTAAAGTCTCTATGTAGTCACCAGCAATATTTATTGTCTCTTTTCAAATTGAACTGGAGAAATCACACATAATATATGATATATTAATAAATAAATGCTCTCTTGTTTCAAGAGGATTAAGAGATGCATTAAAGAATAAAGGACAATACAGAAAGCATTTGAAATGGGTTGTTCTGAAGTGCTTCATTTAAAAAACATTGATTAAACCTACTTGTTTTGCAGGTTTAAATGTTAAAGTTGATGTCACCCCAAAAAATACATGACATCATATTGTTCTCATCTTCTAATAAGTTGTTGAAACTAGTTGTTTGAGCCTCATTCGCTTCTCGTTGACTTCTTTCATGGACGGTGAACTCATGTATTTGGATCCTGATCACATTTGTTTAATATAGGTTTATCTTTTCGTGCCTTCATGTCGGATGTTTCCTCCAAAGTGTAGCAACTTTTTACATTCAAAGTGCTGAGCTCCAGTTTTACACTCAGCCCCAATTATATACATTAAGCTTTCACCCATGTCCCGCAATGGTCATCATTATCTTGTCACGCTGTCGTCTCTAAGCAAATATGTGAATCTAATATGCATGTCAGGGACCAATTATCCGCTGTGATGAGCATAATGCGTCGATGATGTCAGAGCATATGGATGCCAAATATCAACTCTTTGCACATTCCTAATTTATATTATAATGTATTCAACGTGACTTGGCGTAATAATGTTTGCCTTCGATTTTTCTCATAACTTCTTCTCGATTCCTCCTTTTTTTGGTCTTCCTCTATTACGCTGACACACGCACACACGTACTCACACTCAGACATCAAGTTACAACAGCTCCAGTGTAGCTTAGCATCTTGAGCAACACTGTGCTGACACGCGTTGGCTTTTGGGAACCCTGAGGGACCTTTTGACGCCGGGAGAAGTCTTATGGAAAACGGGAGCTGGAGTGTTTGGGGAAAGGGGGAGACAGCCGCCATGAGAGGAATGTTAACTATGGGGTGAAATGAATGGGCATCAATGGCTTTATAAAAGCTATATGCTATCTCATGGATTAACTTTAACTTGAAGATGGATTTCCTGCAGAAAGTAGATGATTGAAAGCAGTATTTATAGTATATAGTTATACAGAAAGCGGTCTGATGTCCAGGGGCTCTTCATAACAACGGGGTGTGGTAAGAAAGTCTGATGTTGGCCCGCTGAGTTCTTTCTCAATCCTGGAACAGACAGGACTCCTGTATTTTGTGGAATTAAAGGTTAAAGATCAGGCAGGTAAGAAGGGGGCGTGTCCATTTTCAAATGTGATCTGACATTGACAGGTTGCTACTAAAGGAAAGCTAAAGCTCGTGTAATAGCACCTTTCCGCAGCGTTAATTTGACACGTCGTTGCAGGGAAACAGGTGCAATTAATAACACTATTTAAGGCTCTGTTGCATTCAGGCACACAGATCATGCATTCTGTCACAGTGGAAAGGCTGTCACGCACAATCTACAACGTAACATAATTAATAGGCAAAGCCATTTTATTTAGCACATTTCAACACAAGGCAATTCATGGTGCTGCACATAGAACCATTAAAACATGCAAGCGTGAAGCAGGGAGATTTATAAACAGTAAAAGGACATTGATTAAAACATTTAAAAAAATAAAATAAAAAGATAGAAACATTAAAAAAGGTAAAATAGAATAAAATGTGCAGTGCACAGCCGACGCAGGCGCTGCTGCATTTTCTGGACGTACATTTTTCAGAAACCACATTTACTTCATCTCCATCTGTAGGAAGCAGACTGCAGATCAGATAAAGGCCTCAAACCGTGGCTATAAAACCAAAGCGATCTCATGGACAGATACACTGAGCGAGGGAAGGTTTCTGTGTCCATAATGCATGCTGGGGGATCCACTTTTCTATTGGGCGAGTAATCATTTCATAGTTTGGTACTCAAATTGTCCTGAAAGAAGATATCGGGATAATCACCTCACAGTTCTCCACCAGACACGTTTAAAATAAATACATAAAAAGGACGTGACAGGAATTACATTGTTAATCATCAAATCAGCGTCCTGTTGTGAGACGTGTGTGGGAGCTTCTCGTGGCATGAAGATAGAGACTTTAATGCAAGGCGCCGTTATTCCAACTGGATCTATCATCCACTGAAACCTAATTCTTTGCGTACTTATAGGCAAGAAGAACAGTAATTCACATCATTTACGGCCACAGAGGACGAGACAATAAAATCGCGAGGCATTAACAAGGGTTTCTCAGAGACCAAATTAGTTTTCATGCAATTATGAGTCTCCACTAATTCTCGACACACTGGCGCTGAGCGAGAAGGGGCGGAGGCGCCGTGCATCAACAGACTCACACACACGCACACACACACACACACACACACGCACACACACACACACACACACACACACACAGCAAACACTCCTGCGGCATGATTGAGTGCAGTTGGTCTTGTTAGTACCTTGTCATCACGGGAGGACGCAGTTAATTAAAAGTGCGCGCGTGCGACGTTCCGCCCACCCTTCCTCACGCCGCCCTCACAACTTCATCAGCTCAACGCAACGAACGCACCGCCACATACGCCGATGCGCGTCCTCGCGCAGTGTAATTCACGTTACACTGATCCGCGCGCGGGTCCCCGGGAGCAGCGCGCGACCATGCGCCAGTGCGCGCGCGTTCTTTGATTGGGGACGTTAGAGGTGACGGCCTGCTCGTGTGCGCGCGCGCCTGTGCCTGCGTGCGCGTGTGCGCGCGCGTGGGACGTGATCTCGGAACCTCTATGGAAGTTTTTAATGCAGCTGCAGAGACAGATGGCACACATTCATTACGGCGTGATGGGTTAACACATCTAAACCCCCCCCTCACCTCCCCACTCCTCTCAACCAGCCGTTCTTTCCTCCCCCCCAAACAATCCATGCATCTAGTCAAGAGTCAGCACCGACTGGGCCTCGAATCCCCCCCCCATGTTTTTCTGGAGGGAAGGATTCCCGACTTCATCCCAGAAATGTCTCATTCATTTGGAAGGTGTCCGCACCGGCACGTCTGAAGCCGCCGAGAAGCTCCGCAGCAGCAGAAGGCCTCAATAGCGGGAGCTGAAATATTAAACTTCTGAAAACCTGGTGAAGTGTGTGAGATTGTGTCCATTCTCCAGCAGCCCACCCACCCCTGTGCTCTAATTCCCTCCCAGGAGAGATTGAAAAGTCTCTCAGAGCCTTCCGCCTCATTTCTATGCCTGTCAAAGATCTCCGCGGTGGGAAAAGAGGAGAAGAGTGCTAAGGAGGGTGCGCGTAGATCAAACGCGTTAATAAGTAGCCCAATGAAGGCGGCAACTCCAAACGCCATTACCCGCGATGACACGCTGCCAAATCACCATCAGAACCTCCCTGTCAGCTTCTAAGGGAAACGGCGAGGGGGTGTCGACAGTTAGGAGGCTCTAGGTATGTGTGAGGAGATGAGAAGTAATTGCCTCTTGTTATAGAAAAGAGGTGGAAGTGGAACAGCGTATGTGTGTGTGTGATAGTGAGGGGGGGGGGGGGGTAAAAAAGAGATATTAAAGTCACACAATCCGGCTTTGAAAGGTCACCTGTGATGCAGATGTGTCCGTTATGAACTGCTGAACTCTGCACACATGCAGGCTCGCTTCAGTGAATCCCTGTGTTTCCACTCACGGTTGTCATGGTTCCCCCCCCAACCCCCACCACGCCTTCCACAGTCTGTATTTGTCAAACGTGAGCCCTGGTGTTATGGCCCTGGTGGTATTGCCCTGGTGGTATTGCCCTGGTGTTATCGCCCTGGTGGTATTGCCCTGGTGTTATCGCCCTGGTGGTATCGCCCTGGTGTTATGGCCCTGGTGTTATGGCCCTGGTGGTATGGCCCTGGTGGTATGGCCCTGGTGTTATGGCCCTGGTGTTATGGCCCTGGTGTTATGGCCCTGGTGTTATCGCCCTGGTGGTATCGCCCTGGTGTTATGGCCCTGGTGTTATGGCCCTGGTGGTATGGCCCTGGTGTTATCGCCCTGGTGGTATCGCCCTGGTGTTATGGCCCTGGTGTTATGGCCCTGGTGTTATGGCCCTGGTGGTATGGCCCTGGTGTTATCGCCCTGGTGGTATCGCCCTGGTGTTATGGCCCTGGTGTTATGGCCCTGGTGGTATCGCCCTGGTGGTATCGCCCTGGTGGTATCGCCCTGGTGGTATCGCCCTGGTGTTATGGCCCTGGTGGTATTGCCCTGGTGTTATGGCCCTGGTGTTATGGCCCTGGTGTTATGGCCCTGGTGGTATCGCCCTGGTGGTATCGCCCTGGTGTTATGGCCCTGGTGGTATTGCCCTGGTGTTATGGCCCTGGTGTTATGGCCCTGGTGTGGCCTGAAAAAAAGAGAATTGGATCTTTGTTTGCGACGGAGAAGTGAGATGAGCGGCGGCGGTAAACGCTGCCTGTGACCTCTCTGTGTCGCTCCTCGTATCTCGTAAGTGGCTAACCTGTCTTCACCTCCGTCTCGCTCCTTCGGCGGCCTTCTGCCCTCCTCCCGCTCGCTCACAGGGCGCTTTATCGCTACGTCTTTTCTCCGCTTTCCTATCTGCCCTCGATCTGCGCCTCCTGTTAAGATCTCCCACGTCCTCGCGCTGTTTCTATTTTCTCTTTGTTCGGAGTCATCGTCTTTTCTCCGTCACCTTCGCGTTTTTTTTCCCCGAGCTCGAAGCGCTGGCGGCATTCTCCCCGCCTCCGCCGACCTTTGGCCCCTCCTCCTCGGCCCTTTTTCCGTCCCACACCGTCGCGCTCCTTTCCTGCCCTCTTTGCCATCGCATTACCCTGCGTTTCATTCCTTCTCACATCTCTTCCTCACCCGGTCCACTTCACCTCATGGCGTCCTCTTAAACCCCCCATTTCCTCCTTAAATCTCCCCTTTCATCACTCATTTAGTGCTGCTGAAATCCTCTCCTTTCTCCCCCTGCTTCGTCCCTCCCTCACTCCCAGCATCCCGTCCAAACCTCTGGCCAGCTTTAGTCAACCCCCCCTCCCCTCCCCGTCTCTATCTCCAGCCTCCCCCATTCCCATGCCCTCCCTCCCTCCCCCATTCCTCCCTCTCTCTTTCACCTGCCGCCGTGCCGTCTGCGAGATAAGCAGAGCCATCGGCTTCCTGACAACATACGGCCCCACGTGCGCCGGCGCGACCCGCAGCCGGGGCGGCCATTGAACTTGTCAGAGAGAAAGTGGCGTCTCGGGGGGCGCGAGGCGGGCTGCTAGCGGACGACGCAGGACTCGCAGAGTGGAGGGGGGGTTGTTTAAAGTATGAATTGTTGTTTGGACACACCGGAGACGTTTGACCTTGTCCACCTCGAGCAGGCTGTCAAGAGTTGTAGACTGGATACGGTTGCGCAGGGGGGGAGGGAGGGGGAGGGAAGGGGAGGAGGGGGGGTAAAGAGGAATTCCTGAGCAGTGACAAAGGCTCAGGCACTGGATTCAGTTGTACTAACACGGCCGCTTGTAGTCACGCAGAGACGGAAGTGTATAAGAGGAATAAGAAATTACGGTCGGTAAAAGGATGTGACAGAAAACAGCCCGCAGCCAAAGTCCCGTGTTCGCACAAAGAAGGTCGCGCATACGTCTCGCATTAGACAAAAAAAAAAAATCATCAGCATTCTTGCAGCGAAAAACACGTCCGCCTCAACACGTTCGACTCCTGAATCCCTAATGAGACGCCCACTTGCGCACGCCGGGGTCCCCGTGGGCCTGATGGCGCTGCGTTCGCCTTGCAGGGCCTTCGGCTCCCACCAATTAGTGAGAGCAGAAGAGGAGAGATTTAAAACATGATGACACAGTGGTGTTTCTCATCCCACGGGCCACCGACGCCCCAAAAGCACGGATCACATGTGATCAGATCACATCAACGCGCTAACACAGGCCAGATGACACACGCACGCACACACACACAATCTGCACTTACATCTACAAACATGCACGCACACACACACAATCTGCACTTACATCTACAAACATGCACACGCACACTTTGGGGTACAGTGATGAAGACAGGCGTCGTGTGCACGATGCGCCTGCAACGGACTGTACGTAAAGGGGTCTTGCAAACTTAACAGCTGAATGGATGAATGGAATACATGTTGCGCAGTGGAGTGTGTCCTCCTCTGTGTGTGTGTGTGTGTTGTAAACCAAGCTTCTCTGTGTCACGACCGGACGGTGGACGGGAACCCAAATGCACGACTCACACAACGTGGTGCGAAAAAAGAATCAAAGTTTATTAACAAAAGGACAGGGCATGGCCGCTGAAATAAAAATCACTCGTGGGCGAGGAAAAAACCGATCTAGAGACAAAAACTGAAAGCAGGCTCAATTAATGGTGTCGACAAAAAACGAGGCAAGACTGTGGACATACGTAGCGCTGGCACGGTGGCTTGGGACAAGACGAACTGGCACAGGACAGAGGGAGACTCAGACAATATATACACACACATAGGGGAAGTGCACAGGTGGAGACAATCAGGGGAGGGGCGACAATCACACCGACACAAGAGGAAGGGGAAAGTTGCCTGAAACAAGGGGAAGGTTCATTTTCCAAAATAAAACAGGAACTCACGAGACGGACACGAGACAACCTAACTAACATCTTTTTCTGGACATGACAGTACCCCCCCCTTTAGGGACGGCTCCTGACGGACTTTTGCGGTTGTTGAAGTCCCTGATGAGTGCCGGGTCCATGATAAAGCAGGACCGGACCCAGGAACGGTGCTCCGGACCATAGCCCTTCCAGTCCACCAAGTATTGGTGTCCCCTTCCGCGTTTGCGTACGCCCAAGAGTCGCTTCACTGGGTAGACCGGTCCCCCATCAACCATCCGGGGAAGTGGCGGAGTTGCGGCTCCGGGCACCATAGGGCTCTCTCTAACTGGTTTCAGCTTCCCCACGTGAAAAGTAGGGTGCACCCTCAGGGATCTGGGAAGGCGCAGACGAACAGAGACAGGGTTAATTACTCTTGACACGGGAAACGGACCCACAAACCTAGGAGCTAGCTTCCGGGAGGCAACATGGAGTGGCAAGTCCCGTGTGGAGAGCCAGACTTTCTGGCCCGGCTGGTATGTCGGAGCTGGCTGGCGCCTCCGATCAGCGACCTTCTTCATGCGCGCCGCGCTGCGAAGGAGGATGCTGCGGGCAGCTGCCCAGATTCGGCGGCAACGCCGGACCATGGCATGGGCGGAAGGGACGACGACCTCCTTCTCAGTATCTAGAAACAGAGGCGGTTGGTAGCCGAAGGCGCACTGGAAGGGGGTCAGCCCCGTGGCTGCTGTGGGGAGCGTGTTATGGGCGAATTCAACCCAGGTTAGGTGTTTGCTCCAGGATGACGGCTTCTGGGATACCAGGCAACGAAGACTCGTTTCCAATGCTTGGTTAAGGCGCTCAGCCTGTCCATTGGCCTCTGGGTGGTATCCGGACGTGAGACTGACCGTGGCCCCGATCAGTTTGCAGAATTCAGTCCAAAAACGGGATACGAATTGGGGCCCCCGGTCTGACACCACGTCCCTCGGGAACCCATGAATGCGAAAAACGTGGTTGAGCATGGTTTCGGCAGTCTCCTTGGCTGACGGAAGTTTAGGTAGGGCTATGAAATGAACCATCTTTGAGAATCGATCCACCACTGTGAGGACAGTGGTGTTACCTTGAGAGAGCGGGAGACCAGTGACGAAGTCCAGCGAAATCTCAGCCCAGGGTCGACTGGGCACCGGGAGTGGTTGCAGCAGCCCTGTGCGTGCCTGGGAGGAGGTCTTGTTCCTAGCACAGACGGGGCACGCACCAACATACTCCCGGACCTCGCGTTCCATGGCGGGCCACCAGAACCTTTGTCTGATGGCATATATGGTTCTCCTGATCCCTGGATGGCAGGTGAGCTTTGAGGTGTGAGCCCAATGAATCACCTGTGGGCGCATAGTTGCCGGAACAAACAGGCGATTAACTGGACAACCACTAGGTGTAGGGTTCTCACCATTAGACCGCTTCACCTCTGATTCTATCTGCCATGTTACCGCTCCTACCACACGGTGCGGTGGCAGCATTGGTTCTGGTTTCTTGGCAGTGGGCTCGGGGTTGAACAGACGAGACAGGGCGTCCGGCTTGGTGTTCTGGGACCCCGGCCTGTAGGATAAAACAAAGTTAAAGCGGTTAAAGAACAGAGTCCATCTGGCTTGGCGAGAGTTCAAACGCTTAGCCTTGCGGATGTACTCAAGATTTTTATGGTCAGTCCAGACAATAAACGGGTGTTGGGCCCCCTCCAGCCAATGTCTCCACTCCTCTAATGCCAGCTTTACCGCGAGCAACTCACGATTACCAACATCGTAATTCCGCTCCGCCGGTGAAAGTTTTCTGGACAGGAAGGCGCATGGATGTAGTTTGTGGTCTTCTGTCGATCGTTGAGATAGGACCGCCCCCACACCGTCGTTGGAGGCATCCACCTCCACCACAAACTGTCGGCTGGGATCTGGAACCGTGAGGATGGGGGCCGTGGTAAAGATCTCCTTGAGTCGGGTGAAAGCCACCTCTGCTTGGGGAGACCATAGAAACGGGGCTTGGGGAGAGGTGAGAACATGGAGAGGAGATGCTATGGCGCTGAAGTTTCTGATAAACCGTCTGTAAAAGTTCGCAAAACCCAGGAATTGCTGAACCTTCTTACGGTTATCAGGTGTAGGCCACTGGGCCACAGCGCTGACTTTAGCCGGATCCATTTGTATCTTTCCAGGGGCTATGACAAAGCCCAGGAAGGACACAACGTTGGCATGGAATTCACTCTTTTCTGCTTTGACATAAAGATGGTTCTCCAGCAGACGCTGGAGAACCTGCCGAACATGGCGAACATGAGTGTCTCGGTCAGGGGAGAAAATCAAAATGTCATCTAAGTAGACAAATACAAACTGATTAAGGAACTCCCTAAGAACATCGTTTATCAACGCCTGAAATACGGCCGGGGCATTGGTCAGGCCAAATGGCATCACGAGGTATTCGTAATGGCCCGAGGGGGTGTTAAAGCCGGTCTTCCACTCATCGCCCTCTCTAATACGGACGAGATGATAAGCATTGCGCAAGTCTAGTTTGGTGAAGATTCTGGCTTGTTGCAACTGTTCAAAGGCCGATGACATGAGGGGCAGGGGGTATCGATTCTTGATAGTAATGTCATTTAATGGTCCATAGTCAATGCAGGGTCTCAGGGAACCATCCTTCTTCCCCACAAAAAAGAATCCTGCTCCTGCTGGAGACGAAGAGGGACGTATGAGTCCTGCTTTTAATGAAGCCTCGATGTATTCAGTCATGGCTACTTTCTCAGGGCCGGAGATGGAATAAAGTCTCCCCTTCGGAATGGGCGCACCCGGGATAAGGTCAATGGGACAGTCATAAGGACGATGGGGTGGTAGGGAAGTGGCCTTACTCTTGCTGAACACCTCCTCAAGATCGTGATAACAACTGGGAACGGAGGTCACATCACGCAAGTTGTGTGTGTGGGTCGGAGCTGAAGCCGATACAAGGTCCCCAATGACTCCAATCTCCACTTCTTGGCCAGGAACCCTGTCTAGCCCCCCCGCTTCCCTCCCCAGCTTATGATCCTCCCAGAGCACCAGTCAATGTGGGGGTTGTGTTTTTTGAGCCAGGGGAACCCCAAAATCAGGGGGTGTTGGGCCGAGTGGAACAGATGAAACGTCACTAGTTCGTGGTGGTCCCCGATGCGTATAGCCACAGGTTCAGTCACATGTGTTACATTAAAAATAAAGCTGCCATCCAAGGCGCTGGCTTTCAACGGCTGGTTCAAGGGAGCTGACCTAACTCCCATTTGGTGGGCAAAACCCCAGTCCATGAGGCTTTCATCAGCCCCAGAGTCAACCAGTACTCCCATTGAAACTGTGGTGTCATGGTGGCTTACCTGGATCTTCATCAGGGAGCGGGAGGAACTGCCCGATGAGGCGAAGCGGTTCGACAGGGGACTCTTCTTCCCCTGGTGGGTTGTCCTCCTCGCCGGACACCCTACCACTAGATGTCCTTGTTCCCCGCAGTAGAAACACCTGCCTTCCTGCAGGCGGCGTCGTCGTTCTTCAGCGGACAAACGAGCCTGTCCCAGCTGCATGGGCTCCTCTGGATCACGCGAAGAGACAGCTCTCCACTGGACCGGCGACGGTAGGGGGGAAACGACCCTTGAGTTTGTTGAAGGGAGACCTCGGTCCTGCATTCGTGTCTTCAAACGATGGTCTGTCCTAACAGCCAATGCGATGACTGCGTCGAGGTCCTCAGGCAAATCAAGGGGAACTAACAGGTCTTGGATGGGATCCGAGAGTCCTGAGATGAATGCATCATACAATGCCGTGGCATTCCATCCGCTATCTGCTGCTAGTGTGCGGAAGCGGATGGCATAGTCTGAGACAGAGTCCATACCTTGGCGGATAGTGTTCAGCTCCCGGGCTGTCTCTCTGCCGGATGTCGTGGGGTCAAACACCCTCCTCAATGTCTCGGTGAACCGAGCGAGTGATTGGCAGCTTGGTGAAGCTCTGGACCATTCCGTGGTTGCCCATACTTTCGCTCTCCCCGTGAGATGGGAAATCATAAATGCCACCTTGGACCTTTCTGTGGGGAAGGCTGAGGGCAATTGTTCATAGTGCATTTCACAGTTAACTATGAAGGACTTGCATTCCCTAGACTCACCGGAGAACTTCTCGGGTGGGGCAAGGCGAATTGCCTGACTGTGGGGAGCTGGAGCTGGTGGTGCGTCGGCGGCCGCCAGCACGGGCGAGGCTGATGGTGCTTGGTTCAGATGGGTGAGCATCTGATGAATCTGGTTAGATAGGAGATTCACCTGGGTCGTCATGGCGGCCTTGAAGTCCTCCTGCCCGCTTGCCAGCCCTTCCACTCCATGTTGCAGGGCGGACAATTGATCCTCCTGCTGCTTAAGGCGGTTACCTTGAGCGCCAATGGCTGCCTTTAGGTTATCCGAGTCTGCTGGGTTCATGCTGGCCAGTTCGTTCTGTCACGACCGGACGGTGGACGGGAACCCAAATGCACGACTCACACAACGTGGTGCGAAAAAAGAATCAAAGTTTATTAACAAAAGGACAGGGCATGGCCGCTGAAATAAAAATCACTCGTGGGCGAGGAAAAAAACGATCTAGAGACAAAAACTGAAAGCAGGCTCAATTAATGGTGTCGACAAAAAACGAGGCAAGACTGTGGACATACGTAGCGCTGGCACGGTGGCTTGGGACAAGACGAACTGGCACAGGACAGAGGGAGACTCAGACAATATATACACACACATAGGGGAAGTGCACAGGTGGAGACAATCAGGGGAGGGGCGACAATCACACCGACACAAGAGGAAGGGGAAAGTTGCCTGAAACAAGGGGAAGGTTCATTTTCCAAAATAAAACAGGAACTCACGAGACGGACACGAGACAACCTAACTAACATCTTTTTCTGGACATGACACTCTGTGCTTATGTGTGTCCGTGAGCACTATTAGGAAATGCATCCTTCCTCTCTGTTTCGTTATCTGTTATTGTCAAGTTGTTGATTAAGAAATAAATGATTGTAATTTTGATAAAAAGCGTAATAATACTTGTCACTCAACACAGATATTTAAATGTAGGTATTTATTATAAGCCGCGGGTCATAATTCAGCATTTCAGTGTGTGTGTGTGTGTGTGTGTGTGTGTGGGGCGGGGAGCTAACTGTACCGTTGTGTACCGCATGCGTGTTATTGTTTACCAGAGACACATTTTTGTAAACAGCCCCCTACAGCTGACCGATGCGCGGGTCTCTGGTCAGCCCCGTCGCTAGCTGCTAGCCACCGGCGCAGCAGCCGCCATGTTGAGAGCCGTACGGAGGCAATCCCAAAGAGACATTAAGCGCTAAGACCAGGACAAATTTAAACTTCATTCTCACAATGAATTTGATTGTGTTTGCATCTCGCGTCATGCTCTTAAAACGCCACTCAGGGAAAAAAAAGTGCTCTTAAGAGCTCCAACAATTGCGATCCGGAGGAGAAGATCCAAAGCACTCTGACTCCTGAACGGGATGAAGAGCCTTTAATATTTCATGGGTGACATCAATGCGTTTCGGCAGAAAGCCTTCGTCACGGCGTGTTGATGTCAAATACAAACACGGCCACTTGGGCAGCACAAGTCGAGGCTCAAAAGAGTCACAGGTCTGGATAGAATTATGCACAGACCTCAACTCTCACAAACCACGGTCAACGTTTTGTTTTTGCGAACCACATTATTAGTATTGGAACCGCTCAAGATGTTGTCATTTTAAACCAAACCTTGTTAAAAGAGTCCTGATTACAACCTGGAGCCAAATCTTCTACTGAGTTTTACTTGCTTGGAAAGTATGTGTGTTCTACAGCATTGCAAGAAGTTGAGTGTGGATGCAAGGAAATTGGAAGTTTGGCATTAGTGTTGAAAAGGTATAAGCAGAGAAAACAACACAGAGCACTAATGATCATCTTTTGAAGAAGAGGTTAAAGGTTGGAACAAAGAACTTTGGGTTTGGAAATAGCACAGTGTACATGTCGCGGATGCACATTTGTGTCCCTGCATATAAGATACTATTTATCGTAGTGCTCTGGGATTTGTAAGGCACAAAAACCAAAAGACAGAACTAAAGTCGCGTATTTCCCGTCCTTGTGAGCGCTCAGTCACTGTGCTATCTCATGTTTATTCATGAACCCGTTCTCCGTTCTCCCCCCTTATTTATGTGTTTAGATCACAGGAGACTGCAGCGGTGGCTAAAGGAGGAGCTCCCACGACTCCCCTCTGCTTACCGTCCCAAAAGCTTTGTCAACAAACGGGCGACTGGGAATCCATCGCAACGTCCCCCCCCCCCCCGATGTGAGGAGAGGCCTGCAGGAAGATTTCACATTTAAACAACCAGCTCTTCTCGCTGAGTTCAAAGCTGTTGGCGCCAGTAAGAGAGAGGATTCTGTTGGGAGTTGTTAAGGCTTTGAATTAGTTTCTGTCTGTACGGCATTTAGATTGTAACCCCCCCCCCCCCCCCCCCCGCCTCCCCCGCCTCCCTTCCCATCTCGCTCTGTCTCTCACACGCTCGCTCTCACCCGCTTTCATCATCGCTGCGTTCTGTCTTGTCTTCGCCGGACTTATTGTGTGGCTTGCGTGTCCCAGAGTGTTCACAGCTCGGCCTCTCGTGGGGGGGGCGGGGGGGGGGGGGGGGGGGGGGGGGCTGCTTGACCTTGTGAAGAGCATCACATGTGTTGGGTTCACGTGTTAAAGAGGTCCCGTTGAACTTGTGAACCGCATGTGTGTGTTGGAGTGTGGGCCGGCGCCTTCAGCCGGGCTTCGAGGCAAAGTGCAAAGTGTGTGTGTGTGTGTGTGTGTGTCGGGGGGGGGGGGGGTCACTGTGAAACCACTTAGAGGGAAGATAAATAACCTCCATCTTCAGTTATTACCCCTGCGTTGTCTTCCCCCCACCCCGACCCACCCGTGAATCAGGAAGGAAGCCGCTCGCCGCCTTCATCTATTTTTCATGCCTCCTGTTTGTATCTGTGTGAAAGGGGGCGGTCCGAGCGCTCTGCTTCCCCTCTCCCCTCGTAAATAAAAGACATCTTCAATATCATCCACTACCTGCAGCCCCCCCCATCTACTCACCTCCCCTCCGTCTGCCTCTGGGAAGGCGCGTGTGGTTGTCTGCGCGCGTGTGCGGTTGTACCGACGTGTTGTGGCTCATCGTCTGCCGGTCTCAGAGCGTGTCGTAAAAACCACTCATCTCCTTACTCATCTCCTCCCGGAACAAATGCGGAGTGAATTTTGCTTTCAGAGGCGCAACCGCTTCCCCCAACAATGGTGCTCCCTTTTTAAAAGACACCGAGAACAACACGACCACACACACAGACACACACACAGAACTAAAGAGCCACACTGGCCGTATGCTCGCCCTAGTTAAGAGGACAGGATGCACACTGCCTCTCAGCGTGAATGGGGAGGGACACACTGTTGGTGTCATGTCAGGACTGACATTAGCGGAGCGGTGGAGTAGAAGGAGGGCAAGAAACGCGAGGCATGGCATATGTGTGTGTGTGTGTCTTGTGGGGGTGGTGGTCTGGGGGGGGGGGGGCTAAGGTTTTATGGCTGAGTGACTTTCATGTCTTTCTCTCTTTCAATTGAGATGACCATATCGCCTTGTGCGTTTGTGTGCGTTTGTGTGTGTGTGCTTGTGTCTCCCCCCCGGGTGTGTGCCAGGCGGCGCACCGCTTCATATAATATGATAAGGTTAGTTTTCATATCCCGCTGTACGGGCGGATATCTGTGACCAGGGTGGAACACCGTGACGCACATCATTGTGATTCCTCTGTTTCCACTACCGCTGTTATTAAATACATCATATGAGCAAATCACGTCACGTGCATTGAATGATGATGATGTTTATTCTCTGCAGCACTTCTGGCCGTCCTGCTCACTCGCTCTCATAAAGGTTTCTTCCCTTTTTTCTCAGCGAGGCCAAAGGGTCAGACACCGCATGAAGAGGCATTCATCCCGAGGCGCCGCAGCAAATGCGAGCGGGCAGCCGCACTATAATAACGCAAAGACGGCAACGGCAGTCCACCTACGCAACCACACGAGGAGCAACCACTGCATTAAAGGGCAGCGCGACGTCTTGCAGGGCCACGGTAGTTTAGCAAGCGGCTTTAGCAACGTAGCACCCACTCAGTCTTTATCACAGCAGCAACCGGGGGCAGTTTAAAGTGTTCCTACAGCAACGTTCAACGAAGTTGCACTTTTTCCCAAAAAGAATGATATACATTCTGCCAATTTATTTATATATTTGTATATTTTGGGGGGGTTTGAGAAACCCTTTAGCAAACAAGGCCTTTAGTCTTTTTATGGTAGAATAAACCACCATGAATGTGTAGAAATGGTTTGCGTGTGTCTAGTGGACTGTGCGTGTAGCCATGGAGGAGGAGATGGGGGGAGGGATGTCTTGAAAGACAGGTCGGTAAACACAGTCTACCCCTCCTTCACCAATAAAGAATCTAAAAACATTGGCGTATAACAGCGTTTACTCCACTTCAAGCAGAGATGTTTCCATGATTCATGAGCCGTGTCCGTCTATCTCACATCCATCGCCTGCTTCTTTTGTAGCCCGTCGAACGGCGTCTGATGTTCATCCCTTTGAATTCCCTCGTTGAAAAGCTGCAATGAAATCAAACCTGCTTTGAGTCTGCTGGATATAAATGTAAATGTGCAACACATGCGATGCTACATTGTTACGGTGCCTTGAGCTCCCGAAACACATTCGGCGAGATGTTTCCCCCCCATTTGAGTTTGATTGTGTTCGAAAGCGTCGGTTAATTATCCTCCACAGGTGTTTAATTGGGTTGAGATGTGATGACTGCGGGGCCGGAGCGTACGATCCGCATCCGCAGGCGTCCCACCGCCGTCTGTGGGCCGCCTGTTACTGCTTTGCACGTGCAATGCGGTGCGTGCGTGCGCGAGCGTGTCCGGGGGTTCAGCGGATCCACGCTGACCGCCGAGCCGCGCTGGTCGTGGCGCAAGTGAGCCGGCTAAGACGCCCCACGGGTCAAGCCTTGTCTCTTCCTGTCAGCGCGCGCAGGTAACACCGTGTAATGCATCCCCCCTCTCGCGCTCACCGCATGGCCCGGGGGTTTTTTTTGGCACGACTTCTGACCGGTGTGTGTGCAGCAGCAGCAGCAGCAGCAGCAGCGCGCGGGCCGCCCGCCCTCCTAATTGAATCATCGGAGTGCAAAAACAGGCTTCAGACGGGATTCATGTCAGACTTGCCCCCGAGCATCCAGCTAGCCAGCCGGCCAGCGAGGCGGGCATTCTCTGCTTATTCACAAGAAGTGTGTGTGTGTGTGTGTGTGTGTGTACGTCTGCGGCTTTGTGCGTGCGTTGAAGCGCGTGCGCCGCGAGGCTCCAAAGAGAGCGCTCTAATTTCCGTCTCGGAGGAAAGTGTGATTGAACACAAACCCTCTCGCCGGCGGGTCGAAGCAGTCACACGCTGCAGCAGCACGAGAGGAGATAAAAGTCTCATTTTGTCCTTTATTTTCCCTTTTATCTGTCTTCACGATGACCTTTTTGCTGTTTTTCGTCTCTTTAATCTTTTATTGACTCTTTTCTAATTGAATATCGTTTAGCTTTTGCTACCATTGTCTTTCTTTGCTGTTTCCACCAACGTGCAACAACTAAATATACTGTCTCGCCTTCCGGGGAGAATTTAGGATTTAGAGAAATTCTGAGCATGTGTGTGCGTGCGTGTGTGTGTGTGCGTGTGCGTGTGTGTGTGTGTGTGTGTGTGTGTGTGTGGGGCCATCTGGCCTCGGTCAGCACTGACTCTGGATACAATCACAACAGATTAGAATGAGGCGGAGGGGAAAGCTTCTCTTCTCTCCTTCATTTAACTCGTCCCTCCTTGTCTCCCTCGCTTCATTTAACCTGCTCCACTTGCTCGCATTGTGTGAGGATCTGTGTGTGTGTGTGTGTGTGTGTGTGTGTGCGCCTGAGCTTTGTTTGTAAAATGTCATTAAGTGTGATTGTCTCGCATCGGTCAGTAATTGAGAACAAGTCATCGGCCGCCGATGGGACTTTCGAAATGTGGTCACATCCCAACTAACCTGCCGAGCGCTAATCGTCGCTTAGCGGCGCGCGGCTACGCCTGATGCTAACGAGTGTGAACACTCCTCTGATTAGGGAGATTAATAAGGCTAATGGGGGGAAAACAGAGTCAGTTTAAGGCTGAAGCAGTGGGACAAACAGACTCGAGGGGACACACACAAAGGGAGGCGTGTGTGTGCGTGTGTGTGTGTGTGTGTGTGTGCGCGTGTGTGTGTGTGTGTGTGTGTGTGTGTTTGGGCTCCCCCATCTCTTCATTTGCTCAAGTCTGTTTGGCACTCATTCACCACGAGTGGCTGTTACCCCAGTTTTGGCATGTGAGTGTGTGTGTGTGTGTGTGTGGGGGTTATGGAGGGGGGATGCTTGTGTGCACTATAATGCCATGGTTTTGCAGCTCTCTGTGTGTGTGTGTGTGTGTGTGTGTGTGTGTGGGCGGGGGATTGAATGTGTGTTTGTTGAGAAATTGGCTCGGCGTGAACGTAGCGAAGTGGGAGTCGCTCGCAGAGTGATTCTGTGTCATTTGTCTGCAGCTCCACGGCGACGTTGAAGCTCTGCTCCTTGTCTTTGGAGCAAAAGAAGAAGGGGGGGGGGGGCAGTGTGAGTGGGGGACAGGGGAGGAGGGGAGGGAGGGGGGGGTCTTACTGGCCAAGCGATTCCCCGGTGCCACAATGTGTGTTCACGAGATGTGGTGCGCGGTGCACTTGAGGCGAGATGAGAAAGCGCTTCAAATTGACCTTGATGGGACGTCGTGGCTCGTGGCTCTTTTCTGACTTCGCCCCCTCGGAGTCGTGCTCGCCGCTGTTATGCATTTAATAGAGTTTCAGTCGCTGCTGCGGGTGGACATTGTGACGACGCCCTCAACAGCTTTTGTGCCGTTGCTGCGTGCAATGTAAACCTGTATTTTTATAGTTATTCATCCATACACAGCTCGGGGACACATCGTGGTCCTGGTTTGAGACCACAGTAGTTCAGAAGGCCTCTCGGTGATGTCACACACGCACTGATCAGTAACGCATGACTTGAGCCCTGACAACATGGATTTTTGTGTCACCGGATGAAATGAGACCTGAGGCGATCGGGGTGCCGGGCGAGGTCAATGTTACCGAGCTCTGGCACCAGTTTGGGATTTGGGGGAGAGGTGCCAATAGTCGCCGTTTCAAATGTAAATATTGGATGATGGTGCAGCTCAAACTGACAGTGTCACCCTTCATGTGGTGCCCCATTTTAAAATAGGATTCAAAACCAAACGTGCAGACTGAACATTTCAACAGAAGTTGGGCTGATTAGTTTTCTTCATGTTATTGATTCAAGCCTTTGTGTTTGATATATAACAAAATATACCAGCACGGTTTGAAGGGTAGTCACTTGGAATGCCATCGCCAAACCTCGCACACAAAGCTGGATGATGCCCATCGGCCCGGGAGTCCGAGCCCAGGTGGACCCGAACCCAACGGCATTCTGCTCCGCTGTGTGAGCAGACAAAGGGAAGAGATCGCATGGCTCCTCCATCTGTGTTTGAAGAACAGACGCGTTATACGCAGCACAAAAACGAAAGGACAAGGCGTATAAAAGAGTTCGCAGTGGATGAAGGGACAAATGTGGGTTTGGCTAAGGTTGCTGAGAGAGGATTTGCTTGGAGAAAATGTTTTTTTGGTTAATGCTGCCATTCCCCGGAGAACCGAGGGGTTGTGTTGTTCCGAAGGAGAACATAAAACCCGTTGGGTTAATCCCTGCAGGTGTGTGCACAGATGGCATCTCCAACCTCCCAAAACTTGCAAAACACAATAATGGGATTTTTTTTGCCTTTTCTGTGAAGTTTTACCACAGACTGCGGATAAAACTCACACTTAGTCATCCCGCCGTCACTCGTCGGTTTGGGGACCTCCGTTTTAAAGCCTTGAGTTCAACAATTTTGCCGCCGCCGTCTTTCGATCCGGCCGGTGCCGTGTTTTCTTCTTTTTTTTTTTGTGCAGCCGGTGAACCAGAATTACCACATTGGGAAAGCAGAAGGATGATGTGGAGACACGTTATAGGTCTCTGGTAGAGGCAGCAAGCTGTCAATCAAAGTAAGCCAGCAGCAAGCAAACTGCTTTGTGGTCTATTTGGCTGTGAATTCACCGTAAGTTACTAAAAGAACATTGTGCGGTACTAAAGAAGACTTGAAACAGACCTGACAGTTAATTTGATCTGAACGCTACAAAAGGAATATGGTGACTTGGTGATACATCACTTATATAAAAATGCAGATCCAATTAAAAACTTTTTATTGACTTTACGGAGCGACAAAGGTTAGCTATTGGGAGAGGAGAAGCAGCCTGGAAATGATTTCTGCAGGGACAAAGAGGTGGGCTATGAAGTTGAAAAGAGGGTCATGATTAGACTTCTGTTACATTCCCAGTTGCACATACTTTGTATGTGATATTGTCACAGACAGACATTCAGTCAGTCACCTCTTCTTTATTTATTTCCAAGTATTAGATCCATCAAAGGTGTTTCCCCTGGCTAAAATCTATGTGGATTCTTTGATTGGAGATATGACAGTAAGCCGATATCTCCAGTTATAAAGAATAATGATTGTTTGGACTAAACAATCCATCTGTTTCCGAATGTCTTTGATTGGGAAGGAAGCAGGTAGTTACTCTTCAAAGATCTTCGTTTTCGGTCACATTTCTTTTTTATTTGTCAAAGTATTTCATATTCTCCTTACATGATCAAAAGGCATAATGGCACCAGTGAGGTACTCTGTGTGACTGGAGTTAGGAACAGCCGTGGTGGGGGAGACGGGTTGGCTTTGCTTTGCTGATTGGATTCCTCCAAATCCGCCTGCGTCTGAAATACCTCCACGAGGCTTCATTTCACTTTTTCTTTTTATCCAAACTGTGTCGGAAACATTTCAGTTGAAAAATATGCACATTTCTCAGGACATGCAGTAGCTTTTGATGCTGATTACATTGTATTGTCCGGGGTTTCAGGTCTTTTGTCTCCATTCAAAGCCGTCCACTAGAGGGGACATAAAAAGAGCAGTATGATTAAAGCTGCAGAAATTGCAGGGATGCTGTATTGGATTGCACAGCACCCCGTCTTCATTGTCCACACCTTGCTCTTTTAAAGACAACGACAAAACACATCTCTGTCCACAAAAAGTAGAAAGAATATTTCGTTGAAGTTTAATTTAAAGTCCCAACACTCGGGTGAAGGTTTGGTTTGGACTGACGTTGTCATGGTTACAAAAATCAACACTCGTTTGAGGTTATGGACCGACCATGGTCGTGCTTCAAGATCGATAATGCTTCAGGGAGAAGCGCGAAACACACACGTTAAAGTCGGAAGTTCTGTCGTGGCACCACGAGCTCTATAATCACGTCACCTGACCTCCTCTTCTGCTGCTGCCACAAAGGACCCTTTTTAAAACGCCGGCATGTCAGTCTGCAGCAGGGAAAGCAGACGGTGCAATAATAACATAATAAAAATGACTCCCTTACATTTGCGCGGGCTCGATTTAGGGTCCAGGTATTGTGCACGCAGGCTCACCGCTCACCGCGACACAAGAAAGGAGCGGAGCCGCCGCTTACGGATTTTGAGCCGCCTGTGTTGTTCCGGCTCTGGCGAGTCCAAACCTCTATTCATGCCGGTGGTCATTTCTAAAGCTTGTGACGGCGAGGGCTTCCAGTGCTTTTGTCTGCACCCAGAGCCCTCGGAGTCAACAATCAACCGCCACGTGGGAGAGTAAAGCTGCAGATGTTGTTTTGCATCCCACCCAACGGTGAAGTCGATTTCACGGGCCATGCTAGCACTCCTTCTCCGGGTTTGGAGGTACAATTGGGTGAGAAGGACGTAATCAAATACCTCCAAACCAATGTTGCAATGATATTCACTATTGGTCCTCTTAATACATTTCTAAAAGAGCGATATCTTTGATAAATATTCAGTCATGTGGATAAAGCAGAACAATTGAACAGCTTAGTCTGTGATGCAGCATTTAAAACAGCATACCCTTATATTCATGCACGAAGAATCTTTTAGTCAAATTTCATGCTGCAGTGAAATCCAGGCAAGATCTGTTTCATTGCAAGTCATTAAATATGCCTCGTTATCACAGATAAAGGGATCCTTACAAAATAACAATGAACTAAATCAACATTTAGATCTACATTATGTATACAAGCGACATTTTCTTCCACTGTCTGAGTACACAAGTGAAATCACAAAGCAAGGAAGATGTAATACAAAGTAAAGGCAGTGATCAAATAATGCAGGGAAAATCACTCTGTGTTATTTTTAAATCACCTTGACATTCTTCTTTTTTTTTTTTTACATTTGCACGAAACAAACTCAGTCAAATAGAGTTAAAACTCTCCGATGGCTATAAGGTTGCAAATATCACCGTGCAGTGCTAAACGGAGATGGCACGGTGAGTCTACAGTACATGACAGATGCACTAAGCAGGCAGTTTGTCTCTAACGGCCTCACTAAACAACCACATCGCCATCTAGTGGCCCTGAGAGGGAACGCGGGCATAAAGGCTGGCAGCTGGAAGCAGCTGCTGTGGTGCAGGATAGTGCTGACCTTGTGTATGTCATTGGGGGATATACACATCCATTCAGGTATTCTACACACAGACAAGGTGTACAAACAAATGCACATATCTCACACACACAAAGGGAGAGAGAGAGAGTCCACATACCTCATGGAAGACAGTCAGTGCACAAACAAAAAGCAGCTCTCTTCCATAGAAGCCTTACGAGACAAATCCTGGAATGGTACCTGCAGACTCATGAAGCATGTTTCCTCCTGCACACAAGGGCAAGCAAATCAAAAATACACACAAGTAAACCAAACCAAAGTGTGTTAAATACATTTGCTTGCTGGTGAATTACTTGCATGTTCATATTTACTAAAATCATTGAAATTAAACCTTAATACAGAGTTATTTCAAATGTTAAAGGGTCGTTTCACACCCCTCTAACATTTGATGGGATTGTGTTGCCATTATGTCTCCATCCATCCATCCATCATCAAACCACTTATCCTGCACACAGGCTCGCGGGGGGGGCTGCAGTCTATCCCAGCCAACTTCGAGCGATAAACAGTGTACACCCTGGACTGGTCGCCAGCCAATCGCAGGGCTACACAGAGACAAACAACCATTCACACTCACACCTACGGGAGGCCTGAAGAAACTGTTTCCTGTGTTGTTGGTTACAGAAATGAATGCTTAACTCGCTCACACACACACACACACAGACCAACACAAGGCTGCAGAGGGTAACCGAGCATTTGACAAGTGGATGGAAACATTTGTGGTTTCTGCCGGCCCCCGCCCCTCCCTAGATGCTGCAGAGGGGCTTGAGCTGAAAATCCCCTGGACAGCATCTGCACCAGCTAGCACGGCCTGCAGTGTTGCAAAAATGCACACGCGGCCGGACCGACCACACAGTCACAAGCACTGAGAAATGGCAGCAGTATGTAAATGTTTACTTTCCAGCGGCCTTGCTGTTTGGTCAAGTTCATTTTTCAGCCTTGTTTCAATTTTAATCATCATCTTCATCTCATAAGTCTGCAGGCGTCGCTCTGTCACACACCACTTCTGTTTACTGCACGACTCCACACCACACTTGGGTTTTTGGGAAATGTAGACTGCATCATCATCATTTCAATCTTAATGTCAGTTAAGGAATTTGCAACAGGCATATGTTCTACTTATATTCAGAAATCCACATTTTGTGAGCATCATGCCAATAGTGTGATCACATCGGGGGTTCCCTGGTGGCACGGGTGGAGTAACAGTATCATTTTGGATACAACAGCACCAAAATAACAGCCAAATAAAGGTCTAGTTTATTTCAAAATGATGCACAGAACCAGACACGTGATTTGGTCTCATGATCCCAACAGGCACTACAGAGCATTGGGTTTTACAGAGAAAATAGGAAAAAACAGTTAACTGATCAGGGAGACCAGGGAGAGCAGGGAGAGCAGTTGTAAATAAAAGCCAACCGAGTAAGTAAGCTGTCAATTGGACTGGACTGGAGCTACAAGGTGATGGCGTCATTAGAGATGCAGCAGAGCTACTTCAGGAATCAGCAAACATTTATTGCCAAAATATATCATACAAGGAAATTGACTTGACCTTTGGTGCGTGACAATAGACAACAAGACAGCAGTGCACAAGTAATACAATAAAATAAAATGCTAATGCTATGGGTTAGTAGAATAAGGCTTTGGGTTAGTATAAAATAAGAGAATTTAAGAGAAGAGAAGTTAAAAAATGAAAATATTTAAAAAGTTAAAAAATATAAAAAAATAAAGTGCACTCGCGAACAAGAGATAAAGTGACGAGTGAAAAATGACAGTTAAAGTGACGTGTGCAGTGTGAGGGGGAGTGACCGGTGGAGTGTTATAGTCAGTCAGTGGGGGACCGGCTCTGTTGATGAGCCCGACTGCCGACGGGAAGAAACTGTTGGTGTGGCGGGAGGTCGTAGTCCTGATGGACCTCAGCCTCCTGCCAAATGGAAGGGGCACAAACTGGTTCTGTCCGGGGTGAGAGGGGTCGGCCGCGATCTTTTTAGCTGCTTCAGAGACCTGGAAGCAAACAAGTCCTGCAGGGACAGCAGGTTGCAGCCGATCACCCTCTCTGCAGAGCGGATGACACGCTGCAGCCTGCCCTCGTCCTTGGCTGTGGCTGCAGCGTACCAGACGGTGATGGAGCAGAGGATGGACTCGATGATGGCCGTGTAGAAGTGGACCATCATCGTCTTTGGCAGGTTGAATTTCTTCAGCTGCCTCAGGAAGAACAACCTCTGCTGAGCCTTCTTGGTGATGGAGCTGATGTTCAGCTCCCACTTGAGGTCCTGGGTGATGATGGAGCCCAGGAAACGGAAGGAATCCACAAAAGTGACGGGGGAGACGCACAGACCCTTAAGCAGAACATGTCTCAATTCACAAAACAGGGAGTTACATACAATGACTGAGTAGCTTAATAACAGGAAACCCACAGTAACAAAAAGCTCGTCATTCGGACGCAGAGCTCAAGAGACTGGAGCTGCGGACCAGTGACTGCTGAAGGGGTCGGTGGGATTGAGTTTAATCGGTGGAAATATTTGAGTCTCCACTTGCTCACTAAAAAGAATGCCGGTTTGATAATTAGATGTATTTATTTAGGTCCAACGTCACGCAGGCAGGAGCTCTGCAGCCCTCTCAGCCACATTAGGAAGTTTATTTCTGAATCTATGTCATATGTTTGACCACATCCTGAATGCTCTGCCTACACAGTAGATGTGCAGGAAGAACATTTAATGACTTGTGCACCATTGTCTCAAAAGCACGTCTTCAGGCGAGTGACTGATGGACAGAGAATTCATGTTCGACCTGAATAAGACTGAAGAGGACCTTCAAGAGTACGGTTTACTCGTCAAACTGTTGATTTTGGCCAAGATTCCGCCTCCAGCAAATGGTTGATGACAGTTTAGGTTGATGGGGTGCAACAAGAAGGCCACTACCTGGACACGCGCCTGTGGAGACATTTTGTTTTAAAAATTTCATTTCAAAAGTGGGATTTAAATCATGAAGCTTTGACACTGTGTGTTTCTATCCGTCCTCTGAGATGATGTGTGTGAACGTAGACCAACACACGTCTCCTGTTGTTGTGTTTAGGTGGTCAAACCTCCAATATAATTATTTGTCTCATTTTTAGAAGAGCCATAAACTGTCTTTTGGTAATCATTGATACTTGGCCTCTTCTTATAGATCTTTCTAGAGACTGTAAACGATGATGATGATGATGAACGTCTGCACGCAGTTTGGCCTCTGAAGCAAGACGGAGAGCAACAGCTTGTCAAGCTATGCAAAGACATCGACAACATGCTAGTCACTCAATGCTAACAACTTCTTTATCAGTTCTTATGAACAGAACAAACACAACGAAATTACATCAGGATGTCAATCATATCACGTGTTTAAAGCCGAAAATCCACAAAAAAAGGGAGCAAAGATCACTTATTGAGAAAATCTCAATAAAAACTCTGTATATTAGCCGTTAGCTCCAGTGCTGCTAGCATTACCAGCTCTCCTCCTGACACAACAGTGTATGAAATACAAGGCTGTGTAATGTCACGCCCTCAGTTGGGCTCATCTTATTGTGTTCGTTACAGAGTAATCACGTACGGGAAGCAGGAAAGCGCAGAATACCACAAACATCTTTGTTTAGATGAAAAAAACACCAATAGAAAAAAACAGAAGAAGAAAATGTTCCACTTGACTGGCCAATCACATTGAACACTTTGTCTTCAAAGGCATCACATCTTTGGGTAAAATCAGTCTGTCTGTTAACTTTCGGTCATCATCACTCATGGACGGGCTGCACACTTTTCTAGTCGCTCTCTTAGGTAAGTCTATGGAGACTTATTTTGGATGTTTTAATTACGCTCTCATTGTTGTTGTGTTGAGCAGAAATCTGCCCCTGCTGTAATGTGAAATCATCCAACACGGAGCACATTTCAATCTGCTTTTACCATTTTCTCTGTTTTCCAGGAGTTGCATCCTGCAGTCATGATTGGATCTCTGGATCAGTGACAGTCAGACCAGGAGACAACATCACTCTCTTCTGTGATTGTAAACTATCAACTGGAGTATCCGTTGTGTGGTACAGGAACTGCTCTCATGAGAACCAGCCTCCTCTCGTCCTTAAAGTAGACCATAGTTCATCCACATTAGGATACAATCCGGCCAGTGACACTAAAGATCTTCTGAAAATTCTTCCTCGTTTTCAATTTGTGAAAAACTCTTCTTCTAATTCCTATGACCTGCTGATCATGAACATCACTGATTCTGATGAGGGAATCTACTACTGTGGAGGTGAACAGAGAACAGTGGAGGAAAAAGCAGTCATTGGCCGCCAAACTCTTTACAGAAACGGAAACGTCACAACAAGAGTCTTAATCAGTAAGTATGCTGCTCACACTTTGTGGATCTATATTGCATGATTTTACTAAACAATTATCCAGTAGGAAAATATTCCTCATATATACTTATATCAATGTGAACTATTATGACGTGTTACAGAAAGATTTTGGGAATCAACAACGGCCAATCTGAAATAAAACAGTATAATGGTTTGGACCAGCGATTCCCAAAGTGTGGGCCGGGTGTGGGAAGGTACTGCAGGCGGGCCGCGAGAGGTCATTTACAATAAGTAAATAGTTTTTTAATTTTCAATTTTTAAAAGTTTGAAATTAATATAGAAATATTCATGATGCGGCACATTAGTTATGTGAAACATTAATTGAAGCACCGTCTCCACCTCACTGTCAGAAAGAACAACAGCGAGCGCGTAGAAAACTCCTTCCAGCGCGGGCAGAGATTCTCCTCGCGAGCAGCGAAGTTCACGTTTCGCAAGCGAGCAAATACCTCGCGGAGACGGACTTTTGCTCGCGGATGTTTGATTTTGGTTAAATTCTTAAGGCCATTAAACCATTACGTTTTGATCAGAGTTGTGATTAAAGGTTTGGGGGGGCCGCGAAAGATTTTCAGATTTCAAAGTGGGCCGAGGCGTTCTTGAGTTTGGGAACCGCTGGTTTAGACAAATAATCATATTCCCAAATCTGAGACTTCATGTATCTGACGGGTTCTAGGTCATCCTTAAATGCACTGTATTTTTATGCATAGTGAGGTTTGGGATCATTTTGCACGTGAAATCTGAGGCTCTATAACGGTTGAAGGTTTCACTTAATTGTGAAATTTTCAGAACATTTTTGCACAATAAATAGTAATGTCAATGTAGTATATTTGTCCGTCTGCTCAATGAAAAGTTTGAATTTTCAATAAACTGCTGCTAGAATATTCAGTCTCATCGTTGTGGGTCAGAGTTTAATGACGCTTATTGACACAACTTTGATTCAGGTCCAGACTGCAGCGATTCTCCGCTCCAGACTCCAGAATGTCTCTGTCCTCTGTGTTGGACTCTGCTGGTCTCTCTGTGTCCAGCTATTGCTGTCCTCTCCTCCGTCCTCTCCTCTCTTCTAGTTTATCATCTGTGTCAGAAAAAAGGTAACTACTGTATGCCGCTCCTTAAGAGCTAAATGTAAGAAATGTCATTGATCTACTGAATTCATTTCTACCACAAAGACACCTGAAGTCTCTTCTTTGGATCCGTGTTTGAGTGTTGATGCACCACGCTGTCTGTACTGATGTTGTATTGATTTCTGCAGCTCCACAACCTGATCAGCAAACACCTCAAAGAAGACAGCATGGGGTAGGTGCAACACAAGAAAGTACTGACTCATGGCAATAAATCAGTACACGGTCACGATTCTAAAAAACAAATGTCAAATTTCAGGATGAAGATGTGTGCTATGCTGCACTGGAAATCCAACAGACATCACACAGACCAAAGAAGAAGAAAATCCAGGGTTCTGACTTCAGCACCTATTCTGCCATCAATACTTCGAGGATGTAGAGTCTAAAAAAGAAAAATAACAATCACAACTCTACAACATCTAATGATGGAATCACAGCACCTATAACACCGACCAGCAAAGGCCTTCAACTTAAGCAGAACATGTCTCAATTCACAAAACAGGGAGTTACATACAATGACTGAGTAGCTTAATAACAGGAAACCCACAGTAACAAAAAGCTCGTCATTTGGACGCAGAGCTCAAGAGACTGAAGCTGTGGACCAGTGACTGCTGAAGGGGTCGGTGGGATTGAGTTTAATCTGTGGAAATATTTGAGTCTCCACTCGCTCACTAAAAAGAATGCCGGTTTGATAATTAGATGTATTTATTTCGGTCCAACGTCACGCAGGCAGGAGCTCTGCAGCCCTCGCAGCCACATTAGGAAGTTTATTTCTGAATCTATGTCATATGTTCGACCACATCCTGAATGCTCTGCCTACACAGTAGATGTGCAGGAAGAACATTTAATGACTTGTGCACCATTGTCTCAAAAGCACGTCTTCAGGCGAGTGACTGATGGACAGAGAATTCATGTTCGACCTGAATAAGACTGAAGAGGACCTTCAAGAGTACGGTTTACTCTTCAAACTGTTGATTTAGGCCAAGATGCCGCCTCCAGCAAATGGTTGATGACAGTTTAGGTTGATGGGGTGCAACAAGAAGGCCACTACCTGGACACGCGCCTGTGGAGAGATTTTGTTTTAAAAATTTCATTTTAAAAGTGGGATTTAAATCAACAATTATAAATTGGAAAATCCTTTAATATAGACTCGCATGAGAAGTCAGATTTTGTCAAATTGTAGCAGCGTGCTGAAATGGAAACAAGTAAAAGTATACAATAAATGTTCATGACACAGGATATGGAAACACACCTTCATCCAGGTCTGGTTTTCTTCTCATACAGCCACCAAACAGCAGTCACACAAAGCAGTTTATTTGTGGCCAGTAGATGTACAGAGAATCAGAGGCTGAACGAGGAAACAGCATGAAGTGTGAACATCAATGCAGGCATGTGTAGACACACACGCACATAGCGGTACCACAGCAACCACAGCATCAGTGATATCACACCGTGTTCCAGCCCCAATGTAAAGACAAGTGTGTTTGATAGTTCCCACCATGAAGCTTTGACACTGTGTGTTTCTATCCGTCCTCTGAGATGATGTGTGTGAACGTAGACCAACACACGTCTCCTGTTGTTGTGTTTAGGTGATCAAACCTCCAAAATTATCATTTGTCTCATTTTTTAGAAGAGCCATGAACTGTCTTTTTGGTAATCATTGATAATTGACCTCTTCTTATAGATCTTTTTAGAGACTGTAAACGATGATGATGATGATGAACGTCTGCAGACAGTTTGGCCTCTGAAGCAGGACGGAGAGCAACAGCTTGTCAAGCTATGCAAAGACATCGACAACATGCTAGTCACTCAATGCTAACAACTTCTTTATCAGTTCTCATGAACAGAACAAACACAACAAAAGGACGTCAGGATCTCAATCAAATCACGTGGTTTAAGCCGACGATCAAATCCACAAAAAAAGGGAGCCAAGGTCCCTTTGAGATATTCTAAATACAACCTCTGCACATTAGCCGTTAGCTCCAGTGCTGCTAGCACTACCAGCTCTCCTTCTGCCAATTTAAAAAAGATGAGTTTGAGATGAGCAACTAGAAACCATTAAGTCATAATATAACTGTCACGGTGAGGCCATGCCTCGTGCTGGTATCATGTGGAGGGGCCTGACTCCAAACTGAAGCCCATTCAGACTCTCTGATTAGAGGTCACTTCACCTGCTCAGGCAACCAAGCTGCCTTCAATCTACAAATCACCTTGCAGTACATCTACCCTGGTTCCTGATGCACTCTTCGCCAGATCGTTGTTTTAACTAACCTGGTAGTGACTACGCTTGGCTGTTCTGTTAATAAATGTCTCAGATATATTGGTTTAAAGTTTTTCTACGTTCCTCTGACCCTGTATTCTGTGTCCTCGCAGTCATCCATCCTCCCGATTCCCTGCCTGGATTCTCCCATCTGGATTTCCCTGCCATTCCCCCATCTGCCTCCATTGGTTCCTGACAATAAATATGTTCCCCCTTGTACCTCCTGGGGTCCGTTTCAAGTAGGAGGTTTAACAAACTCTAAATCAAACCCTAAACTCTGAGTTGATTTATCCTGAGATGGGAAACTCTGAACAGCTGTTGGTTCAATCAACTCGGAGTAGGTTGACTCAGAGTTGAGCGCATACACCACCACAGTATGAAACAATATATTCACCCCTATTGAGCTGCAAATATTAATGCAAGCATACAGCGAGTATGAACCCATAATTAGAAAAAAAGCAACTGCAGCAAAAGACAGAAACGGCGTGTTTTTTTTTGTTGAAAAAAAAAAAATTGCTGAGTGTTCTCAGTTAATATTTAATATATTCCCAGTGGGAGAATAACATTTTTTACAGTTTGTTAGAATGCACTACACACAGGCTTGAACCGACGTGTTTAACACCCTGAGACGTAAAACCGCTTCTTTATCAACAGGATCGTCCAGAAAATGATGTGCCATGTTCCAGAAAACACTTTAGTTTTTAACGTAACATCTTATTTTGTGCATATGTGGAAACTGCACTAAAATCCGCCTGATACAGAGTACTTGAATGAATGAGGAAATGAAAGCGTGCTGTGTGATTGTCTGGGCTGCTGTCAGAGGGAGGAGACAGTGAAAGAAACTTGAGGTTTATTGAGAAGAAAACCTGCTCCTGACCAGGTGTGGTATGTTCACAGGCTCAGTTACCATGGTGACTGACCGTGAGCTTTAGTTACCTCCCTTTGTGAAACAGACAAGCCAGAGTGTGGTGGCGGGCGTGGTTTTGCTCAGCTGCAGAGGGGACGGAGAAGGGAGTGGTTCGGGGAACGGTGCCAGGAGGAGGCATAACTGGCCTCAGGTGGGATTAATCATTGTGTGTGTTTGTCCTTAAGAAGGGGAAATCCGGCGACCGAAGGGGTGCTGAGCGAGGCGAGGAGGCTGGAGGCGGTCGTGTGCTGCTGTTGAGCATAAAATAAAGACTGCATAAATGGAACCGACTGCATCTTCATCATTCCGAGACCCCCCCATAGGTCGAACCTGCCACACAGAGTTGCCCTCATCTCAGGGTTAACAAACTCAGAGTTTCCACTAAACCCTGGGCCCCGTTCCTCGTACGTGGTTCAACTAAAGGCTGCCGCATGCTTCTGCCTCTGCGTCTTTACGCACCGCTGTGTCGACGCACTCGTTTCAATTCATGGATCCAAAAGTCTTGCGTGTGTTGCAGAGCAATTCACTGCTAAAACGTCAGATGGAGTAACGTGTTTTTGTTGAGGACGACCCAGAGAGTCACGTCTTTGTGTGTGGAAGTCGATGAATTGTTTATTTATGTATCATAGACTTTATTGCCCCGTGCATCGCCACTGTTGCTTTCCATCGCGGACACATTTGTCCAGTATTTTCCTCCACAACTTTGTTCCCCTCGACCGGCAAACCGACGTTTGCGGAGATCTCCCTCCATGAATCAGAGGCCATCCGCGCTTCCTTATAGTCCTCCTCCTTGAAACGGACCCCTGATCACATTATGGCCGCTGTGACACATACAAATGAACATTATATATATATATACATGGGTGTGTTTCATCCCTTCAACCAGTGTTTAAAAAAATAAGAGTGGCAACGTACACTAAGACAGGTTGGTTTGGGTAAGAGGGAGAGGGGGGCTTGGGTGGGCTTGAGGCGGTAGTACTTCTTCTGAGAAGTAACCACACAATACTGAGAAGCAAAAACTTCAGCTGACAACGTTCTGCCCGCCGTGTGATCAGGCCACAGGAAACCCACAGAGAAAAACAGCCATCCGTGCAAGTGGACTAAATTTGCAGCTCACACTGCTGCGTGACACACGGATGAGAACACTAATGCAGGGTACACGCAACACCTCCAAGAAGAAGGTATGGTCTTCCTACAGCTGGAGAAACACAAGGCCAAGCACCATCAGCAGCAGCTCAGTCACATACAATGAGACAACACATAAAGTACCTCAGCTTGTCACACTGCACCAAATCCAAAGGTCCAAGGGCTCTATCATGAGTATAGTAGACACAGATGAAACCATGGTATCTGGACTTTTCTTTCTCAAACAGAATACCAACCTGGATTACAGAACCAACCCAAGCACATATCAGGAGGCCGGGTGGGTTCAGAGGTACGGAAAACTTCTCAACCAAAGACACGTGGAAGTGGAAGTAGAATATGGTACTGCAGTATAAGTGAAACTCTATGATCTATTGCAGCAGGGTTACATACAAATATATACACATGTGACGACCGCTACTACGGGGTTGTGGTTATTGTCCCGTAGGAATAGTTATTAATCGACCACTTGTACGCAGAAGGTCATGAAGGGTTCTGTTAAACTGTTCACATTGACCATTTCCTTGCGGGTGGTACAATGTGGTTCTAGAAATGTTGATGCCATACATGCCACACAATTGTTGGATTATTGTTCTTTCAAAACTGCAACCTTGGTCAGAGTGCTGTAGGGCCGAAACACCCAACTCCATAGTTTGAGGTGGTAGATCTGTGTTGCTCCACCCCGTCGTAGTCGACGTCACCTACTCGCCGTGTGACCAGAAAGGGCCCTTGCCACTTGGCGAGGAGTTTTGAGCTAGAAGAAAGAAGCAATAGTGATTTTTCTCCTGCTGTAAATTGTCTCAGCTTGGCCCCTCTGTTGTACAGCTGTTGTTGACGCTCCTTTGCCTGGAGCAAATTCTCACGTGACAACAACAGTAACTGCACAACACTCTTTGCGGAAATGGTGCACAACGGCACTGCCTCGGGATATCGTGTTGCGTAATCCATCAGAACTACAGTAACACAAAGCGATATCCCCATGCGCTCCGATGAAATGGCCCGATGAGGTCGATGCCTAAACGTTCAAATAGCACCTCCATTAATGGTAGCGCTCACAACTGCGCTCTCGGAATGGCCGGCTGGTTTACGAGCTGACATTGTGGGCAGGATGCACACCATTGGCGCACATCCGCCCAGATGCCTGGGCAGTAAAATTGGGCCATTATCCGGTTCATAGTTTTATCACTACCCATGTGGCCCGCCATCGGGTTATAATGAGCCGCCTGGAAAATCATTGTCCGACAACTTTTTGGCACCAATAACTGCATTTTCCTGACCTGTTTGAGTGTCACGACTCTGTATAGCCTGTCCCTAATCAATGAAAAGTGAGGGTATGACAATGTTGCATCAGGGCGCACAAGTTGACCATCAATTCGTATCACTTGGTCGAAGGCAAAGCGTAGAGTATTATCGCTAGACTGTTTCAGTGGAAAATATTCCATGGAGCGTAAACCGGTTTCCCCTCCCTGTCTGCAATGTCGGACAACCTTGCTTCACCATTGAGCACAGCACACATCCCGCATATTGCTGACTGCCGTGAACGCACCCCCGCGCACTGCCCCGTTAATTTATGAAACCCTGTCCAATCTGTCCAAGATTAGAGGGTACGTAAGGTGGGAGCTTACCGCAACCTTCACTCTATGCTTTTCCCCCCCAAATCTCTATTGGCACCACTGGGTAATCATGAACGTCCCCATTCACACACTTAATACTCAACCGCGATGCCTCCACCAATGCCCCAGGTCGAAACAGCCTCTGGTGAATCATAGACTGCATGCAGTCCAAATCCACCATCGCCTTATGTGTACCCCCTGGATCCTTACCGGAATGCAGTATGTCGCTCCTGGACCAGGGGAGGGTGCTGGAGGCCCAATAACCTGCACCGTCTGGCCCACCTCCATCAGCGGGCACTCCCGCCGGCAGTATCCAGGCTGCCGGCCCCTCCAACACTCCTGCCCTGAAAGTTGAATAGCCCTCTGTGGCTCGGGAAGAGTGGTGGGTCCGGCCGGGCCTGTGAGATCGGAAACCCTGGGGAGGCCTAGTGGCCGTGGGGCCGAGCCACGGTCTGAAGCGGGGGCCTCCTCCGCGGTTTTGGGACTGGCCGTGCTCCCGCTGGCGGCCGATCGTCCGGGCAGCAGACCCTCGTAGAGCTGCTCCACCACTACCTTCTCCACCACCGCCGGCGCTCCATACAGGCCCCCCGGCTGCAGCGGTTTGCCGCATCTTTCAGCCTCCGGCCAATGCATACGGGCAGTCACCCGGCCCCAGCCTCGCCTCTCGGAAGACCCTCCTGTGGTCTTCAGGGGTGTAAGGATGTTAGGACCAAGGGAATCCTGGAATTAGGAGGCAGGCAAGCGAGACTTCGTTCAGGTAAAAAATAAGTTTTCTTTATTTGTAAAAAAAGGTTTCCTGATACATGTCTGAATAAACAGATAAACAACCAAACAAAATCTAATTCATTAACTGAATAAACTTAATGTA